>NC_087362.1:21930469-22571458 GCF_030014295.1 Loxodonta africana
TCTTCGGTCACTAGCGTTCAATGCGTCAAATCTATTCTTGAGATGGTCTCTAAATTCAGGTGGGATATACTCAAGGTCATATTTTGGCTCTCATGGACGTGCTCTGATTTTCTTCAGTTTCAGCTTGAACTTGCATATGAGCAATTGATGATCTGTTCCACAGCCGGCTCCTGGCCTTGTTCTGACTGATGATATTGAGCTTTTCCATCGTCTCTTTCCACAGATGTAGTCAGTTTGATCTCTGTGTGTTCCATCTGGTGAGGTCCATGTGTATAGTCGCCGTTTATGTTGGTGAAAGAAGGTATTTGCAATGAAGAGGTCGTTGGTCTTGCAAAATTCTATCATTCGATCTCCGGCATTGTTTCTATCACCAAGGCCATATTTTCCAACTACTGATCCTTCTTCTTTGTTTCCAACTTTTGCATTCCAATTGCCACAATTATCAATGCATCTAGATGGCATAGTCGATCAATTTCAGAATGCAGCAGCTGATAAAAATCTTCTATTTCTTTATCTTTGGCCCTAGTGGTTGGTGTGTAAATTTGAATAGTCGTATTAACTGGTCTTCCTTGTAGGCGTATGGATATTATCCTATCACTGACAGCGTTGTACTTCAGGATAGATCTTGAAATGTTCTTTTTGATGATGAATGCAACACCATTCCTCTTCGGGTTGTCATTCCCAGCATGGTAGACTATATGACTGTCCAATTCATAATGGCCAAAATCAGTCCATTCCAGCTCACTAATGCCTAGGATATCGATGTTTATGCATTCCATCTTGCATTATCACTAACAAAATCAGCTGTTAAGAACTAACGCTTAGAGCTGGGATATCATCTTCAGAGTCTCACAAACCCAAAGCCAAGTATTCTCCTTTTCTCCCTGCGGTGTCTCTTATCCAGTAAGTCTAAGAATATACTGTTCTCTCCCTATGACAGACTTCCTCAGCCCAGTTGTCTGAGTTCGAATCCTAGCTAACGCCCTTTGTTAGGTGTGGGGTTTTGTCCCACACACTTTATTTCTAAAATGCACAGTACTCACAACATAGGATCTAGGAGCGAATGAGTTAATACGTGAAAAATGCTTAGAAGGTGCTTGGCACCTAGTAAAAGCCATTTAGGGTAAGGTATCATTATTATTGTTATTATTTTCCAGTGAGAAGATCTAAATGCCATAAACTGTACTTCTGGGGATTCATTCAAGCATGAAATGAAAAGGTAGAAAAACTGAAAACAATTTTAAAAATGGGTTAGTCTGCTATCAGAAAGGGAAGAATTATATTTGAAGGCCAGGAAACTATCTTATGAAAAATATTCCTAAATTCAAATATAATCTGTAAATTAGTATAGTTTCATTTATGGATTTAAAAAACAAAACAAACTCTGCCTAATAAAGTTTGATATAGCAAATGACCGATTTACATTGTTTTCAACTTTTAAAAGGCAGTCAGTGCTCCTGTTAATTTTATTCCACAGAAGAAAGCCCAGGAAGAGCTGGAGGGAAGGAAGGTGAGACTTGGAGGAGGCACTTGTTTGTCTGCACCGCTTTAACAGAAACAAGGTAGCAAAACAAAGACCAGCTCCAGAAGAGACTATTTTCTACCAGCCCCAGCTTGGAACAAAAATAAAGGAAGAAATGAAGTCATTGAACAAAATGGGTGACGAGATTTCACAAAGCCTCATGAATCCGAAAACCACTCACAGGCATCATTATTGGATGTTATTGAAAACTTCTATAAAAACAAATGATTTAAGCTACATTTAGGGGTGATTTAAAGTGTTTCAAAAGTGTTTTCATATATCTCTTGCAGCGTACTTGCAGTTTACGCCCTGCGTTCCTACCGATCACTGCTCAAACTGATAAATCTGTAATTAATTTATCAACTATGAGAGAAAGGAAAGACTAGTCAACAGGATGAATTTTTTCAGGATGAGCATTTGATACTATATGCACAAGAGGTGTGATTTTAATATGACTGCAGAGAAATTCCTTGAGCAGAAAATAACAGGCAACAGGAAGACAATTGCTTAAGAGTGTTTTGGAGGAGTCCCGAGTCTTTTCTTCAAAATACGGTCAATATATCATTTGAGACATCTCCTTTAACAGAAGATCTGTAAATACTGTAAGCACATTTTCTGTGAATCTCTCTATTCATTTACCAAGTCAGAAAAGTATAAAAGCACTAGTTTACCACTTCAGCAATACTGTTTTCAAGTCTATTGTTTGAAAGTACTTTATGAGCCGCCAGAGTGTCTTCCGCAGAATTCTGGGAAATGGAAAATGAAGCTGAGTAGGAAAGATAACAAGAAGGGAAGAAAAGCCTGGGGGTGGCCTTCACTTTAATTCAGGGAAAGGTGTGTTTATTTCCTGGTCAAATATTAAATTCCAGGAGAGGACCTGTAACTTAAACTATAAGTGGTTTTAGTGGGCATTTCAATTTAATTGAGTTGGATCAAAATAATTTCCTTTTTAAAGGAGCTTGCCCATTGTCATCAAGTCAATTCCGACTCACAGAGACCCTATAGGTCTGAGCAGAATTATCCCATAGTGTTTCCAAGGAGCGGCTGGTGGATTTGAACTGCGGATCTTTTGGTTAACAGCTGAGTTCTTAACTACTGGACCACTAGAGTTTCAAAAATAGCCACACATATTCTAAAGTACACTAACTAATAAATAAATGCTTTAAACACAGCAGAAGTTGACAGATGTTGCCCTTGACTTGGGTGTCTTTATGCACAGCAGCAGAAACTGAGGCGTAAACTGGAAATCAGTTTAACTTACTAGATTGTAAGCTGCCAGAGGGCAGGAATGTCTTCTATTTTCCTATAAATCCCTACACATTCATACTTTTTTCCTGTAAATTTCTACTACCTTATGATGTCTCCCCAAAGCAGGAGACAAGTACTTGATGAAAGGCTGGGGAATAAATGAACTTGTTAAAGACAAATTTCAGAGGAGAAATAAATAGAAGGGACAAAATAAGAATATTTCAGCATTTATGGCTACTAAAAAGTAACAGTATAAAAAGGATCTATTTTAAGTGTGAGCAAAAATCCAAACATGAGCAAAAAAACCAAGTAGGTAATGCCAAAAATTTTGATAAGAGTAACTGAGCAGGACCCAGGAGCCAGGGCTCTAATTCTGTGACTGACTTTCGGTGTCGTTTGAGTTTTTAGTCTCAGATTCCTTGCTTCTGAATTAAGAGGGCTGGGTTCAACAATATCCCAGGTACGTTTTGCCCAACAAAATGTGATTACGTTTTCTCACCCGGGTGCATAAAGAATAGATATAAACTAACCAGACCAAACCCATTGCCGTCGAGCCAATTCCAACTCATAGCGACCCTATATAGGACAGGCTAGAACTGGCCCATATGGTTTCCAAGGAGTGCCTGGTGGATTCGAACTGCTGATCTTTATGGTCAGCAGCTGTAGCTCTTAACCACTACACCATCAAGATTTCCAGATATAAACTAAACAGGGTATATTTTGGGCTGATGATTTGCTTAAAACTTGTATAAGGAGGTGTTCAACCTCTACATAGTTCTCCAAATAATAATGGTAAAGTTTTTTTATTGCTTTTCTCCCTAAACCAAAATTTTTTCGTTAAGAGAAACTATCCTGCATTGGGATGATTTGGAAAGAGACCAAATTAGGTAAAATCCAGGTTTTGACACTATTTTAGAAACTGTTGGAAATTACTTAATCCTCCAGACTTCCAATTTCGTTATCTTCAAAATTAAGATAATATCTAATTAATATAGTTCTTTGGAGAATTCAATGCATGTAAAGTTTATGTAAAGTATAGGAATATACCTAAAATGCTGAGGGCAAGGATTACATAAAATCTCAATACATGGTCTCTATTATAGGAAACCTGGTGGCTAGTGGTTAAGAGCTATGGCTGCTAAACAAAAGGTTGGCAGTTGAAATCCATCAGGTTCTCCTTGAAAACCCAACGCGGCAGTTCTGCTCTGTCCCTTAGGGTCGCTATGAGTGGAAATCAACTCGATGGCAATGGGTTTGGTTTTCTGGGTTTTATTATAACTAAATCAAAACCCAAACCCATTGCTGTCGAGTTGATTCCAGCTTGTGGCAAATTAGATCCTACAAATGGAATCTGCACATAGGGTACGTGGGTTGAGGTCATGCAAACTGGGATGTCATGCAGTTTTACAGTAGTAAATAACATTCAGGTTATTATTTTACAGATTAGGAAACTGAGCTCCAAATAAATAAGCTTTTCCAAAGTTCCCAGCTAGGTAATGCCAAGCCTAGGCCAAGAACTCAGATTTGCCGATACACTGACCCATAATATAATCTTAATTGCTTCATCAACGAAGGATAAAAGGATACACTGTAAAAGCGTTTGTAAAACTCAAAAGGAAGAATTTACATGTAAATAATTTTGGAATATTACGTTATCAGCTTTTTCAAAAGTTTTGACAGCATATTTTCACACTACATTTCTGGAGCCTATGAAAGCCAAGTTGCTAAAAAATATACTGTGACCTCTACTATCAGAAACATATCAGTAGAGTAATGGGATTTCAATTTTTCATCCGTTCAACATGTGAGAAGAAATCAGGAAAATATGTGCAGAGTAAAGTCAAATGAATGAAAAATCCCTCTAAGGGTTTGTATGAAACTTGTGTCCATGAAAGATTATTTTTCTCAAAAACATAACATTTATATTCTTTGGGAAAATAATTAATTTGCATGATTGATAGAAGATAACCATTATGAATTTAAATCAAACTACTACCGTGGCAACTAATATTTTCTTTCTCACAAATATACTTCAATATAAATCTAATGCTCATAATAAAAGGTAGCAGAGTGAAAAATAATATTGGACAGTGGAATAGTTAAAATTCTGATTACTAAACCAAAATGAAACAAAAAGAAAGCAAATACAATCAGGAAACCTTGATAAAAATCATTGCACTAAACTTGTTTCATTGAAGGATGTAAAGCCTTATGCAATAGTTTACACCAAGATAAATTTCTCCAAGTGTCCTAACAGTTTGTGCATTGAGATTGCCACCAGATGTCACTGTAAGCTAAATGGCTTTTGCAAACATCTACTGTTAACTGATTTTTTTTTAACTGAATTTAAAAATGGCCATTCCCTAGACATTCTGTATTATTTAATTGACTCCAAGTTATAAACAACTTTATTTTACATTTTTTGCCTATACGTTTCTATATTTTTCTAAATTATATTTTATTTCTTAAAGAATCCCAGGTGAGAGGAAACTATTTTAGTTTAGAATTAGGAAAAAGATAGAGTTATATATCAAAAAAAAAGGCGGGGGGGAAGAAAAATAAGGCTCAGTAAAGCAGAGAGGTAGATCCCAAAATTGATTTATGAAATATATGAATATAAAAGCTAGATAACCAGGTAGTTTATTAGATAAAATATAATTTTGTAATACCAAGCTATAGATTTCTATCTGTGAAATGATACACATAAATCAAACTGTTACAGTGAATATTAAACAAATTATGTAAATGTTTAGAAATCATTCTACTTGACCACACTGCATTGATCAGAAATTGGAACACAACTATTGGGTTTCTTTCTAAACGTTCAACAACTGCAAAGACATTTAGGTAGATTGCTTCATGGTCCCACAAATACTCACACTGTGCTTAAGTGAGATTTCATCTGCTGGGCTTTGAGATTCATTTATGTTCCTGTTATGGAACCAAATACACTCATTCACTGGGAGAGAAACGTGGTCAGAAAAGAGAAGCATGACCTTAATTTGCTGACCTGTAGAATGTGTGGCTTGAAAGCCTTTTCTTTGAACAGATGCGTCAGAAACAAACCGAACAAACATTTTATTTCCAGTAGCTACAAGGGGCTCTGGTATCTTGTTGCCACATAGCCGTCCAAGAATTGGCGATTTTTCCGTTTCTCCGTCAAACACTTCCAAGTGATCGTAAGCACATTCTTGATGTTGCTCAATCTCAAACTCACTAAAGGCCTATAGAAAGAAAGAGAGGAAGACAAGGAGAGAGAGAGAGCGAGAAAGAGAGGAGGAAGGAAGTAAAGAAAGAAGGAAGGGAGAGAAACAGAGAGAAGCACAAATTCAAAATGCGCTCTTTTGGGCAGAAATACATATCAATAAAATATATTCAGGGTTCATAAATGATTTAAAGCATATAGCATATTATGAAAGGAATATGAATATGTATCATCTCTGGAAAAAAAAATAGTGAGGAAAACAGTGTAATAGCTTCATGTGAAGTTTTAGTATTAAACAATCTGCCCTAGAAATTCAACAGATTGTAACAGAAAGTGCTCTTTGATTCTGAATTTAATGCGGAAGATTCATTGGAAAATTTTAATAGTTGTATTAAAAGATGGATTCCTACTGGTTGTGAGGATCACATCAATACTTTATTTCAACTCTAATATGTACTATTGAACCTCATTGTAGCTTTATGTACTTAACACTAACCAGAAAATCACATGAGGTAATTAATATATTTTCACAAAAATTAAATAGCATAAATCTTTGTAGAAAACTTAAATAAAGGGCCTTTTCAGTGTATATTTCTTTATTCAGATCTTACAAACCATATTATTCCTGAACACTAATATGACTTTTGATTATTTTTAATTTCCTTTTCAGATGCACAGTACACTTATTTTACTAACGGCAGTTTTAGAAATTTTAGGGTGTTTTGCTGCTACTCATAGAATTAAAAAAATCATTCCAATTTGCTTTGTATAATAAATTTTATATACTAAATATATTGCAGAAACCCTGGTGGCATAGTGGTTAAGTGCTACAGCTGCTAACCAAAAGGTTGCAGTTTGAATCCACCAGGAACTCCTTGGAAACTCTATGGGGCAGTTCTACTGTGTCCTATAGGGTCGCTATGGGCTGGAATTGACTCCATGGCAACGGGTTTGGTTTTTAATACATTCCCAGTATATCCTTAAAATAAAAATTCATCAAATGTATAACAAATTAAAGATCACATTTTTGTTGTTGTTAGGTGTCGTCAAGTTGGCTCTGACTCATAGTGCCCCTATGTACAGGAGAATAGAACACTGCCCTGTCCTGCATCATCCTCAAAATCATTGCTATGCTTCAGCCCATCCTGGCAGCCACTATGTCAAAGATCACATACACCTGTTGCTGTCGAGTGGATTCCGACTCATAGTATCTCTATAGGACAGAGTAGAACTGCCCCACAGGGTTTCCAAGGAGTAGCTGGTGGATTTGAACTGCTGACCTTTTGGTTAGCAGCCATAGTTCTTAAACACTGTGCCACCAGAGCTCCCAAAGATTACATAAAAACCAAAACCCACTGCTGTTGAGTAGATTCCAACTCATAGTGACCCTACAGGACACAGTAGAACTGCTCCATAGAGTTTCCAAGGAGCACCAGGTATATTTGAACTGCTGACCTTTTGGTTAGCAGCAGTAGCACTTAACCACTAGGGTTTAATTGTGATGGGCTGAAAATAACATTGTTCAAACTATTAATAACTCCACAGATTCCAGGTTGTTTGTCATCACCAACGAATGCTCTTTCCCCAGAAAGCCATCATAATTCAAGAAATAAATCATCACTCTTAGTTGAGCCTATAGAGCAAAGCTTAAAAATTATAAAAAGGGAAACCTTTAGAAATATATTCTACAGGGATTGAACTGGACTATAAGATAGAAAATGATACTGGTGAGGAGTGAGCTTCTTGGCTCACGTAGACACATGAGACTATGTGGGCAGCTCCTGTCTGGAGGGAAGATAAGAAGGCAGAGGGGGACAGGAGCTGGCTGAATGGACACAGGATTACAGGGTGGAGAGAAGGAGTATGTTGTCTCATTAGGGGGAGAGCAACTAGGAGTACAGAGCATGGTGTATATAAATTTTTGTACAAAAGACTGATTTGATTTGTAAACTTTTACTTAAAGCACAATTGAAAAAAAGAAATACATTCTGAAAACTCCAACTTCACCACAATCCCTGCATCGTAAAATATTTGCACCTTAACTTTTTACATACCATGTTTTCTTTAGTGCAACTTGGTAAAGTGATATCATATGCATTTCATAATTTTGAAGAAATAACTTATAGGAATGGTTCTCCCTCAGTTCTCTCCACTTTTATCTATTCCACACCACATCACCACCTACTTCTGCTTCTGACTTTGGAGGAGTAAGAGAAGAAATGAAAGCAGCGATTTGTATTAATTAGGGAGTAGGAGAAGGCAATGTAAGTTACTTTAAAAAAGAAACAAAAGAGAAAAAAAGAGGTCTGATCTCTTTTGTGTCTCGTTCCATGTGCCCTAGTTAAAAAAAAGTACAAGTAAAAGTGTTATAACAAATAGGTATTAGAGAGTCATTGTTTATTATAATTATTATGGCTAAAAGGGGTTGTTCACGTCCTTCTACCAAAGACATTGGCTAGTGCAAAAAAAGGATTGAGCCTAGAAGAAAGAATGGCACTAGAAACATAAAACAGTGTAGGGAAATACAGTGAACAGGGAGATTTTAGCAGAGTTTCTTTATCCTGAAGTACAATGCACAAAGCAGGCGATCACTGAGAGTTTGCCACTTATTCATCTTGGTATTAATCCAGTGGCAGAGAGTGGAGTGGAATGGAAACAGTGGATAGGATTTAGAAGTTCCTGCATGGATGGTTGACTAGATGTATACATATGTCTGTCCATTGATTTACTTACCTGCCTACTTACATTAATATCTACAACTCAGCTCATGTATGGAAATGCTATAGAAGTGGTAGGCCAAAACTTGGTATTCTGCCTATCATGATATGGTAGTCAGTTAGCTTCTATTACCTTTGTGTGCACAAATACATTCTTATTATTGGTTTGTAACCCTTCTAGAGAGAAACCAGTAAGAGAACATTGACTTTATTGCATCCAGAGTTCTTTACAAATATGAAACCAAGACTTTGGATGATGAGTAATGTTGTTTCAAGAGAACAAAAAATTTGTTTCAGGAGAATAACTATCTGAAAAGCATTGCATGTAGAGGAATTATCTCTTTTAAATGTGATTTATAGGTATTCATCTATAAATATTAGAAGTAGGGATATCTGCTGAGAGAAAACTGGAAGAAAGATGGGGGTAGTGGCATTCTAAAGTATATCCAACGTATAAATGTTAAAAATTGGATCAGAAGTTACAGGCCACACATGTTCAGTATGTTCATTGGCCCAGTGGAAAGTAAGTGAATGAGATAAAGGACTATTTCACTCCCTAATGACATGCAGGATGTCTGGAGTAAATCATAACATCTGTTTAACAAAACAGAGCAACACTGTTCAAAGAGGGGCAGGCTGAGGGGAAGAGGGCGTGCTGACACCTGGTCTGGAGCCAATTGGTTTCAGCTTTTATCAAATTACTAATGGAATCAGACTGAATCTTTAAGAGTAATTTAAGCAAAGCTTCAGCATTTGATGTATACTTAAGAGATGCAAACAGCTCTTATTCGTGAAGGTATTAATTAATGAGTTTTCCTCCTAGAATAGAGTACAACTTATTATTAGATCAACTGCAAAGTTTGGGTGGTCCTTTTGCAGAAATCAGCCTACCCCATAGCTCCATGGCACATACACAACAGTGGCCCTTACATGCTAAGATCTCATAGTCTGCCCCTTAATATCTTAAAGACGTCCCCATAGATAGTCCTCCACATATATGTCTTTGGTTCAATAAAAAATGTAGAACATGTTCTAGAAAATGTAGAACAAAATTCTAACGCACACACACACACACACACACAAAAAAAAAACAGATTTTACTGGTATGACAGGTACCGGAGAAACCCTGAAAGTATGGCCTCCAGACTCCCTTTTAACTTAGTACTGCAGTCACTCCTGAGGTTCACCCTTTCAGCCAAAGATTAGACAGGCCCGTAAAACAAAATGAGACTAAACTGACACACCAGCCCAGGGGCAAGGATGAAAAGGAAGGAGGAGACAGGGCAGATGGTAATGGGGAACCTAAGGTTGAGAAGGGGAGAGTGTTGACATGTTGTGTGGTTAGAAACCAATGTCACAAAACAATATGTGTACTAATTGTTTAATGAGAAGCTAGTTTGCTCTGTAAACCTTCATCTAAAGTACAATAAAAAAGAAAAGAAAAAATATTTCTAGGCCACAGAAAGGTATTATAAGAGACCGTGGATAGTTGGAATATTTACATTTATATATATATATTTTTTACATAAATATATATAAATATATGCACACAGACACTAGGCATTAGTGAGCTGAAATGGACTGGTATTGGCCATTTTGAATGGGACAATCATATAGTCCTACTATGCTGGGAATGACAACTGGAAGAGGAATGGTGTTTCATTCATCATTAGAAAGAATGTTTCAAGATCTATCCTGAAGTACAATGCTAGCAGTGATAGAATATCCATACGCCTACAAGGAAGACCAGTTAATATGACTATTATTCAAATTTACGCACCAACCACTAGGGCCAAAGATAAAGAAATAGAAGATTTTTATCAGCTACTGCAGTGTGAAATTGATCAAACACGCAATCAAGATGCGTTGATAATTACTGGCGATTGGAATGCGAAAGTTGGAAACAAAGAAGAAGGATGGGTAGTTCAAAAATATGGTCTTGGTGATAGAAACAATGCCAGAGATTGAATGATACAATTTTGCGAGAACAATGACTTCTTCATTGCAAATACCTTCTTTCACCAACATAAACGGCGACTATACACATGGACCTCGCCAGATGGAACACACAGAGATCATACTGACTACATCTGTGGAAAGAGACGATGGAAAAGCTCAATATCATCAGTCAGAACAAGGCCAAGGGCCGACTGTGGAACAGACCATCAATTGCTCATATGCAAGTTCAAGCTGAAACAAGAAAATCAGAGCATGTCCATGAGAGCCAAAATATGACCTTGAGTATATCCCACTTAAATTTAGAGACGATCTGAAGAATAGATTTGACGCATTGAACACTAGTGACTGAAGGCCAGGCAAGTTGTGGAAGGACATCATCCATGAAGAAAGCAAGAGGTCACTGAAAAAACAGGAAAGAAAGAAAAGACTAAGGTGGGTGTCAGAGGAGACTCCAAAACTTGCTCTTGAGCGTCGAGCAGCTAAAGCAAAAGGAAGAATTGATGAAGTGAAAGAACTGAATAGAAGATTTCAAAGCGTGTCTAGAGAAGACAAAGTATTATAATGACGTGCAAAGAGCTGGAGATGGAAAACCAAAAGGGAAGAACATACTCCACATTTCTCAAGCTGAAAGAACTGGAGAAAAAATTCAAGCCTCGAGTTGCAATAGTGAAGGATTCCACGGGGAAAATATTAAACGATGCAGGAAACATCAAAAGAAGGTGGAAGGAATACACAGTGTCATTATACCAAAAAGAATTAGTTGATGTTCAACCATTTCAAGAAGTGGCATATGATCAGGAGCCGATGGTACTGAAGGAAGAAGTCCAAGCTGCTCTGAAGGCATTGGCGAAAAACAAGGCTCCAGGAATTGATGGAATATCAATTAAGATGTTTCAACAAACAGATGCAGCACTGGAGGTGCTCACTTGTCTATGCCAAGAATTATGGAAGACAGCTTCCCGGCCAACTGACTGGAAGAGATCCATATTTATGACTATTCCCAAGAAAGGTGATCCAACTGAATGAGGAAATTACAGAACAATATCATTAATATCACACACAAGCCAAATTTTGCTGAAGATCATTCAAAAATGGCTGCAGCAGTATATCGACAGGGAACTGCCAGAAATTCAAGCCAGATTCAGAAGAGGACGTGGAACCAGGGATATTATTGCTGATGTCAGATGGATCCTGGCTCAAAACAGAGAATACCAGATGGATGTTTACCTGTGTTTTATTGACTATGCAAAGGCATTCCACTGTGTGGATCGTAACAAATTATGGATAACATTGTGAAGAATGGAATTCTAGAACACTTAATTGTGCTCATGTGGAACTTTTACGTAGATCAAGAGGCAGTTGTTTGGACAGAACAAGGGGTTGAGTGGTTTAAAGTTAGGAAAGGTGTGTGTGAGGGTTGTATCCCTTCACCATACCTATTCAATCTGTATGCTGAGCAAATAATTTGAGAAGCTGGACTATATGAAGAACGGGGCATCAGGATTGGAGGAAGACTCATTAACAACCTGTGTTATACAGATGACACAACCTTGCTTGCTGAAAGTGAAGAGAACTTGAAGCACTTACTAATGAAGATCAAAGACCACAGCCTTCTGTATGGATTGCAGCTCAACATAAAAAAAAAAAAAATTATGCGGAAAACAAAAATCCTCACAACTGGACCAATGAGCGACATCATGATAAATGGAGAAAAGATTGAAGTTGTGAAGGATTTCATTTTACCTGGATCCACAATCAACAGCCAGGAAAGCAGCAGTCAAGAAATCAAAAGACACATTGCATTGGGTAAATCTGCTGCAAAGGACCTCTTCAAAGTGTGGAAGAGCAAAGACGTCACCCTGAAGACTAAGGTGCACCTCACCCAAGCCATGGTATTTTCGATTACATCATATGCATGTGCAAGTTGGACAATGTATAAGGAGGAGCGAAGAAGAGTTGACACCTTTGAATTGTGGTGTTGGTGAAGAATATTGAATATATCATGGACTGCCAAAAGAGCGGACAAAGCTATCTTGGAAGAAGCACAGCCAGAATGCTTCTTAGAGGCAAGGATGGCGAGACTGAGTCTTACATACTTTGGACACGTTGTCAGGAGGGATCAATCCCTGGAGAAGGACATCATGCTTGGCAGAGTACAGGGTCAGTGGAAAAGAGGAAGACCCTCAACGAGGTGGGTTGACACAGTGGCTGCAACAATGAGCTCAAGCATAACAACGATTGTAAGGATGGCACAGGACTGGGCAGTGTTTCGTTCTGTTGTGCATGGGGTCGCTATGAGCCGGAACTGACTCGACAGCACCTAACAACGATAACAACACATAATATATATGTATACCATGGTTTATATATGTTTTTCTTTGAGTATATATTAGAATTCTCAAAGAAAAAGTGAGATATCCAAATTGTTACTTTATTTTATGACACGCTGAGCCATGAATCTCTGTAATTAAATGATATATAATGTGTACATTTCCAGTCTCTAGGAACCAATGCCACAGAAAAGTCACCGGAAGACATTTGGTTCCCAAGAGGTCATCCAAGTTCACAGTGGAGACAGCACAGCTAGCAAAGCTAGCCTAGTACATGTGATTTTCATAGAAAATGAACACCAACACTTACAGGTATGGACAGGTATGTTTCTGCTGAAACACTTTTCTCTTCTTTCAACTTACAAGTATTTTTCTTACGCACTTATGCTAAGACTTTATAGGCATTTTGATATTACAAAATTTAAAGTTCATCCATTCCATGATTATATAGTGACTTCAGGGTTGTTAATCTAGGTTTTAGGAAGACCAGGAAAGAGTGAATAAGTGTGATCTTTAGTAAGAAGTCCTAATGCAGTTCCCAAACTGAAAGGTCAAGGAGTCCAATTTAAAAGAAATAAAATTGAACTCCTGTTATAGGATATGGAAATAATAACTGTGTTTCTGGAACACCCAAGGAAGCTTAATCTACCTGGCTGGCCACTGGCCAAGCTTCCATATGCAGTTCCCTCAAATGAACTTCTGTGGAGCTGCTTTTATTAAAAATATAGGCATTGGCTAAAGGATAAGACCATGCAGAGTAACTACACATATTTACAAAGGACAAGATAATAAAGTGATTACATTTACTGTGGAAATAAAATGTAGTCAGGGTGAACATTTATACTCAGAATTAAAGAGACTGATGCAATTTGAGCAGCTGTGAAATAAGCTTTAGAGCTCACTAGTCCCAGCCATCTTTTGCCTTTTCCTGTCTTTGGTAAAAACTGTCATTTGGTTTCCCACAAGATATTTGAAGGATTAGAGGCCACAGGAGAAAATGGTAGAGTGGAACATAAACCCTAGCCTTCTGATTCATAATCAAAGATCCTTCCTTTCCCTGAATCCTCTATAATTTCGATCCAATATACTTTCTGCACTTATGATAGAGAATTATATAATGCTGATACATGTTTTTGTTTTCTAAATATCTCATATAGGAAACTATAAATCTTAACTGCAATTAACTTCGCAAAACTAGACTTTGCAAAACTCTAAGTTATGATAAATCAAATAAAAATTACATAAGCACAAAAGCCTGTTGTTGTATGGTTCTATACCTGATATTCTGTTCTATTATTTTAAACAAATCCTAATGCAAAATATGAACAAAGCCAACAAAACTTTGAGGATCAGCTGAGTCTCCCAGGAACAAGAGAAAATGAGGCTAAGAATAATAGAGACTTGTCCGGATTCATTAAGATCTTTATCCCTTCTTTACTAAGACCTTCCCCTACTTCTCCCCAAGCAGCTTTCACCTAATGTTTAACTTTGAAGCTAATACCATACAGTCAGGATTCCATGATTAATATGTACCCAAACACACACACACACACATAATAAAATCAAGGTAAATGTATTAGTTTCTTATTGCTGCTGTAGCAAGTTATCACAAACAAAATGGCTTAAAACGGCTCAAATTCATTTATGGAAGTCAAAAATCTCAAATGCGCTGGCAGGGCTATGCTCTTTCTGAGGGTCGTAGGTAAGAATCTGTTTTTTTTTTTTTTTCCTTTCACAGCTTCTAAGTGGTTTGCTACAGTGCAATGGATCATTTTTCTGTGGCCTTTCTCACCGTGGTCTTGTCACTCCCACCAAAGGATTGGGTGGGACCATGCGAATAAGGGGAAACCCTGGAACAGCTCCTGGAACAGTCTCAGCTCAGGAGGCTGAGAGAGACCTGTAATGCTGAAGACACTGAGAAGCAGTTGCAGAGAAATGGCTGCAGGAGAAGGTGCAGTGGGGTTCCCAGCCCTCAGAGCGAGAAAGCTGAGCCCCTTTGGGTAGGAGGCTTGCTGGCGGAGCAGGGTGCCTCTGGGTACTTGGTGGAGCTAGTTTTGCTGATCCATAGAGCTAGAGCTGAGTGTTTTGGGGCTGAGGCTTACTGGCAGGGCAGGGTGCCTTTGGGCACTTATGAACAGAGCTAAAAGAGCTTGGTAACACTTGCTCAAGCAGGGCAGAGGCCGAGGGGCCAGAGAGAGGTGTGCTTGCTGGCACAGCTGAAAAGAAGCTGTCTTGATGAAACAATTGTATCCTGAGCATTCCTGAACCTGAATTGTAATCTGTTACTTCCCTAATAAACCCCATAACTGTGAGTTCTGCGTGGCCACTGCAATGAATTATAGAACCCAGCAGAGAAGTAGGGATTACTGTGGGAGGGAGAGTTGGTGTTAGAATTGGTAAGGATGGTGCAGAGAGGAGGCATGTCTGACTTGCCTGACATAGGAATCAGCCTTGAGCTGTTGATTTTGATTCTCCTTCCCCCTTGTGAAATTAAAGGAGGTCAGACATCACTGTCAAGTCATTTTTGCAATTGGTGTCAGAAGCAGGACTCTTTGCAATGGCTCCAGATCCATGGAAGCATGGGACTTTGTAAGAAAAAGAATGAAGGGGCTTGGGAACTGAAACTTTTGATTCTTACATGGTTACTTTCAGTGTTGTTACCTGTAATGGCTAAAAGGAAAGTAAGAAATATTACACTCTATTTTTTTTTAGCTGAGGGGAGAAAAGCTGTCTCTGGAGTGGCTTGGGGCAAAATTGAGGCCAGTTAAATGGGGTGATTGATAGGGGGCCAGGGGTATATTGGTTCCACACAGCCAGAGGCCCAAGGCCATATGCATATGAATGGAAAGACAGTCAAGGGGTGGAGAATAGGAAACTGGAATATTTGAAAAAGGATTATGTGTTTAGGATTATGTGTTTAATTGAATGTACCGTGGGTACTGAATGTTTCTCCTACCAGTGTTGTAAAACAGACCTGAATGCATAATAGAAGTGAATATTGAGTATTACAGATTACAGAGAGTGTGTAACTCTGCCTTTAACCAATACTTGATTAGATATGCTAAAACGGGAACTAGGGTTTGCCTGATGAAACACAGGCTTCTGGTTTCAAGCCAGTCAAAAACCTGAGCCACACCCAGATTTTGCCATTGACAATATTATTAAACTATTATTTAGTCACACAGAGACTTTATGATCTCCTTTCTTTCTGATGCAAGATGGCATAATAAAAAATAACATAAAATGTAGAGACAGAATGCCTGGGCTTGAAGGTGTTTAGACTCTTGCTAGTTTTATAACTTTGCTGAGTCACCTGAAGTCCCTAGGACTGCTTCCTTATTTATAAGTGTAATTTATGATACCAACTTGAGATAAAGTACATGGTGCTACTTTGAACCATTAGGTACTATACACACATTAGCTTTTATTTTTGTTTAGCCAAAATACAGTTTTGGGTAGTCCAAGCTGTGCATAGTGATGTTACAGTGTACTATTTAGGGAACACTTTTAAAAAATGCAAAAATTGATAACATTCATATTTTTATTTGTAGAATTACGTCTGAGAGAGTGCCTATTTTAAGACATTTTAAAGGACACTCCCAGGCTCTGTGGATCCAAATTCTACAGCTTACTGTATTTATATAAATACAATATTCCAGTATTTTATAAAAATCAGAGCACATCAGAAATGGTATAGGCAAGAATCTAAAAAAATTCTCAAGAACTGGCACACTCACTCATAGATAAAACTCTACTCCTTGACTTTCATGTTTACATGGCTTTATAATAGAAAACTCGCTGATTTAAGGACAAAAATTAGCATGTTTATTATGTTGTAGAAATGTACTGTAAGATATTATTATATGCAAATTTTTTTATTACTGGACACTAGTTACTGTGATATTAAAAAAAAAGATCACCTTTAAAAGTTCCCTGTTCATATACCAGGTGGTATACGTCAACTTAATAACATTTTGGCAAGGTATTCTGGATTTTACCTAGAGCCAAGTTCTCAGTAAAGAGTATGCATTAACTCATTTATGTTATCTGCTGTTCTCCAAATATGTGCAGTCTCAGATATTTAAATGCATGTGTGAGATTAATTATCCTACCCCTGAATCCTGGCCAAGCTTAGTATTTTGTTTTACTAACAGAATGCGACAAAAGAAAAGTTCAGGGGCTTCTGAGATTTCTACCTGGGCCTCTTGAAACATACCCATACATCACTACCTACATGGCACTCAACACAACTCTATATCAAGTTAAAAGAATACTTTAGTTGGAAAGAATAGGCTTCTCAAAATGCACAAAATAGTTTCTTTGGTTTTTGTTTTCACAATCTCATGAAATTGTGTTCAGAGACAATATTCTTTTCTTTGCTTCTATATGGCTACAAAACATTTAGAAATGTTTCCTTATTTTCCCATCCAGCCTAAGGAAAGAGGGGTAACAATACATAAGTTGAAAGAAAGCTCCTTGATGAATAAAGAGGTACCAAATATTTTCTTCACCTTTCTTCTCTTCACTGGACAATGAAGATGCTACTTTGTAATCAAGCATCTATGAGTATGGCTAGAGATGCCTTCTTTGGTGAAAATGAACAGGGAAGCAAAAGATTAAGCAGAAACATTGAGAAAATACCTCTGAAATCAAAGCCCCCACGTAAGCAAAAGAAATTCGAAGCCAGTCATGTAGTGAAGGTAAGCATTTTAAAAAAAAAAAAAAATTGCCGTCAAGTCAATTCTGACTCATAGTGACCCTATAGGATAGAGTAGAACTGCCCCACAGGGTTTCCAAGGAGCACCTAGTGGATTCAAACTCCCAACATTTTGGTTAGCAGCCCCGTAGGTCTTAACCATTATGCCACCAATGTAAGCATAGGAACAAGAAAACTCAAACTCAGCTAATTCCTCACTAGATTCACTCAACACCCTCTACCCATGTAAACACATACACTAATAAACCAGCAGAAGAAGCAGGGTGCCCACTTGCAGATATAAAGTCTCACTGTTCTGTACCTATCAAAATTATGCAACACAAAATAGGCAAGAAAAAATAAACTACTAAGAGAAGCAGCAATCAACAAAAGAGACTCAGGTATGACTCCAATGTTTAAATTAGCAAATGGAATTTAATATACCTGTAATTATGTTAAAGACCCTAGTAAAAGTGTAGACAATATGCAAGAACAGATGAGAAATTTCAGCAGAGAGATGAAAATTATAATAAAGAGTCAAATGGTAATGCTAAAAATAAACACAGTAACATGAAGGATGCTTTTGACAATCTTATCAGTAGACTCAAGATAGCTGAAGAAAGAATCCTTGAACTTTGAAAATAGGCCAATAGCAATTACCCCTGAAACACCAAAAAAGAGAGGAAAAAAAAAGAACAGAGCATCCAAGAGCTGTGGGATGATGTCAAATGATCTAGCATATGTGTAATTTGAATTTCAGAAGAAGAACAGAAAAAATGGGGCAGAAGAATTATGTAAAGAAATAACGGCCTAGAATTTTCAAAAATTAGTGACAGAGCTAAGAAACTCAGAGCAGGCTAAATGCAAAATTGTTAAACACACACACACACCCATAAAGACATTTCGATTCAAACTGCTGAAAATGGAAGATGACAAAATTTTGAAGGCAGCCAAAGTAAAAATGAAACATCACTTACATGGGAATAAAGATAAGATTTACAACAGACTTCTCATCAAAAACTGTGCAAGCCAGAGGATAAAGGAGTGAAGTGTTTAAAGTGCCAAAAGAAAAATAAAACGATCTTCCTAAAATTCCATATCCAAAGAAAATATTTTTCAAAGTGAATGTAAAATAGCAAAAACTGAGAGAATTGCCAGTAGACATGCACTATATGAAATATAAAACGAGGTTCTTCAGGCAAAGAATTATACCAGACAAAATTTGTATGCACACAAAAAAATGCTTTCAGGAAAATCTATTCTCCCAACTTCTTCAGTAAACTGCACTCTTTAAAAGATTACAGATTCTGTATCTCAGCCCATAAGCTTCAAACAGAGAATGCTCCTCTCAATCAGGACCTTGGACAGGACTGGAAAGCAATCAAGTTCCTAAAACGCTGTCTCTAAGCAGCCAGCGTCTTTCTAAAGAATGGCTGAAATGAATGGATATCTGTGCAACGTATCTCATGTTTTCCAAATATAGCGATTGGAAGGAACTCCATAATAGGAATATAAATGATTTGATGACTGTCTCTGATTTTCTTATTTTAATGTCATATATGAATACCCCACGTGTCTGTCAGTTTGTCGTACTGTGGGGGCTTGTGTATTGCTGTGAAGCTGGAAGCTATGCCACCTGTGTTCAGATACCAGCAGGGTCACCCATGGAAGACAGGTTTCAGCTGAGCTTCCAGACTAAGACAGACTAGGAAGAAGGACCCGGCAGTCTACTTCTGAAAAGCATTAGCCAGTGAAAACCTTATGAATAGCAGTGGAACACTGTCTGATATAGTGCTGGAAGATGAGTCCTCCAGGTTGGAAGGCACTCAAAAGACGACTGGGGAAGAGCTGCCTCCTCAAAGTGGAGTCAACCTTAATGACTTAATGACTGTGTAGATCATAATAAACTATGGATAACACTGCAAAGAATGGGATTTCCAGAACACTTAATTGTGGTCATGCGGAACCTTTACATAGATCAAGAGGCGGTTGTTCATACAGAACAAGGGGATACCGATTGGTTTAAAGTCAGGAAAGGTGTGCGTGAGGGTTGTATCCTTTCACCATACCTATTTAATCTGTATGCTGAACAAATAATCTGAGAAGCTGGACTATATGAAGAAGAATGGGGCATCAGGATCGGAGGAAGACTCATTAACAACCTGCGTTATGCAGATGACACAACCTTGCTTGCTGAAAATGAAGAAGACTTGAAACACTTACTAACGAAGATCAAAGACCACAGCCTTCAGTATGGATTACACCTCAACATAAGGAAACCAAAAATTCTCACAACTGCACCAATGAGTAACATCATGATAAATGGAGAAAAGACTGAAGTTGTCAAGGATTTCATTTTCCTTGGATCCACAATCAACAGCCATGGAAGCAGCAGTCAAGAAGTCAAAAGACGCATTGCATTGGGTAAATCTGCTGCAAAGGACCTCTTTAACGTTTTGAAAAGCAAAGATGTCACCTTGAAGACTAAGGTGCGCCTGACCCAAGCCATGGTATTTTCAATCGCATTTATATGCATGTGAAAGCTGGACAATGAATAAGGAAGACCGAAGAAGAATTGATGCCTTTGAATTGTGGTGTTTGTGAAGAATATTGAATATACCGTGGACTGCCAGAAGAACGAACAAATCTGTCTTGGAAGAAGTACAACCAGAATGCTCCTTAGAAACAAGAGTGGCCAGACTGCGTCTTACACACTTTGGACATGTTGTCAGGAGGGATCAGTCCCTGGAGAAAGACATCATGCTTGGCAGAGTACAGGGTCAGCAGAAAAGAGGAAGACCCTCAACGAGGTGCATTGACACAGTGGCTGCAACAATGAGCTCAAGCACAGCAATGATTGTAAGGATGGCTCAGGACCAGGTAGTGTTTCGTTCTATTGTTCATAGGGTCGCCATGAGTCGGAACCGATTCGATGGCACCTAACAACAAGAACAACCTATGAATAAGCCCTCTTTAATGGTCTAAGAAAATTCACTAAAAGGTGCCAAATCAGGAATTTTGAAATTAACTTTATGACTGGATTCATCCACTGAGCTGCCTTGGGCTGATACTCTCGTTCCCAAGACAACATTTTAAAAATTTTTATTATTGCCTCTAGATGCGGCCCTGTCAGAAGCCGGCATTCCCTCCTGCCTTGATGACAGTATACAGCAGGAGATTCTTGCTCCAATTACTTCTTGTCAAGTCGTAGCCGAAGTGGAGACAAATGTGTTCATATTGAGGATATGTACTTGAAGGTATAGCCGACAGGACTTGCTGATGGAGTGAATGTGGGGTGTGAGAGAAGAGGAGAGATAGTGATGACTCCAACCTTTCTGGCCTCAGGGACTGGAAGAAGAGGGCTGCCAATTACTGAGATGAGAAAGACTAAATGAGTAGCAGGTTGTTGTTTGTATAAAAGGATCTCACACTTTGGACAAAAGTGTGAAATACCTTTATATGTCTAAGAAGAACCTGTCTAAGTCAATGATAAAAAATGTTATGGAAATATACATATATATTTAGATATATACATGGAGATATTTGACACAGGCGTGTGTATATATGTGTATATATGTATATGCATTATTATATATGTATATTATTATATTATATTATTATACATGGAAACCCTGGTGGAGTAGTAGTTAAGAGCTATGGCTGCTAACCAAAAGGTCGGCAGCTCAAATCCACCAGCCACTCCTTGGAAACCCTATGAGGCAGTTCTACTCTGTCCTGTAGGGTCACTATGAGTTGGAATCGACTCAACAGGTTTTTTCAATGGGTTTATTATTACACATATATTATTTATATATGTGTATATATATATTATATTACATTATCTTCAGAGTGCTGGTGGCTCAGTGGTTAAGAGCTCAGGATGCTAACCAAAAGATCAGCAGTTCGAATCCATAAGCTGCTCCTTGAAAACCCTATGGGGCAGTTCGACTCTGTCCTATAGGGTCACTATGAGTTGGAATTGACTTGATGGCACACTAACAACAATATATTATATTTGTCATTATATATATGTGTATTATATGCATATGTATATATAGTTAACCTTTTATCTTATGCAAAATTAATTCTCAATCTAATTTTAAATTTTCCTTCCAAATTTATCATTTAAAATGATATTTGCATGAAGATAGTGAAGAAAAAATATATAGATATCAATATATACACATTGGTTAAAGCTATATTTTGTTAAATACGTTTGGAACACTCAATGATAAAGATCTAATACGGTAAAGAAAAGAACAGTTATCTGGTGAAAACAGAAAGACAACAGATGAGTTGGAAACAGAGAAAAGACTACCATTCCAGGGAAAGCTTCTTTTATCATTAGTGGACTTGAACCTATACCAAAGAGAATTAAAAAGACTGATGAATACTCAAAATAATTATACTGACAGGCTACTGAGAATAATTTAGATCAGGAAACATACAATATTAACAAAAGCCCTGAAAAAGCCTTCGGGGGTAGGCAAAGACTCATGCTTCCTCACAAGAAGCTATTCCTTCATTATTTCTGTTAACATTTATTTCCAATTTTAAAGTTTCCATTAAATGTACAATCAGGATGGGTTTTCTGTGAAATCCCTGATCTTCTGTGTAATTCATACCTAAAGGAAGTCGAACCACTGGGTCTTTACCAATCTGAACAGGAACAAATACTTACCTGGTGGCATATACCAAAGTACAAATTGAAAACCTACAGACGGATGAACTATGTCCTTCCCCAGTTCTTCATCTTTAGAAACAACCCCATGACAGAAAAAAAAACAGTTTTTCTTGAATGAGGTTACCGTTAAATTTTCTATATTCACATGGCTTTATGCCTTTAAATTATATTTTTCAAGTACACTGTAACCTATCGTAAAATTTAACATCTTCTATCAGATGACCAGGAAAGAATGGAAGACTCAAAGAATTAAAAAAAAAAGAATACAGGAGGACAAAAGTATTCCTATTCAAATTGCTCAAGCAGAGTAATGTGCCAGTCTCTAAGGCCAGAGAAGGTCAGTATCCCTCTGATGGGGGCAACTATATTATACAAAAATCTTATTTTACAAACAAGACAAAATTAGTTTTATTTTAGAAAATACATATGTTTTGTACATGAGACATGGAATTGGCACAACCAGTAGAATATACTATGCTATGTTTAAGTGAATGAGTATTCCATTGCATTCTTGTTGAATTTGATTTTTTGTTGTTGTTCCTTCGTATGTCTTCCCCATTTGAAACCATCATTACCAATATCGTGTTAGAAAGTAGGACCTACTTACTGTTTTGCAATGGGCTTTGTCATGCCATTTAAAGCATCCAGGATGACACTATGGAAGAACAATGCATTGATACCAATATGATCTCCTGTATCCAGAAAACCAAGGGTTTGTTTAGCCTAAGTAGGACAGCATGAGAAAGAAAAGCTTTTCCAGCTGCCAACTAATTCACTTCAATTCAATAAACATGCACTGCTGTGCTTGTCATGGAAGACATGGGTGGTCAGCTCAATAAAAAGAAGCATGTGCTCACTTACCAATTTGACTCGGTGGCCAGGAGTGGCGCTGATTTCCCATGTGCATTCTTTCCTGCTTGGGTACTTGTCTGGCCAGTTGGGACTGGTGATGATACCATTTGGACTGTGGATCTTTTGTTCACATTCAGCTGTGCCAATAACGATAATATCAGTTAGTGTGGAAATCCAGCCTACGACTGAGCCGGAAAGCAAGCAGCCCATTATCCACTCTCCTGCTGAAAGACTTTTCTGAATGCTAGCTAATCATGACTCGAGTCTCCGTTATCATATTCATCTGCTTTGGCAAACATATTACTGAGCATAATCAGGCAATGTTTGTTTTCTTGCTCACATGAAATTGAGTGTTTACCATGAATCAGATAAACGAATTCCCTCCTTAAAATTGCTGGATCCGTAAGCTCAGAATTCAACACAACAACGTATACTGACAATCAAGGAAATCAACACTTTCCATGTGCAAAATATTTAATGCCATGCCACAAACAGAAATAAATGGACTCCGCCATGTGCAATTCACTGTTGTTTCTATGAGCAGAAACATCATTTACTGTTAATCAACATCATTAAGCCATTTTATGAACCATGTGTTTATATCTTCCCTCCCCCTTGCTCATTCCATGTTAAAGCTTATACTTCCATACCTACACCATAATTTTAACTACTAATTAACCCTAATTTCACCAAAGCAAAAATGAAGAACTAAAGGGAAAAATGAGTGTATAGCTACTAGACATAGAGGTAGCTCCTGAACTAACTTCAAATTATCTCTCATTCAATTAATGAAATTTCCTTGGTGGTTTTCCACAGCTAAGATAGCCTTACCTTAGAAGGAATCAATCCATATTTTTAACATCAGGTTTAGAAAAGTATCTAATATCCTCAGGCTGTGTTCATCCTATATACTTTACTTAGCATGAAGCAGCACCCTACATACTCTGGTTGAGACTAGGATGATTTGTTATCTATATTGTGTATTTTGTTCTAAAATACAATCAGAAATCTGTTTGGGGTAATTCTTCACTATATGGACAAAACACCTATTACACTGCAGGCCTGCATAACAAGGATATGTCCAACGTTAATGTGCTTGTTGTTGGTGCTCCGGCTATTGTTGAATTCCCTAATACCAGACCTTTGCAGGGAAACTTGAAATTGTAACAGAGAAATACAAACAAGAGAAAGGTAAGATTCAGCTTCTTTCCAGCAAAATAGGATGGTGTAGCAAGACAATAGTGTTTACAAATCTGGAGCCTATTTAGACATAGGGTATTCTAAATTTCATTATTTCTGTCACCATCTTACAGGAGTCCTGGTAGCATAGGGGTTAAGAGCTATGGCTGCTAACTCAGAGGTCGGCAGTTCAAATCAACTAGCTGCTCCTTGGAAACCCCATGGGACAGTTCTGCTATTGGGTTGCTATGAGTCGGAATCAACCCGAAGGCAACAGGTTTAGTATGGCTTTTGTCCCCACCTTAACATATGAAATGTGGAGTCTGCAGGGATTTTCAAATAACCTACAAGGCAAAACCAAGAGGCTTGCTGTTAAACTATAAACCAAAAAAAAAAAAAAACTCAAACCCGCTGCTGTCCATGCATATACCATGGTGGAAGTAAAAGAAAATCCAACTCCTCTGACCATAAAAACTAACTTTATTAGAGAGTATCTGGATATTATTCTATCTAACAGAATGTTACGTATAAAATTATTTCTTGAAAATGTTGACTACTGCAAAAAGAGAGACTTTAAATTATATTTGACACCTGTGAACCACTGGCTACATGCATGATCTCTAACATACTTCGTTTTTCTCTAAATCACTTTCCATGTCAGCAAAGTAATCAGGCCTATTTCATAGCCTCTTGATTTAATAGTAACCCATTGTCGTGGAGTAGATTCCGACTCATAGAGATCCTATAGGACAAGGTAGAACTGCCCCATAGGTTTCCTTTTGTCAGCAGCTGTAGCTCTTAATCACTGTACCACCAGGGCTCTGATTTAATAGTACACCTAACCAAATTACAAGTATCAAAATTACTATGGGCTTAGGCTCATACATGGAAGAAGAGAGAAAGAAAAAAAAAATCAGCTTGCATATGATTCTGGGCGATCTCATTATGTCAATGAAGTAAAAAAAAAAAAAAAACCCTGACATGTGATCATATTTTGGCCATAACAGAATCGAATAAGGGTAAATTCAGAATACTATGTACTATTCTAATGTATATACAAGAAATTGTTATCTAATAGTGGTTCTAGTCAGGCGTCTACTGATTTAGGAGATAATATTGGAGCCATTATTCTCTGTCCTTGAGTATAAAGAATGTGACCCAGCTGGATTTACAAGGACACATCAACTGGGACCTGAGGTATAAAGACAATAATAAACCCACTGCCGTTCAGTCGATTCCAACACATAGCGACCCTATAGGACAGAGTAGAACTGCCCCACAGAGTTTCCAAGGAGCACCTGGTAGATTCCAACGGCTGGCCTTTATGATTAACAGCCGTAGCTCTTAACCACTACGCCAGCAGGGTTTCCATAAAGAAGATAGCTTGGACGATCTTGGAAAACATCTTTTAGGGAAACTTTCACATAAACAAATCCTAAACAGCACAAAAGACCCGCATACTTTCCACTCTTATCTTTTTCTATTAGCATTTAGTGAATAGTAAGATTTGTTGGATCAATGATGATCATCCTGACCTTACTGAAACCTGTACAAATGATTATTAAGAAAGACAATTCAAAATGTAGAATTACGGTGATTTGGCAGCTTTTAGCCAACCTGTGAAAAGGTGAAGCTTTCAATGACTTTACCTGTTTGTAATGTTAATATATACTGACGATTCTGTAACGTTCTTTGGACTCTGCAGACATGGCTCTCGCAGCATGCTTGTCTATTTTCCCATTTTTGCCTATTCTGTAATATTCCTTGGACTCAGGCAGACATGGCTCTGGCAGCATGCCTGTTGGTTTCCTATATTTACGTCTTTGAATATATGCTGAAAGAAACCTTTCTTTATGCTTTATTATAATTTTGTGTGATTTTATCCTAGAATACTACCAATCTATATATGCTTTTTTTTCTATATATGCTAGTGATTACAGTTTTAAAATCTATTTTTGTAATTTTCCTTTCAAGACAGGTATAAATTCTAGTAGAAAATCAAGAGCAGACCCTCAAAGAAAGAAATAAGAACTGAATTAGTATTTCTTGTTCCTAGCTAGCTCACAGTAACTGAGGGTATTAAGATAATTTTTTTTTCTTTAATTAGAATTTTGAAAGCCTTGGGGACAAGAATCACTAGCCTACTATATGCCATTATACTTCATTCGGCCAAAACCCTGACTTAAATTTTTAAGTGGCACCATGTCTACCATTTTCAAATGTCATTCCTGTGGTAGGCATTTGAGTTTGATACTCCTGGTATTTAAAGTGACATCGCTCATGTAGCACGTTCATGAAATATTCTTCGGAGGAAAATTTCACCAAATGCAAAACATTCTGCAGAAGTTTAAATATAGGCACTGTTACAAGGTCTGTTCTACAAAGACCTAGGGACAATGTGGTGCCTTTCTGGCTGGCAGATGGCATCGTAACTGCTTCTGTGTCTAAAACACAAAGTTATTCTAATGCCACCCATGTGTGAAGTGCAGAACCTTTAGGTAATATAATAAGATTTCTAATAGTCTGCTTAAAATCTGTCAAAATTCCAGAGAAATTTTTTCTTGACATGTGAATAGTCTGTGATGGTGTCACTCACTGATGTGATGATGAACTCTATTTGGAAGCACTGCTTTATCCAAACTGCATAAACTTCTAGATGCTGTCAAGAAAAGAACATTCCTCTCCATACCTTCCTTGCAGTCATGTTTATTTTCATGCAGCACAAATCCATTACGGCACTGACACATGTAACTTCCCATTGTGTTCACACATTCGTGTTGACACCCGCCATTGTCCTTAGAGCATTCGTCTTTGTCTAACAAAGAAACAAACCCAAAGTTTAATACCTAGCCTTAGAAAACAAAACAAAAACAACATATCAAAGGATAATCATTTACTTGTGGTTACGATTAACAAAGGATAAACTTAAGTCACAATGTCCCCTATTTCCAACATAAAACAAACAAAAATCTGTTTTGTCTTACTTTTACCCATTCATTGTTTAGCTTAAACTTTATACCATGGATTGAATTTCGAAGGATGACAATTTACAGTTCTCTTTCCCTCCTGTGCTAGAATTGGAGTTTCGAGTAGGAGGAAGGGGAAATCTACTGGTCTTTTCCCAATGAATCTAACTATTTATTGTTGTTAGGTGCCATCGAGCCGGTTCTGACTCATAGCGACCCTATAGGAGAGAGTAGAACTGCCTCATAGGGCTTCCAAGGAGCAGCTGATGGATTTGAACTGCTGACCCTTTGGTTAACAGCTGAACTCTTAATCACTGTGCAACTAGGGCTCCAACCATTTACTACCAATTAATTAAGAATTGTGAGTATTTTGAATAAAGGTAATAAATTTAACTAGATAGAAATCCTTCAATATAATAACCATGGTATATAGACAAAAGCTAAACAATTTTCCAAGATTTGTGTGTAATCACTTTAAAAAAAAAAATCACTCAGTAATACACTGTAGTTGATTTTTCTTTTTTATTAACTTTGCAATTGTGCTTAGCATTAGTTAATCTGGACATTTCATCACATTGCAAGACAGAAAAAGTCATTGTTAGACTATTCCAACAAAGAAACTTAATTTATATATTTTAAACAAATCTAATCTGGCAGACCTGTTTATTAATAGATAATTCCCCTGAAGGGTTTCTAGAGTGCTGGAAATAAAATAGAGGTTAGAATAGGAAATATGAGCTTTAAGAGCGAGCCAACAAATTCACTACAGGGAAAAAAGCCAAACAGAATTAGCAGGCAGTCAATCCAGTGAGAAGCATCAGCCACTGCACTATTTCACTCAGGTGTCACTCCATGGTTGACTTGTCCATGAAAGTCAAAACTGGCGGTTTGCTCCTGACACACATATATGACAGCACATCACTCAGACTTCCATCACTCCCAAACATAGAGAACAAAAAGAACACATTACAGTCATACTAGAGGTTAGGCTGAATCCAAAATTTATGCTATCAACTTAGATTTTCTGCTGAGAACTATTAAGTTCATGGTCATACACAAAGCTTGCTACTTTTGCTTTTTTATCAATCAATATTTTCAAATCCATTATTTTTATCAAATCAATAGTTAATCTATGGAAATGTGCTTAGGGAAAACATTTTTATTAAAAAATCTAATAAATCTGATAATTTTAAAGGATGCATCTATTTTCCACTTTTGGAGATTCATTACATGATATAGCACATAAATGTTTAACGACATGTATTCATGTGTTGGCAATATCAGAGCATATTAAACACATACGGGCAATTTCAAAGCTTTAAGAAGCTAACAGAGTCAGAATTTATATACCCTATAGCAGACATATATCCTTAACATTCCCATCACTCTTTTAATACTTAATATGGATACTAATAGAGAAAAAAAGTACAATATAGAATATTCCAGAATGGGTGAATGGTAAACCATACTTCCTATCACCGTGGTGTCACCTGTCTGCATTTTGAAATTCAGGCAGTTAAGGGGTAAATGATTTAAACTTATTATCTTTAAGGTGATTTTCCAGAAGCTCTTTACTTAAGAAGCTTCAGAAAAAAATACTTCCACCACAAGAGAGGATGCAGAAATGCACATTCTCTTTGTTAGATATAAAGAGCCAATTCAGAAGTTTCTAGTACAAGAATTACTCTGAGATAGAAACGCACTTCCTGTGAAAATGTGTATGTAATGATTGTTGGGTGTATATAAGTATGACCCAACAGAGTAAACTTTAGTTGTAGTGTAGGTCAACCAGACTTGAGAGTAGTTTGAATACTTAACAAATGTTAACAACATAATTCAGAGAACATTAATTCACATTTGCAATTGATTGCTGATGAACGGCTTAGTGACCAAAACTGTGGTGGTGTGGGCTGTTTGCATATACTACATACCTGCCTGGACTGTTTTACATGAGAAATATAAATATGTTAAAATACAAATATGAAAACAATTTAGTATTGTTTAGTATTGTTTTTAAGCCCATAATTATTTCATAATAAAAATATTACAATATGTGCAACACTACCAGCATCTATACTTTTTTTAGTGGAAATATCAAGTCACTGGCTTATATTTCTAAGTGTAAATTTTCCATATGATTTGCTAGAATGTAATTTGATCTGTGGTCAAGATAACTAAAGAGAAATAAAATTGAAAGTAAAGCCAATAGTTTTTATTATAGCTTTCCGTAGTCAATTATTCATATTTCTGTTGTGCTTGAAAAATAACAGTCACAAGAAGAATGAGAAAGAGGAGGAAGAAGACAAGGAGGGCAGTAGGCGGAGATTTTATATAGTCATTGTTGCCAAAGTATGTATTTTTTAAAATTAATTAACTTATTGTGTTTTAAGTGAAAGTTTACAAATCAAGTCAGTCTCTCATACAAAGAGTTATACACACCTTGCTATGTGCTCCTAGCTGCTCTCCTAATGAGACAGCACACTCCTCCTCTCCACCCTGTGTCTCTCGTGTCCATTCAACCAGCTTCTGTCCTCTTCCTTCTCATCTCACCTCCAGACAGGAGTTGCCCACATAGTCTCCTGTGTGTACTTGAGCCAAGAAGCTCACTCCTCACCAGTATCATTATCTATCTTACAGTGCAGTCCAACCCCTGTCTGTAGATCTGGCTTCGCAATGTATGTATTTTTTTTACTTTCCCAGTTGATCAGTGTCTCCTACCGTCACTCCTACATTTGATGTTGTCTAACGGAATCATTGTCACATGGGTTGGCAAATAGGCTGCTAGAATATATTCATGGGTTAATCTAAATATTAGCTAAAATTCAAAACTGGACTAACAAAAATAACTAAAAGCAGCAGAGGCAAGTTATTGTGCCCAGCAAAGTGGCATATAAATCTGTGCCTACATATATCAAAGAGTCATATGAAAATAGAAAATTTCAGTAAATCATTGGAATTCTAAAAACTAACGTCTCAGATATTTTACATCATGCAGACAAAAAAGATACATATTTAACTGAATATTTGAAGTTGTGTAGGAATCCTGGTGGTACAGTGGTTAAGAGCTCAGCTGCTAACCACAAGGTTGGCAGTTCAAATCCACCAGCTGCTCCTTGGAAACCCTATGGGGCAGTTCTACTCTGCATATAGGGTCACTATGAGTCAAAATCAACTGGGTGGCAACAGGTTTGGTTGTAGATTTAGGAGCCCTGGTTGCCCAGTGATTGAGTGCTATGGCCGTTAACCAAAAGTTCAGTAGTTTGAGTCCACCAGTTGCTCCTTAGAAACCCTATGGGGCAGTTCTGCTCTCTCCTGTAGGGTTGCTATGAATCAAAATTGACTCGATGGCAGCAGGTTTTTAGGGAGTAGTGGATACAGCATGGTTGTTTTTAAACTATTTGGTGAATAGAAGTTAATAAACTTTTAATTGAAAGTGAATGAGAATTTGAATTATCTATGCTGATGAGAAATAGCAACCCCAAAAAAACCCACAACATACATGAATTCTGGGAATGCATTTGGGGCTTCTTATTTATGAAAGGTCATCAAACTAGGGAAAAAAGCTATCAGCTAACATAATTGATTTATGTGTTCACTTTCCCCTTCCTCTCTTAGGAGTCAAGCTCTACAGATATTCTGAACAACTAAAATCCAAGGAAAAAGAGAAGGGAGAAGAACACAGAGTTTTAAGTATTTCTCACAGTGTCTGCAGAATAAATTTAGTATATAAGAATTCTACCAATAATTCATCTGAAATTTTCTAGCATTTTCATACTGTAGGCACAAAACAAAGAAAATTCATCTTTATTAGTAATAAAAACAAATGTTTTGTTGAATAGAAATAAAAACATTTATTTTCTGCAGATGGAAATTAGCCCCTTTCTTTTGAATGGACATAGCTGCTTTCCATTCTTCCACGTCAGATGAAGGAAAGGTCCATTATCAGGGGAAAAGGAGGTGGCATTTTCCCATCTGAGGCCCATAGCATACGTCTGAGACAATCAGAGGCCATCAGTCTATGAATAATACATACTGGAAGGAACTGAAGTGGCAACCTGTATCAAGTCCTTGCAAGATTCAAAAATAAAAAGTTTCTCTTTGCAGAAAGCTTCCTTATCTGTAGGAAAAAGAAGTAAACGGTCCATGCACCAGAACAGAAACACATCTGAGCAGATAATCTCACACTAACTTCTCAGGATCTAAATTAAACAAGTGCATGCATACTTAAGTGCACACACACAGTCCCATGCGTGCACACGCACACATGCATGCACACGCACACACATTTCAACACCAAACTAAACCCGTTGCTGTTGAGTTGATTCCAACTGACGGTGACCCTATCGGACAGAGTAGAACTGCCCCATGGAGTTTCCAAAGAGCACTTGGTGGATGTGAATTGCCAACCTTTTGGTTAGCAGCCGTAGCTCTTAACCACTATGCCACCAGGTTTTACACCTAATAAATAGTCATCTTTGAAAATGCTGGTATATTGGTTGCCATCCAGTCGATCCTGACTCATAGCAACCCTATAGGACAGAGTAGAACTGCCTCATATGGTTTCCAAGGGGCACCCGGTAGATTGGAACTGGCAACCTTTTGGTTAGCAGTTGTAGCACTTAACCACTATGCCACCAGGGTTTTCACCTCCAAAAAAGCACTAATTAACTCTACTGACAGCTAAAACCGAGACAATTTACTCTTTCCATAAACATGCAAATATTTAAATTTAATGTCATTAGCAATGAAAATTTGGAAGCAGCAATCAAAATAATTTAGGAAAGTTTTAACCATGTTACTATTGGTGATTAATCATACTAATATTTAAGATATCATTCCTATTTTTTTATTGTTAGGTTGAATTTTTTCTACAAACAGCTATGACCATTCCATGAGAGAAATGACATACGAGAGGAATGCTTTCACACAAGTATCGGTATACAGTGAGAGGAGGATTCAGATGACTTGAAAATCTCACAAATCGTTTTATCCAATTTCTACGTTTGTAACAGACGGAAATGAACTGAAAATTAGGAAATATGGGTTTTACTCTATTTCTGCTAACTAAGAAAGTCATTGAGTCTATTAAACTTGTCCCTATGGGTGACTAGTATTAGGTAAGATTATCACTATAGCAGAGACCTGGTGGCATGGTGGTTAAAGAGCTACAGCTGCTAACCAAAAGGAGAACAGTTCGAGTCCACCAGCTGCTCTTTAGAAACCCTATGGGTCAGTTCTACTCTGTCCTATAGGGTCACTATGAGTTGGAATCGACTCGACGACAATGGGTTTCTCTATAGCAGAGGTCACACAAGACTGTTCACTGGTACAGGATTTGTTAAAGAAGCAGAATGTCTATAATCAACTCTCATTGACTAAAATGATTTGTTACATTATTCCCAAATACGGAACTTTATAATTAAAATTTTAAAAGTGTGTCAAGTTTCCGAGTGTTGCTCATTTACATGCATAAGATCCTACTAGTTTTTCCTTTATGTTAACCCTTTTAAAGACAAAAATAACTTTGTTCTGAGAAGAATACAGCTAACTGTGCCTCATCACTTAAAATAAGTAAGTAAACTGCATTTTGTACACCTGAGTAGATTTCAATATAAAGGTTCAAATACAATAATATCACATAAAAGTAAGTTTGACTAGTAAAGAATGTCTGCCTTGAGCATTATGCTCTTTTAAGGTCTATCTATATGGGATTAACTTTACAACATTAACTCTAAAGATTAGATAGGAACCTAGGGGGTGAGTTTATGTTAGTCGGGGGAGGGACAACTCAGAAAAGGAAGGTGAGAATGGTTGCACAACTTGAAAAATGTAATCAATGTCACTGAATTGTACATGTAGAAACTGTTGAACTGGTGTATGTTCTGTTGTGTATATTCTGAATAACAACAAATTGTATTTTAAAAAGTTTGGCTTTATCATCATGTAAAGTAAGTCATTATTGCTACTCTAATAATGAACCTCATTCGGGCCAAGAAAATACTAATAAATTGTTGGATTAGTTATCTTCTGGAAAATTGTCTATATAACTATATTCTGAATTGATTACAAAGTTGAATAAATATTCCCACTTGCATAATGTACAAATAATCTTATTTGATATTCCTAATTTCCTTATTTGCTTTAAGGTAACTTCATTATAACCTTCATCATATTACTCTTCAAGTGTACCCTGGAATCAGCACAGTATGTTACACTTTGATTTTTGTAGAGGGACTTGTAGTTAATGTATAATACAATAACTTCCAATTTTTTAAGCTATGGCCAATTTTCATAAATAATTTATATGATATTTAACCAAAGTTGATATGTATTTTCTTAATTTTACAAACATGGAAGCTACACGAATTATTGATGTTTATTATTCTGCTTACAAATTCTTAGTTATCCTTCCAATTCCATTTCTTGACCAAGTCAATAAAATGCTTATTTAAAATTTGAGGACAGGTGCAAAAATAAGTAAAATTTCTAGGAGATTATTTTTATATAACTGTATATTGGAAATAATACTATATTATTTCACTATTTTTTTTAAAAAAAAAACTATTGCCATCGAGTTGATTCTGACTCATAGCAACTATATAGGGCAGTGCAGAACTGCCCCATAGGGTTTCCAAGGAGCAGCTGGTAGATTCAAACTGCCCACCTCTTACACGTTAGCAGCCAAATGTTTAACCACTGTGCAACCAGGCTCTTGTATATATACATGTATATATACGTATATCTACATATATATATATATATATGCACACATACACACATTTTAAATATATTTGTTCTTTTTCCTTGATGCATGATAATCAACTAACTACAAGAAAGCTAGAATTTATTCTTTAGTTTTCCTTTCTGAATAATATTGAGTAACTTTTTATCAAATGTCATTTCTTATTATTACTGAATTTCTTAGCAATTTTTCTTAGAAAAAGAATGTGGAAAAACAGCTGAAAATGTTATATTCCTCATTTAATTTCTATCATTAAGCCATAACTACTTCTGAAATTTTTAGAACACTGGCTATAACAGACCATTTAGGCTAAGTCTCCTTAAAATACCTCTTGATGTACACACACAGTATAGTGAGATATTTATTTAATTGTCTATAATGAGGTAATTAAAAATTTAACTCAATTCAACATACCTCACTAAAATCCACTCTGAATCAGGAACTCTACTAGGTACTAGTCAGTATAGGGGATGAATTTCCAAAAAATCTCTTCTTTCTCAAAGGAGATCAAAGTTTATGAGAAATTTTTTGCAAATCCAAAAATATTTGGGGGTAACGGATAGATGGATATATAATATACGTTATTTTCTTCTAAAGTTGTTTTTATATTAAAATCAGAGGAAAACTGTTTAAGAGAAATTGGAGAAAAACCATAATACAACATCTTCCATCATAACACGAATATTCTCAGCATTTTTGTTTTTACCTGCATGCTTAGTTGTTCATACAGTTCATAAATGGTTTTGTGTCTAGGTTTCCATTAATAAATCCAATGTAACTTTTTGCATTATTGTATCATTAAACCATTTTATAGTGAAGAAGAAGCCACAAAGTGGAAAACTAATTTACAATTATACATCTGTTGCACCATTGCATGCCGTTGAGTCTATTCCAACTCATAGTGACCCTATATGGAAGAATTTCTGTCACTATCACATTACATTGAAAACCTTCTTTCAAATTTTGAGTTGCATATTTATGAAAGAGTCCCAAGAGTGGGATTTCTGAAGCAAACAGAAAATTTTAATGTCTTTTGATGCCTATGTTAAATTTCTTTCTAAATAATTTGTTATTAATATATTTTTCAAGTCTTCCCAATAATAAGTATTAACATAAAATTCCTTTTCAGTTTTATTGTGATGTACAGTATCTATTTGGTTTATATACTTGCTTTCAAATAAATACAGTGTCCTGAATTATTTGCTTTGTAATATGATAATGTGTTAATTCACTTAAAGCATTATTAGAACGCTAAGATATTTACAATGTAAATAGAATCTATCTATTAAAATGGAAACTTTTTTATTGCGCTTTAGATTAGATGAAGGTTTACAGAGCAAATTAGTTTCTCATTAAACAATTAATACACATATTATTTTGCGACATCGGTTGCCAAGCCCATGACCTGACAACACGCTCCAGTTCTTGACCTTGGGTTCCCCATTACCAGCTTTCCTGTCTCCTCCTGCCCAAAACGAGTTAGTCTCCTTTTGTTTTATAGGCCTGTCTAATCTCTGGCTGAATGTTGAACCTCAGGAGTGACTTCAGTACTGAGTTAAAAGGATGTTTGGGGGCCATACTCTTGGGCTTTCTCCAGCATCTGTCAGACCAGTAAGTCTGGATTTTTTTGTAAGTTAGAATTTTGTTCTACATTTATCTGCAGCTCTATCCAGGATATTCTATTGTGATCCCTGTCAGAGCAGTTGGTGGTGGTAGCTTGGCACCATCTAACTGTGCTGGTGTGGTGCAGGCCGTGGTAGTTGTGGTCCATTAGTCAAAATGAAAACTCTTTTGTAAATTATGATTTTGTGTTATTATCATAATTAGAACAATCATAATTATCACTTAAGTCCTTATTTGTTACTATCTCTTGATAGTAATATTCCAGCTTTTTATTACAAACATAATGTTTTTATCTTTCTCTTTCCTGAGGAAACATCTTCCTCACTAACAGAAATTCCCAGAAAATTGAGTGTAAAATAGGTCCATTTACTCATCCAAAGCCACAGTACTTTAAATAATGAACCTGGCAAACTGCCAAAACTTTTCGATGCATTGAGAAGTAAACACTGAAAATTTATACATAATGATATCTATTTTGGACTTTAAAAAACCATAATCTAGTGAAGAAGTGAAATATATCTGTTGTTTTTCAGGTCTTAAAGATGCTGAATGTGGCACATAATGAATGCCATTTGCAAAAGGTGAGATCAGCTCTTATGATTTATAAAATGTGTGAAGCAAGACAAATTGAGGTTTAAATACTTTGTGATATTGAGCAATTTACTTAATTCTTCAGCTTCTTCATCAGACCAATGAATATAGCAATTAGAATATCACAGATGTGATGTTTTTATTAAAAGAAATAATGCATGCCTGCATAATAAGTTCTCAAAAATGGCAGCTATAATATGAGAGTTTGGTGTATAACTCCTGCCCCCCTTGAACTTCATTGTTCAGTTTACTTACCTTAACTACCTACTCACCATCAAACAGTCTAGGCTAGACACTTTATGAAGTATTGTCACCTAACTGATTGATGAATACAGAAAACAGACAAAAGGAGACTCTTTCCTAAGATGATTTCTACCAGTGAATATGATTTACATGGAAATTAGCTATTATGGTTTAAAGTACTCACCAAAGTACTCAGTTATTTTACAAAGCATAGCTACATAGAGGTAAGAATAAAGATTTTATACTCTCACATGCTTGAGAACATCATCTATATATGCTTTAATGTCTGTATTAAAAGAATTAAAGAAGCATACCTTATATTCCAAGAGTATAGTTCTGACGATACAAAATAAATAGTACCTTCATGGTGGTACAATGGTTAAGAACTCGGCTGCTAACGAAAAGGTTGGCAGTCCAAATCCACCAGCCACTCCTTGGAGAGCCTGTGGAGTAGTTCTACGCTGTCCTATAGGATCATTATCATTTGGAATGTTTTTTCTAGCGCAAAACATCAGAAAGTGGATTGCATGTTTAAATACGCTGTTGTTAATTGCTGTGGAGTTGATTTCAACTCATGGCAACCCCATGTGTGTCAGAGTAGAACTGTGCTGTGTAGGGTTTTCAAGGCTGTAATCTTTCAGCCCACCACGAGTCTGTCAGTTTGTCAGGACTGGAGGAAGACTCATTAACAACTTGTGATACGCAGATGACACAACATTGCTTGCTAAAAGTGAAGAGGACTTGAAGCACTTACTGATGAAAATCAAAGACAACAGCCTTCAGGATGGATTACACCTCAACATAAACAAAACAAAAATCCTCACAACTGAATCAATAAATGACATCATGGTAAACAGAGAAAAGACTGAAGTTGTCAGGGTTTTATTTTACTTGGATCCACAATCAACCTGAACATTCAATGAACTGACAGTAGAACGAATAAATCTGTCTTGGAAGGAGTACAGCCAGAATGCTCAGTAAAAGCAAGGATGGCAAGACTTTATCTCACATACTTTGGACAGGTTGTCAGCAGGGACCAGCCCCTGGAGAAGGACATCATGCTTGGTAAAGCAGAGTGTCAGCAAAAAAGAGGAAGACCCTCAACGAGATGGACTGACACAGTGGCTGCAACAAGGGGCTTGAGCACAAAAACAACTGTGAGAATGACACAGGACTGGGTAGTATTTCGTTTTGTTGTACATAAGGTTACTGTGAGTCAGAATTGACTTGATGGCACCTAACGACATCAACAACGACCTTTCACAAGCAGGTCACCAGGCCTTTCTTCTGAGGCACCCTTAGGTCAATTCAAACCCTTGAAATAGTACTTGAGTTTAACCTTTCGGCTAGTACTTGAGCATTTAACCATTTACCTACACAGGAACTCCTATAAGTATGCTATCCAAACTTAAAAGTTTTGGGCATCTTTGAATTTAATCATACTTTGTAGGCACCATATGTAGTCTTCAAAGAATTTTTTAAAAAGAATTACTAAATAAAATTTACGACTAAATTTAAAAAATATGAATAATTAATATGACACAACTTATTAACTTCATAATCTCACTTTTATAAGTATTTAGATGATTCTAAGGTAATAGTCATATCTCTATCTAACCATTGCTTCATCTAAAACTCATAAAATATATAATTATAAAAAGTGAAGTCTAAGAAAGGCTTCCTTTCATTAAAATTTTCTTTAAATAACATAAGTCTTAAATGAGTGCCAGGAAAAAAATTTAGAAGGTAATTAAATCAGCTGAAATCTGGGTGAATGGAAGAGAACAAGGGAGTCGAGTTCCATTTATTTTGAATGTACTTTTGTGTATGACTTGGACCTCAATGGAGTTTGTGAACCATTAACTTCAATTACGCTGAAAACCCCAAACAAACCCTGGACGTTGTAAATCTCATTAATTTTAAACACATGGGGACTGGAATAAATGGACTTTGAATTAACTCAATCCAAATTACCTAATATTAAAACGTAATTGGAAATCAGTTGCTTTAAATTGCTTGCCATGTTGAAAAGCAGAACAGATTGCTATGAAAAGGTTATTTCAATTTCACCTATTTTGAAGTTTCAGAATGATACTTTTATAAAGAAGTGATTCTGACACCAAGAAAATAGGGTACCGCACTGGTGTTTCCATACATTTTGCTTACAATTTTAAAACTTTTGACCGAATTTCAGCTCCTTCAAAGAGAAATTTTACTTTGAGTGGGTTGAACTAAACATTAAATTCCAAATACATGCAGAACAACCATTAAATATGTCTGATAATGTATAACCTGTAATAAAAGCAGCATTTCTGTATTTCCGGGTTTTTTACAATAATCATTTCTACAGAGATGAGGTGAAGCAATTTAATTTTAATATCGGCCTAATGATATGAATGAATGAAAATACAATGATAATAATAAGTATGTTGCTCAATAATAGTAAGAATGAAAGATACTTTGCTAAAATGAGAATAGATCAAAAGCAAAGATTAATTATTTTGAAAAAAATCTGCTACATTTTAGAAGTCTGGCAGCAACCTATTCACTTGTAAAGAGGGAAGTCACTGAAAATACAATTACAATGATTTTTGTGTTTGTACCATCCTTTATAATAGTTGATTATGTTTTATACAACATCTAGGTGTGTGGGAACTACTTTTTATCAGGACTCCTCTTATGAACATCCTCATTTTAACTAATAAAGTGTTAAACCTAGGATAGATGGTCAAGCATTCTATGTTCCTCCAAATTACACCTACAGAAAGCTATAAAGATGAGATAAAATACCATTTCAACCAGCCTGACTTGAAAATCTGTGACATACACACTGCTGTCGTTGTTAGTGGCCATTGAGTCAGTCCCCGACACGTGGGGACCCCATGCACAATGTGATTGGACTTTGTGATCCAGAGGATTTTCACTGTCCGGTTTCCAGGAGGAGATTGCCTAGTCTGTCTCGGTCTAGAAGCTCCACTGAAACTCGATTACGTCACAGTAACACATAAGCCTCCAGTGTTGCATGGGTGGTAGATGAGCTTGAGATACCTTGGCAGGGAATCGAACCCAGGTCTCCCGCATGGAAGAGGAGAATTCTACCACGGAACAACCAAGAAGGCCCTCAATACATACATGCAGCAGGTACATATTCATACCTGAGAAGAAATGTGCTTTGAAGCCCTTCTTGGATACAGTATTGTCAGATTTAAATTCAATTCTCATGTTATTGAATTGGGATGTGATCACTTCAGGCACTTCGGCACCACAGAATTTGCCGTGCAATTTAGACTCAGAGGAAAGGCCACTCCATATCTCCACATAATCATATTTGCAAACCTATAAAAGAAATGGTTATTGTAGTCACCAGATCTGAGAATACCAGATGATTGACATTTAGTTTTGAAAAATGTATCATGCTTTTTCCTTCTTCTATGGCTATCAAACTGGAATTGACAGGTATAACAACAATAGTGACAAAAAAAAAAACCAAGGAAGTTGTTCAAACATGAGGCAGAGGCATGGAAAAAAAAAAAGCTAGAGAAGAATTTTGCTTTAAATATCTCCAAGAAATATGTATGCAAATACATACTTGTATGTATTTATAGCATGTACATCTTTCCAAAAATTACAAAAAGAAAAAGAGATATTTGTTGAGGTGATGGTTTCTGATTGTCACAAGGAAAGCCAAGCTTACTTTCATTTTATTTCTTTAATTTTTAGATTTTCGCTAGGAACTATGAAACTACTTTTCAGGTACTGTTTCAATTAATGCTCACAAAGAGTTGCATAACTTTGGTACATTTAGTCTATGAAACAACCGTAAGCAACAGTAATAATCCCCTCCATTGTAGAGAAAAACAACTGAGGTTCAGAAATGTTTATATAATTTGTCAGAAATCACACTTTCCCGACGTGGAAGGGCAATGATTAAGAGGAATGGAGTCTGGCATAGTCCAATGCTGTCTCTCCCGAACGCTACATTCTCATCAGAATGGCACCATTAGTAACTTTCAAAGTGAAAGACAGACACTGGTAGACAATAAAAAGGATCATTGGTCTTTCAAACTTATTAAAAGCACAGATAGTTCTTAATTTCTTTGAATTGCTAGGAACTGTGGAGTTACTCTGTAGGCTTGCCGCAATCCAAACAAACAGGCTCTGTATTCAGTGGAATGAGACAGGCGTTTATACCAAAATGATGCAGACGCATTCTGATTTATATGTAATTTACCAACAACACCAAAATGGAAGAAGCAAAGTGAATGCCAGGTATTCTTAAGTAATTTTATGGCCACCAACAGATGTTTCCATAATACACTTTTCCAAAGTTCCTATAGGGCACATTTTAAAGAACACATCTTGCATGAATGACCTTATTACCTAAATGTGTAATTAGCAAAGTTTAACAATGCACGTGATTAAACCCTGGGGCATGAGCTGTATTTTGCAACATGTCAACTCAAATTACTGGTTCTTGTGATATTAATTAGGTGGTAAATAAGCAAAATGTTTTAGGAAAAATGAAATAATTTTTCTATCTACTTTGTTATAACTGCAATTTTTGTTTAGGGAAGGCTTTAACATAATACAGGAGAATGCCCTAAGGCTAAGTTGTCCGCCATTGACTTTTCTTTCAGATGTCAATATAATTAACAAAATAAAGCAGTTTAAACCTTAATCTGGTATTCTATAAGTCACGTTTTTGCTCAGAAATTTTAAGCAACTATCAAACTATGAAAATACACCAAATACAGCCTTCCATACAGTAACAGCATAGTAAATTAAAGAATTCTGGGATACATTACAGTTTGTAAGGGACCCTTGTATGAATGAGGACCACTAATATGAGAACTAAGATATGTCTGACCCAAGCAATGGTATTTTCAATAGTTAATCATATTTAGAAGTTGTGAATCATGTTCATTTAAAAATAAACACAGAAAAAGTTGTTGGAAGAAATGATAGAAAAGGAATTAGAATAAAGAAAATAAAAGAAAGAAGGAAAGCTAAAACAAAACAAATACTTGTAGCTTTTTTTTTTTTTTTTCTGGAATTAAACCAGCATTGACCATACAAACGACACATTCCCCAATGTTCTCAAGTCTAGACTTGGCATTCCATTTCAATTTGGTATGTGTGTACTAGCACATAGGCATTTTCAAATAAACGATTTCACTTGTTTAAAAGTGGTCACCTGACAGAAAATTGCATATTTCATGAAAGATAAAACTAATTGCATTTTTTATTGAAGTTAAAAAATCAGTCTTTCCTTTTATGAACCATGAACACTTTTATAATAATAAACTACTTATATAATGAAAATATACCATTTCCATAAGTAAAATACACCAGCTTCACCCAAATGGATATTTTTGCTATGACTCAACCAGTGGATTTTGGTTTGTTTTTCCTGTAAAAGCCTATGTGACATAAAAAAAAAAAAAAAAGACCCTAAATAATTCACAGTTCTTTAGTAAATCAAGAAAATAGTGTATATTAAATACAGTGAGAAAAAGCACCCTCTGGGTAATTTCAATCTCCCAGGAACAGTCCAAAATACTATCCAATCCCAACAAAAATTGTAAGCAGTTTCAGAAATGAGTAGTAGACAAAAAAAAAAAAAAAATTCTACAACATCTATACTACTACAATTCTGAAATGCATTCATTTTTTTGTTTGCTTTTTAGTTTGCCTCTGGAATTACCAAAACACAATAGGAAAAAATTATATTTATTGTTCACTTACTTCATTGCCTTCTAATTCAAAAAACTCAAATTTCACAGAAATTCTATACTGGGTTGGTGCAACCACTTGCCATATACAATTTTTATTAGGAGGGTATTCCTTGGGCCAGCCCGGAGTGGTTATGGTGCCATTAAGTTTGGTGAGAAGTCCTCCACAAGCCGCTAGAAGGAAAGAAAAGAAAAAAGATTCCCTTATTAAGAAAATCACACCTGCTCAATACCTTTCCATCGATCCCCAAACATCTTAGCATTACATTTCAACCATCTTCTGGATTTGCAAACGCAGAAAGTTGCAGTCTCTGAGTTCTCTTTCATAGCTCTTTATCCTTTAATGTAACTATTTTCATTACCTAATCCAATTTGTGTGGGAAAAAGATGTGGCAGTGTGCTTCCATAAAGATTTATAGCCTTGGAAACCCTATGTCCTATAGGCTGCTATGAGTCAAAATCAACTTGATGGCAATGGGTTTCATCCAATTTATAACGGGTTAGTTTGTAGTTTATGTGATAAGCAAATTACCACTGTACTGCGGCTTTTTAGATCAGTTTAAAGTTTGGCAATACAAAGAAAAGTGGGTCTCAGTTTTATATTTTAAATGGCTATATAATAGCTACACTATAGGGTTGTTGTGGAAATTAACGAAAATATATACGTAAAGCACAATATAGTCTGAAAAAAAAAAAAAGAAGAAGACCCAAATCGATTGTTTATTTATTCAAACTCTCCTTTCAAAGACATTCAAGTCTTCGTTACCTTAGCTAGCAGGTAATATACAGTATATTTGCTATTCCAAAAAACACTTGAGAAACTGGTTTGAATTTTTCTCCCTTTTCAATATAATATAGATAAAAGAGGTACTACCTATGTTTCTGTACTTAGGGAAGATTCTAATTAATGGTAAAATTAGCAAACTGAGAGTATCTAAAATCAAGCCAAGCAAAAATCACATATACTGTATATAATTAATAATTCCTAGAGATTAGAGGTAGCTAGTGTTTTTATTTTAACCACCTTTATATGTATATATGAATACATATGTGTTCATACACATTATATTGCCTCATTTATAAGTATAATAAAAATAATATCAGTACTTTTAATTTTTGGTAAATTAAAATAAAGTAAAATATTTTTTTCTAGAAGCTACACATAAATAATGGCTTTGTTACTTTATACTTGTCTGGCATACAATGTCTTCTTTCAAAAAAATACTCTATTGTCTTCATAACTGTGTCTATTTTATTCGAGCATAGGGAGAGGATTAGTAGTTTAATAGGTAGGATGGAGGCTTTTAAAAACCAAACAGAAGGGTTCTACTTTTAAGAAGAAACATGGAGTCTCTGATTTTTTTTTTAATAGGTCACCAATAGGTGTGCCAGTTACCCATGAATCAAATAATTTCCCCACCTTCACCATCTATTATCCCCCCATTACAGATACAGCAGAGAACATGGTGGTAATTTTCAGGGAGCTCACGTTTCAGTGAGAGAGATCAAACTACTAAATACATAAATATAAATAATTTAAATGGCTACAAGTTCTACGGCAATTAATTCAGCAGAAATTTTAAGAGACAAATAAGGGAGGAACAGGCTGGATGCAGGAAGATCACCTAATTTGTGTTGTTCATCGTTTGAGGGAGAAGACTGTAATAAATAGGGTGGAGGCAGGGGAAATGGAAAAAAGCCAGCTTTAAATTCTGAAGGAAGAGATCATAGGGCATAGTAACAAAATGTAATGTGAGACAGTCTCGTAATGTAAACAGGAAATGTAGGTAAACATGACAAAATGCTGTTTAATTAACCATTTATTCATACAACATATATTTAGCTCCTGCTTTTTCTCTGACCGTGCTAGATGCTGGAGATAAAAAGATGTGTCAAATTCAGGTCCTCTCCCTTCAATAAAGCAGATGTGCCCATAAACTACGCTAAGAAAAAGATAAAAATAAATGATGGATGGTTAAATGGATATGCAGGGGGCTAGATATTGACAGAGATAGAAATAGATACACAAAATCCAGTGCTGTTGAGTTGATTCCAACTCATACAGACCTTATAAGACAGAGTAGACCTGCCCCATAGGGTTTCCAAAGGCTATAATCTTGACAGAAGTAGTAGGTTGCCACATCTTTCTCCCTCAGAGCAGCTGGTGGGTTCGAACCACTGACCTTCCGGTTAACAGCCGAACTCTTAATCACTACACAACTAGGACTCCTTATAAATAGATATATTTATTTCTATATATCTGATAATTTGAAAGGTTGGAGGTTGGAGTCCACCCAGAGGCATCTCAGAAGAAAGGGCTGGTGATATAATTTCAAAAAATTAGCCATTGAAAACCCCATGGAGAACAGTTCTACTCTGACACACACAGGGTTGCATGAGTTGTAATCGACTCGATGGTAACACACACACACACACACACACACACACACACACACACGCACAAAGTGCTCTGTTAACCAAAGGAGGAAAGGACTGATTCTATAACAGGGATCCAAGCAAGGTCTCACATTGACTGTGACTATGAATTGAGTCTTACTAGATGAGGAAAGAGGCTATTATAGGAGAAACGGAAAAAAGAGGGAAAGAGAATAAGAGAGAGAATGAGAACACACCAAGGAAAGAAACGGGGAGGGGAACATCCAAGCAGGGAAGGACGTGAGCAAATAGTACCTTCGCAGCTCCTTTTATCAGGTCCCAGTTCGTAGCCAGGCTCACAGGCGCACTGGTAACTGCCCAGGGTATTCAGACACCGTTGCTCACAGCCTCCACGATCAGGTTTGGCACACTCGTCTTCCTCTATAAAGAAGGGGATAGTCACAGAACTAGAGTATCTTGTTTTTAAATATTGGGACTTTTTTTCCTTTAATTTATTTAAAGATGACGTTTAGTAGCTTTGAATGAAACTGGAACAATTGACTTTTTCATTAAAGAAGCAGCAGCAATTTATAAGCCCTTTTTTTATAAATGGTGTACACAAATTCTGTTGCCGCCAACTAAGAATTGCATAAAAATGAAGAGAAAGACTAGAAACCTGTGGCATGGCTGAGTGAAAATCACCCGATCATGGATACAGTGTGTGATTTTTTTTTTTTTTGTCTGAATTCTTGGTCAAACAGAGATTATTAAAACCCAGATATTTTTCGGAATGTAATAGAAAAACATACTGAAAAACCATAACTTCACTTGCTAATTCATAGTCTAGTTTACCAGATATTTCCTGAAAAATGCTCTAAGGAAATGTCATTATTAAGAAATATATTGTTGTAAATATAATTTAAAAAAATTAAAAGGATTCAATGTCTCTTGTATATACATTTTGATCCAGAAAATATAATAATACCATGTTTAGGGTCGCTATGAATCAGAACTGACTCAATGGCACCTAACAACAACATGTTTCTTATAACTATATAACAACAAACCCACTGCCGTCGAGTCGGTTTCGACTCATAGCGACCGTATAGGACGGAGTAGAACTGCCCCATAGAGTTTCCAAGGAGCGCCTGGCGGACTTGAACTGCTGACCTCTTGGTTAGCAGCCGTAGCGCTTAACCACTACACTACCAGGGTTTTACATATGGTATTTTATATGTAAATAAGAACAGAAAAAAATATATGAAATATATATAAAAATATACAATTTTTAATGTATATGACATGGTACTCCATAATCACACTCTTCAGGAATAAACTAATGAGTGGGACAAATAGTAAACAATATCCTCTGAAGAAATGAAATAATGCATCTACAAAAGGCATTTTAATAGCCAAAATATGTAATTATCACATGAAATAATCTTGAGAGCATGTTTCTTTTACCATGAAATACAGCACACAAAGAAAAGGTAAAATGTATAGTGTACATTTTAAAGAATACTTTTACCACATTAAAAAAAAAAGAAAACCACTGCCATTGAGTCTATTCTGACTCAAAGCGACGCGATAGGACAAAGGAGAACTGCCCCATAGGGTTCCCAAGGCTGTAATCTTTACGGAAGCAGACTGCCACATCTTTCTTCCATGGAGCTGCTGACATTTCAATTTGAAGCTGAACATTTTAACCCCTGCACCACCAGGGCTCCTTACTACTTATAGAATATATTTTAAAGAATAATTCTACTACCTATAATACTTTTACTACATATAGTGTTACTATATGTAGTAAAAGTACCAAAATACTCTGTTTTTCAATTCATATGGTCAATACTATGTAACTCTCCCAGTAAGTTCACTGTACTTTAGATCATGAACATTTATCATTCTAAATTGTGACACGGCACAACTGAATACATTGTTCTTCTTATAACAATCAGTATAGAGGAAATTTTGTTTTCTCCTCCCTTAAAAAGTCTTACTCTACAATGACACACTTAATGTGCCTTAAAATAGCATTCTTTTTACCTCAGTAATAAATACCAAATAAGGAGCATGAACACCAACAAAAATTCAGTTATGCAGTTGAAATTAAAGGTGATAAGTAATAATTCTTTGTCAAAAAGATATTTTATGCATCAGAATATTCTGCTAAGGAGGCCATGAATTATTTACTTCTAAAGGGTCGGCAGTTCGAATCCACCAGGCGCTCCTTGGAAACTCTATGGGGCAGTTCTACTCTGTCCTATAGGGTCGCTATGAGTCAGAATCGACTCGACGGCACTGGGTTTAGTTTTTTTGTTGTTGTTGTTTTAATGTAGCAGGGGGTCACTATTCTGTAAAGAGCGGTTTAGAAAATCTGTGATCTTGAAATAAACTAAAGAGCTACATATCAGTAAACTCTTTTCTGATTATGAATTCTTTATTAAATGCATGTATTGCAAATATTTTTTCCCTGTTTGCAAATTGCTTTTCATGTTTTGTTATTTTGAATCTTTGTTAAAAACAGGAGGTGGAAGAGTATCCTAATGGAGATCCAATTTGTTACAAGGTTCCATATTCTAGTGTTTTACTAATAACCTTTTTTCATCAAAAACCACCTAAATATCCTTATGAACAGTTCATTCTTCAACTTTCAATACTTTAGTTCTCCTCTACCTCAAACATAAATACCATCTTTAATCCCTGACGCAGAAAATCTCACACATGTAAATTATTTCACATTTACCTTTAAAAAAAGTAGCAGCAAATCCGGCTTTGTTAACAGTTCCATCCGAAACAAACTTCATCCACAGGGTATTGGCAGTAGATCTTATATCTTCTGGTTTATCGTAACCACAAAAACGCCCTATCAGAGGGCTATTTTCGCTGGTTCCATCTCGAACTTCTAGGTAGTCATAGGCACAGTTGTCGTGTCTCTCAATCTGCAACAGTAGAAATAAGTAAGCATATATCAAATTTTTAGATAAAAATTTTTATAGAAAGATTACTCTGTATTCTCAGTGCCATAGTCAACCCCATAGTACTGACATGTTAATACAAAAGGAATACTTAGATGAAACAGGAGCATTTCCCATGACTGTACATAGGTGACAGCTGTAATGCACACAAATAAAGGATATATTATTCTGGAAGACAGGAAAAAACAAACAAACAAAAAGAACTCATGTGCCCACATCAGTCAGGACCAACAGACGTTAACTGCCTTAAAGAAAAAAAAAAAAAAATGTAAAACACAAATAACAATTCTTTGGGAAACAGAGCTGAAGAAGATACACATATTCTAATTACCATAAAAAATCAGGGCCAGATATGGTTTAAACCAAAAACCAAACCTGTTGCCACCGAGCCGATTCTGCCTCACAGCAATACCAAAAGACAAAGTAGAACTGCCCCATATGGTATCCGATGAGCGGCTGGTGGATTCTCACTGCTGACCTTTTGGTCAGAAGCTGAACTTATCCACTGTGCCACTACGGTTTAAGCAATGTATAATTTGCTCTGAAACATCATTATAAAAATTAATCACAGTTCATGAATGGTACTATTATTTCATTCAAAGAGATACTGGACCCAATTCCATTAACAAATACAGTACTATTTTAGATTATATCTCTCTTTTTGAAGAGAAAATCTGATAATAGAGGGTTACATTTCTTCCTAGACTATGAAATTCTTTAGCCATAATTAGCATAGATGTATGTAGAAAGACTACTATATTGTACAGTCAGCACTGGCTTCCCTTTCTCAAGGTAACATGGCCTGGTTTGGATAAACCCTTATACCTCAACACACTTCTGTTAACTCAACCTGGAGGAGCTCAACTGCTTTTCTTAACAACAAACTGCAAGTATTAGGTCAGATTATTGACCTCTGAAACTTTATGTAGAACCATATGTTCATGGACCTATGTTTTGTTTCTCAACTTCCATTAAAAAACAACACAGCCAAGGCAAGGTCATGGAAGCTTCATAGAGACATCCAAACTCCCTGAGGGACCAAATTACTGGGCTGAGGCCTGGGGACCATGGTCTCAGGGGACATCCAGTACAACTGGCATAACATAATTTATAAAGAAATGTTCTACTTTGGTAAGTAGAGTCTAAGGTCTTAAAAGCTTTTGAGTGGCCATCTAAGATACTCCACTGGTCCCTACCCTTCTGGAGCAAGGAAGAATGAAGAAAACCAAAGACACAAGGGAAAGATTAGTCCAAAGGACTAATGGACCACAACTACCACAGTCTTCACAAGACTAAGTCCAGCACAACTAGATGGTGCCCCCCTACCACCATCAACTTTTCTGACAGTACCCCGGTAAGGGGTCCCAGACAGAGCTGGAGAAAAATGCAGACCAAATTCTAACTCACACACACACACACAAAAAAAAACAGACTTACTGGTCTAACAGACACTGGAGAAACCCTCAGAGTATGGCCCCTGGACACACTTTTAACTCAGTACTCAAGTCACTCCTGAGATTCACCCTTTAGCCAAAGATTAGATAGGTCCCTAAGAAAAAAAACAAGACTAAACAGGCATACAAATCCAGGGGCAAGAACTAGAAGGCAGGAGCAGACAGGAAAGCTGGTAATGGGGAATCCAAGGTAGAGAAGGGGAGAGTGTTGACAGGTCTCGGAGTTGGCAACCACAGTCACAAAACACCAAGTGTATTAATTGTTTAATGAGAAGCTAATTTTCTCTGTAAACCTTCATCTAAAGGACAATTAAAAAAAAGTAAAAAATAACACCTGTAAAAGAAAAAAATAGCCAAAATTTAACTGAAGTTATTTTAAAATTATAAGATAATTTACAAATACAATTCCTACATTAAATTTTGTCATAAAAAATGGGCACTAGCTGTGCAGCCTTAGCAACGTCGACTGCTTTTTAGAAAGTTGACTACAAACTACAGACCTCTATAATTAAAAAAAGGAAAAGTATCATGTCAACTATCAACAGTCAATTCAATAATTTATAGAATTCTATTGTTACAAAACTGATGTCAGGGAGTACATTCATTCCATGGAACTACCACCTGAATGCAGGAAATGCTTTTGTGGTTGTTTGATGAATTTCATATCTTGATTTATCAATACATTTACAGTGATAAAATTCAATTTAGGTAGCCTAAGGACCAAAAACCAAAAAACCAAATCCGTTGCCATCAAGTCCATTCTGACTCAGCCACTGTATAGGACAGAGGAGAATTGTCCCCACAGGGTGTCCAAGGAGTGGCTGAACTTTTGGGTTAGCAGGCAAGCTCTCAGCCACTGCGCCACCAGGGCTTCAGCATGAGGACACGCAAGAAAAAAAAAAGATATTTGAAGCACAAATTTGCGTAGAACTAAATACTACACTTGCTGGTCCCTTTTCTTCAATCACAAAACAGGATTCACTTATTCACAAAACAGGATTCACAAGTGCTCAGTACCTACTCTATGTCAGGCACTGTTCTCCTTGCTTGGGATGCACCATTGACAAAATAAAGCGGCTTGCTCTCCTAGAGCTTACATGTCACTGCTGGGTAGACAGTAAGGGAACAATAAATAAAGTAAAGAATTAAATCATAAAATGTTAGAAAGCGATAATTTCTATGGAAAAATATAAAGAGAAGCAAGGTAAGCAGTTTAAGAAGTAGGAGGTGAAACTATGGAAATTGGTGGATAAATATTTAATATAAAAAATGCTTCATTTTTAAAACACACTTTTAAAACTGAAGCTGTTAAATAGAGAGAGACTTTGAAGTATATGTATCAGTTTCACTGGTAACTCAGGCAGTCACCAGGTATGATTAGGCGAATCAGAACATATAGATAAAGATAGACATATAGGTATATATCCTATAGTTTCACTGTTTAATATTTCTTGTTGTTGTTAGGTCCTGTTGAGTCAGTTCCAACTCAGCAATCCTACATACAACAGAACTAAAAACTGCCCCTGTCCTGTACCATTCTCACAATCCTTGTTATATTTGAGCCCATTGTTGCAGCCACTGTGTCAACCTATCTCATTAAGGGTGTTCCTCTTTTTGGCTGATCCTCTACTTTACCAAGCATGATGTCCTTCTCCAGGGATTGGTCCCTCCTGATGACGTGTCTGAAGTACATGAGAAGAAGTCTCACCATCCTTGCTTCTAGGGAGCATTCTGGCTGCACTTCTCCCAAGACAAATTTGTTTGTTCGTCTGGCAGTCCATGGTATATTCAAACTGATTGTGAATCAGGTAAAACGAAATCTTCAGTATTTTCTCTGTTTATCATGATGTTGCTTATTGGTCCAATTGTGAGGATTTTTGTTTCTTTATGTTGAGATGTAATCAACAGTGAAGTCTGTAGTCTTTGATCTTCATCAATAAGTGGTTGAAATCCTCTTCACTTTCAGCAAGCGAGGTTGTGTCACCTGCATATTGCAGGTTGTTAATTAGCCTTCCTTCAATCCTGATGCCCCATTCTTCTTCTTGCAGTCCAGCTTCTCGGATTATTTGCTCAGCATACAGATTAAATAAGTAGGGTGAAAGGATACAACCCTGATGCACACCTTTCCTGATTTTAAACCATGCTGTATTTCCTTGTTCTGTTCAAAGGAATGCCTTTTGCTCTATGTACAGGTTCCACAAAACCACAATTAAGTGATTTGAAATTTCCATTCTTCTCAATTTTATCCATAATTTGTTATGAGCCACATAGTCGAAAGCCTTTACACAATCAATAAAACACAGGTAAACATCTTTCTGGTATTCTGTGCTTTCAGTCAAGATCCATCTGACATCAGCAATGATATCCGTCATTCCATGTCCTCTTCTGAATCTGGCTTGAATTTTTGGCAGTTCCTTGTTGATGTACTGCTGCAACAATTTTCAAACTATCTTCACCAAAATTTGACTTGCTTGTGATATTAATGATATTGTTCGATAATGTCTGCATTCTGTTGGATCACCTGTCTTTAGAATGGGCACAAATATGGCTCTCTTCCAGTCAGTTCACCAGGTAGCTGTTTTTCAAATTTCTTGGCAGAGGTAAGTGACTGCTTTCAGCATTGCATCAATTTGTTGAAACATCTCAATTGATATTCCATCAGTTCCTGTTTAATATACAACCCTTAAAATCAGAGTTCTCCAAACGGAAGAAGGCCATTCTTAAATCAAGGGAACATGTAAAATAACAGCTAAAGCTCTCAAAGTACGAGGCTTGATAAAAGAATAAGCAACGCTGAACTATTGGCAAAACTGTAGGAAATATATTCAAAGCTCTTGGCAAGCTAACTTACCCTTACCTGCTTAGACAAGCACAAAAGGAACCACTCCTAATTCATAAATCATGTTGGAAGAGAAGAAAATGATATAGAAGAAGAAAGAATACATAATGAAGAAAGAAGCTTCTTGGAGCAAAATGCCTATCGATACAAAGAAGAATATATTTCTTCATATGGTAGGCCATGGTAGATTAAAAATTAAAAAGTTAATTAAAGAAACTTTATTTGTTTTGAATAGATAACTGCTTGTTAAAATTACAGTACTAAGAACGAGGAAAACAAGAGAGGTACTACTGAAAATGAAACAACAAAAACAAAAAAACATATTTTTCCTGTGATTTAAAAGAACTAGAATAATGGATATCGATGACCTGAAAGATCTTTGTTTACATATTTTTCCAGTTTAATTGCATTAATATTAACTTCAATGCCTGCACGATAAATCTGCTGTATTGGTATTAATTATAATTTGTTGTTAGGTGCCATTGAGTTGGTTCCAACCTTATAAATAACTGAGGTGTCCTGCACCATCCTCATAATCATTGCTATTTTTGAGCCCATTTTTCTAGCTTCTGTCAGTCCATTTCATTGAGGATCTTCCTCTTTTTTCTCTGGCCCTGTACTTTACCAAGCATGATGTGCTTCTCAAGGGACTGATCACCCCTCCTGACAGCATGTCCAAAGTATGTAAGACACGGTTTCACCATCCTTTCTTCTAAGGAGCATTCTGGTTGTACTTCTTCCAAGACAGATTTGTTCCTTCTTTTGGCAGTACATGGTACAATCAATATTCTCCAGCAACACCACAATTCAAAAATGTCAATTTTTCTTCAGTCTTCATTTTTTATTGTCCAGCTTTCACATGCATGGAGCACCGGTGGCATAGTGCTTAAGAGCTTGGATGCTAATCAAAAGGTCAGCAGTTCAAATTCACCAGGTGCTCCTTGGAAAACTTGTGGAGCAGTTCTACTCTGTCCTACAGGGTCACTAGGAATAGGAAATCAAGTTGACAGTATCGGTTGTTTTTTTGTTCGTTTTTCACATGCATATGAGGTAATGAAAAGATCATGGCTTAAGTAATGTGCATATTGGTCCTGGAAGTGGCGTCTTTTATTGTTAAAATATCAAAGAGATCTTTTGGGCATATTTACCCAGTGCAATACATAATTTAATTTCTTGACTGTTGCTTCCCTGGACATTCATAGTTGATCCAGGAAGAATGAAATCCTTGACAATTTCAATTAGTTTGCCATTTGTCAAGATGTTGCTTATTGCCCCATTTGTAAAGATTTTCATTTTCTTTATGTTCAGATGTAATCCACACTGAAGGCTGTAGTCTTTTACCTTTATCAGTAAGTACTTCAAATTCTTCTTCACTTTTTGCAAGCAAGGTTATATCACCTGCATATCTCAGGTTGCTAATGTGTCTTCCTGCAATCCTGATGCCCCATTCTTCTTCATATAGCCCAATTGCTCTGATCATCTGTCAGCATACAGATTGAATATACAAGATGAAAGAGTACAACACTGCTGCACACAGCGTTTTAAACCACACAGTATCCCTTGTTCTGTTCAAGTAATTGCCTCTTGATTCCTGTAGAGGCTCTATATAAGCACAATTATGTGTTCTGGAATTGCAATGTATCTATATTTTGTTATGATCAGCACAGTCTAATGCCTTCATGTAGTCAATAACACACAGGTAAGCATCTATCTGGCATTCTCTGCTTTCAGTAGAGATCCATCTGACATCAGAAATGATATCTCATTATACACCCTCTTCTGAATCTGGTTTGAACTGCTGTCAATTCCTTGTCAATGTGCGGTTGCAGCTATTTTTGAATTATATTCAGTAAAATTTTGCTATAATGTGACATTAATGTTATTGTTCAACAATTTACATATTGTTTGATCATCTTTCTTTGGAATAGGCATGAATATGGATCTCTTAAAGTCAGTTGGCCAAGTAGCTTTCTTCCAAATTTCTTGACTTAGATGAGTAAGAGCTTCCAGGGTTGCACCTGTTTTTTGAAACATCTCAATTGGTATTCCGTCAATTCCTGGAGCCTTGTTTTTGGCAGTGCCTTGATGCAGCTTGGGCTTCTTCCTTTAGTACCAGTGGTTCTTGATCATATGTTACCTCCTGAAATGGTGGAACGCTGACCAGTTCATATTGGTACAGTGACTCAGTGTATTCCTTCCATATTCTTTTGATGGATTCTGTATCGTTCAATTTTTGCCTGTAGAATCCTTCAATATTACAACTCAAGGCTTGAGTTTTCTCTTTAGTTCTTTTAGGTTGAGAAATGCTGATCATGATCTTCCCTTCTGGTTTTCAAACTTCAGTTCTTTGCACATTTCATTACAATACTTTACCTTGTCTTCTCATGCCGCCATTCCAAATCTTCTGTTCAGCTCTTTTACTACATCATTTCTTCTGTTAGCTTGAGCTACTCTTAAGATCAAGTTTCAGAGTCTCTTCTGGAATTCATTTTTGTCTTTTCTTTCTTTAATGTATTTTTAATGATCTTTTTCTTTCTTCATGTATGGCCTCCTTGATATCATCCCACAACTATTCTCGGTTTAGATGACCTCTAAATTAAGGAAGGATGTATTCAAGGTCATACTTTGGCTCTCTAGGACTTGCTTTGATTTTCTTTAGCTTCAACTTGAACTTGCGTATGAGACATTGATGATCTGTTCTGTAGGTAGTCCCTGGCTTTATCTTGACTGATAATATTGAGCTTCTCCATTGTCCCTTTCCACAGAGGCAGTCGATTATTCCTGTGTAAACCATCTGGTGAAATCCACGTGTAAGCCGTCCTTTGTGTTGTTGAAAAAAAAGTATTTCTGATGAATAAGTCATTGGTCTTGTAGAATTCTGTCATGCAATCTCTGACACCGTTCCTATCACCAAGCCTGTATTTTCTAACTACTGATCCTTCTTTTTTGTTTCCAAACCTCCCCCCGCCCCGAAAACAAACAAACAAAACCATTTGCCATCAAATCGATTCTTACTCAGAGCAATCCTATAGGCCAGAGTAGAACTACCCCATAGGGCTTCTAAAGAGTGGCTGGTGAATTCGAATTGCCAAACTTTTGGTTAGCAGCTGAGCTCTCAACCACTGTGCTTCCAGGGCTCCTTTTGTATCCTAATCACCAATAATTATAAATCCATCTTGATTGCATGTTTGATCAACTTCAGACTGCAGCAGTTCATAAAAATCTTCAATTTCTTCATCTTTGGCATTCATGCTTGGTGTGTAAATTTAAATAGCAGTGGAATTAACTGGTCTTCCTTGTAGGTATATGGATGTTAACTTATCACTGACAGCATTGTACTTCAGGATACCTCTTGAAATGCTCTTTTTGACAATGAATCGTAATTACCCTACATCTACTTCATCTATGTAGAATTCGTGAAAGTGAACTCAAATGAAAGTTCGAGGTATTTTGTCACTTGTGTAACATTTTCTCCACCTATATCAAATTACTGCATCAATTAATATATGAAATAAAAGAAATAAATATGGTGGAAGCTAAAAAGTAGATAAGTCTTCTGATATTATCCCAGTAACCTTAAGCTCCATGAGAAAAAGAATACCAAAATCAATGATTCATAAAAACAAAAAGGAAAAAGCAATTTCTTCCCAAGTTAAAAGCATGGACATGGTTCAGAGAGTTGGGAGCTGAATGCAATGTCATGCATAATTACACACATAATTAATATGTTTTGATAACGATGCTGCTGATTTATCACAGACTTTAAGGTTATCGGAGCATAAACCACATATGAATGTGGCAAGTTTATCATAATGTAAATAAAGACCTTGCATAATGAAATATAATATAATGTAAATAAAGACCTTTTATGTACAGAATAAAATGAAAATGGTAGTAGCTCTAAACTGTTTTCTTTTTTTTATTTAGGAAACTGACATTTAAATGATTTTAGGAGTAGATCCAAATACACAAAGGAGGAAAACAAGTACACAGAGACTGGTAAAAGATTAGCCAGAAGTGATTAACACTGCATTTCATTACTAAGTGGGGCTCATGCCATTAATCGTAGCATAGAGAAGAACCATAGAATAAGTGAGTGTGATTTCTATTTAGCAAGAACTAACATCAATTAAACTTAATCTAAAGTGGTTAATCATTCATGTTAAAACCTCAAACCAGGTGCAGAACTTTGTGGTCTGTGTGTGTGGGTGAGCACTATAATACTGAACGAAAGCTGGCCTGGAGGAAGGGACGAGGCCCAGGCTTAGGACTCATTCACGTGCTTTGCCTTTGTTTTATAACTACGTTTCCTAATATAACATTGCAAAAAAGCATCTACTGCACTGCCTAGTTATTTGTAAAAAAAGTCCTGAAAACTTCAAAATTTCTAGATAAGTTTTGATAAAAGCTCTCCCGCAATCATTACAATGTAGTTTCAAAATATAAAGGAACTAATTATATAAATGATAAAATATTCACATATAAATTATAATAGGATATAACTTAAAATTGTGTCCACTGGAAAGAAAGCTAGAGCCATTTTTTGCTTTGGGGAGAATGGTAAAGTATGACTAATGAAAGCAATGTAAATTACCATTCATCATTAAAGACAGAAGGCAATAAAGTCTAGCAAATGATATTATCAACAAAAGTAATTTTGAATCAAAAGGGGGAAAGATTGACACATATATTATTGTCTTTAATAATATGGTTAGCTTAATTCATATTTAATATTTAACTGACATAAATATATCGACAATTATAACACCAAAAATAAGGAGAAAGGAAATGAATGTGTATAACCTTATGAACATAACTGAAATCAGGGGTCTCGGTTAGGGTAGTTTCACGTGCTTTGGGTATTTAAATATTGCCACTTCATTTTTTTTTTTTTTCCTTCATGATACAAATATTTTTCACTGGAAAACCTGCTATGGCCACATAATATGCACTTATTAGAAACAGTGGAGAATAAAACAGACATGGCCCCTGACTAACACACATATAACAATTAGTACAAATGTACAAAAAAGATAGTTATAAAAGGAAAGAATCGAACGCTGAGAGAGAATATTGATGCCTCTCTTAGCTACCAGGAGCTGGACGCAGAAATGCACAGTTCAAGGAATTGATTTAAATCACTGCCACCAATCATGAAATTGTGTGACCTTGGGCAAGTTCATTTAAACTAACAAGAGCTAATCTTTGGGAGTAGAATTAGAGCCTAAACCATAATTCGTGGATAACTACTTAATTTTCTCTTTTATAGTTATTAATCGACATATATTCTTAGCCAAACACTCCAAAATAGTTCATGGCAAACGTGTTAACTAATTTAAAATGTTAATAAATTAATATCTCCTTATCTTGGCTTCTTAATTTATTAACAAAGACTAGTGTATCTTAAACTAATATAAAATATTTAAAAGAATTGAAAGATTACTCTCGGGCAATCCACCAAGTACCAAAAAAAAAAAAAAAACCCTTTGAACACAGTTTAAAGTGTTGCAGCTTGTAGTGATAACGGTTAAGGCCATCTCTGGTTTTCATAAAAAAGTTATCACCAAATCAGAATGCGTAGAAATGTTGATGGGCACCTTAAAACTTAACCCCAATTAAATTAATATACGTGGGGAATTCAATTCAAACATAAGCAAGCTCCTTGTTTATTTCACTTCTTTCCCGCTTTATTGACATTTCTTTGAAGTTGTTACTACAAACGTTTCCAGTCTCTCAAATTTTTTCTTTTCTGTATTTCTGCACACTGAAAGTTCTCACATAGTAGTACTAGACATTTCTTTGGAGTCCCTGGGAAGTACAAAAAGTTAATGCCCTCCAAGAACTAGAAGACAGGAGGGGACAGGAACTCTGGTAATAGGAAACCCAAGGTCGAGATGGGAGAGCGTTGGCATGTCATGGGGTTGTTAACTAATGTCATAAAATAGTATGTGTACTAACTGTTTAATGAGAAATAGTTTGCTCTGTAAACCTTCATCTAAAGTACAATTAAAAAAAAATTTAATGCTCTCTGCTGCTAGCCAAAATGTTGGAGGTTCAAGTCTGCCCAAGGGTGCCTTGGGAGAAAGACCTGGTGACCTACTTCTGAAGAATCAGCCACCAAACACCCTATGAAGCAAAGTTTTGATACACATGGGATCACCATGAGTTGAAGTTGACTTGGCAAAACTGATAGAGGCTTCTTTATAAATAATACTGCTGCTGAAATAGAGAAGAAGCTCTTCAAAATAATTTCAGGTGTGATCTACATTCGTATACAATCTCATTTCAGTATATCGGTCTTAAAAAGCAATGCATACTGTCAGTGGTAGAGAAGAAAAAGCTTCCCAAATGGTACAATTAATAAAGTATCATGAAAGACTCCATTATCGTCCATATAATTTCCCTTTCTGCTCAAAGACGCCTAAAATTCATGACAAAGGCATTTATTCAGATTTCCTTTCTGCCCCTACATTAAATTCCAAGTACCACTGGGAAACATAAAGTCATTACTTAAATTTACAGAAAGGTGTAAATGAGGGGTAGCTAGTAAATTCTTTACAGTAGATTTCAACAAAAGGATAGACAAGTTTATGATAAAAGCCATTTTATCTGAAAGGGGTATATAGTAACATAAAAAAAAAAACCCAGTGCCATAGTAACATAGGGAATTGAAAAGTTACAAAAACAATAGCCATTTTTTAAAAAAGAAAAGACTGGGGTCAGTATATGTATTAGTTATTTCGTGCTGCTGTTACAAAAATACCACAAGTGGATAGTTTTAACAAACAGAAATCTATTTTCTCACAGTTTAAAAAACTGAACCAAACCCATTGCTGTCGAGTCGATAAGGATTCATAGCGACCCTACAGGACAGAACAAAGCTACCCCATAGGGTTTTCAAGGAGTGGCTGGTGGATTCAAGCTGCCAACCTTTTGGTTAGCAGCTATAGCTCTTAACCCCTATGCCACCAGGGCTCCTTCTCAGAGTTTGGAAGCCTAGAAGTCCAAATTTAGAGCACCAGCTCTAGGGAAAAGCTTTCTCTCTCTGTGGGCTCTGGGAGAAGGTCCTTGTCTCTTTTCAGCATTTGTTTCTAGGGTCTTTGACAATCTTCTTGTGGCCTGTATCTTCCCCTCTGCACTTGTTTGCTTCTGTGACTAATCTAGTCTTTATACCTCTAAAGTGGTTGGCTTAAGACACACCTACCCTGATAGGGCTACATTAACATAAAAGAGAAAACCATATTCCCCAATGGGATTCTATCCACACAGTTTGGATTTACAACACATGTTTTGGGGGTACACCATTCAGTCCATAACAGTACATTAAAAACTGTGCTTTGTCAGAAAAAAAACCCACAAAACACTGAGAATTTTTGAGGGTAGATTTTTTTTTTGTTTTTTAATATTTATTTTCAATATAAATGTGCTGAGAGCCTCCTAGAGCCCTGGGAAGATTGATGTCAAGACACATGGATTGATGCCAGCCCACAGATGTTGAAAGGAGACAAGGAGCTTCCCCCAGAGCTGACAGAGAAGGCCTTCCCTGGGAGCTGATGCCCTTAATTCTGACTTCTAACCTCTTAGACTGTGAGAGAATAAATTTCCATTTGTTAAAGCCATCTACTTGTATTTCTGTCACAGCAGCACTAGATAACTAAGTATAAAATGTATAGTGAAACCATTTGAAAAAGACAACATTTATATAAACAGATAACTAAGTGACTAGATTAAACAACTCGTACAATAACTACTAGAGCAAATAAAAAATATATCCAAAAAACCCATTGCCGTCAAGTCGATTTCTACTCATAGGGACCCTATAGGACAGAGTAGAACTGCTGCATAGAGTTTCCAAGGAGCACCTGGTGGGTCTGAACTGCCAGCGTTTTGGTTAGCAGATGTTGCTCTTAACCACTATGCCACTACAAAAACTACGGTTCCCCCAAAATACATACCTATATCCTAACACTGGTTTAGCATTCCCCTCCGTGATACTAGGCACACAGCAGAGACTCACTTTCATTATGTAGAAGATTTAGATGGTATGTTAGGACATCTCTAAATTCCTTGTCTCCTCCTAATTTCCTGGAACCTGGGATCTTTAGTCTAAATTCACCACACAACATACCAGGTCTTCCATAATTTAAGCCCTCCTTAACTTACAAGCTTGTCTCTCTCTGCCTGGAAACTCAGGACCTTCCATAAAGAAACCAAAAAAATAAACCTGTTGCAGTTAAATGGATTCCAACTCATAGCAGCTCCATAGGACAGAGTAGAACTGCCCCATAGGGTTTCCAAGGAGCGGCTGGTGGATTCAGACTGTCGACCTTTTGGTGAGCAGTCAAGTTCTTAACCACTGTGCCACCAGAGCTCCTCAATAAAGAAAGGCTATATTAAATTGTACCCACCCACCCATCATACACTCACACACTTCCTCCCATATAATCCATCCACCCACTCATCCTTTCCGTTATCAAATATGTGTCAACTTGGCTAGACCATGATTCTCAGTATTATATAATTATCCCTGCCCTTTGGTGATTATATTCTAGTGATGGAGACATAATAAACACGTACACGAAAAGATCCAAGACATAAATTTCAGTAGCAGTAAACGCAACGAACTAAAATCAAACAGAGTGATGGATTAGAGACTAATGTAGGTTAAAACATATTTTAAATAAAGTTTTCAAGCAAGGACTTTGTAAGGAGGTGATGATTAAGCTGAGACCTGGATGAAATGAGAGAGGAGCAAACACCTAGAGGTAAAGGGACATCGATGGCGAATGGCGTGATGTGGGAGTGAACCTGGCATTTTTGAGGAAGAGAAAGGAGACTAGAGGAGCTAACACAGAGGGAGTAAGAAGCCTGGGCAGGGATCAAATTTCATAGTGCCTAGGTCCAAGATAATTGAGTCTAGATCTTATTTTAGCTAGGATGGAAAACCCATGGAAGTTTTTAAGTAGAACCATAGTATGATCTAACTTACATTGTAAAAGCATTACTCTGGCTGTTGTGTGGAGAATGGGATACGTGGAGCAAGAGTAGATACCTGTAGACCTGGAGAGAAGGGGCAGTGGTGGCAACAGAGGTGGTGCCCAAGGAGATGGTATAAGGCGGTCATGTGTGGGGTATATTTTTAAGTCAAAACAAACAAATATGCTGACAGGTTGGCTGCAGGGCTTTAGCAGAAGAGTGGAATTAGGGACATTCTCTGGGTTATTGGCAACCCAGGTACTGAAATAGGGAAGACTGAGGAAGAGTGGGATGAGTGAGTAAGACAGGGAATCAAGAGTTCGGTTTTCATCATTTTAAGTTGAGAAACATGTTAGATATTTAAATAGACACAGAATATAAAGAAAAAAGCTGGTAACACAAGGAAATAAAGTGAAGGAAAACGGTACTAATTGCTTCTTTGGTTTATTTTAATAGATAAAAAGAGGACACTAAAAATAATAAAATCTACTGTCATACAAATTATGACGTTTTCTCAGTTCCAAAGTTAAGTGATCATTTATCCATTCATTCAATCAATCGATATTTATGTAGTGGCTACTAAACCATGGTGGCGTGGAAACCTTGATGGCATAGTGGTTAAGAGCTACGTTTGCTAACCAAAAAGTTGGCAGTTCAAATCCACCAGGTGTTCCTTGGAAACTCTATGGGGCAGCTTTACCCTGTTCTGTAGGGTCACTATGAGTCGGAATCAACTCAAAGGCAACAGGTTTTTATGTGCCTGTGATGCAAGTGTTCCTTATCTGTTACTACGCTATCCTATTTTTTTTTTTTAAGAATATCACTGTTAATATACAGACAAGTCAGAAAATACAACTGCAAAACCAGTTAAGCAAGCAATTTCATGAATCTGTTTTTAGATATATGGCATTAATGTATTCTCTGACATCATTTCTATAGTGGAGAATTCCATACAACATTCAATTTAAATTATGTGTTGAAAGACTAGCTTAATTCTTGCAATACTGCAGAACACAGGTAATACCATCACTGCACAGATAATTTTTCAATTAGTTTGGTCTAAAAAGTTAAAAAAAAAAATAGAGTAGGTAAAATCCTCCATCCAAGTTTAATTTACTGTTAACAATAAACTGGTCTATCTGAACAATGTTTAAAATCTCATCGGTCTATTAAAATAATGGAATTTAAATGTGAGCCAAATAATATCAGAACCAAGGTTTCCAAAACTGCAAAATGGTCAGCAACATAAAATACAACATGTGACCAAAGAAAAAAAAGACACGTTTTTTCATGACAAAAGGAAATAGGTCTGGGGAATTAAATGGTTCACGGAAGGGGACAGAGACAAGCACAAAGAGACAAAGCGTGCAGGCCTGCAGGCAGGGGTGTAAAATTCTCTGGGGTTATCGGCAATGTCTGTTTACCCCTGGGGCTCCTGTTGTGGGGACAGAGAGGTGACCATGAACACTGCACTCAGCAGCAAGTACACCCTGGCAGGGCATGGGTCTCTCGACTGCCTTCTGATTACCTGGACAGGAGTCATACTTCCAATCACTGAAGAAGCAAAGGATCTCCAGAAATGGCACTCGGATTTCTAACCCTTGCCTGGACCTACCCCCGACTATCTCGTTATTCCTGCCCCCTTCACCTTGGGCTCTTCATTTCTAGACTCTGTCACTGATTTAAACATTCTCTGGAGTTCTGAACAAATCTCACCCCATCTCTTGGCCTTAATGTTAGCTCAGTTCCTCCCATGCCACAAAAAATGACTCGTTACAGAGTTTGGTAGCTTTGGACTCTGACTTTGATCCAGAATTCTGACTGGGCTGTGGTTTATTCTGACCCCTCATCTAATAAAGCAACATCGGTGCTTATCTCTTCCCTGAGAAATATTTCTAATGAGGTTGAGAGCTCCAAAGGACACTTACATTCCTATTTTTGATATAAACAATTTTCCGTATCATGGTAAAAAATGGTGAAAAATGGACTTTTCTCCTAACCACAAAAGACTGTCTACCTTTTAACCTCTTGGTTTAGAAGAGAAATAAAAGTTCTATCATTTAATGGACCTTTCAAGCAGTCTTGTGAAACAAGCCTGTGCATTTGTCAAAAGAAACTATTGTCAGTACTTCAAACATTCCAATTCAAATAGCACAGATAATGTAAACTCACTTTCATCTGCTTGAAAATGTCTACAACAAGAGGAAAAGAAGGGGGAAAAAAACACTTTAGCTCTTGATGTTACATTTTATAGGTGATCCCTTGCTTCTTTGCTGATTAAAAGACTGATTTTCTGTTTCTTTCCTTATTTAATGAGGATTCCTTTAAATGTCATTGTCATTTATTGAGGATACGCTCCATGAAGGTTTCCAGAAAGTCCTTACCTCAAAGGCCTGAAAGTTCAATCCGACGTAATAGTCCTCAGACACTGTTATTTTCCACACACATTCTTTCATCGGTCTATAGTCATCAGGATAATTTGGAGACTGAATCTGTCCTTCGTTTTTCCGTATCTCACCTCCACAGATTGCTGAGGAAAGCAAAAATAAGTAAACAAACAAACCTTGGTGTGCCACTTCTTTTTCCTTTTCTCCTAAGATAATATTTTAATTCGTACAAGCAGACCTGGTTATAAAAGCCAAAGTTAGCTGGCTGTATTGTTGTAAATATTTAGATGGTAAAATACCTAGTCACTTAAGTGCAAATATCAGATAAAAGCTCCAGGAATAGATGCTTTTTTAACCACAGTTATTTCATGCATTTAAAAAAAAAAAAAAGGCACTTCTTTTTTCAATTTTTAAAAAACTCTAAGGATGGGCTCAAATGTAGCAACCATTGTGAGGTTGGCGCAAGGCCGGGCAGCAACTCATTCTATTGTGCACAGGGTGGCTATGAGTTGGAACCAATCTGACGGCACCTCACAACAACAACAAACGGATTTTGTAAATCTATTCTATGTGAGTCTGCTCTGTGAACTTCTTCCTTTGGTCCACTGACCTCAGGTAAAATAGCTGATCAGGAGAGAAGCTTCACCCTCCACAGAACTCCCCAGGCCTCTGTGGAGCCAACATCTGTGGCTCCATCCAAATAATCCCCGTCACTGTTATATGGTTAATCTTCAAAAAGAAATGCTTCCTTTCCTTAGAAGTTTAAGGGAAGCAGAAATCTGCTCTTTTCTAAATCACCTAAACTCCTGGACTACCAGAGGCAAAGGCAGGAGGGGTCTTCCCAACCCACAACCTGGCAAGAAAGGAGCTAGGAAGCACAATGCCAGTTCCTGGTTTTAGAGATATATAGAACAAAGCATTTGATACATTCTTCCTTGAACGTCGACTCTCTTATTTAGATTAAGTATGCTCCAGAAATGTGCACAATTGCTTTCTGTGCAGTTCTCCCTAACAGAATATTTCAGCAGTATGAGGACCAGAGAGAACAAAATCAACACAAAGAAAAGTGATAACTTCTTCATAGTATATGTTAGTATTGCAATGAAAATACAACCAAAATATAAGAACTCTTGTGCCATTTGGGAATTATTCTTTTTACGCATCCCTGAGTATGTCTGTGTGATACTGCATCACTGATGGAGCCCTGGTGGAGCAGTGGTTCAGAGCCAGGCTGCTAATCAAAAAGTCAGCAGTTCAAATCCACCAGCCCCTCCTTGTAAACCCTATAGGGCAGTTCCACTCTGCCCTAAAGGGTCACTTTAAGTCAGAATTAACTGGACGGCAGTGGAGTTGGTTTGGGTTTTTATACCACTGATACCAGAAAAGAGATTCTTCTTGCAATTAAAATTTACTGAGTATCCTTATTAATATCACCCATATGAATATCATAATGCAGCTTCCAAAAATTTCACCATTTTAGAACATAGTTGCTATATGATTCCAATAAACTTGAGTAAGAGGACTTTTCTGCGAACACATCTAAGATGAAGCGATCTGTAAAACTCAAGGTGACTTGCCTTCGTAGACTGCTGCAAAGCCTTTTCCTACCCAATTGCTGCTGCTGCGAAACTCAACCCACAGTCTGCTATCGGTAGAAGTAAGGACATCAGGCAGTTTGTCCCCACAAAATCTACCTGAAAAAAAGAAAGAAAAAACAATAAAGAGAGACTCCTAAAAACGACCCTGTTTAGTACTTAAGTGCTTTCCACACTAGCTACCAATGATATATTAAAAAAAAAAAAAAAATTTGGTTCATATCTCTATTCCCAGTGACTAGAGCCTTGCTTATGCCTTAATATTTATGGAATAAAACAACAACAAAAAAACCAAACCCACTGCCGTCAACCCGATTCTGACTCAAGACAGAGTAGAACTGCCCGATAGTTTCCAAGGAGCACCTGGTGGATTCAAACTGCCGGCCTCTTGGTTAGCAGCCGTAGCACTTAACCACTATGCCACCAGGGTTGGGTGGATAAATAAAACAAACTCCTCATATCTATTTATAAAGCATTTGCACCTTTCATCCTCAGACTTACCAAATGATGTACCGGCGAAATTAAGAAATAGATCAAAAACACATATTCGTAAAAGGTGACATGACTTATCAAAGTGCGGGGTGAACAGAAGAAGGTAGGTGAAGTTCATCCGAAGAGACTGGCTCAAACTGGCAGTCTGGTCATTAGCAGGGGAGTAACTTGCTTACTATGCTTTCAACCTAACATTGACTTCTTTGGCTTGTCAAGTTTAGTGGTAAACCCTCAGGAAAATCTCCAGGCTACTCCAAGTATCTTATATTATTGCACACATTCTGTCTCATTTCTAAGGCTATAATCTGTAGTGTAGTGAGGAGCCCTGGCGGTGTAGCCTTTAAGTGCTTGGCTGCTAACTGAAAGGTTGGCAGTTCAAATCTAGCCAGTGGCTGTGCAAGAAAAAGACATGACATTCTGCTCCTGTAAATATTATAGCCAAGAAAACCATAAGAGGAACTTCTACTCTGCCACCTGGGGTCGTTACAAGACAGAATCGATTTGACGGCAGCCAACAACAGCTGTAGTGTAGTAGACAGGATAACAACAGTATCAGAAGATACAAGTATGAGTTGAGATTTTTTTCTAATTGTGTTATCAACAGCAAATATAACAGCAAATGGGTATGATAATATCTGTTATTCTTTCCTTTCTTTCCCCTTCCTTCCGTAAATATATATTACTTACTAAAAGTCTGCCACTGTATGCTAAGAATTCAATGATGACAAAAGGGTTAAATAGGACAATGCATCTGAAATAGTTCTACGAACAATAGTGCATCATCATTCATTTTTGTGTGCCTTTGGCAATGACGGTATACATAGATTTAGTAAAATGGTAGTCAACTTGAATGAAACAAATTTGAACTAATTGCTAACAAGTGGAGACATGTCTTCCTAAATTGCAAAGTAGGTTAGGGGCACATAGCACAGACAAGTGCGTCTGAAACCCCAAGTACATGAATTGCAGGAATGTCTTTTTAAAATGCAGGCTCTAACTTAGAGGGTATGGAGTGGGACCTGTTTCTACAGTTCTAACAACGCTCCAGGTGATTGCTAGATGCTGCCACTCTGGGGGCGACACTATCTTGTAGTGGAAACAGTGGGAAAAGCAGTGGACATGAAAGCCATGATCAGACAGAACCAGCCTGATGGGCCATGATAGTCCTGAACCATGGAACGTTGATGGTGCTCAAAAATAAAATATTCTCCAAAATTTTAGCTTTAGATGTGATTCTGCTCTACGAGTTTAATGAAACGTTTTCTTGGAATATACATACATATATTGCAAATTATTTCATCTAGGCAAGAAAGTACAAAGTTCAAGACAATACTTTCCTCAACCAGGCTTCAAATAGGTGCAGTTTCCCCTCCCTCCCCCATTTGTAAATATTTCTACAGATCTTTTGGGTTTACTAAGGATGCTGTTGGAGTCTTGGTGGTGCAGTGGTTAAGAACTCGCTCGCTAACCAAAAGGTCGGCAATTCAAATCCACCAGCTGCTCCTTGGAAACCCTATGGAGCAGTTCTACTCTGTCCTGTTGGGTTACTATAAGTCAGAACCAACTCAATGGCACCTAACAACAACAACAGATCTCTTGGATTCACTAAGAATGCTGTCACATTCGATTAAAATAGTGTCCATTCAGCAGGTTGTCGATGTAAAGAAAAGGACCTGTATGGTACACAAATACAACTGAGCAGAGCTACTTCCAAATGTAAATGAAAAGTCATGATCTCAACAACAACAGAAAAGTTAATATAGATTGGATGCTGACATGCTCCAAACAGCTCTCACCTTTAAGTAAAACAGACGGCAACAGTAAACTGTCTCATGCGAGTTAATGGCGTGGTCTGTGGTTAAACGTTGGCAGCCGACTCGTGTGCACCGAGTCTGAGCTACAATTTATGACTCCAACTACAAGCAACTCTTTCAGAAGCAAAACTGTGACATCTACAGTAGGGGCTAATATACTTGTCACGGGAAGTCAGCTACTAACAGGAGCCTAACCTCTCACACTCTGCTGTGTTAGCAAACAAACAACAACCCGCAAACATGATTTATCTGGTTGTCTCATCAAAGTGATGATTTTTAAACGGAAACATTGTGAGGAGTCACTACAAGCATAACGCATGGCAAAGCTACTCTCAATCATTATGTTCAAATCCAAGTGTCTACATTTTCATTTATTGTTCTGTGGAAAGCTAGTTTAAATCAATTAATCACACAATCTATGTATTTATTTATTTTTTAAGCATTTTTACTATGGTTGAAAAAAGTAAACACAATTTTTGGTCACACGTTTTTAACTCAAAAATGACTCTTGAAAGAATCGATTGTCTTTAGACTGGGAACTCTATATATCTGGAGCCACATAAGAAAGTCAATAATCTCTTACCAAGGAGAGGTGATTTTCTCCAGTACCCATCTCTTACTTCAATGTAGTCATACCAGCACAAACTACTCTTGTACAGGTCCATTGTGGTAAAATTTAAAACAATCTGCCAAACAACACGACACAGAGTAAAAAATGATTATAACAGCACACGGTATTTGTCTCCTTCAGGCAAGCAACCCAGGACTACGCTGAAAATGGATTCACTGGTAAGTCTTTCTTTTTTTTCTATATTAGTATGATCCAACTATTTTTTCTTAATAACAAACACCAAAAAACGACGTCTCTTTCTCATTAGTTATTAACAATACAGAAATATGATATTAATCGTCGAACAAATAAACATCGTAGCCATTAACCTGTGGTTTCTGTAAAGTTAATGTGAACAACTGTGAGTAAAAAAATCTTTATTCAAATAGTTTATTTTTAATTGTGCTCAGATAAATATAACTTAAACTGAGAAAAACTCTGATTTTCCCATGAATGTCTTCTTTTTAATAGTTTATTTCAAAGACGACCAGACATCCGTAATTATGTTAAAAATAACCACCATATGCCATATTCTAAAAACATAATATCATTGTGTATATTGAAATGCTTTAAATACAGCCCTAGAATTAGAATTTATCCATCTAACTGTAATCAAAGGCAGATGCCACTATGCTTCTCTAGATTCAAGAATATATGTTGAAAGATCCTTTAAGTTAGAAGGCCCTGCGCATGCCTCTTCCTTCTGGACTTTGTTTTGGAATTCTGCTGCTTTTTTCTTAAGATAATTCAAGAACAATTCTTGGGAGGGAAAAGAACTTTTTTTTTTTTTTTACTGATGCATAGACTTTACTTAAAAAAATTAACTTTAATTTCTAATTGTTTACTTTTCTCTTTTTTTTTTTATTACAAAGATAAAACCAAACTAACATGAGAAATCACTATGAAGTATAATCTGTTTGGAAAATTATTTTTGTATTCCAAAACACATTCTAACTCTATTTGCTTGAGTTATCAAAGATGCTTAAGGTTCACAGTGAACCTGTTTTTTACTCTAGAAGCTAAAATGGACTTTGGCCAAAAGCAACAAATTTTAAGTATCTGAAACATTTCTACTATAAAACCTACTTTGTAACAGTATCCAAAGGACCCTTTTGTGACAAAGCAAAAAGCTGAATGTAAAAAAACTCTCTCAAGGAGTGACAAAAATAATTTTAAAATATATAATAATCAATCCTAAATCTATATACACTTTTTGTACAGAAAAAAAAAAATCCTACTTTCTTCCTTAAGCACAGTATTTAACTGAAACCAAAAACCAAAAAACCAAGTAATAATTACAGAAAATTAACAACTAGCTTTTCCCAGAATGAAGATACAGTACAACTACAAATATTTTTCATGGCTTCTTAGATCTAGGTATCACAGGAATCATTGATGAAATTAACACCAAAGTAGGTTTTAATTGTTCATATAGATTACTTTTTATTACAGATGTAGAAACTAATCATTTATCTAAATATAATGAAAGTCAGTTGTATCTTTATAGTTGTATCTTTATCTTAATAGTAAGGGTATCACCATTTCACTATTAAATTCAACTATTTCACTTTCTTTAAATGTGTACTTTCTTGATTATAAAGAGATAAAATTTACCAAAGATAACAAAATATAGATTTAAAAAAAAATGTAATACATTAGGTTGTGGTATAATTTGGTATTGTCTAATAGAATTTCTCACTTATTATTGTCTTCTTTACTTGTATTTTATCTGTTCTGTTTCCTTGTCCCCCCACCTCCCTTTGCCTAATTTTGGAAACCCTGGTGGCATAGTGGTTAAGAGCTATGGCTGCTAACCAAAAGCTCAGAAGTTCAAATCTACCAGGTGTCCCTTGGAAACCCTATGGGGCAGTTCTACTCTGTCTTGTAGGGTTGCTATGAGTCAGAATCGACTCGATGGCAATGGGTTTGGTTTGGTTTTGGTTTTGCCTAATTTTATCATTCTAAATATTTTCCAAAAAAAATTTTATAAAAATTTCCAAAATATCTAAGGACAAAGCACTAGCAATTTTTTCCCTTTTCAATAATCCTCAACATTTGCTTATGAAAATGCTTTAGTTTCTTATTTTTTTTTTTTATGAAGTTGCCAACACATTTTCTCTTCCATCTCTGAATATCAATGCAACATTATATTATTCTTAGGATACAATTGGGATATAATTGCTGGCGTTTCCCCTTAACTTTGTGGTTACTTGAAGTCTGCTACAAGTGAAAATGCTACCACTGTCTCATATTAAGTTTCGTTCTGCATTTATATCCTTCCTATATAGCAACCACCAGGATTTCAACTCAATATGATCACGTAAGAATTCACTTACTATAGCAGAAAGAGCAAAACTAAAATACAAACACGATCAACAGGCTCCAAGACTCACTTTGTGGTTTCCTTCTTAGATTTAAAGGGAGATTTTATAATGGAGTGCAAATAGTTTTCACTGCCTTCTTGATGTGGAAAAAAAGTCAGCTAACTTAGAAAGATGCGTGTTTTCAAATTTTATCCAAAGTTAAAACCAATGTGGTTGATAGCTGACAAATAGCAAATATTTGATGTCGTGAAAGACACACACACACATACACAGACACAACATACATAGTTGGAAGAGGGATACCATCAAGCAGAAAGTTTCCTATCTTATTTTTAATCTTCTGTTTTAAATACCAAGCACCGTGGAGGGGCAAACTGGCCTGAGTTTAATATAAAACAGTCTTTTAGAAGCAGAAAATGTAATAAAGACAAGTTTTCTAAAATCAACTCTTAGAGCTCTGAGTAAGAATAAAATTCTTGCCTTTGATGAAATTTTCTAGTAGCATCTATCGTTGAATTAGAAATCAAACACACTTTGAAAATATTTGATGGCCTTATATTTTAAGCTTTTATGTAAAAACGTACCTTTTTGCAAAGAATTTAAAAATGAAAACTACATAATACAGTCATATAAATGTTTAATTTCTGATGGATAGGAAACATATCAATTTGAAATTGATCACAGCATTTTTACTCTTGAAACATGGGATGGATGGGGATGCAGGAGCCATTCTAAAATTTCTTGTAATCTGTTAAGAGTCTTACTTGCTATACAGAAAAGTTAAATTGACATGATTGCTGTTGGGTTTGTGTGGTGCAATGAATTATTTAATATGGCCTTTCTAGCCACAGTCTTTGGGATTCACACACAGTGAGTGGGACTATGAAAATGAGGTATCTGGAACCTTAACAAGGAGGTTGGACAGTTTTGCCATCCTGCTAGGTTTAAAGGAAGACCCTGAGAGAGGAATTGTAACATGTAAAACAGAGAGAGAGTGCTCTGACACTGGAGACGGCAAGAAACAGCAGCAGATAAACAGCAGCAGCAGAACCAGGAGAACCACAGGAGGCTGGCAGGAGACCACAGGAGACTGGTTGGAGATGGCACGGTGGACTTCCCGGCCCACAGGAGAGAAAGCTGCATGCCTTTGGGCAGGAGGGTGCCTCTAGGCATGTGGTAGAATTAGGTTTGCTGACCCACAGAGCTAGAGTTGAGTGTCTTCTGGCCAAGGCTCACCAGTGGAGTGGGGTATCTCTGGGCATTTATTGGCAGAGCTAAGAGAGCTTTGTAACACTTTCTCAAGAAGGGCAGAGACCAGACTGAGGGGCCAAGGGCCAGAGAGAGACTTGCCTATGGGCATGGCTGAGAAGAGTCTGTCCGGATGGAAGAACTGTATCCTGAGCATTCCTGAACTTGAACTGTAACCTGTTAACTTCTCTAATAAACCCCATAATCGTCGAGTATTATCTGTGAATTCTGTGTGGCCACTGAAACGAATTATCAAATCCAGTGGAAAAGCAGAGTGCACCATGGGAGGGACAGATGGTATCACAATTGTTAAAAAGATTGGGGGGTGGAGGCATGTCTGACCTCTGCCTCATAAGAATCAGTCTCGGCTGTTGGTCTTGATTCACCTTCCCCTTGTGAAGTTAGGGGAGGTTAGATGCCATTTTTACAGTTTGATTATTAAAAACCTTGCTTTTAAAGGCTGCAGAGTAAAGAATATTGAAGAAAGAAAGATCAGCAGTTCAAGGCACTGAATGATTGCAAGTCTCCAGAGCCCAGTACAATCAAAGAACTTCATCAGCACAATTAAGATGATATTGACTACATAAACTAATCCCACAGCACCATAAGAAGGCCAATTAGGATAACATTTACACTTTATGGTTCCGAGTATAGAAAAGATATAAACATCATCAATTAGACTGACAGTATTAAAAGCTTCTTTAGAGAGAGATATTAGAATCAGAAACAGCAAGCAAAAAAATATATTATTTAGCTACCAGCCAGAAGTTTGGACAAGCCTAATTAGAACTAAAGTAGATAAGTTTTCTCCTAAAAACTATAACCCATAGCCTAAATCTACCCTACAGCTTGTTTTGTAAATAAAGTTTTATTGGAACACAGCCACACACATTCATTTACCATATTATTTATGGCCATTTTTGCTCTACAGTGGTCGAGTAGTTGTAACAAAGACTGTATGGCCTGCAAAACCAAATATATTTACTAATTGTCCTTTTCACAAAAAGTTGTTGATCCCTGACTTAGGTGATCATTAAGGATTCCTTCAGGCAATGGGTTTGTTTTCTTTTGGTTTTCAGCTCTGAAAATACATCACATTAAAGGTAGAAAAAAGGCATCTTTTACTATGACTTCTATAATTAGAAGTTCTCCTCTTGGGTTCAAGTTTGAACATCTGGGTTTGCAGTTTCTGGTGTTGAATGAATTGTCTAGCCATAAAATTGTAAAACAGAGGTCATTGTACAAGGACTAGTAGAAAAAAACTCAGGTAGTCCTAAAACATTGTTAAAACTCTCATGTATTATTACTTTTATGGTACATATTTAGAAATCCTTCAAAATGTGAACCATGAAGACAAATATAAAACAAGGTAATAATCCAATTTACATGCTGGGAAACAGAAAAAACATAACCTTAACTATTTTATAAAGCTGCACAGTAAAATCAACATGTTAAAGTCAGAGATGACAAGATAAAGGAAAGAATGGACAGTAGGATGTGGCCCTTGGTTCAATTCCTGACTTAGAGGTGACTAGTTGCTGACCTCATGCAGATTCCTGATTAATTCAGAGCAAATTGAAAAAAAGAAAAACAGAAATTGGATTAGGCTACTGAAAGTAATTTTCTGCTTAAAACCTACATGATTATATCTCGATTTAGAAATTTTGCGTTGACATTGCCAACCTTTCACTTAAGCTCTAAATCAATGGAACATTTTTTTAACCCTCTCCTTCCTTCATCTCCACTTCACTCCTATATCTAATCAATTGCCAACTGCTATTAATATGCTTTTGGTTTCCAGTTTCACTCTTCTCCATTCACTCCCTGTTGTTAGCTGCCATTGAGTCAGCCCCAAACTCATGGCGACCGCATGCACAATGGAAAGAAACGCTGTTAGGTCCAGTACCATCCCTATGATTGGTTGTGGATCTAACTGTTGTGGTCTATAAGGTTTTCATTCACTCATTTTTGGAAGTAGATTGCCAAGACTTTCTCCCTAGTCTGTCTTAGTCTGGAAACTCTGCCGCAGTCTACTCACCTTTATAGGAACATACACTCCACTGCAGAAAGATGAGTAGTGGCTAAGCATGAGGTGCACTGGCCAGGAACCAAACACAGGTCTCCCACATGGAAGGTGACAATTCTACCACTGAACCACCAATGCCTCATATTCACTCCCTACAGCCACTTTAATCCCAGTAAAACCCAGCGCTCTTCATGCCATTGACAGTTTCACACCCAACTAAATTTTCTATATCCGAGCATCGAAGACTGGGGTCGTAATCCATCTTGCTGCCTCATCTTTTACTATCTCAAACACATAAACTTTTTTTGTCCACTAATCTGAGACTTCTTGCCGCTGTGCCCTGGCAGAGCACTCCATTTTGAGTTTCCATGTCTTTACTTGAAGTGTACGTAATTCTACCTGGGATTCTACTTCCCCTTTCTCTGTTCTTTGAAATTCTCCACATCTCTCAACATTTATATCAAATACTACCATCTCTTCATTCACTCCTGGGTCTCCCAGGGTCTGAAAGCTCCTGCACCTCTGTAAATCCATGACAAATTGTATCCTTGCTTTCTTCAGTTATTTTTCAGAGCTTGGCATTGTATCACTGGGCCTTCTCCTTGCTATAAGTTTATAAGTTTCTTAATAGCAAGGCTTTCTTTAACACATCAGGAGATACATGTATTTTAATTGAATCATGTATTTACCCATAATAATTTCTAGATTTATGTGGTGTCTTTGGCATTATAAATGATATATTGATCCCATATGTGTAAGCCATAAATGAGTGTTTAAAAATAAATTTTGCAAAAAAAAAAAGAAGTTAAAGGTTAGCTTTTGAATGGGTTATATAGAAAAGAGAAAATATTAACCTCATTCAAGGCATAAATAACCTGCCCTTGTTCAAAGGTCAATCAATTCTAAGGGATGGAAGAATCAATATTGTGTGCTTCTACCAGTTCAATACAACTCCATTCTCAGTTGCACATTTTGGACTGTTATCAGCATGATCTGTGAAAAATCAAGAAACAGCCTTAGATTGAACAGGAACCTGTCTTTTCCTTGAGTAGTTCAAACCTAGGCAGACACACATGTGAATTGACAATCCTATTTTTCAAAGACTATATTTTTGCTACACAAAATAACATTTGCTTATTGTAGAAAATACAGAAAAGAATAAAGAAGAAATAAAACATATTGTAATACCACTAGGTAGAAGTAAACACCGTTTTGGGGTATAGTCTTTCATAATTTTTCTCCAGTCTAATGTATGTAATTTAAAAATTATAATATTTTCCTGTCTATGACTTTTAATCTGCTTTCCAAATCTCACAATATACTGTCAAATTTTTATTATCTTAATGCTTTAGTTTTCAAATGTATTTTGTTTCCATTTGTCATTATTATAAATAACCACATCTTTGGATGCATCTCAGATAATTGCCCTAGGAAAAAATTTGTGTAAAATAGAAGGCACGATATAAAGGATGTGATACAGATAACCAAATGTCATTCAGAAAGATTATTTCTATTTCTACTTCCATGAACTCTAAACTTCCATGATCACTTGATAGCATTCTAATTCACCTCTGCCAATTTGATAGGTAAACCACAGTAAAACCTGTGAAAGCCAGATATTGTGTAGGGAGGAAACCTCTCAGAGAAGGAAAACTTAAGACTGCACTCTGTGAAAAGCAGACAACTCATGAGACTCAGAAAAACAAGACAGTCTGGTCAAGTTCTGGCTCTCACAGTTTTCATCATTGTTGCTTCAAATAACATTTCTTCCATAACAAGTTAGAGCACACATAACTTCACATTTTGATTAGATATCTATTTGCACTGGTACTTCAGTGAATTTTGTTTTGTTAATCTTTTTTTTTTTTAACTATGGTGCTTATGTTTTTCTTATTTGTTTATAAGAGCTCTTTATATATTAAGCACACCAATCTTCTCTCATCCTATATGTTGTAATTTTCCTCATATTGATTTTTATTTGTTTTTTGTATTTTTAAAAAGATTTAGTTTTATGTAAATAATTCTAATAAACTGCTACAAGCAGTCCTGGGATTATGAACAACTGATTTATGTTCAACCCATGGTTACAAACCAACCCCAGTAAAGCCTGTTATGTTAAAGATTCAAGGTTCACACAACAGTTCATAATAACAAATTGGTGCTGTTTGGGACAGGCATCAAAACATTATTATTACTGTATTATTATGTTAAAGATATTATAGTGTATCTGGAAGTGTTTCTTTAATGTTTTCTATGCATAGAAAGGTACACTATATACTATACATTAAGACAAATATTTGACTAACTGACGTTAGATACAAATCATACCTAATTGTTCTGACTTACGTACAAATTCTACTTAAAGATAGACAGGAATGGAACTTGTTTGCAATCCAGGGACTGCTTGTACTTTACAATTTCTTATTTTTAGTTCATGTGCCCAGTAAGTCTTTCCAAGAGTAAAAATATATACATATTTATGCATATATTTCCCTCAGAAAAATATGTAGTATGATGTCAGATTCATTTTTTTTTTTTCACAGATACTTAAAACCTGTTTTGGTATTATTTTTTTTTTAATTCTGTTTTCTAATTTATTTGAAATTATCTTTATATGCAAATATAAGAAATGATTCTGGCCTTTTTATTTGTTCCATTAATCCATGCTCTGTTTTACATTACCACATAATTTAAATTACTGAAGCTTCATAATGCTTTCCCACTTAATGTCTTATAGTGTGTTCCACTCCCTATCATTAATATTATTTTCAAAATTGACTTTGCTTTTCCAATCCTTTTATTTTTTACATAAACTCTAGAAAAAATTTGCTGTGTGTACAAAACAAATTATGTTGTGAATTTATTTCAAATTATAACTATACATTAATTTGGGAAAAACTGACAATTTATAATATTATATTTTTACGTCTTGTTATATGTTTATTCCAGTACCACAATAAAATCTTTAGTTTTCCAAACTATATTATACTTTAAAATATTTGTTTTTATTTGATCATCTCTAGTTCTTTATATTGTTTTCAGTTGATACTACTGAATTTTTGAGGAGGACACATGTCATCTGTGAGTAAAGAAATTTAATAATTAGCTCTGTCAAAAGTAAGCTGGGTGATGTTGGGCAGATATCTCGATCCTTTCTAAGGTCCAATTTTTTCATATATAAATGGAGATAATGTGTCATTCCTACACTCAATGGTGTGTTGACTGGATTAGAGAAATTTAGTACAGTATCTGATGTAGTGTAAACACTTCATAAATATTAGTTTCTTCTATTTACTGACTTGGAAAAAGAAATATTATTCTAGTCTTAATTCACTGGATTACTTTTTTTTAATTAAATATGCATATTCAATTCTAGTATTTCCATCACTTATGAAAATTTTGAGATTTTTTTATTTTGGCAGATTTTTGACAAAATATTTGACAAATTAACAGATTGTCTAATGTTAGGCTACTCTCATTACTAAAATCAAAACAACTTGGAATTGCTATGTTATTTACAAATTATACTGCTTGATTTGATTTGATTATATTATATTTATATAGATCCACCTGTTTATATACACATGGAAAGTTGTTTTGTAGTTCTAGTGTTTGTGTTATACAAGGCCTATTAGAATCATACTAATTTTGTAAAATAAATGAAGGAGCTTAATATAGTCTTATATGCATTTAAAATACATTTTATTACTTGGGAAGCATCTGAGATGTCAGAATTTGGGAAAATTGAGAAATCACCTATAAGTAGTGTCATTTTATAAAGTAATTGTCAACTTATTTTATATGATTATTAATTTACTAAATATTTAGTGCTCATTGAATCAGCTTTGATAACTTTTATTTCCAGGATTATACTTTAAGAAATACTTCAAATGAAAGCATCAGTACAAATTTTGCGTTTCAATAAAGTTGACTATTAAGGCCAACTACATCCAATGAAACTATATTTCTATTTTTTTTTTTCTAGTGTAAAAAGAAAAGCTCATTTCAACAGACGAAACATCAACAAAAGGTGTTCTTTAAAAAAAAGAAATCTAAATCATAAACCCCCACATGTCTGTCAGTCTGTTCTACTACAGTAGCTTGGGTGTTGCTGTGATGCTGGAAGTTATGCCTCTAGTATTTCAAATACCAGCAGTGTCACCCATGGTGGATAGGTTTCAGCTGAGCTCCCAGACTAGGACAGTCTAGGAAGAAGGACCTATTGGTCTACTTCTGAAAAAATTCAGCCAGTGTAAACATTATGAATAGCAGCGGAACATCATCTAATATAGTGCCAGAAGATGAGCCCCTCAGTTTGGAAGGCACTCAAAAGACAACTGGGGAAGAGTTGCCTCCTCAAAGTAGAGTCCACCTTAATGTCATGGATGGAGTCTAGTTTACAGGAGTCTAGTTTACAGGGCCTTGATTTGCTAATGTAGCACAATTTAAACTGAGAAGAAAGAGTTGCAAATACCCACTGATAATAAGAATGTACTAAGTATGAATCTAGAAAAATTGGAAATCATCAAAAATGAAAAGGAATACATGAACATTGATATCTTAGGTATTACTGAGCTGAAATGGACTGGTTGGTCATTTTGAATCAGACAATCACATGGTCTATTATACTAGGAATGATAAACTGAAGAGTAATTGCATTGCATTCATCATCAAAAAGAACATTTCAAGAGCTATCCTGAAGTACAATGCTGTCAGTGATAGGATAACATCCATCAGCACACAAGGATGACCAGCTAACACGACTAGTCTTCAAACTCACACACCAAACACTAAAATTGAAGATTCTTACCAACTTCTGCAGTCTGAAATTGATCAAAGATGCATTCAAGATGCACTGATAATAAATGGTAATTGAAATGTGAAAGTTGGAAATAAAGAAGATGGAACAGTGGTTGGAAAATATAGTCTTGGTGATAGAAACGATGCCAAAGATCACATGATAGAATTTCAGAATACCAATGACTTCACTGCAGATACCTTTTTTCAACAACTTAAATGGCAACTCTACACATGGACCACACCAAATGGAATCCACAGGAATCAAATCAACTACATCTGTGGAAAGAGACCGGGGAAAAGCTCAATATCATCAGTCAGAAGAAGACCAGGGGCCGACGGTAGAACAAACCATGAATTCTTCATAAGCAAGTAAAAGGTGAAGCTGAAGAAAATTACAGCAAGTCCACAAGAGCCAAAACAGGACCTTGAGTATATTCCACCTGAATTTAGAGACATCTCAAGAACAGCATTATGCATTCAACACTAATGACTGAAGGCCAGATGAGTTGTGGGATGACATCAAGGACATCCCACTTGAAGAAAACAAGAGATCATTGAAAACACAGGGAAAAAAGAAAAGACCAAATTGGATGTCAGGAGAGACTCTGAAACTTGCTGTTGAACATAAAATAGCTGAAGCAAAGAAAGAAATGATGAAGTAAGAGAGATGAACAGAAGATTTTAAGGAGTGGCTCAAGAAGACAAAGTATTATAACGAAACATGCAAATACCTGGATTTGGAAAACCAAAAGGGAAGAACATTTCTCATGCTGAAAGGACTGAAGAAAAAATTCAAGCCTCCAGTTGCAATATTGAAAGATTCTATGGGAAAAATATTAAACAACATGGACAGCATCAAAAGAAGACAGAAAGAATACACAAAGTCAATGTGCCAAAAAGAACTGGTCAACATTTAACCATTTAAGGAGGGCACATATGATCCAGAACCGAGGGTACTGAAGGAAGAAGTCCAAGCTGCACTGAAGGCCTTGGTGAAAAATAGGGCTCCAGGAATTGACAGAATACCAATTGAGATGATTCAAAAAACAGATGCAGTTCTGGAAGTGCTCACTCACCTGTGCCAAGAAATTTGGAAGACAGCTACCTGATGAACCCCTTGGAAGGGATTCATATTTGTGCACATTTCAAAGAAAGGTGACCAAAAGAATGCTGAAATTATCCAACAATATCATTAATATCACCTGCAAGTAAAATCTGGCTAAAGATCATTCAAAAGTGGCTGCAGCAGGATATCGAAAAGGAACTGCCAGAAATTTAAGCCAGATTCAGAAGAGGACCTGGAACAAGGGATATCATTGATGATGTCAGATGGATCTTGGCTGAAAGCACAGAATACCACAAAGATGTGACCTGTGTTTTATTGACTATCCAAAGGCATTCAATTGTGTGTTATTGTTGTTAGGTGCCCTCGAGTCAGTTCCGACTCATAGCAACCCCACTGCCCAGTCCTGCGCCATCCTTTCAATCGTTATTATGCTTGAGCTCTTTGTTGCAGCCACTGTGTCAATCCACCTTGTTGAGGGTCTTCCTCTGTTTCGCTGACACTGTACTCTGCCAAGCATGATGTCCTTCTCCAGGGACTGATCCCTCCTGACAACATGTCCAAACTAGGTAAGACGCCATCCTTGCCTCTAAGGAGCATTCTGGTTGTATTTCTAAGACAGATTTGTTCATTCTTTTGGCAGTCCATGATATATATTCAATATTCTTCGCCACCACCACAATTCAAAGGTGTCAACTCTTCTTCGGTCTTCCTTATTCATTGTCCAGCTTTCACATGCATATGATGCGACTGAAAATACCATGGCTTTGGTCAGGAGCACCTTAGTCTTCAGGGTGACATCTTTGCTCTTCAACACTTTGAAGAGGTCCTTTGCAGCAGATTTACCCAATGCAATAAGTCTTTTGATTTCTTGACTGCTGCTTCTATGGCTGTTGATTGTGGATCCAAGTAAAATAAAATCCTTGACAACTTCAATCTTTTCTCCGTTTATCATGATGTTGCTCATTGGTCCAGTTGTGAGGATTTTTGTTTTCTTTATCTTGAGGTGTAATCCATACTGAAGGCTGTGGTCTTTGATCTTCATTAGTAAGTGCTTCAAGTCCTCTTCACTTTCAGTAAGCAAGGTTGTGTCATCTGCATAACTCAGGTTATTAATGAGTCTTCCTCCAATCCTGATGCCCCGTTCTTCTTCATATAGTCCAGCTTCTCGGATTATTTGTTCAGCATACAGATTAAATAGGTATGGTGAAAGAATACAACTCTGACGCACACCTTTCCTGACTTTAAACCAATCAGTATCCCCTTGTTCTGTCTGAACAACTGCCTCTTGATCTATGTAACGGTTCCTCATGAGCATTCTTCACAATGTTATCCATAATTTGTTATGATCCACAGAGTCGAATACTTTTGCATAGCCAACAAAACACAGGTAAACATCCTTCTGGTATTCTCTGATTTCAGCCAGGATCCATCTGACATCAGCAATGATATCCATGGTTCCACGTCCTCTTCTGAAACTGGCCTGAATTTCTGGCAGTTCCCTGTCGATAAACTGCTGCAGCCGTTTTGAATGATCTTCAGCAAAATTTTGCTTGCATGTGATATTAATGATATTGTTCTAAAATTTCCACACTCGGTTGGATTACCTTTCTTGGGAATAGTCATAAATATGGATCTCTTCCAGTCAGTCGGCCAGGAAGCTGTCTTCCATAATTCTTGGCATAGACAAGTGAGCAACTTCAGGCCTGCATCTGTTTGTTGAAACATCTCAGTTGATATTCCATCAATTCCTGGAGCCTTGTTTTTTGCCAATGCCTTCAGAGCAGCTTGGACTTCTTCCTTCAGTACTATCAGTTCCTGATCATATGCCACCTCTTGAAATGGTTGAATATCGACCAATTCTTTTTGGTATAATGACTCTGTGTATTCCTTCCATCTTCTTTTGATGTTTCCTGCATCGTTTAATAATTTCCCCATGGAATCCTTCACTATTGCAACTCGAGGCTTGAATTTTTTCTTCAGTTCTTTCAGCTTGAGAAACGCCAAGCACGTTCTTCCCTTTTGGTTTTCCATCTCCAGCTCTTATGCACATGTCATTATAATACTTTATTTTGTCTTCTTGAGAGGCCCTTTGAAATTTTCTGTTCAGTTCTTTTACTTCATCAATTCTTCCTTTTCCTTTAGCTTCTCGAAGCTCAAGAGCAAGTTTCAGAGTCTCCTCTGACATCCATCTTGGTCTTTTCTTTCTTTCCTGTCTTTTCAATGACCTCTTGTTTTCTTCATGGATGATGTCATTCCACAACTCGTCTGGTCTTTGGTCACTAGTGTTCAATGCATCAAATCTATTCTTCAGGTGGTCGCTCTAAATTCTGGTGGGATATACTCAAGTTGGTATGTTGGCTCTCATGGACTTGCTCTGATTTTCTTCAGTTTCAGCTTGAACTTGCATATGAGCAAATGATGGTCTGCTCCACAGTCGGCCCCTGGCCTTGTTCTGATGGATGATATTGAGCTTTTCCATCATCTCTTTCCACAGATATAGTCAATTTGATTTCTGTGTGTTCCATCTGGTGAGGTCCATGTGTATAAAAAAAATATTAGTCGCTGTTTATGTTGGTGAAAGAAGGTATTTGCAATGAAGAAGTCGTTGGTCTTGCAAAATTCTATCATTCGATCTCCGGCATTGTTTCTATCACTAAGGTCATATTTTCCAACTACTGATCCTTCTTCTTTGTTTCCAACTTTTGCATTCCAATCGCCAGTAGTTATCAATGCCTCTTGATTGCATGTTTGATCAATTTCAGACTGCAGCAGCTGATAAAATTCTTCTATTTCTTCATCTTTGGCCCTAGTGGTTGGTGCGTAAATTTGAATAATAATCTTATTAACTGATCTTCCTTGTAGTCGTATGGATATTATCCCATCACTGACAGCGTTGTACTTAGGGATAGATCTTAAAACGTTCTTTTTGACGATGAATGCAACACCATTCCTCTTCGAGTTGTCATTCCCATCATGGTAGACTATATGATTGTCTGATTCAAAATGGCCAATACCAGTCCATTTCAGCTCACTAATGCCTAGGATATCAATGTTTATGTGTTCCATTTCATTTTTGATGATTTCCAATTTTCCTAGATTCATACTTCGTACATTCCAGGTTCCAATTATTAATGGATGTTTGCAGCTGTTTCTTCTCATTTTGAGTTATGTCACATCAGCAAATGAAGGTCCCAAAAGCTTTACTCCATCCACGTCACTAGGGTCAACTCTACTTTGAGAAGGCAGCTCTTCCTCAGTCAACTTTTGAGTGTCTTCCAACCTGGGGGGCTCATCTTCCAGCACTATATCAGACAATGTTCCGCTGCTATTCATGAAGTTCTCACTGGCTAATGCTTTTCAGAAGTAGACTGCCGGGTCCTTCTTCCTTAGTCTGTCTTAGTCTGGAAGCTCAGCTGAAACCTGTCCTCCATGGGTGACCCTGCTGGTATCTGAATACCGGTGGCATAGCTTCCAGCATCACAGCAACACACAAGCCCCCACAGTACGACAAACTGACAGACACGTGGGGGATTCGACTGCATGGATCATAACAAATTATGGATAACACTGCACAGAAAGGGAATTTCCGAACACTTAATTTTCCTCATGCGGAACCTGTACATAGACTATGAGGTAGTAGTTACAACAGAACAAGGGGATACTACGTGGTTTAAAATCCGGAATGGCGTGAGTCAGTGTTGTATTTTTTCACCATACTTATCCAAACTCTATGCTGAGTAAGTAATCCAAGAAGCTGGACTATATGAAGAAGAACGTGGCACCAGGATTGGAGGCTGACCCTCTAACAACCTGCATTATGCAGATGACAAAAGCTCACTTACTGAAAGCCAAGAGGACTTGAAGTACTTACTGATGAAGATTAAAGACTACAGCCTTCAGTATAGATTACAACTCAACCTAAAGAAAATAAAAATCCTCAAAACTGGACCAATAAGCATCATCGGATAAAAGGAGAAAATTTGAAGTTGTCAAGGATCTCATTTTACTTGGATCCACAATCAACAGCCATGGAAGCAGCAGTCAAGAAATCAAAAGACACATTGCTTTGGGCGAATCTGCTTCAAAAGATCTCTTTAATGTGTTAAAAAGTAAAGACATCACTTTAAGGACGATGGCCTGCCTGCCCCAAATCCTGGTGTTTTCAATTGCCTCTTACATATGTGAAAGCTGGACGGAAGAATTGATACCTTTGAATTATGGTGTTAGAGGAGAACACTGAATATACCATGGACTGCCAGAAGAACAAACAAAGCTGTCTTGGAAGAAATACAGCCAGAATGTTCTTTAGAAGAAAGGATGAGGAGACTTCATCTAATATACTTTGGATATGTTATCAGGAGGAGCCAGTCTCTGGACAAGGTCATCACACATGGTAAAACAGAGGCTCAACAAAAAAGAGGAAGACCCTCAATGAGATGGATTGATGCAGTGGCTGCAACAATGGGCTCAGGTATAACAAGGATTGTAAAGATGGTGCAGGATTGGACAGTATTTCATTCGGTTGTACATAGTGTTGCTATGAGTCAGAACAAACTCAATGGCACCTAACAACAACAACAAAGCATAAACTATAGGCTGAACCAAAATGAGCCAGGATGGAAGTCTGAGATAAAAGAAATGTTAAATTAAAAAAAAAAGGTAAATATTTGAAACGAATATGAACTGCAATAATCAATAATAGAGTGTCTGTGGAGGAAAAGCAGGATTTAACAAAAATAGTATAAAATAATAGCATATACAATGAAGGAATTCATCTGAATTAAAACATCCTAGGATTCTTGTAAGATTTAGGAAGAGAATATAGATACTAATTAAATATGATTTTATTAAGAAAGGAAAAAAAAAAACAAACTCATTGCTGTCGAATTGATTCCGACTCATAGAAGGCTGTTATAAACAGTGTGCCAAATAAAAGAATATACATTTAAAATTTTGAACAAATAGTGAAAAAAAAATAATATGAGGCAAACAAAAGTGTTATTCAATATATAGAAAGTCAAAAAAAGAAAACAAAAAAAGTAGAACATACAAAAAACAAATAAAATACATCAATAATAATAATAAATGTAACCGAATAAACACTCTTAAAAACCAAAAATCCAAACCCATTGCCTTCAAGTCAGTTCTGACTCATAGCAATCATATAGGGCAGAGCAAATTGCCCCATAGGGTTTCCAGGAATCAACTGGTAGATCTGAACTGCCAACCTTTTGGCTAGCAGCTGAGGTCTTAACCATTGAGCCACCAAGGCTCCAATTAAATCCACCACTGTTTATTAAATGAACTTTCCATCAAGGATTAAATAAAAAAATACAACCAAATTGTATGTGGTCTAAAAGGGACACAACTGGAACAGGGATCACAGAAAGAATGTCTAAAGTTGGACAAGCCTATATCAAGCATAAATATTAATCAAAAGAAAGTTGGTATACCTTTTCACCTAAACCATAACTAGAGATAAAGTAGTTCACTATATAAGGATAAAATTTAATTCATCAGGAAAATATAATATTCTAAATATATATGTATATAATAATATAGCAAGAACATTTATAAATCGAAAACAGGCAAAACCTTAAAGGGCAATTGATAAAGTACCAAATAGTGACAAATGTTCACATACCTTTTTCACCATTTGATAGATGAAACAGACAAGAACCATCATATACAGACTATATAACTAAACTAAAAAGATTGCTGCATATAGAGAGAACTTTGAGCTAAACATTGCACAAAACACATTTTAAAGCAAAGATTAATTTTTATGCATATTGGCCATGTCAATTTTTTTTTTAAGTCATATTGCTAGCCTCAAGATATTTCAAAGACCTATATCTTGTAGAGCACATTCTTTGACTGAAAAGTGAATAAATAGAAGCATAATGAGAAAAACCACCATATGTTTTCAAAAAAGAACTAAACCCATGAGAAAAGCACCATGGGTTATGAAGCAATAATAAAGAAGAAGATAATTGGAATTGAAAAACAACAAAAATACTATATATCAAACTGGGAGAATTCAGCTAAATAGTTCTTAGCAGGAAATTTATAGTCTTAAATGTTTGTATTGGAAAAGACACTAGAAATTAATGAGGTAAATTTCCAACTTAAGAATTACAAAATAACAGCAGAATGAGCCCAAATACTCAAAGGAAGAAAATAATAAAAACACTAACAAAGTTTGAAAATGAGTTAACATTGTTCATTGGCCCTTTATGTGCTAATTATTATTAATAACAATAAGAAAAATAATAGACTTAAAGATGATAAAATATCTTTTCCTATTTGCAACATTTTGGAAAATACAGCTGTATTGGTAATCACAAATATAAGAAAAGTGAATCAACTTTATTTTGAAAGAGAAGTAGGGCTAATAAAAATGTTAATTGAAAGGATATTCTAATTGGATAGGAGGAATTTCTTTTTTTTTTCAGATTTCCTCTTGCTATTGTGAGATGATATAATTTGATTGATTAATCTTGTTCCCAAACTTTTCATATTCTGTAAGGTTTTCTTTTTATAAAACCATGTGTTGTTTTAAAACTTGCTCTCAAACATTATTATCTTTCAGTTTTCTCTTTAGTGCCTTTTTAAAACTGATATTCAGAATATATTTTTGACTGCTTATTAAAAGAACCTAAACATAAATTAATCAACACTTATAATCACATTACAACAGAGAGCTATATTTCTTAAATTAAAAATAGCTATATGCCCCTGCAAAATGGCAATGAAAAACAAAACAAAACAAGAAATGCTGGTGAGGTTGAGGAGGGATTGGAAGTCTTCTACATTGTTGATGGAATTCTAAAACGGTGCGACCACTATGGAAAACAGTTTGGCACTTACTCAAAAAGCTAGAAATAGAAATACCTTATGATCCAGCAATCCCATTCCTAGGTATATATCCTAGAGATATAAGAGCAGTGGCACCAGTAGATACATGCACACCCATGTTCATTGCAGCATTATTCACAATAGCAAAAAGATGGAAACAACCTAAGTGCCCATTAAGGGATGAATGGATAAACAAATCGTGGTACATACACACAGAGGAATACTACACAACTATAAAGAATAATGAGAAGTCTGAGAGACATCTTATAATATGGATGAATCCGGAGGACATTATGCTGCATGAAATAAGTCAATCACAAAAAGACAAATATTGTATGATCCCAGATATATACATGGAAAGCAAAGGTGGGAGGGGTGGGGAGGAGAGATCACATTCTAGGTATGATACACCTGTTATTTTTGGTGATGGGAAAGGCAATCCCAAATATGGGTGAAGTCAGCACCACCTGTCCAAGGTAAATAAAGACACTAAGACGTATACAAGAAAAAGGGACAATTTCAGTAAATGCCATAACGCATATAATTTTGCAACAACAGTATAAACAACCAAAAACATGTGTGTGGTTACTTAGATATGGATGCATATAAGTATATAGGAAGGCATATTCGAATGTACAGGTATATCCATAGGCATATGTATATATTACATGAGTTTACACTGCATATATATTCACATATATAACAAACCACATAGCAGGCACAATTATGGAGGATTCCTAGACAAATCCAAACAACTCCTGGGATTGGTTTACTGGCTTAAAGGGCTTGGAACCAAAGTCTTGGGGGACGACTTAGTCAACTGGCATAGCATACTTCACGAAGTTATTGTTCTACATCTTATTTTGGTGAGAAGCATCTGGGGTCTTATAAAGCTTTCGGGCCGCCATCTAGGATACAAATATGGGTCTCTACTTGTATGGAGCAAAAGAGAATGAAGGAAATCAAAGGCTCGAAGAAGAAACCAGTACAGAGGACTAAGAGCCCACGCGAACCACAGCTTCTTCTAACGTGAGACTAGAAGAACTAGATTGTGCCGTTAGCACTACTGACCGTTCGAACTGGGAACCAAAAGAAGGTCCCAAATAGTATGGGAGAAAAATGTCGAACAAAACTTGAATTCTTAGAAAAGGCCCACCCTACTGTACTGATAGAGACTAGAGGAACACCTAAGACTATCTTCCTAAGACACCCTTTGACCTTGGAAATGAAGATATTTCTGCAAGTCACCTTTCAGCCAAATAATAGACTGGCTTATAAAACAAACAATATCACCCGTGTATAATTGTGCTCCCTTAAACAATTAGCTATATGAGACCAAATGGTCAAACATTTACCCAAAAGCAAAGACAAAAAGACACGAGGGGAAGAGAGCGAGATCAATGGAAACAGAATGGGAATAATGAGAATGCTGACACACTGTGAAAGTTACAACTAGTGGCACAGAACAATTTGTATAAAAATTGTTAAAGGGGAACCTAAGCTGCCGTGTAAACTTTCACCTAACAACACAATACGATATTATTTAAAAAAAAAATTCTACTTACTAAAAGAAAAAAATAAGAATAGCTATATGAAGAATTACCTATTACTGTGCTTGGTGGTGGTATTTGTAATAATTATTTATGCTATACAATGTTTCATTCAAAAAATTTCACTATAACTATTTTAACACCCAGGATACCTCCAGACCCAAAAAATCTCTTAGTGACATTCAATTATTAGGGGTATAAGATATTCTTTAACTGCAGCTGCAATTCCACCAAAGATAATGAATGTATTTGACCCATTCCAGGTGGATTAAAGAGTTAAAGGTGTAAGACAAAAACAATGTAATAAATAGGAGAAAATAAAGATTAATATTGATATAATCTTGAGTTGAAAATGTCTGAGGTTAGCATTCAAGAAAAAAAATTCACAATTAATAGATTCATTGATGTTAGTTCTTAATAATGTTAAATTCTATAATCAATCAAAGTAAATCTGATAAAGGGAATTTGGTGACTTTTCAGCTCTTATATGATTTATTCCTTTTTTTTTTTTTTTTTGCCTTAATATGCTGGCTAGGACTTTCATCAAATTGTGGTGATAAGAGATATCTTTATTTTTTTTCCCTATCTCACAGAAAATATTTGTAGAATTTCCCCAATAACAACGGAGTTTGGTGTAATTTTTTGATGATTTCCTTTCTTAGGTTAAGGAAGTATTTTTCTATTTCTAGTTTGCTAAGGCTTTTGGTATTCTTAAATCATAGATTTTTTTTTTTCTTGATTTAATGGAGACATTCAACTAATCTGTTAGTATGGCAAATTATATTAATTAATTTTCTAATTGTAGCTAGTCCTGCATCCCTGGAATAAAAACAATTTCTTGGTATGGTATTTTTGGAGCTTTTTGCAGCCATGTCCATCCATGTGTGAGTTTGGGTTATAATTTTCCATCATATTATTCTTATCAAGATTGGTATCAAGTTTTTGCTAATCATGTAAATAGGAGAATGTGTTCATTTTTTTATCCCTAGAAGAGTTTATATGATATTAAAAATATTTCTTACTTGAATGTTGGGTAGAATTGGTCAATGAAGTCTTCTGAACCCAGATTGTTTTTGTTGTTGTTGTTAAAATTTTTTTCACTAATAATTCAATTAACTAGTAATTTCATTTTTTATTGTTATGGAATTATTCAAGTTTTTTTTTATTTCTTCTTGAATAATAATTTAGTGAGTGATATTTTATGGCAATTTGTACATTTCACCTGAATTTCAAAATGTATTGGCATAATGTTGTTTAAAACATCCTTTTATTCTCATTTTGGTGTCTAAAGCAACTAAAAATTAGATAGTTGTGTTTTCACTATTGTCTTTCTTGATCTGTCTTTTGATCTGTTTGCTTGTTTTTTAAGTCAATTCAAAGAACCAACTTGTTTTATACTTTGTGGCATCTGTTATTGTCACTCATTAATTTCAACTTTTATTTATTATTTCCTTCTATAAGTCTTTTCCATTTACTTTACTGTCCTTGCTAAATTCTCGATGTGAATGTTTAGCTCATCGGTTTGGGGCTTTTCTTATTTTCTAGTTAATTATTTATTAATTAATAATTAATTAAGACCGTGAATCTCCTTCTAAGTACTGATTTAGCTGCATCCCTGGTGCTCCTTGGAAACTCTATGGGGCAGTTCTACTATGTCCTGTAGGGTTGCTGTGAGTCAGAATTGATTCGAAGGCAACAGGTTTGTTTTTTTCATTTTTCTGGCATACAGTATGTTTATTATATTACAATTGAAGATGATTCCTAATTATAAGAACTTCTTGGCTGCATTAGATATTTAGACATTTATTTCTTAATATTGGAATCTGTGGGTATTTTTCTAGTTACTTTTCTGATCCTGAATTTTGACTTAATTTCATTTTGTCTGCGGAGATACTTGTATTATTTCCATCATTTTATATAACATTTTTATTTTTAAAATCACCTCTTTTGAAAGCACTGGAATTGAAATAATTTCCATTATAAATTTTCTGAGCTTTTAAGTCTCTTTTATGAAGAATTAAATAAGATTTAAAAAAAATAAAGCAAATTGTACTTAAGAGATGAATGAGCCTTCGTACTGATATGAGACTCAAATGCAACTCTTGATGGTATAAACTACCTTCTCCCCGGGGGTCACAGAGACTCTCCAGATGCAGTGTGTATACGAAGGGTAGCCATTTGGAAATCCTGGGGAAGAAAGGTTGCCATTGGATTCTTGTAGAGTTTCTCCACATGCTAAAATGGAAAAAAATATATATATATATGTAAATTGTTTGATTTAAAAAAGACTTACTCATATTTCATGAAAAAAGAGATCATTCTTTAATTTTTATTAACATAAAAAAATTAAATAAAACCAAAACCAAACCAAACCCATTGCCATGGAGTTGATTTTAACTCATAGCGACGCTACAGGACAGAGAAGAACTGCCCCATGGAGTTTCCAAGGAGCGCCTGGTGGCTCATCCCTTGGTTAGCAGTGGTAGCAGTTAACCACTGGGCCACCAGGATTTTCATATTAAAGTCAAGTTTTTTTGCCTGTTTGTATATTTTAGACAAGAGTATATATTTACATTTCACCAAAGGCTTTTTCTAAGTCAATTTCTCTGTATGTCTCTTTTACCAAAATTTCCATATACACAATGGCATGACTATGGCTTAAAAAAAAAAAAAAAAACTGTTGCTGTCAAGTTGTTTCCAATTCATAGCAACCCCATCGGGCAGAGTAAAACTGCCCCACAGGGTTTCCAAGGAGTGGCTGGTGCATTTGAACTGCCGACCATTTGGTTAGCAGCTAAGACCTTAACCACTGTGGCACCAGCTCTCTGAACACCGTTAAATATAAGGAAAAATTATGAGTTGAGTAATCTGGCATTCTAGAGTTCTGGGCAGTACGAATGGTTAAGCTCTCAACTACTAACAAAACGGTTGGCAAAATTTGAACCCACCCAGAGGGACCTTAGCCCTGGTGGCAGAGTGGTTAAAAGCTCAGCTGCTAACCAAAAGGATGTCAGTTCAAATCCACCAGCTGCTCCATGGAAACCCTGTGGCATAGTTCTGCCCTGTCCTGTAGGGTCACTATGAATGGGAATAGACTCCACAGCAGTGTTTGGTTTTTGGTTTTAGAGGTACTTTGGAAGATGCACTGGTGATCCTCTTGCAAAAGGTCACAGCCTTGAAAATCCTATGGAGCACAGTTCTACTCTATAACACATGGGGCTTCCATGAGTCAGAATCAACTGAACGGCAACTGTTTTTTTAAATTCAGAATTCAAAAAGTTGTTCTTCATGGAAACCTTTCTCATTCATTTCCAAGGAGTCTACAGTCAACTTAAAGGTCACCCATATTCAGACTCACGTCAAAGATACCTAGCTGATATGGCTCTGGGACCAAATGAAACATTCCATTAAAATATTCAGTGTGAACTGAGACTAAATTTAATACTGACCAATGAATAATAACCTAGAAGTAGTTAATAAAAGCAATACCAAAATGTTGTATACAATAAGCACCAAAAAAAAAATCTGAAAGATAAAAAATATCCTGGAAGGTTCAAGTTTTTCAACAAAATGCAGACATTTATTAACTATCTCTTTCCTATTGATCATAATTAGAACTTGCTGAAAAAACTATTATATTTTCCCTGGGTGGTAGACCTGGTTAATGTGCTTGACTGCTAACCTGAACATTAAGGTTTGAGTCCACCCAGAGGTACCTCGCAGAAAGGCCTGGTGACCTACTTCTGAAAAATCACCCACAGAAAACCCTATGGAGCACAGTTCTGCTCTGACACACATGGGGTTGCACTGAGATGGAATAGATCTGATGGCAACTGGGTTCACATATTTTTTAAGCCTGTCTAATCCCGTGAGTTTTATCAGCTATTGGAAATAGCAAATCATCGACTGCATGCCTCAGCATATGTTTTATTGATACCCCAGAGCCATGTGAACACAGGCCAGGGCAGAGGGTAGTAAACAGCCCCTTGGTTCAGTTGAGGCCGGTGGTCAGAACCATTCTAAAATGGATTTTCTTGTTGCTCTTTCAAGACATGGTATGAACCTAAGCTGCTTTCAGTATCCTTAACTCAACTATGAGTCCTTCAGTCATTTTTATAACCTTCACTCAATAATTTGAAAGAACAGCTTCCTCTGAAGGAGACTACAGTGGAAACTGAGATATTACCATATTACAGAGTCATAGCTACCAGCAGGAAAACTCTCACCTCATCAAATCCTCAATAAATTATACATGGTTCTGCATATCTTGAGGTGAATGAAGAAAGAAAGGCAATGACTTTGAAAACAAGAAATAGAGCTGTAAAAACAGTCTGATACAATATAAATATTTATTTAGGAACACAGATATTATGTTTGCACAACAAAATAAATTTCAAGTAGGAGTAAGCAATGTTTATTCTGATGAATAGGCAGATATAAGCCACTTTAGAACAAAACAAAAATGTTCAAGGTCAAAATACATAATTCAGCACGGTGCAATGAATCAGCTAGGGCACTTGATAAATGTAGCATTTACAAGAAGCTTTAGAAAAATGAATATTTGTTAAGATTTTATTAATGCAAACAACGTCCTTCTAATCATTCGGGAGCTGAGTGTTTCAGCGAAAAAAACTGTAATTCACAGCAGTTTAAAAATAAATTCTGTAATGATTAAAAGCTTTACTAAGCCACAGACGAGACTTGTACTGAAATTCCTGAAATGGAATAAAAACATTTAAACATATTTAATCCACAAGTGCGTACAAACAATACTGTTCTGATTTTTTTTTAATGTTTTCTTAATGAAACATAAAACATGCATTCATGTTTCCCTTCAATTTTTAAAATATAACAAAGAAAATTTTGGTGTCAAATGATTTTAAAATAAGGAAATGTTAAAAGGAACCCTAAGTCATTATTTGAGCAATAATAGTGAAATTAATTATTGAAATATAGTAAAAGACATTTTAGTGGTAACTGTCTAGTCATATCCAAAGTGGCCTTTAAGATGAAGGACAAGTATAAACACCAAGAAGCCTTGGCCTACTTTGTTGTTATTGCTGTTGTTAGGTGCTGTCCAGTTAGTTTCAACTCACCGGGACTCTGTGTACAACAGAACAAAACACTGCCTGGTCCTACACCATTCTCACAATCATTGCTATGTTTGAGCCCATTGTTGAAGCCACCATGTCAACCCATCTTGCTGAGGGTATTCCTCTTTTTTGCTGACCTTCTATTTTACCAAGCATGATGTCCTTCTCCAGGGACTGGTCCCTCCTGATAACATGTCCAAAGTACATGAGACGAATTCTCACCATCCTCACTTCTAAAGAACACTCTAGGTGTATTTCTTCCAAGACACATTTGTTTGTTCTCTGGCACTCAATAGTATATTCAATATTCTTCATCAACATCATAATTCAAATGCATCAATCCTTCCTTGGTCTTCCAGATTCATTATTCAGCTTTCGCCTGAATATGAAGCAATTGAAAATACCATGGCTGAGGTCAGGTACACCTTAGTCCTCAGAGTGACATCTTTGCTTCTTTACACTTTAAAGAGCTCTTTTGCAGCAGATTTGCCCAATGCAATGTGTCATTTGATTTCTTGACTGCTGTTTCCATGGGCACTGATTGTGGATTCAAGTAAAATGAAATCCTTAAAAACTTCAGTATTTTCTCCATTTATCATGATGTTGCTTATTGGTCTGATTATGAAGATTTTTGTTTTATGTTAAAGCATAATCCATACTGAATACCATAGTCTTTAATATTCATCAGTACGTGCTTGTCATTTGCATATGGCACGTTGTTAATGAGTCTTCCTTCAATCCTGACTCAGTGCTTTTCTTCCTATAGTCCAGCTTCTCAGATTATTGCTCAGCATACAGATTGAATAAACATGGTGAAAGGATACACCCTGATGCACACCTTTTCTGACTTTAAACCACTCAGTATCCCTCTGTTCTGTTTGAACGACTGCTTCTTGTTCTATCCACAGGTTCTGCATGAGCACGAAAGCATTCTGGCCTATTTTAGCATCCTTTAATGATTAGATCTACTTCCTCACTGCACTGTACAATTTGTATGGTTTCCCAGACTCTATGCTACTTCTGTATATAATCTGTGCTTTGTTACTTGAGCCCATATCAGCCGGGCAGTGCTTTTCACATACTAAAGCTAGCTCATTCATCCATACAATTATTTATGGAGCACAGAATTTATATCAGTGGGTGATGCAGATGGTTAATGTGCTCAGTGGCTGAAAGTAAGTTTGGGTTTTGGGTTCATCCAGAGGTGCCTCGAAAGAAAGGGTGGGCAATCTACTTCCAAAAAATCAGCATTGAAAACCCTTACTCTATGCAACTTGTAAGAAGCAACATAACAATTTGCTTTTTATACTGCCTTAGAAGGTTAAGTAAAAATAACATACAAACTCCCTAACACAATTCTGCTGAAGAGCAGGGGAATTTTCATATAACATGATATTAAGATGCTCAAGCTGCATATGAATTTAAAAATTTATATGTAGTTTGTAATATTGCAAATTATTCTAATATTGTTTAAAAAATTTCTTAAACCTGAGATCCCACCCACTCTCTCCCACAAGGGGACTATTGTTCCCTATCTTTCCAGTTTGGATATTATCTCTATCTCTACCAAAATATTAATATTAGCATGTAAACATCACTCCTTAGACCCACCATCTCTCTCCACCTACTGCCACACTTTTCTCCTTTCTCCTTTAGCAAAAATTCTCAGAAGGGTTGTTATTTCTATTATTTTTCTCTTATTCCAATCCAGACTTCCAATCCATTTCAGGCAAGCAGTCATTACAGCAACCAATGACCTTAATCTTACCAAATTTAGAGGCTAAATTTCAAACCTCGACCTCAGCATCCTTGATATTGTTGATGACCCTGTTTGAAACTTTTTCTTCACTTGCGCTCTAGGACAACAAACTCTTCTGAATTTTCTTTTACTTCATTGACAATTATTTCTTTCTTTCCTGGATCCTCTTCCTACATTCCTTAAAAGTCACATTCACTTACTGGGACTGATAAGTTTTACTGTCTCTTTTTCTCTGTCACCTGCATGCTCTCTCAAATTCTTCCACTTTGCTTCACATCAGCTGCAACTATCTTGTCTCTCATCTAAATAAACACAGTATCTTCTTAACTGGTCTCGCTGCTTCCCATTTATACCCATTACAATCTATTCCACACTGCTGTCAGTGATCAGAGGAACCCTCGTATCATTCTACAGACCAATTAACCTGATCTATGTTGCTGTTGTTGTGTGCAGTCAAGGAGATTCCAACTCATAGCAACCCCATGTGACAGAGTAGAACTGCCCCATAAGGTTTCCTTGGCTGTAATCTTTATGGGAACAGATCACCAGGTCTTTTCTCTTGAACCGTGAAACTTTTTTTTTTTTTATTGTACTGTAGATGGAGGTTTACAGAACAAACTAGTTTCTCATTAAACAGTACACATATTATTTCATGACACTGGTTAACAACACCATGACATGTGAACACTCTCCCTTCTTGATCCTCGGTTCCCTATTACTAGCTTTTCTGTCCCCTCCTACCTTCTAATCTTTGCCTCTGGGCTGGTATGCCCCTTTAGTCTCATTTTGTTTTATGGGCCTGCCTAATCTTTGGCTGAGGGGTAACTTCGGGGGTGGCTTCATTACTGAGCTAAAAGGGTGTCCAGGGGCCATACTCTCAAGGTCTCTCCAGTCTCTGTCAGGCCAGTAAATCTGGTTCTTTTTTTGAGAGTTAGAATTTTGTTCTATATTTTCCTCCAGCTTTGTCCAGGACCATCTATTGTTTTCCCTGTCAGAGCAGTAGGTGGTGGTAAATGGGCACCATCTGACTGAACTGGACTCAGTCTGGTGAAGGCTGGGGGAGATGTGGCCCATTAGTCCTTTGGACTTATCTTTCCCTTGTATGTTTAATTTTCTTCATTTTTCCTTGCTCCTGAAGGGATGAGACCAGTAGAGTATCTTAGATGGCTACCCACAGGCTTTTAAGACCCAAGATGCTACTCACCGAAGTAGAATGTGAAACATTTTCTTTACAACCAATAGTATGTCAATTGAGCTAGATGTTCTCCGAGGCAATGGTCCCCCCAGCCCTCAGCCCAGCAATTCTGAACCACTGACCTTTTGTTTAGCAGCCAAGTGCTTTACCAGCCCTGCATTGTGTCAGGTCTCTGCTTACCTCTCCTGTCTTGCCCCATTTCTACTCTGTTTTTCCCTCTTGTGCTAGGCTCCTGATGTCCTAGAATTCTTTCAGTTCCTCAATAGTAGTAATACTCTTGTCTCTGGGATTTTGCTCATGCTATTTCTTAGCCTGTATCACCCTTCCCTACCTGATTGACCCTTCTTATCCTTCTTCTAAGAAGTTTACTCTACAAACTTACATGGGGTGAGGCACCTTACCTATATATTTCCATTCTTTACCTTTTCAAGGAGACTAATGATATTGCACTTTATTTTCATGCCTTTACATCTTATTTCAAGTAAACTGTGACCTCTCTGAGGCCAGGGACTACATTCAAGTTGTTTCTGATTATTTTCCTCAAAGGTTGGTAGAATTCTTGGTATATCGAAATGGTATTATCTATGTTTAAGCAATGAATTAGGTAATTAATTAATGGCTTTTATTTGAAGTAATATAAGAAAATAATATTAAAATAAGGAATACATGGTTAGAGGAACATGTGTTAAGTTCTCACTAGTTTTAGTTTGATTGTGATTAAATAAAACATTTATTATTAATCTATATGCTAAAAACGCATGCTCCAATTTTTTTTAATGTATTTTTTCTTAAAAAAGAATATACCACCTTTGCAAATTATTTCCACTATTTATTTATTTATTATAGAAAATGGAGGGTCCATCAATGTGGTTTTACTGTCGTGTTAAACAATGCAACGCATACATTAATGATTTCTATATTTCAAGTAAGAAACTGGCCCATTTATTTTACATAACTAAAATCTCACATGGAAACTATACTTGCCAATTAACCTCCTGTTAATAATTAAAATATTCAAGATCCACAGGCTGAAAATTAAATTGTAGTGTCACAAGTTTGATTACTACTCAGCTGAAGTAATCAAACTGACTTTCCTACAATTCAGTGTGCAGCGGCATCTCCAGCATGCTTTTTATAAGCCATGTAGACACACATGCATTTAGACAGACAATCGAAATGGTTTTAAAGAAGAATTGCTCATTTATTTAATTGCTATTACTCTCACAATCTTTCCCCAAAGGCTTTACTTTGAAAGCAAAAACGGGTAACACTGTCAGTGCTGCTGGAAATTAGCCAACGATTGCCCATGTCATAGTGCCATTTACTTAGAAATTCACCCTTCTTGTACAAATTTGAATTTAAATAATAAACAAAGACCACACATGCAAGTGCATTTCACATACATACATATAATAGTTTTAAAAAGGCACTAATGTAAATATGAAGACAACTTAAATGCATATGCCTAAAATAAATACATTTATGAACATTAGGTAGAAGATTTAGTCCTCTTTAGACACATGGAAAAATTAGATAGATAGGTAGGTAGGTAGATTTGTGAACAAAAGAAAACATATTAAAGCTTAACCTCAGTACTGAATCATTAAGAAGTAAAAGGTTTTTAAATACAGCATTAAATTTCAATAGCTCTTAAATATACTTTTGAAAACCTAATAGGCCTGGATTATAAGAAAACCAATCATTGCAAAAAAAAAATACAATTTCTACTATCTTTCTTCAGCAGATCTGATCTTCAGAGAGAGAAAAACCCTTCTTTACTACGACGTTGCAACAGAATCCATCTGGTTGAATCCATGGATTGATCTATCACACATAATGAATCAATAACTTCCTATCTATGTCTTGGAAACCCTGGTGGCGTAGTGGTTAAGTGCTATGGCTGCTAACCAAGAGGTCAGCAGTTGGAATCCACCAGGTGCTCCCTGGAAACTCTATCAGGCAGTTCTACTTTGTCCTATAGGGTCGCTATGAGTCGGAATCGACTCAACGGCAATGGGTTTGGTTTTTGGTATCTATGTCTTGTGATATTCAACTAACTCATTTTTCCTTGCTTGCACTTGATTCTTAATCTGCTCAGCAAAAGGTTTCATATTATATGTCAGTGAGAATATATAACATTTGTGTGAATGAGTTATCTAGTCTTCTCCTCTACCCTAAAGGGAAAGTTTCCTGGATTGTCACTAGAAACCACAGTAAACAATTGTAACTTCCCAATAGTTTACTATATACAAACATATTTTAAGCGTTAAGTCTCTACGTAAAACTTCTATGATTAATATACTCATCATATCCCTGTAAAAAATACTAGAATAGGAGCCAACTAAAACTTGCATAATTATTTTAGCACACACAACCTGAGTATCCAGAACAATACTTCCCAAAGTGAATTCTATGGGTAAGTATTGGATAAAAAGAAGTTTCCTTGGACAAATAATTTGGGAAAAATTGTATGAAGGAAAGTTAAACATGTTCCTTTGATAGGACAGAGTAGAACTGCCCATTCGGTTTCCAAGGAGCACCTGGTGGTGCCGACTTTTTGGTTAGCAGCCGTACTTCTTAACCACTACACTGCTAGGGTTTCCTTCTTTGATATAGGATATTTTAAAGTATTGTGAATATACACGTGTGCACAGAGCTCACAGCATTCCTAATTTGGAATATAGAATAACTTTTTTCTTTTTTGGACTACTAAGACACTAGTATCCCCTTGAAACATTCTTATGAAGACCTTATATCAATTTTTTACAACTTTATTAAACAGCAAAACATACTGTAGCTTTCTAGCAACACGGTGAGACAACTTATTCTTTACAACAAAGTTCCAAACTCCTACTAATGACATTTTAATTTATATACCATTAATGATGGAACTTGAAGGAAAAGATCATTCAGGATCCAATTCTAAAGTTTAGATAAAGGATATTCTTTGTATATTGGCAAGGAAACTCAGAATTAGACTATGAAATTATACAACCATTTAAATATTAATGACTATCAAACAGCCCTGATATATTTTATGTATTAAACTAAAAGATAAAAAAAAAACTATCCTGATTTTTTAATTTGATTTCCAGCAATTTGTTTATACTGTAAAACCCGTGAAAGCTGGAAAACTGTGTAAGGTGGAAGCTTGTAAGAAGGAAAACTGTAATATTTTCCACTAGCAGAGAGTGACAGAAAAGTGATAAGACTGCACCTTGTCAAAGGTGGAAAACCTGTGAGATCTGGAAAACCAAGGCAGACTCATCAAGTTCCAGCTCTCACAGGTTTCACTGTATTTACAGCAATGGGTGTTCCAGAGTTCTCTCATACCTCATTTTATGATTACTGACTTTGAACTGATACATCACTTGCCAGCATGGAGAGAGCCAAGCACGCAGTTGAGTAAACTGGAAGATAACAATCAAGCACAATTATGCCAGTGTGTTTGTATGATGCTATACCTGGACATCTATACAGCTTTCTTGCCTGTGCAATATCTCCTTTGCTTAAGCGAGTTCGCTGACCAATTGCCGGACGTATGCCATTGTCATCACGGGAAGGGAGAATGGTATCTAGAAACATCCCCCTGAAAAGAATCAGAAGTAAGCCACACATAAGTCACCAAATTAAGACTCATATATTTCTTATAAATATAAGATGATTTTTTTCAAAGTCAAAAGGGAAATATACCAATGCTGAGTTTTAGGTAGTGTCTCAGGCTTTCAAAACACGATCATCAAAGTAGAAAAACAAGTTTGTGTGGCAAATGTGTGTCTAGCATAACGTGTATAATGATATTGACTTAGAAATATATACCAACCATTTAAAAAAATATCTGGAATAGTATATATTCCCCAACGGTTATACCATGGCTTTTGTTTGGGTCCCTCAAGCAGAACAAAGAGACCCTATTTGCCAGGTTGTAAAACAAGTAATTCTCATATAGGTCTATTTTCTTAAGAACAACCTACAGTAAATATTTTTGAGGTTACCAAAATTGTAAAAGTCAAATGAAACATACATAAAATAATTTTTTTTTTATTTAGGCTGTTAATTTAACCTAAGACTCACAGCACATAACAACAACAGCAACAATCTTAGAAGTCCAAGTATAGCAGCATTAAAAAGAACAATAAAAAACAGAGTACCAAAAAAAAAAAAAAAGGTTTTTTAGGATACACACACACAGAGCAAGACACAGATGTATATAATAAAGGTTTTTCGTGCTAAAATTAATAAGTAATAAAAAGTAAGGAATAATAGCAATAAGCTGAGAACTGAGTTGTTTGCCCCCAAAGGTTATAATAAAACTCACTATTTTTAGTAATACGTATAACTCAAAATCCTAAATATAGTACGCTAAAGATACCATCTTACTTTACAATCTATACCTAACATTTATACAACTAAAGGAAGTACTGAGCTTAAAAGTTAAATGGACTTTCTATTGGTGGAGCCCTAGTAGCTCAGTGGTTAAGAGCTTGGCTGCTAATCAAAAGATCAGCAGTTCAAATTCACCAGCTGCTCCTTGGAAACCCCATGAGGTAGTTCTGCTTTGTCCTGTAGGGTCGCTGAGTCAGAATCGACTCGATGGCAGAGGGTTTGGTTTTTTGGGTTTTATTGGTGGGAAGATTGGGATGTGTACCTATGGATTTTCAAAGAAATCTCAAAGCAGGTTTCTATAAAAATATTGTAAATTAAGAAATACATTTTTTTTAATCTTTTAAGCTGGGATAAATGGTAAAACGAATATTTCTTTCCAAAATTTATAAATAAGTAAATTTTATGTAAACTGTGGATTCAAAGAACAACATTTTCAGGTCTATTCCTTCCTTTAGGAAATACTTACTAAGCACTGTTTTAGGTCTGAATTTACAGTAATAAACAGAAATCCTTCTATGATTCTCACATTCTAATAGTGGAAGAAAGACATTACACAAAGACTGATGAGTAGGGACAGGTACTATGGAGAAAAATAAAGGCAAGAAGATGGATTTGGACTGTGCAGTGACGAGTTAGCTTTTAAATTGGATGATCAAAGAAAAAGTCACTTGGTAGTTGACATTTAAGAAGGAAGTGAAGAACAGAGCAATGTGGGTCACTGAGAGTTGAGAATTCTCAGGGAGAAACAACAAGAAATACAACAGCCCAGTGACTGGAGGACCCCTAAAGTATTTAAGCACTAGCCAGAGAATTTAACTTTTACCCAGAGGACACCTATTAATCTATTGGGAGATGATACACAGAGTGGTGACATGATCTATGAGTAATTTATGACTGGCCTCCCAAGCTTCTCAGTAACGAAAAGGGTGGTGGTTCTTAGATATAACCTGGATAACTCAGATAGACAGGGAGACTGGAATTCTTTAAAACCAGATCTAAGCATCTGGATGAATTCAAACTAAGACAAATGATATATGGGAACTGACCATCCAAAGTGAGAGCTTGCACTTACTTAATAAGATGCAGCTCCAGCTAGATCAATGTAATTGAAAGAGGAAGTTTAGCTCTATGGTAGAATTGAGAAAAGTCATTCTATTACACTGCCTAAATCAACATTTGCTGGGCAGGTCCAAATTAATGAAGTGCTACAATTTCTGCAGGACTTCAGTAATAACGAAGTATTCATTATTTTCTACTGCTAAAAATGAATTTATAATTTTGGAAACGGTTTCGTTTCTTCCACCTTTCAAAAGAAATACAATTTTTTAAAAGGTCAAGGACATCTGGATTGGATATATTCAACCTCACACAATAGAATGATAAATTTTGGGTCATTCTGTCAACTGAGGTAAACTCTCTTCCATCCCTAAGGAGGTCAGTCACCCATTCTTTTGTTCTTTCTTTGTGGCCAGGAAGTTAACATTTCTCTCCCTCCCACATCTCAGCCATTAAGCAAAGAGGCTCTTCCTGGACCTCTTCCGTGAGGCACTACCCATAGGCCAGAGACAAATAGTATTGGGTCCACTTCATACATTTTAAGCTACATTAAAATAGCAAATTAGCTATGCTTTTTAAGAAACTTCAAAAAATTTTACAATTCTTTTATTAATGCAAAATGTGCCATCCCAGTCCTCAAGCATTCACATTACACAATATCCATGCACAAAGAGAAAAAAGGCCCATAGATTCAGTCCTATTGTTCCCACAAGTGACTTCCTAAATCTGCTGACAGGCTACTTTTATGAAAACAATTGGAACTTTTATAGACTCTCTGGTTTCAGAATAGAAGAAACTATAAAACTTCAAATACTTTGGGGGAGGTGGCTGAGAGCTATGACAAATATTTCATCTGAAATTCAGTCATTGAGGTCTGTGTACAAGTTAGTAAACATCCTCTTTAAAGCTGTGGTGGCACAGTGGTTAAGCGCTCCGCTGTTAACCTAGAGGTCTCCAGTTCAAATCCACCAGCTACTTTGTGGGAGAAAGATGTGGTTGTGTGCTTCCTTACAGCCTTGGAAACCCCAGTGGCAGTTTTACTCTGTCCTATAGGGTCACTATGAGTTGGAATTGACTTGATGGAGACAAGTTAAAGACTCAAGACAATCAGATAATGTGAATTGGGCCAATCAGATTGCTATCATTCTAAAGGATAAGGTCACTTACACTGTAGAAACATAAGTTGATTTAGAAAAAAATGAACAGGGTAATTTTGAAATGTAAGATAGGATAATAGGTCAAGGCTGATGGCCACGCAACACAAAGGTGGGTGGATGTGATGAGAGGTGGAGTACACGCAGTAAAAGCTGAGTGGTTTATGGGGAAAGAAGCAACTTAGCACATAAGAGTAATACTGGATAACAGGAAATCTATATTTCAAACTTTTGTATAGACTCTGAATCTATGAAGAATAACAAAACCAAAACCCAGTGCCGTCGAGTCGATTCCGACTCATAGCGACCCTATAGGATGGAGTAGAACTGCCCCATAGAGTTTCCAAGGAGCGCCTGGTGGATTTGAACTGCTGACCCTTTGGTTAGCAGCCGTAGCACTTAACCTAATAGAAACAATAAATCATTATTCCTGCCTAGTACCTGCTCTATTCCAAAAAATCAACACTCAGGTTAGTTCTGAATAATATCATTCAGCAGTGCTTTGGTGGAGTAGTGGTTAATAGTCCAGCTACTAACCAAAAGGTCAGCAGTTTGAATTCACCAGCCACTCCTTGGAAATCCTATGGAGCAGTTCTACCCTGTCCTAGAGGGTCGCTATGAGTCAGAATTGACTCGACGACAATGAGTTTTTGTTTTGTTTTGTTTTTGGCTGAATTGGGACTCCAGTCCCGTTTGTCCCATGTTTTTAAAGAAAACTGACTTAAAGCATTGACCTATAAATAAAGTTTTGTAACTCTTTAAAATTAATTTCAAGCCAAATTTCACGGTATACTTCTGTCAAAACTTAAATTTCTAATTGCAGAAAAAAATATGTATTTAGTTATTATATTTGAACAAAAAATATACCGTATATCCTTTAAGAAGAAATTTTTTTTTAAATACAGTTAACACTAAATTTTTTTCAATAATAAAATGTGGTCTAAAAAAAAAAAAATAACTTAAAAACGTGTCCAAGTATCCTGAGTTCATTTGAATATTCTTCTGTTTTACCAACATTTGTTTAAGCAGTGAAATTATTTGATTTTTCTCTTCTTATGACCCTGCTTTTACAAATAGATATTAATGAGTTGTGAAATGGACATAAAGTGGACAAAATCGATGAGTTGGAGTAGGTATATGAGTGCAAAATGAGCAGAAAATGGAAAAAAAGCTGAGTTCGATGGTTTCACAGTCCCAAATTCCTTACCTGACAACTATTTGCTTGATGGCATCATCTTAAGAATGAAGTAGATTAAGACTTATATTTATTACACTCTCAAAAAATAGCATTCAGACAGTAAGGAAATAATTTTAAGATCAATAAGTGGTGAAATGTAATTTTAAATTACAGGAAGTAAAATATCTTTCTATCACATTCTTTGACAATTAATTTAGTAGTATGGATTTCTGAGCATGACTGGTACTTGAGCAGTAGAAAATAGATAGAACACGAGTTACATAGAGAGTGTAGCAGTCCAATTCGACCACCAAGGTCCCTATGTGACTTAATAAATGCCAAATTTCCATTAAGCAATGCTTTGCCAATTTAACACGCTGATTGGTTTGGTCATTCCTTTAATTGAACTTTTTATGACTGAGGAATATAAAATAATTGGACTCATATATAAACGAATATTCTAATAGTATAATATTTTAATTACCATGATGCATTTATGTATTTGACAGAACATGTGAAATTGCAGTTTAAAATCTCTTTAAATGTCTGATGTTCGCTATAAATGCTAATCAAGTATTTTTCCACTTTACTTCTGTCATGAGACGGCAGTATTTAAAAGTAGTTTCAGTTATAATGCCAAACACAGCTTTGTGAGGTGCCACATGGAGGAAAGGAATTAAAAGTCAAAAGGTATAACCTGAGACTCCAACCTTGAGAAGGTGTTCCTGGCATAGTGCATGATGCTGTCAAAATCATATCTTTCCCCAAGTGAATTCACTTCTCCAGGCTCCATCTTCAGAAAATTGTACTCTTGACCTAGGAATCAGGAATAAACAACAGCTTAGAAGTCTTTTAACAGAGGGAAAAGAGAACAGGAGAGCCTTTCCTAGGCCTATAGCTCTTCTTTACTAAACAACTGATCTTCATGCTGGATGTATTTCCACACTAACACCAAGCTATGCTAAAGTAGATATCTAATACCACGGACTACACTTCAATATCATGTTGAAAGAGCAATACTGAATTTCATTAGTAAGTTAATTTCTGCAAATGTCGACTAATGAAAGCATACTTTGGGTTTGTTTCCTACATATATTATTCTGCCGTCTCACAATATTCGCCTATTTAACAAGTTACTGCTATACGCAATGATTTTTTTTTTTTTAAAGTTACGTTTTTACCTCATGACTTTCCCATTTTTCCCTTTTGTCTACATTTGCCAGGACCAACAAAAAGCATCTTACTGTTTGCTTTAGACTCTTTCCATAAAACACTGGGAAAAATATAAAAAAGACTATTAGAATATGCAGGAGTCTCTCGGTGGCACAAATGGTTGAGCACTACAATACCAACAAGAAGGTTGGGGGTTCAAACCCACCCAGAGGTAGATGCCTCCCAAGTAAGGTCTGGTGAACTGTTTCCAAAAGGTCACAGCCTTGAAAACCCTAGAGAATGCAGTTCTACTCTGCGCATAAGGGGTTGCCACGAGTCAGACTTGACCGGATGACTAAAAACAACGTCAGCATATGCACGAAGAACTTGCAGGCTCTAGCTATGTGACTTTATCACTAAAGATAAAACTGCAGCAAATCTTCTACTATCATTAAAAACATTAAAGTTCTCCTTGACAAATAGGAAGTTCTACTTTAAGGAATTTTGGATCAAAATAAAACATGTTTCCCCTGCAAGAACGGCACTGATCAAAAATTCAGAAAAAAATAAATGCTGGTGAGGTTGTGGGGAGATTGGAACTCTCATACGCTGCTGATGGGAATGTAAAATGGTAAAAACCAAAAACCAGACCCACTGCCATTGAGTTGATTTCAACTCACAGTGACCCTATAGGACAGAGTAGAGCTGCCTCATAGGGTTCCCAGGACATGGCTGGTGGATTTGAACTGCCAACCTTTTGGTTAGGACCTGAACTCTTAATCACTGTGCCACCAGGGCTCCATAAAATGGAACAAAGACTAAGGAAAACAATATGGTGCTTCCTTAAAAACCTAGAAATAAAAATACCATACGATTCAGGATTCTCACTCCTTGGAATATATCTAAGAAATAAGAGCTATCACACAAATATATACATAATAGAGCACAAAGGGGACACAGTCATAGAAGCACATCCAAACACCCTGAAGAACTGAGCTACTGGGGCTGAGGACTAGAGACCATGGTCTCTGGCAACATCTAGGTCAACTGGCATAACGCAGTTTATAAAGAAAATGTTCTACATCCTACTTTGGTGAGTATTATCTGGGGTCTTAAAATTTTGCAAGCAGCCATCTATAATACATCTATTGGTTCCATCCTGTCCGAAGAAAACCAAAGAAACAAGAAAAAATTAGTCCAGAGGACTAACGGCCTACATGAACCTCAGCCTCCACCACCCTGAGCCCAGAAAAACCAGCTGGTGCCCGGCTACCACCACCAACTCCTCTGACAGGGATCACAATAGAGGGACCTGGACAGACTGGGAGAAGAATGTAGAACAAATTCAAATTCACAAAAAAGACCAGATTTACAGGTGGGATAGAGTGGAGGAGTACCTGAGACTATCGACCCTGGACACCCTTCTAACTCAGAACTGAAACCACTCCCGAATTTCACCTTTTAGCCAAAGATCAGACAGGCCTATAGAAAAAACAATAACACACACGAGAAACCTGCTTTTTAGATCAATTAAGTATAGGAGAAGAAATTAGCAACACCTGCCCAAAAGCAAAGACAAGAAAGCACACACGAGAAACCTGCTTTTTAGATCAATCAAGTATAGGAGAAGAAATTAGCAACACCTGCCCAAAAGCAAAGACAAGAAAGCAAGGGACAGGAGAACTGAACAAACGAAAATGAGGAATCCAGGGTGGAAAGGGGGATAATGCTGACTCATTGCAGGAATTGCAACCAATGTCACAATACAATTTGTGTACAAATTTTTGAATGAGAGAAAGAGAAGAATATAGTTCAGAATTTAATTATTATTTTGTTAAATTTTAATACCATGTTATTTTAAGCTTCTGGACATCTTCCATTTTTAATAGTTTCTCAACTGATTATTTGTATATTTTAATGTTATTTTTTGAAATTTGAAAAGACCACAGAGTTTAGATATGTAAATATACATCAATGATTCCAGAAGCAGAAAATTTCCTCTAATACTATTTAGGTTTCAATGTCTCAATCTTTACAATTAAAGCAGCCAAAGATGGTATAAGTCATTTCATATATGCAACGTGAAAAAGCTTTGAAACATCAAATATAAAGGTGAACTATTAGAATTCAAAATTCAAGGTTGGAGCTCAAAAAGGAACCATTATACCACTCATCTAACTAGGTTTTTATTTCAACTGCCCTATTACTGCTCAATGTAAAAATACCTCATGAAGAAGGAGTTTTTGAAGGGCAATAAAGAAACTGACTGATGCCACAGAGTATAATGTCTTTCCTTCATGTGATAAAGAAACTTGATTTCCTCCTTTGAGTATTGATGAGAAAATCAGCCTGAAATTATACAGCTCAATTCCCAGACTAAATTGTTTAAGTCCATCATTGAATGAATACACATGGTAAGTGGTTTTTAATAAACTAACCAGCCCATATGGTAAAACAAGTGCTTATAAATTTTTGGTATGACTTTCTGTGTTACAACCATTCTCAGGAAGGGCTCTGCATTCTCTTCAACACTGGCAGAAGCACCTGTTAAAACTCTCATCTTCATAAATAATTGTATATATTATAACACATGCATTTTTAAGGTCCACCACTCAACTGTCAGTTTTTTTATACTGTGGTGGCTTGTATGTTGCTGTGATGCTGGAAGTTATGCCAAATACTGGCAGGGTGAACCATGGTAGACAGGTTTCAGCTGAGCTTCCAGACTAAGACAGACTAGGAAAAAGGACCAAGCAATCTACTTCTGAAAAAAATCAGCCAGTGAAAATCTTATGGATAGCAGCAAAACATGGTCTGATATAGTGCCGGAAGATAAGCCCCTCAGATTGGAAGGCATTCAATACACAACTGGGGAAGACCTGCCTCTTCAAAGTAAGGTTGACCTTAATGACGTGGATGGAGTAAAGCTTCCAGGACCTGCATTTGCTGATGTGACATGGCTCAAAATGAATGAGAATAAACAGCTATAAATATTCCTTAGTAACCATAACATGGAATGTATGAAGTATGAATGAAGGAAAATTGGAAGTTGTCAAAAATGAAATGTAACACTTGAAGATTCATATCCTAGGCATAAGTGAGCTGAAATGGACTGGTATTGGCCATTTGAATAAGACAATCATATGGCCTACTATGCTGGGAATAACAAATTGAAGAGCAATGGTGTCACATTCATTATCAACAAGAATATTTCAAAATCTGTCTTAAAATACAGCATTGTCAGTAACAGGATAATATCCCTACGCCTATAAAGAAGACGTGTTAATTCAATTACTATTAAAATTTATGCATCAACCACTAATGGCAAAGATGAAGAAACTGAAGGTTTTAAACAACTTCTGTGGTCCGAAATTGATCAAACAAGCAATCAAGATGCAGTGATAATTAATGATGATGGGAAGGCAAAAGTCAGAAACAAAGAAGAAAGGTCAGTTGTTGGAAAATATGGCCTTGGAGATAGAAATGATACTGGAGATCTCATGATAGAATTTTGCAAAATCAATGACTTATTTCTTGGAAATACTTTTATTTCAACAACATAAACAGTGACAAAGCATGTGGATCTCGCCAAATGGAATGTACAGGAATCAGGTCAACTACATCAGTGGAAAGAACCTATGGAGAAGCTCAATATCATCGGTCAGAACAAGGCCAAGGGCCAACTGTGGAACAGACCATCAATTGCTTATATGCAGGTTCAAGTTGAAGTGAAGAAAGTTAAAACAAGGTTCATAGAGCCAAAGTACAACCTTGAGTATCTCCTACCTGAACTTACAGACTATCTCAAGAATAGATTTGACGCACTGAAACTAATTACCAAAGATCAGACGAATTGTAGGATGATGTGAAGGACATCATCCATGAAGAAAGCAAAAGGTCATTAAAAGACAGGAAAGAAAGCAAAGGCCAAAAAGGGGGTCAGAAAAGACTCTGAAACTTGCTCTTGAACATACAGTAGCTAAAGGAAAAGGAAGAAATGGTGAAGGAAAGAGCTGAACAGGATTCAAAGAGCGGCTCGAGAAGACAAAATAAAGTAATATAAAGAAATGTGCAAAGAAGACCTGGAGATAGAAACATTTCTCCTTGGATCATCCAAAGCCTTCTCAAACTGAAGGAGATGCTAAATGAAACCACTATTTGTCTTTCTTCTTCTCAAAAAAATGCCCTTTTGTTCATATTTGTTATATCTGTTGGTAGTACCATCATTCATTCTATTGCCTAAAAATAAAACCTTCAAGATTTTCCCTCACATGATGATGCCTCCTTCACATATTTTTGACAGACTATACCTCTTTTTTCTCTTGGCCTACACTACCCTAATTGAGGACTAAGTCATCTCTCATGAACCACTGATTTAGGCTTCTAACAGGTTGTCCTGGCTTCAAGCTTATCCTTCCCACCCCCACTTTTCCACTCCCAGTTGATTGTTACAACTGACAGAATTATATTTTAATATAAACCTTCTCTGCTTACAATACTTCAATTATTCCCTAGGAGCTAAATGATGAAATCTAAATCTCCTAACTTTGTATTTAACACCCTCCATGATCTAAACTTCCCAAATTACCACTAACTAGTCTTCCTCATGTAACTTACAATGCAATTCAATTTTCTGTAATCATAGTTTTGATCATAATGTTCGTTCTGTCTAGAATTTCAGTCACTCTTCTATCTAGAACACTTATACTTCTAAATTTAATTTCCTTTGTGACATTTCCCTTGACTCCCCAAGGTACATTTAGTCACACCTTATTTGTATTTGTATTCTACAGTGTTCTCAACATAGACTATTGTCACTTTTCTCATTTCCAATAATTTGAATATATCCCACACAAGAATTTGAGAGCAGTGGTTGTATTTTTTTTCGTGACAGTAAGAGCATCACCTAATGCTGTTGCTGTTAGGTGCCATTGAGCTGGTTCTGACCCATAGCCACCCCATGTACAACGGAAGGAAACACTGTCCAATCCTATGCCATCCTCACAATCCTTGCTATATCTGAGCCCATTGTTTCAGCCACTGTGTCAATCCATCTCGTTGAGGGGCTTCCTCTTTTTTACTGATGAGATACTTTACCAAGCATTATGTCCTTCTCCAGTGACTGGTCCCTCCTGATAACATCTCCACAGTATGTAAGGCACAGGTATCAATAAATAATTGGTACCAAATATGTGGAAATTCTATGGAATTCCATGTTTCTAACATAAAGGTGGCCATTAGGAAATAACACATTTTACTTTGCTCATGCTACATTACAAGAACATTCCACATGGTAGGATTTGGAGAGGCGGAAATTAAAGGTACTGATCTTTATGAATGTGAAAGTAGGGAAAAAAAATAACTTTAAACTGAGGCTATTATCACACACCAACTGTCAGAGAAATTAGATTATAATTATAAATTATACTTGAACTACTGAAAACCTTTTTGAGAATTTGTCTCTAGAGCAGTTAAGTTTAAGGGAAAAATCTCAAAGAAACTATTTAGGCTATTCAGTTAATGACTTACTTTCCTGGAATTTTTTCCAGAAATTATCCTGAGAATAATAGAGATTCCTCATTTAAAACAGCACATTTGATGGCAAACCCTTGTCCTTTTTAAATCTCTTAGACATAAGTTCCAGAGCTCAGTACAGAAAAAGCTTAAATACAAAAGAAATATTTAATAATATTAATTTATGGTTCAATAGCCCACACTCATTCTTGGAAAGCATAGAAGTTTAAAAATAAAAAAGCTAAGTCTTAGGAAAGCAAACAAACCTAAAAGAAACCTAAGATCTTTCAGTCTCCAGAAAGAAAGAAAGAAATACATACATAAAACCACCACGGGTATTTTTTAATCAACCAACATGTTGATTCTACTATATCAAATAATTAGTTTATACTTTTCAAGAAGTTAAATAATAAATTTTGTAAGTGCAATTCAAAGATATTCAACCAGCCTTTAAACCCAACACACTCTGAAGCTTCTCACCTGGCTGGATGTTTTCTCTTATGATGGTTACATGATTATCTCGATCTGGTCGTGTGTGTTCATGCCAAAAGCCTATCACATGGCCCAATTCATGAACCACAATTCCAAATTTATCACAGTTCTTGCCAATAGAGATTGCTTGAGGTCCATTTCCCCGCCGACCTACATAGGAACAGCATCTGAAATAAAGTAGAAAGTGGAGATAAGGGTGATGCTGCGTGAATTACTATCTGGTGAAACTTCTGTAAACAATTGTGATAAAGTCCAACACACTCAGAGAGAGAACAGCCTTTTATTAATGAATATGTCTAATTTCTAGTATCCTGATAAAATAATGTGCAATAAAAAAAATAAAAAATAAATAAATCTATTGCCATCAAGTCAATTCTGACTCATAGTGACCCTACTGGGCAGGGTAGAACTACCCTGTAGGTTCTAAGGCTGTGATCTTTATGGAAGCAGGCTGCCACATTTTTCTCCCATGGAGTGGCTGGTGGGTTAGAACTGCTGACCTTTCAGTTAGCCGTCAAGCACTTTAACCACTGTGCCATCAGGGCTCTTTATGTACTGTACCAAACCCGTTGCCTTCCAGTCGATTCCAACTCTTAGCGACCCTATAGGACAGAGTAGAACTACACCGCAGGGTTTCCAAAGAGTGATGGGTGGATTCAAACTGCCGATCTTTTAGTTAACATCCAAGTTCTTAACCACTGAGCAAACAGGACTCCATATTATGTACAATTAAACAAACAACAAAAAAAACCCATTGCCGTCGAGTTGATTTTAACTCATAGCGACCTCATAAGACAGAGCAGAACTGCCCCATGACATTTCCAAAGAGCAGATTGTGGATTCAAACTGCCAACCTTTTGGTAGCAGCCATAGCTCTTAACCACTGCCCCGCCAGGGCTCCATTTCGTACAACGTTGTTGTTAGGTAACATCAGATTGGTTCCCACTCACAGCGACCCTATATGACAGAGTAGAACTGCCCCATAGGGTTTTCAAGGAGCAGCTGATGGATTTGAACTGCAGACCTTTTGGTTAGCAGCCAAGCTTTTAGCCACTACTCCACCAGGGCCCTTATGTACAATACAAAACCAAACCAAACCTGTTACCCTTGAGTAGATTCCGACTCATAGCGAACCTATATGACAGAGTAGAACTGCCCCCAGCCCCCATAGAGTTTCCAGGGAGTGCCTGGCAGATTCCAACTCCTGACCTTTTGGTTAGCAGCCATAGCACTTAACCACTTTGCCACCAGGGTTGCCTTATGTACAATATCCAAAAAAACCAAACCCAGTGCCGTCGAGTCGAGTTCGACTCATAGAGACCCTAGAGGACAGAGTAGAACTTCCCCATAGAGTTTACAAGGAGCACCTGGTGGATTCGAACTGCTGACCCTTTGGTTAGCAGTCGTAGCACTTAACCACTACACGTGGGCACTAAATAATTGGTCTTGAATAGTTGAGAATCATAGTGCACAAGACACTGCCAAACACCTTTTCTTATTTATTAAATTCAAAAAGAAAATTGCCAAAAATTAATTTCTCAAATGCTTAAAAGGAATTTCACTGGTTCAATATCCAAAGTAAGTATATTTGACAGCCTTTTTTATTGTTATTAAATATGAATATTCCACCTCCCCTTTTTTTCAAATTGAGTGATTCTGATGGCTTTAAACTCCTAAGCATTTTAACCAATACAAGTTAGATGAACTAATGGGTGCTCATTATTTATGAATCTATTACAACAGTTAATTAAGCTTAGTCAACAATAGAAGAGAAAGTCAACTGACAGAGTAAAAAAAGGAGATAATCGTGTTTGGTAACCAGATAGTTTTTTTTTTTTAATAATATGTTTTTTGATATATGCATTATTTATTACATATGCAAACATTAAAGTATTACATGTAGAAAAAAATCAAAATTTGTGAATTCTGCAGAGAGATAAACTGAAATATTTGTTACCTTAAGGCAACAGTGATGAAACTGAAATATCTGACAATTATACAGCAAGAAAAATTATCCACATTGAGTCATTCTTGATGGTTATATTCAGAGAAGAAATTTTGCAGTCAAGCAATGTGGTCAATTTATTTAATCAAAAACACCCTTTCTAACATACTCACTTACATAGAAATTTCCTATAATTAAGATGGGGTTTCATAATGAAAAGAAAAAATATATTTCACACTGTCTTATTCATAGAGCTATTCTTTTACAACGATCCTGTAAAAGAAGAAAAACGTGGTGGCTTTGACCCCAGATTTATCCAAGGCTCTTAGGAACATAAGAAATCTAGGTGCTCAGATGAGAAAAATAGCTGAATATATGCACATATAAATATTAGGCATGGAATGACGGGTAAACTGTATGCACATGCATCTATACACACAGGTTGTACTCTAAATCCCAAGCAATCATTAGACTGCTAGGATAAAGCCTCTATTATATGATTCTATTGGGTAGCACACACAAAGACACTTGGCAAAATGTTGGCATTTGAAATCTGTTACCATTTATAGAAGATAAACAGTAAACAGGAACAGATTACTTATAGAAAGTAAACAGTAAACAACACCAACAGATTTGAGGTGAACTGGTTCCCTCACCCTGATGAGTATCCCCCATAGCATCACAGGAGAGGAACCCATTTACGTCTAAAAGGGGACCTACTCTACCTTCTAAAATTTGTGTGTCACTTGGTAAGCAAGCCATGGACCAGGTATCAGCAGGTGTCTCTCTCTCTCTCAGCAGGAGTTTCCTTAGCTTAGGTCAGGTGCATTGTGGCTGTGTTTGATCTCTCTCTCCCTCTCCAGCTTTACTTGGCTAGGTCTGGTCGCCTGTGCTTAGTGGTCTAGCTCTCAAACAGCAGCTTTGGGACAATCCTGGGCCAGTGTCAGGGTTAGGCTGGTATTACGACAGCTCTCAAGGCAAAACTGTTTTACCAGCAACCCCTGTAGGATATATGTCCAAGTTTCTGTGAACAACCTCTCATGCACCTCAGAGCAGGCCTACTTTTGGCTCCCTCTGGACAGGCATCCTCTCAGCCTACTCAGAACAGGCTTCCTCTCACCCCCCACTGGACTGGACAGCTTGGCCCACTTAGGACAGCTCTTCTTGGTCCCCTCAGACAGATTTCTCTCAGCTTCCTCTGGAAAGGCCTCCTTTTGGCCCCTTCTGGAAAAATATCCAGTGTGGTTGCTTCCCCGTTAAGGGGCACTCAGCTACATTGCTGACCTCTGCTCTGTGGGCTGCCTCTTCCCATCACTGCCATCTTCTCTGTGGACTGACTCTGCTCACCACCAGCACCTGACTGCTCTCTCTGTTGTTGGGCACCTTCAAGGTCTTTCTGCCACTGTTTCTTTTCTCTGGGACTCTTGTTGCTGTTTTTCTTGGTGTTCAGTGTTATCAGCTCAGTGAGTGTTACTAGCATAGTGTTACAGCTGTTTCACTGTGATCTAAGAGGTTCTTGGAGTAAAGAACTGGGTCCAAAAGACAGTGCTTCTCTCCATGCTCTTGTTGATCACAAGGTCCCCCCAAAATCTCTGTGAGATTGGCTGCTTATATACGAAAACTCCTTGCAAATTTCAAGGCAATTTTCCTAGCAGGGTTGAAAGCCAACCGATACGTTAGGTAGATCGAAAGCTGACCAGTCCTATTGGGTGGATTGCAAGCCACTTTTGTAGATAGTCAACTGGCCAATTCTTAGAAGACATTTATGCAGATAGCAAACCAACCAATCCTTGCAAGCTGCTCAGGTGGAGAGCAAAGAGACCAATCACTTGGCAGACTGCAGCCCGACCAACCATTTTGGGAGAACAGCAAACCCAGGCCCAGAAAGGCCACATAAAAGAAACTCATTGCACCATAACAGGGTAACATGCAATAAAAAAAAAAATATATATATATATATATATATATATATGGTTTAAACATGTCTAGATACTGTCTTAGTTTCTAATGTTGTCCAGGTTTGATGCCATTTTCTTGATACGGCTTTTGAATTTTTGCTCCTAATTTGTGTGTCACTTTTAAAGTTTGACCATTATAAGGTCTATATACCCTCTTAAGGAAGATTTTCACCATCTATAATGAAGATTCATCTCTCCCTAAACAAGAAAAGGTAATCAGGTAATCTAAAATCTGATATTCCTTACTTCTGCCTTGGGATGGTAAATCAAAATATCTTCGAAAATTGCCTGTCACTTAATCCATCAGGGCACCTGTAAAGTTGTAATTCCTTCTAACTTTTCAACTTCTGTACCTTCAATACCTCCAGTTATTTAGGTTAAGGAGAGGTACTTTTCTATTTAAATGATTCAATTTAATTTTTTATTTAATGAGTTTTCTATATCAGTTAGCAGTCAAGTGCTAAACCGTTGTGCTACCAGGGCTACTTAGATGATATAGACAGCTCCATATTTACAATTATAAATTAAAAATATGGAGGAGATTATTTTAGCACTTATTTTTTAAAATTTTCAAGTTGCCAAACTGACTGGGTAAGCTAAATGAAAATGATAAAAGTGACATTAAGTGGTAAGATGTGTTTGCCTACCAGATTAAAGCTAGAAATAGAACTGAAGAGCATCGTCACCAGTATCAATGTCACCACTTGCAGGCTCTCCAAAGTCAACGGTGATTTACATTTAAATCCTCAACATCACATGCCACAGCTCTTATGAGATGAAAGACCCAATATAGAAGTCCTACAGTAGTGTTAAGTGCGTAACTTAGCACGTATCTTATTCTACTTGGCCCTCAGTATTTTGTATAACACAAGCTGTCAAACTCTAGTAATTTCAATGCATTTTTTTCTGAGATGAAAAAGCAAAATTTTCATACCAAAAAAAAATTCCACAAGAATCAAATAAAAATTTCATGAAATTGTGGTCAATAATGGTAATTCCAAGTGAAATTTAAAAGCCACAAAGTGATTAGCAGGCTAACGATCAATTCCTATAAAAAGTATCATCCTATCACTTTTAATAAATAATGCAGAGCAAAGTCGAAAATGTAAAAATGAGTACCAAAACAAATCACCGAAATGCAACATCACTATTATAATACTCACAAATACATATGAATACTCAAGAGTTCAGCTTCAGGAGAGCAACTATAGAATTAAGTATCTTCGGGCAAGTCACAACTTCAGTTTCCACATCTTTCAAAATAATTAAAGTACATGTTGTAATACCTTCTTGATTATGTACATGTAAAGTAGTGTGTGGATGTCATGAGCAACACAGAGATAAGGTGCCTGCCCTCACCACTGACAAGGATAGACATTGGAACAAGCTTTGGTAATATAACTGCTATTGCAGTGGGAAGAGCAAGACCCACCGTGAGAAGCTCAGGAATGGCTGAGCATGAAAGATGTGGAAGAGCTCAACTGATGGAAAAGGAGGGCACAGTCATTCCAAGCAGCTAAAATATCATGAACAAAAACATGAAGACATGATAATGAATGGGGGAATATAGTTGGGCAGGACAAAACATAAGAAATAAAAACTTTGAAAATAGCCAAATTAATAATGGAAAGTGAATAGAAATATGGATTTGTGACAAACAGTAAATTAATAAATGATCAGTGTTTTGGATGGGTTTTACAAAATTAAAAGGTGGGAAGGAGGAAAAGTGTAATAATTTGAATACATTATGCATTTAGAACCAGAGAATTTTACCAAATATACAGAAAAAAGTTGACACCAATTTTACCCAAACTATTCCAGAACATAGAAAAGGAAGGAATACTCCCTAATTCATTCTACAAAGCCAGCATAACTCTGATATCAAGCAAAGACACCAAAAAAAAAAAAAAGGAAACTAAAGATCAATATTCCTCATGAATACAGACATAAAAATTCTCAACAAAATTCTACCCAACAGAATTCAACGGCACACGAATAAAATAATACATCATTATCAGGTGGGATTCATACCAGAGATGCAAGGGTGGTTCAGCATTAGAAAATCAATCAACATAATTCACCACATAAATAAAACAAAGGAAAAGAATCATGTGATCATCTCGATCAGTGCAGAAAAAGCATCTGATAAAATCCAACACTTTCCTGGTAAAAACTCTCAGCACAACAGGAATAGGAGAGAAGTTCCTCAACCAATTAAGGGTATATCTGCACAAATAACCACCAACATTTTTCTCAGTGGAGAAAGATTGACAGCATTTCCCTGGAGAACAGGAATGAGATAAGAATGCCCCGTATCACCACTCTTATTCAATATTTTACCGGAAGTCCTAGCCAGAGCAATAAGGCAAGTAAGGGAAATAAAGGGTACCTAAATTGGAAAGAAAGAAGCAAAACTATCCTTATTTGAAAGCGACATGATCCTATACATAGAAAATCCCAGACACTCTACAAGAAAGCTACTGGAATAGAAGGATTCAGTAAAGCAGCAGGGTAAAAGATCACCACGCAAAAATCATTTGGGTTCCTTTTCACCAACAAGAAGAACAACTAAAAGAAAATCAAGAAAGCAATACCATTTACAATAGCCCCCCCAAAAGGATAAAATACCTGGGAATAAAACTGACCAGGGACGTAAAAGACTTATACAAGGAAAACTATAAAACACTACTGCAAGAAACCAAAAGAGACTTAAAAAAAAAAATGGAAAATCATACCATGTCCATAGACTGGAGGACTTAATATTGTGAAAATGCCAGTACTACCCAAAGCGATGTACAGATACAATGCAATCATGATCCAAATCTCAACAAAATTCTTTAACGAAAGGAGATAGGGAGATTGGAACTCTAATACACTGCTGGTGGGATTGTAAAAGGCTACAACCACTAAGGAAAATGGTATGGTACTTCTTCAAAAAGCTGGAAATAGAAATACCTTGTGATCCAGCAATCACACTTATAGGTATATATCCAAGGGAGACAAAAGCAATGACACAAATAGACATGTGCACACCTATGTTCATTGCAGCATTATTCACAATAGCAAAAAGATGGAAACAACCTAAGTGCCCATCAATGGATGAATGGATAAACAAATTGTGGTACATACATACAAAGGAATACTATGCAGCTATGAAGAATAATGAGGAGTCTGTGAAACATCATATAACATGGATGAATCTGGAGGACATTATGCTGAATGAAATAAGTCAATCAGGAAAGGACAAATATTGCATGGTCCCACTATTACAAAAAGTCAAGAATAGATATATGCACAGAAAGCAACATTCTTTGATGGTTACCATGGATGGGAGGGAAAGGAAGGGGAAATCATTTTCTAGAGAGTATACACTTATTATTTTTGGTGATGGGAAAGGAATCCTAAATATCTGTGAAGTCTCCACAACCTGACCAAGGTAAATGAGGACACTAAGAAGTAAACAAGAAAAGGGGACAATTTTGGTAAATGCTAGAACATGTACAATTCTGTAACAACAGTAATAACAGCCAAAAATATGTGTGTTGTTACCTGGGTAGATATGTATGCATATATGTGTATAGGAAAGCATATGCAAGTACATGCATGTGCATGTATAGGTGTGTCTGTAGGCATATGTATATACATGTTTGTGTGTGCTACACACATATTCATACACATAGCAAATCACATAGTGCGCACAGTTATGGAGTTATGGAGACTTCCTTGACATATCTAAACAGCTTGTGGGATTGGTTTATTGGGTTGAAAGGCTTAGGACCATAGCCTCATGGGACAACTCAGTCAACTGGCATTACACAGTTCATAAGATAATGTTCTACATCCTAGTTTGGTGAGTAGTGTCTGGGGTCTTAAAAGCTTGCAAGCAGCCATCTAACATACAACCATTGTCTCTACTCATCTGGAGCAAAAGAGAATGAAGGAAATCAAAGACCCAGAGAAGAAACTAGCCCACAGTACAAAGAGCCCACACGAACCACAGCCTCTTCTACCCTGAGACTAGAAGAACTAGATGGTGCCTGGCTACCACTTGTTCTGACCAAGGACACAATAGAAGGTCCCAGGTAGAATGGGAGAAAAAGGTAGAAGAAAATTCGAATTCCTAAAAAAGGCCAGACTTACTGGACCAATAGAGACAAGAGGACCCCGGAGACTACCGCCCTAAACAGCTCTTTACACTTGGTACTGGAGGTCACCTTTCAGCCAAATAATATATTGGCTTATAAAATAAACAATATCACCCATGAATAATATCCTCTTTTAAAAAATCAACTATATAAGACCAAATGGTCAACATTTACCCAAAAGCAAAGATGAAAAGGCAAGAAGGGGAAGGAAAGCTAGATCAATGGAAGCAGAACAAACAGAATGGAAATAAAGAGAAACCTGACACATTGTGAAAATTGTAAATAATGTCATGGAACAATATGTATGAAAATTGTTAAATGGGAACTGATTTTGCAGGTAAACTTCCACCTAAAACACAATAAAAAAAAATTAAAAATAACATAAAGGCTCTTGAAGACAGTAAACACACAAAAAAAGCAAAATGAGGTCATATTTCAAATGTAACCAAAACTAATCAAGCCAAAATTAGAGTAATTTAGAAGGAAACATTGCTCAAATAAGTCATAACTACAAAATTATGGAACTATTGAAAAAATCTTAGAAAGTTAATAATGTGTGTATTTCTGTTTAATGTCACCTACAGAAGACCAAAAGTAAAATCCACTATTTTTTTAAGTTAAATAATCCAGAAAATTATGGTAGAATAAAACAAGATGACACAATCTTCCCCTCCAATTCTAGTAAAATAGGTAGGTATATATATACATATATATGTATATATAAAAAACTATATATATGTATATATATAGAGAGAGAGAGAGGCAAACAACAACAAAAAACCCATTGCCATAAACTTGATTCTGACTCATAGCGACCCTATAGAACAGAGTAGAACTGCCCCGTAGGATTTTCAAGGAGTGGCTGGTGGATTAGAACTGCTGATCTTTTGGTTAGCAGCTAAGCTCTTAACCACTGTGCCACCAAGGATCATAAATAAGTAAATATATATTATATATATATATATGCATATATGTATATAATTTTTTTACCAAAAAGTATATGGCATTGGGGCAAGAACTGTTTCCTCCATTAAAATTAAGCATTTATTTTGATTGTCCTATATTAACATACCTCAGGATATTCAAACAGCTCTAGCTGATCAAAAAATTCTTCTTTGCAGAAGAATTTCAGGTAATAAATATAGATGCAATGAAAGAAAAGAAGAGCTTTAGGGCATCACCATTTCGCAATGATCATTCATGATTACTCAACCCATCATGAAAACGCTGACAGGAGTTTTACAACAGAAGGACTGGCTGCCGCCACTTCAATCTACAAGTTGAAAGTCCAGACAGGTGTACCTCTTGACTAAAGTAATATAGACAGCACAACCTGCCAAGCATTTCTTATCAAAAAAAAAAAACAAAAAACCCAAGCTCAATTTAATCAAGTCTTTAGATATAAATTCTACTGTTCTGGAAATGCTGGGGAGAGAGGGAAAATAAAATGATACAATAAAAAGCAGACAGATGAAGCCAGAGTATGGGAAAGACTCTAAGAGAGTTGTTTCTTCAACAAATTCAAAAGCGTGAGAAAAAATAAAGCCAACGGGGGAGGGAGGGGCTCAGTAAAAGACTATTGTCAAATAAAAGAGACTTCAGAAACACAAATGACATGAATGGAGCTTATTTGGATTCTGAATCAAGCAAACCAATTGTCAAAAGACATTTTTTATTTTTTGTTTTCATTTATTTATTTTATTATTGTACTTTAGATGAAGGTTTACATAACAAACTAGCTTTTCATTAAACAATTAGTACAACATACTGTTTTGTAACATTGATTACCAGCCCCAGGACATGTCAACACTCTCCCCTTCTCTACCTTGGCTTCCCTATTACCAGCTTTCCTGTCCCCGCCTGCCTTCTAGTCCTTGCCCCTGGGCTGGTGTGCCCCTTTAGTCTCGTTTTGTTTTATGGGCCTGTCTAATCTTTGGCTGAAGGGTGAGCCTCAGGAGTGACTTCGTTACTGAACTAAAAGGGTGTCCAGGGGCCATACTTTCAGGGTTTCTCCAGTCTCTGTCAGGCCAGTAAGTCTGGTCTTTTTTTCTGAGTTATAGCTTTGTTCTACATTTTTCTCCAGCTCTATCCAGGACCCTTTATTGTGATCCCTGTCTGAGCAGTCAGTGGTGGTGGTCGGGCACCATCTTATTGTGCTGGACTCAGTCTGGTGGGGGCTGGTGGAGACTGTGGTAATTGTGGTCCATTAGCCCTGTGGACTAGTCTTTCCCTGTGTCTTTGGTTTTCTTCATTCTTCCTCCGGATGGGGTGAGACCGGTGAAGTCATCTTAGATGGCCACTTATAAGCTTTTAAGACCCCAGACACTACACACCAAAGTAGAATGTAGACCATTTTCTTTATAAACTATACTATGCCAGATTGAGCTAGATGTTCCTCGAGACCATGGTCCCCGCATCCCTCAGCCTAGTAATTCGGTCCCTCAGGGAGTTTGGATGTGTCTATGAAGCTTCAATGACCGTGTCTTGGACAAGTAGTGCTGGCTTCCCCAGTATTGTGTACTGTCTTACCCTTCACCAAAGTTACCATTTATCTATTGTCTATTTACGGTTTTTCCATCTCCACCCCTCCCCTCCCTTGTAACCATGAAAGATTGTTTCTTTTTGTGTGTAAACCTTTTCACGAATTTTTATAGTAGTGTCTCATACAATATTTATCCTTTTGCAATTGACTTATTTCACTCAGTATAACGCTCCCCAGGATCATCCATGTTGTGAGATTCTTTGCAGATTCACCATTGTTCTTTATCATTGCATAGTACTCCACCATGTATATGTGGCATAGTTTGTTTATCCAGTCATCTGTTGATGGGCATCTGGTTGTTTCAATCTTTTTGCTATTGTGGACAATGCTGCAATGAACTTGGGTGTCCATACGTCTATTCATGTGATGGCTGTTTTTTCTCTAGGATCTATTTCTAGGAGCAGGATTGCTGGATCATATGGTATTTCTAGATTTCTAAGGAAGTGCCATATTGTTTTCCAGAATGGTTGTACAATTTTGGACTCCCACTAGCAGTGCATAAGAGTTCCAATCTCTCCAACACTTCATATTTCCTGTTTTTTTGATCCGTGTGAGTAATGTGGAAGTCAAATGGTATCTCATTGTGGTTTTGATTTGCATTTCTCTAATGGCTAGTGATCTCGATCATTTCCTCATGTGTCTGTTAGCTGCCTGAATGTCTTCTTTGGTGAAGTGTCCTCCAGTTCATTTCCTTTGTCCATTTTTTAATTGGATTATTTGTTGTAGAGGTATTGGATTTTCCTGTAGATTTTAGAGATTTGACCTTTGCCGGATTTGCCATAGTCAAAAATTTTTTCCCAGCCTGTAGCTTCTCTTTTTACTCTTTTGATGAATTCTTGATGAGCATAAGTATTTGATTTTTAGACGAGTCCAGTTATCTAGCTTGTCTTCTGGAGCTTGTCTGTTGTTAGTTATGGTTTATATCTTGTTAATACTGTGTATTAGGGCCTCTAGCATTGATCCTATTTGTTCTTCCACTATCTTTATACTTTTTTGTTTTATATTTAAGTCTTTGATCAATTTTGAATTAGTTTCTGTGTATAGTGTGAGGTACGGGCCCTGTGTCATTTTTTTTGCAGATTGGGCATCCAGTTTTGCCAGCACCATTTGTTAAAAAGACTCTTTTCCCCACCCGATGGGCTTTGAGCCCTTGCTGAAGATCAGGTGACCATAGGTGGATGGATTTACATCTGAGTTCTCAATTCTGTTCATTGGTCAATGTATCTGTCATTGTACCAGTATTAGGCTGTTTTGAGTACTGTAGCTATACAGTAAGCTCTGAGGTCAGCAGGGTGAGTCCTCCTACTTTATTCTTCTTCTTCAATAGTGCTTTACTTCTCTAGGTCCTCTTCCCTTTCTATATAAAGTTAATGATTAGTTCTTTCATCTCTTTAAAGAATGCCTTTGGTACTTGGATCAAGATTGCATTGCATTTGTAGACTGCTTTGGGTAGAACTGACATTTTCACAATGTTGAGTCTACTTATCCATGAGCATGGTATGTTTTCCCATTTATATAGACCTCTTTTGGTTTCTTGCAGTAGTGTTTTGTAGTTTTCTTTGTATGGGTCTTGTACATCCCTGGTTAGATTTATTCCTAAGTATTTTTTTTTTTTTTAGGGGCTATGATAAATGGCATTGTTTTCCTGTTCATCAACCTTTTTATTGGTGTAAAGGAAGCCAACTGATTTTTGTATGTTTATCTTGTATCCTGCCACTCTGCCAAATCTTTCTAGCAGTTCCAGTAGTTTTCTCATGGAATCTTTTGGGTTTTCTATGTATACCATCATATCATCCACAAATAGGGACAGTTTAACTTCTTCACTACCAATTTGGATGCCTTTATTTCTTTTTCTTGCTTTATTGCTATAGCTAGGACTTCCAACACAATGTTAAATAGGGGTGGTGATAAAGGGCATCCTTGTCTTGTTCCTGTTCTCAAGGGGAATGTTTTCAGCCTCTCTCCATTAAGAATGATGTTGGCTGTTGGTTTCGTATAGATGCCCTTTATTATGTTGAGGGATTGCCCTTCTATATATATTTTATTGAAAGTTTTTGTCAGGAATGGGTGTTGGACTTTGTTGAATGTTTTTTTCTGTGTTGATCAAGATGATCATGTGATTCTTTTATTTATGTGGTTGATTATGTTAATTGATTTTCTAATGCTGAACCATCCTTGCATACCTGATATGAATCCCACTTGATCGTGGTATATTATTATTTTGCTATGATGCTAAATTCTATTGGATAGAATTTTGTTAAGAATTTTTGCATCTATATTCATGAGAGATATTGGTCTGTAATTTTCTTTTCTTTTCTTTCTTTTTTTTTTTTTTTTTGGTGTCTTTGCCTGGTTTTGGTATCAGGGTTATGCTGGCTTCATAGAATGAATTCAGAAGTATCCTTTCCTCTTCTATGTTTTGCAATAGTTTGAGTAGTACTTTGAGTAGTACTAGTATAAACTCTTTTCTGAATGTTTCGTAGAGTCAAGAGATATTTTTTAAATAATTGGAGAAGGTCTATATAGATTACAGAGCTCCTAGGTAACACAAATTGTTAAGTGCTCAGCTACTAAAAAAGGCTGGCAGTTGAAGTCCATTGAGAGGTGCCCTGGAAAAAAGGCCTGGCCATTAAAAACCCTACTTAAAACACATGGGGCCTCCATGAGTCAGAATCAATTTGACAGCAACGTAATTATTTTTAATTATATTAATTATAATGATACTGTATTCATGTAAAAATGGTTTTACTTTGTAGAAATCTATACTAAAATATTTGCAAGTGAAATTAAATGACATCAGGGATTTGCTTTAAAGCAATAGAGAAACAACAACAACAAAGAAAAACTTAAAAAGAATGGGAAGAAGGAAAAAAAAAAGCAAGTGTAACAAAAAGTTGGTAATTCTTGATTCTGATGGATTGGTATATGGGATTTTGTGTAAGACTGAAAACTTTCACAATAAAAAAAATCTTTTAAAATATGAAACGTTGCTTGGAGAACTGCTATTATTCAATCATGTCTGAATCATGGGTTTTGTGGAGAGATGTGGTGGCAGAAGAAGCTGAAAACGGAAGGAGTGGTCACTTCATGGCATTCTTTAAACACGATATCAAGGAATTTGGATTTTATTCTCAGGCCAGCATTTCCCAAAATATGTTCTGGGATATTGATGTATGGTTTTCACTTTAAAATAGACAGGGGAAAGTGGTGGATAAGAATGTCATTTTTATTTTGGAACACTCTGTATTCTATATTCCTTCCAATTGGTTGGATATTAATGTTCATTAGCACATGGCTGTAGAAATACCTATTGAAATTTAACATAGTATTTTCTCGACTTACAGAATCTTTTTTTTTTTTGGATAAGTTGCCATCCTCTGAGGAGAAAATCTGAAAACCAAAATTATAGGAAGAAATACTACACAATTTTCAAAAATGTGACAAATTGGTCTGACCTGTATTTTAAGAAGATAATCCTAGTGGCAGTGAGTTGTGGAGCGACTGAAATAGATCAGGTATGAGATAATAAAGAAATGAATGAATAAAGGTAATGACATGGGATAGAAGTCCTGGTGGCACAGTGGTTGAAAAGCTCAGTGGCTAACCAAAAGACCAGCAGTTCAAATCCATCTTCGTTCCTTGGAAACCCTATCAGGCCGTTCTACTCTGTCCCGTAGGGTCACCATGAGATGGAATCAACTCAACGGCAACGGGCTTTTTTTATGGGCGTGGGATAAGGATGGAATCAAACAGATACAGTGCATATCAATAGACACTTAGAAGGAAGTGTGACAGAATCAATACACAACAATGCTGAAGTTTCCAACCTGGGGAGTGAGACACTGGCAATGTCTCTGTTATAGTTACAACAGAAGAGAAAGTGGCTGCGAGGGAGTGGAAGAATACACTGGGAGTTGATGCACAAAGGTCTGTGATAAAAGAATATATTTATCTAACACATAATATTTTCTTACATAAAATTCAGACATCTCAAGGACAGTCTAATAAGTAAATATCAGGAAATGAATGAATTTTTAAATACTTAGGTCTTTCCTTCTAAGCTAACCTAAGTCACTTACCCACAAGGCCTATATGTGAACACAATGTAACTCTCTTCATCACTTCTTTCAATGAAAGTCACACAAGTGTGCTTTTCCCAGTGCCTCATGGCCTGCTTGAACATGGCTCGCTGGCTGCCTGGAAAAATCGTATGACATTAATAAAATAGTGTCTGCCCCAGGAAGGAGTGCTTGCTGCTGGATTCCCTATTCCGAGTCTGGCTGGGCTGTTCAGAATGCCACCACTATTATCAACCCAAGAATGCTGGCCCATAACAACACAAATGAGTCATTGTTAAGAACGGACACCCACCTTATAATCAGAAGGTTATCACTCACTGTCTCTAACAGTATTAGGTGTTTACAAGGTTCTATACACAGGGCCTACATTCTTCCTGTCAGTTGAAGAGAGATCAGCTCCCAGATTTAATAGGCACATTTGAAACACAGTTTAAAACAGAACAGGACTTAAGATTCTCAAAACACAAAACTAAAGACATTTTTCAATCTCAAGGATATTTTGAACTAATAATCTAAGTTACTGTGGTATGTTTCAAGTTTGACTTAATAATATGTTTTGTATATTAATATTTTATAAAAATATACAGTACCCTTACAATAGTTATTATTTCTTTATCAAAATAGACATTCTGGGAACAGCTTACCAGTGAAGTTGCCTCCAATAACATAAGGAATAACGCCTCCAGGCCATATTCTTTCAGTTCTTGATGTAGCAGCTCTGGGAACTCGGTTTTTCTCATTTTGCCCTGAGAATTTTAGAGGTACTTTTCCCTTAACTGTGTTGTTTTGCTGCAAGCCTGCAGTGACATTTAAAATATTCTGTGAAACAGAAGTCCTGGGTCAGGGAATCGTTTACCTCTTAAAGGACAAAAGTTGAAATGTCTTATTTACATATTCGCCCAGACATGCCTGCAGTCCAAATACATTAAAGAAAAGCTTCATTTATATTACATATTGGTAAAAAGAATTAAAATATTTAAGTATTTCATGTCAAATATTTACTCCTAATGTTCTATGAGCAAATTTTTGGTGAATTTCCATACAGTAGCCTGTAGCAGAGAGAAGTCAGGCACACTTGTAGGCCACAGGAAAATTATTTTATGTATTCTAATTTACTATCGTTTATCCAGATCACTACCAGTTCACCACCAGTTGATAAAATAGATATTGTTTAATTAAAAAAAAAGGTGCTGTCCAGTCAACTCCAACTCATGGCAACTCCGTATATTTAATAAACTCACATGATATTCGAAACTTTTCTTACTCCAGCTAAATTCCTAATCCCTTAAATCAGGCTGATATTCTGTAGCACAGCCTGCATTTGTGCATATTACCCCGTACAGATATTCAAAGAAATAAAGTAAGACAGACATCTGGGACAAAGGGTTATCTCCACTCTAATCTCTTCAAGGTTCACATCATGGTTCACAGCACGATTTGCAGGACAGCATACAGCCTGAAGATGCCAACAAAAAATGCAGTCTATTTCTGCAAAACTTTCAAGTCTAATGGTTTACTTTCCTTGGTTGCCTTATGTACTATTTTTGTTCTTATTTTGTTTTTCCAAAATTTGCATGATTAGCCTTTCTTATTCATGTATTGCCGTTGATACGGATACCCTAGTACTAGTATATACTTGGTCCTTGGGTGACATACATGGCTAAGCACTCGACTACTAGCAATTTGAACCTGCCCAGATGTGCCTTGGAAGACCAGGCTGGTGATCTGTTTCCGAAAAGTCACAGCCTTGAAAATCCTATGGAGCAGTCCTACTGTGCACACATCGGGTCACCATGAGTCGGAAATGAATTGACGACAACAGCATATACTTCACTTTATACAATAAATATTAAATGTGTGTCACCTACACCTGTGCCCCTAACATGCCCATCTATTTAGTGTCCTGGAGCAAAGCATATTTGCTTGGGAAATTCATTCCTTACAGAAAGATAACATACCTTCAAGTATTTAATAATCCATCCATTCAAGAGATACTAGAATCTGAGCTTTAATAGAAGACTTAGAAACAAACAACCCTAAAATCTACAATTAGTGATTAATAAACTCAATACTACAAAAAATAACAATAAACCCAGAAAGCAGTTGCTCAAGATGATACATGTTTTTTCTTCATACATTTTCAAGTGGTGAAAATGTTTTTGACCATTTTTAATAATATAATCAATCAGTTTGTCAATTTATTTTAAGCAGGTTTTATTTCAAAACCAATAGCCATGACATTTTCTCATTTGATTAAAATTGACATAGCTCCATGCTTGATGAAAATAGTTCAGTGAGATAAAAAAAATTAATTGGAGATAAATATTAAAAATAGATACTTAATCTATTTTTAAGTAGGAGAAGCTTAAAATAAGTTAGAAGAACATTTCAATTTTCCCCAATTGTTCTAAAAAACCTTACATGAAATATGAGCTAACAAAAGAAAAACAAACGAAGGAGCTTTCGCGGCATGTATCCTTTACATAGTTCACATCATAATGGCACACTGATTTCAATAAACCGAACTGCTATGAGTATAATATTTACTGTACATCAAGTCAAGCGTCTGCAACTTTAAACATTGATATACCAGAGCCAATTCTTCTTATCCTGTCTATAAGTTGGTAGAGGGCCCCTCGTTTCTTTGACATACCATGGTCTCCAAGTCCACCTTAAAGAATGAAAGAAAATAATTAAGTTAAATTCCCTATACTTCAACTTTCTCGCAAATAAATTACAGCAATAGATTGCACTGAACTCTCTTTGAGAATCACTGTATTTTTATGTGATGCTAGAGTGTTAGAGTTATAAATATCTATGAATCTTTGAAGAGTATAAAAAATTCCACAGTTAACAAATTTTGGTAACTAAAAATATAAATAAATAATGGGCGTGGGGAGAGATCTAGAAGGCACTCTAAGCATAACTTTATTTGGACATCATAACAATTGAATCATCTATTGACAACAAGAAATATTTTTTCTTCACTGTGACTCTGACATCACACAGTGTGATATTGGATGACGGCAAGTTGTACTGCCCTGCTGATTGCATTCCAACTACATCCCCAATGCAAGCAGAACAGTCTCAGAATTCAAATGAACAAATTAAAATAAAAACATTAGAAGAGCAAATGTATGGTGAAAGTTGTGATCCATATGAAATCTTATTAAAAATTATATCAAATTTTACAATACATCCAATTAAATTTTGAAAATGTATTTCAATAATTCATAAAAACCAATAATACATCACTAGAAGAAAGTCACGGAGTCCTGGCAGTACAGTGGTTAAGAGCTTGGCTGCTAACCAAAAGGTCGGCAGTTCAAATCCACCAGCCACTCTTTGGAAGCCTTATGGGGCAGTTCTACTCTGTGCTACAGGGTCGCTAAGGGTTGGAAATGACTCAATGGAACATAACAATAACAAGAAAGTCACGAGGTAAATATCCAAAAGAAAATAGTAGTTGGCTACAATACTTTCTCCTATCTTAAGTAATTTGCAAAGCTTATAAAAATAGACTTTAAAGAATTGTATAGTTCAAAAAAGAGACGGGGGTAAGGATAAGGAAATATGTCTGCTCACAACAAAGACTAAACAAGTTAGGTTTCTGTCACAGGTCAGAAAAAAGACCATTTGGCTAAAACCCAAGTCTTCTAATTCTAATTCTAGGTTTTTTTTTTTTTTTAAATAAACTGCTGCCTCCATTTTTGTCCTGTTTTCTTTACTCCCTTAAATTTTTAATAGACGAACAATAAAGAGGTATCATTGAGTAAACAACCACTATAACTTCTAATGGCATTAAAACAGTGCAGATGAGTTTATACCAGACATAGTGTCTGTAGCTTGTGAGTATCTCTGGACTAAGATAATGAAAGAGGGTCAGAAATCTATGGAGACAGTGAACTGTTCTCAGACTTTGTACTATTTCCATCTCATGCTTTTTCTCCCTTTGTAATTATTATGGAAACTTAACTATCTTGATTGGAGTTAATAAAATACAAAACAGTAATAAAATCCATTGCCGTATAAGCCTCTTAAAGCAAAAATCGAATAGGTCCTTATAAGGCACATACATCAGAGTGCTTATTCACTGACTAATAATCGCCTTAATTATTTGCATTACATGGTCACATTTTTGCTGTGTCCCTTGAAAACATTTTTGAAATTTTTCATTGAACATTTTAGAAAGATGAGGTAATACTTAAATGCCTTCATTCCCAAGCAGTTACAAGACACAGTTTTAAAGTGTGGCATCTATGTATGGTTTAAAGTATGGCTCATAATGACCATTATGTAGCAATTACATTTTACATTAGATAGGTCTAAAATGCATATAAACAGATTTATAAGAAGGCATTTTTCTCATTCCTTATGAGAAAAAAGAAACGTATTTAAAATTAAGGTAATTATAAAGATAAGAGCAACTGCAGAATTGCAAAAAGGATTTTAGAACTACCAAAGGCAATAAGGCTTCTAATAATGAAATTTTTAGCAATTTTAAATAGTTTTCTCAGCAAACGAAACTTTAAAAAAATTGTGCAGGTTAAGTTCACTGAAAAAGAACAAAAAGAAACTTCAGGAAATAAGTGGTTATTTTGCACATGTTTTAAAAAATCCATAAATTAAGTAAATACTTATGGAAAAAGCTACACAGTTGAAATATGGAAATGAGAAATATAGCCTAGTCAGCACAAACAAGCAAACTCAAAAAAGGAAAGAGTAAGAAAAAAATAAAAGATACCTGTACATGTTTTGGAATTCATCTGAATAATGCAAGTTATTACTGAACTTTCAAATATGTGCATATTTCACATATATATTTAGAATAAATGGTTTTATGATTGACTGAATAATCTATATTATTCTGTATCTCTAAGGTAACAATTTTTTTCTTCCGTTATTGCTATTTTAATGCTCAAGTATAAATTAAATGACAAAATAAGTGTATTAAAACTTTTTAAGTCACAGAAAATGAATGCCTTTAAAATAGCTGGGTACGCATACCCATACCCATTGCTGCTAAGTCAATTCCAACTCATAGCGACCCTATAAGACAGGATAGAACTGCCCCACAGGGTTTCCAAGGAGTACCTTGTGAACTCCAACTGCTGACCTTTTGGTTAGCAGCGGTAGCTCTTAACCACTACACCACCAGGGTTTCCAAAATAACTGGGTAGAAAAAAGAAAGGGGTGGGTAAAAAAAATGACCTAAATAGAGCTAAAAAAAAAAAAGAGCTAGAAGGTAATAAATATTTTTTAATCAAAACTACAAATGCAGTTTATGATAAATCTAGGATTTTGCTGAGCTGTATCACTGCCCTATCATCCAGAATATATTGCATCCATGGCAGTGCTAAATGTGAGGCTGTAACTGGATAGTCAGCTAATAACTACTTTCTACAGAAATGCACTCTCTGTGATATTTACACTGTAAAGCAAGTTTTTCCCTCATATTGGTGTATGTTTCAGGAAAGACACTATATATAAGAAAAGGCAAAGCATAATATTCTTAAAAGCATGTGTTCTTATCTTAAATTTCTTAGGTTTTATTATTTTACATACATTTTTATTATGAATGATTTTCATAGATAGGATAATGGTACATTGGTTATATAGAAAAGTGTCTTTATTCTTAGAAAGTTCATGCTAATCTATTTAATTTTATAGTGTTATGTGGCTTGCAATTAATTTCAAAACATTGTCTTTTACACACACACACACGTATGTATACACAGACACACAGAAAATACGGTAATTATTAACAATTCTTGAATTTATGTGATGGGAATACCACCATATGGTATCCTTGCACTGTCTTTTCAACTTTTTTATGTTTTAGGTTTGTCATAATATAGAGTTGGGAAGAAGTAAATTGGGCAAAGAGAGATTAATTCACAATATAAACAGTCTTAAGTCTGTAATATATTTGTCTGCTGGATACCAGAAAGGAACTATAAAAATAAAAACAGTTATGTGGGTAGGGGGTGCAATGAGTACCAAAAATGAGATCGGATCATTTTTTTAGCTATAACTACAAAAAGAAATGTGAAACCTGCAATTTTCCCCAAAATAAAATATAAAATAATCTTACCAATATCATATAAAATATTTAAAATTTTTAATAAAAACATTTAAAACTTAGAACCCAATAATCTTCTAAGTATTTTAAGTCTCACACAGGCATAATTTAGCCATGCTCAAAACAGCTAAAATTAAAACTACCTTCTAGGTTTTCCATAAAAATTGGTATATTAATAAAGATATGTATATATTCTTTTCTAAATAAGTTTGTATATAAGTGCTCTAAGAATAATTTATATTTTGCAATGCAATATCTGAATGGGGCAACTGAATCTAGTTTTCAAGAGCGTGAAATCTGAGCTTTCTCAGCATTGATTCTGGTCCTGACTCAGCCACTTTCTGGCTGTGTGACAATGAGCAAGCTACTTTACCTTCTAACTAGATCTCTTCCCTTGTAAATCACAATAGTATGGGAACCTACCCTATGGAGTTGTTACGAGGATTCAAAGAGTTAATATCTGCAAAGCATTTAAACAGGGTCTGGTACATAATAAACAGTATAATATGTTTGCTAAAATATAAATAAATAAAACTATCAACAAGGCCTAAATTTATAAATATGCCCATTCATGTCCAAGAAGTTGAGGGTGATCAGTGAGACATTAAAAATGATCCAAAGAATGTTTGTAGCATTGTAAAAGTACATTTGCTCCAAAATAAACAAATACTTAATCAAATAATCAACCGTACCTGTGGTATGTCCAAGTCTTCCAAAGGGGTTCTGTGTAAGGTCAATTGTCCTATCAATTTGAAAGATATTTAAGTCTTCATCTTCTAAGGCAATATCACCCCAAAACACAGCTAAAAAAGAAAAGTTTAATTAAAACGTAAATATTTAAAAGAGGAAATCTATGCAAACTTTGCTAATTTAGAAAAGCATTGCTAAAAATATGGAAATGTGGTTCATATATAGATGTTTCAGATTATATCTGATTATAACTGAATTTATTAGACCTGTTATAGTATAAAGATTAGCCATCTGTCAATGTCATGACCCTCCCTTTTTGAAGGGGATAGTAGTTTCCGTCAGTGAGACGGTCACTCACTTATAGGGAGTCGTAAGGGAAGAACAATCACAAGCTGGCCTGCAGATAACTAAAAATCTGATGAAAATGTCTGTGTGCTTGTGACACACAGCAGATCCTCACTAACAGAGTAGAAAGAGAAGTGGTAACAATTAACCCGTGTGTCATGATAACTTTATAAAAGCAATGTGCAATTAAGACAAGCTAATATTGTTTTTTTTAATATTGTACTGGAGCCCTTGTGAAGCAGTGGTTAAGAGATAGGCTGCTAACCAAAAGGTCAGCAGTTCAAATTCACCAGGTGTTCCTTGGAAACCTTATGGGGCAGGCCTACTCTGTCCCACAGGGTCGCTATGAGTCGGAATTGACTCGACAGCAATGGGTCATACGTTAATACTGTACTGTTATAGCAATGCATCCTGCCACATTTTCACACATTTTATACAAAGACACTTCCCTAAGATGATATTGCCTCCAAGTCTCTATAAAATGTATAAGTAACTACCAAAGGCAATGTTTAAGTCAACATTTACTTAGGCTACTACCATGTGCCAGGCCTTTGACCTTCATGACAAATAACACATGATCCATATTTTCAGGGGCCTCAAAATCAGTATCCTAAAACTTAGAAGCTCTCTGATTTTCTGTACTATCTTTTATATTATTTAATAAAGCAAAGATCTATAAACCATGGTGAAATAATGGGAGAGTTCATTTACAACTAGCGTGTGAATTTCTCTTATAAAGTCTGTTATGGATAGAATCACGTTCCCAGTGTTGCTGTCCCAACGTCTGTATCTGTGAATGTGATCCTGTTTGGAAATCTGGATTTTCTTTTGTTATGTTAATGAGGCCATACAGGGGTACAGTGGGTCCTAAACCTAATCCCTTCACAGTGGTGTTTTATAAAGGGAAGTAAAGAAATAAAGGAATCCCTGGGAGGCGGCAATGGTTAATGTGTTAGGCCAACTGAAGGTCTGGAGGTTCCAGTCTACTCAGAGGCACTTCAAAAGAAAGTCATGCCAAAAAATTCCTGAAAACTCAGCCACTCAATGGCAACTGCTTAAAAATACAGAGAGGCAGCCATAGGTGGGGAACACACCATGTGACAACGGAGGCAGATGCATCTACAAGCCCAGGAACGCCAAAGACTGTTGGCAGCAACTAGAAGCTGAAAGAGACAAAGGGCCTTTGCCTGGAGCTGATACTCTGAGTTCAGTCTTCCAGTCTCCTGAACTATGAGCAAATGCATGTCTTTCAAATCAGTGTGTTTTACTCGGTTCAAATCTTATATTTATTCATTATAAATATAATTTTATTATTACATTTATATAATTTTATAAAGTTTATCCTTCAATCATAAAAGCAATACAATGGTTTAGGCTTTGACCATAGGTCAAATTATTCACCCATTTAGTTTCCTGGTACAAAACTGACATGAGATAAAATAGAACTCAACTTTGGTATAAATCCAGAAAGAAAAAGAAATTAGTTCAAAGTTAATTATCAGCTCAACATACAAAAAACTTTTATTAGAACTCTTTATTTAGCCCCGTCCTGGGCCTCAATGCCAATGAAATGGATAGACATTAAAGACAGTAAGCATCTCTTTACTTCTACAGATTCCTTATTGTCCACACGAACAGAGTAACGAAGGGGCTGTCTAATAAATGATGACACTAAGTTGTTGTTTCGGTGCCGTCGAGTCGATTCCGATTCTCAGCGATCCTAGAGGACAGAGTAGAATTGCCCTATAGGGTTTCCTAGGCTAAAATCTTTATGGGAGCAGATCGCCAAGTCTTATCTCTGACATAGCACTAAGAAGTTGGGCTTAATGCCTAAAACTGAATCCACATTCTAACAGACTTCAAACACAGGCAGCAGATATTGCCGATACTCCACTGTCCCTAAAGCCAGACATCCCAAGAAAGAGATTGCCTGTCTAAAAAATATATTTTGTCAATCATATATATATATATACACACTCACATATATATATACACACATATATGTGCACTCACACACACATATATATATATACACACACATATATATATACACACACATATACACACATATATATACATGGCTTGTTAGAGGTTAAGAGCTACGGCTGCTAACCAAAACGTTGGCAGTTCAAGTCCACCAGGTACTCCTTGGAAACCCTATGGGGCAGTTCTACTCTGTCCCGTATGGTCACTATGAGTTGGAATTGACTAGATGGCAAGTTTTTTTTGTTTGTTCGTTTGTTTCATAAGATCCTTTGGTTTTCATAAAAATAAATTTGATACTGTATTTTACAAGATTTTAAGCTACTTTAAGGTAAAGCAAATGTGCTAGTTATTTGAAACTTTCAACACGTGTGTATAATATGCAAATACCTCTGGTTGTAGACACTGATCCTTCAGGACTCTCAGCCAGCCTCTTCCTTTCCTAGTATTGGGCAACTACAGATGCTCAAACTTTAATTTTCAGAGGAATCACAGTGGATATGGTTAAAATGCAGACTCTGATTCAGTAGGTCTGGAACAGGATCTCAGGTCCTACATATTAGAAAAGTTTGCAACTACTACAAAAAATTATTATCATTGTCATCCTCTTTCTTAGTGTCTTAGTCATCTAGTGATGCTATAACAGAAATACCACAAGTGGATGGCTTTAACAAAGAGAAGTTTATTCTCTCACAGTCTAGTAGGCTAGAAGTCTGAGTTCAAGGCACCAGCTGCAGGAGAAGGCTATCCCTCTCTGTCAGTTCTGGAGGACGGTTCTTGTGATGTATCAGTCTTCCTTTGGTCTGGGAGCATCTCAGGGCAGGAACCTCAGGTCCAAAGGACACACGCTCTGCTCCCAGCACTGCTTTCTTGGTGGTATGAGGCCTCCAACTCTCTGCTTACTTCCCTTTCCTTTTATCTCTTGTAAGATAAAAGGTGGTGTAGTCCATACCCCAGGGAGACTCCCTTTATATTGGATCAGGGATGTGAGCTAGTAAGGGTGTTATAATCCCACCCTAATCTTCTTTCACAGAAAATTATAATCACAGCATGGAAGACAACCACAGAATACTGGAAATCACAGCCTAACCAAGTTAAACACACAGATTTTTGGAGGGACATAATTCAATCCATGACACTTAGTAACTATTTTTCCCCCTGCAAGGAAAACTTGTACTCCTCTCAGAATGAGCTGGTTCACTTTAAAACTGAAGCACTCATTACAAAAGGCTGAGTTTGTCAGTAGTTACATAATAGAAATAATAAGTGTAAAATGAAACACAAATGTGTTTTAGATTTTTATTTTCCCGTAATGACTTTTCACATGCAGTAGGAATCCTGCCTTGATGGATTATATCCAATACAGATCAGCAGTCCAAGGGTGTATCACTTCACGGAAGCAAAAACATTACTTCTGTGGAGGGAAAAAGGCAGGAGGCCAGAGAATACTAAACAGGAGACAAAACAGCTCTGGAGTAGATAGGCCCATTTTGCTTACCATTATTTTTTCTTTAAATCTTGATGCTACCAACAGAAAAAGAAAAAAAATGAGATTTTGTAATTTGTAACTGATCATGTAGTTTAAAATGCATGACCTTATATTTTACACATTTGAAGGCTTCTTGAATTCGTCTTCTACTTGAATTTAAGTCTTATTTGTGCATGGTAAAATATTTTACTTACATGCTGAGCCAGGACAATTTATACTGATGTTATAATCTACCAGGTATTTGTTCTTTAGTTTCAAAGAGATATTTGTAATTCTCAAATCAACTGTAGAATTATTTTTATTTTTATCCAGTATTCTCAATTTACTCTGCATCAAAAGATAAGTAAAGTAAAATCTAAAAACATAATAAAAATAAAAAAACAGTTTAAAAAGTATAAATTATCATTCATTTGCCCCATTTAATAGAGGGATTTAAGTTAATAAGATCAAAACTGAGAACCTGGTGATAGTCCAGGGAAACGGCTCAAGTGCGATGAAAATATTTACTAGTTGTTTGGATTCTTGGAGGCCAGCGGCACAGTGGTTAAGAACTCAGGCTGCTAACCAACAGGTCGACAGTTCAAATCCACCAACCGCTCCTTGGAAACCTCCCGGGGCAGCTCTGCTCTGTCCTGTAGGGTTGCTATGAATGAAATCAACTTGATAGCAATGAGTTGTTTTTTTTTTTTTTTTTTTTTCGATTCTTAGAGTCAAAAAGTAGTTTGGAGCTAATCAATAGGCCCAAATAAAAGGTTAGGAAGGATGATTTTTAAACTACATGTAAAACCAGAGTTTTAATTTTTTTTCCTCAGAAGTTCATTTGCCTTCAACATAAATAAAAATTAAAAAAGAAAAAAATCAGAGACCAAGGGTGTTTTAATTGCAATAGGCCAAGTAAGCACGTTTTATAAAAGAATTATGATGAGAATAAGCAATCCAAGATTTCTATTTCCCTTAAACCCTAACGTTAAAACTTGTCTCTCCCACTCACTCCCAGTTCCCTAACGTTCTTTAGCTCTTGAGATATGAAGCTGGGTCCAGGGACTAGCTTTAAGGCAGCTTCAAGTTCGTGATCCCCTAAAAGCTGTATATAAAATTATGCATGAATATTTTTTTCTGGAGAGAGTACCACAGTGCACTGTTAAAGGGAATCACGAAAAAGTAAAGAAGTACCACTCTTGCCAAAGGCAAAGCCTTTCAGTCCACCCAGAAGAAAACACTTGTGACCCCCTACCATCTAGAAAATGAATGTAGTTAGTAAATTAACAATAAGATATATCTGATGTCCTGCTGTGACTTCAGCATACACTGTAACAACTAAGAGGATAGAGTCTCCCCAGGCACCACCTACAGAGAACCTTCCCAGACACTGCCCCGCTCCAACAAACCTAGTGAGGTGACTTATGTTTCCATGTCCTGCCTATGCTTTTGTCAACAATAGGATGACAGGCAAGATTTCATAATTATGCTTTCAGTTGATGATTTTGAAAACACTGACAATAGGAAGTATGTGTTGCTCAACTCTAAATCCTCAATGCCAAGAGTGCCTGACATAAAGTAATTCTTCAGTAAATGTTCTGAAGCATAAAAAAATATGAACGAGAACATGCCATGAGCTGGGAGATCAGGCGCTTACAATGAAAGCAAGGCTAGGTATACTATATACTTTCCAAGTTTGCCTTAACACCAAAAATACTAGCTATTTGACCATTTAAATATATATTTCAAAGGCTTTCAATCTAGAATAAATTATATATAATTTTATAATTAAAGGTAGATGACATTCTTTTTTATTCCAATAAACCAAAAAAAAAAAAAAAAAAGCTAAACCCATTACTGTCAAGTTGATTCCGACTCCTAGAGACCCTATAGCATATATTATCAAATATTATTAAAAGTCGCTAAGGGAAATGTGTTTCCTTTTCTCTAAAAACCACACTGCCACACTGATTGCTCAGGACATACAATACTGAGCTAACAGATCAGTGATCTTGAGATTTATGGCATCTGGAGAGACAACTCTAGGATTCAACAATAGCCAAGAGTACTTGCTTATTACACTTTTTCCATACATAGTTTAAACTTCCCTGCTTTTACTGTTATTGGATTTAGGGAGGAAGAATGATGTCATGTGAAGATCTGACAAGGCTATTTTGGCTGCTTTAGCCTACAATGAATGCGTAATGAAAATTTCCTCAGACAAGGGCAAGAGAGAAGGCTCAAAGGTCAACTATTTTGACGTGATTGACAACCACTAAGCAAACTCCCAAGGAAAATTAAGAATTGGCAAAAGTTCTGATGTAGACATTTTGGAGACATGTTATACCACTTCAAAAAAGATAATTTTCTGCTGATGTTTCATACGCACAGAATAAATTTTTCCCCCAAACTGTCACACATTAAAGTTAATATACCTTTCAAGTTTGGGAAACAATAATCTAAACATTTAAAAGCTCTGGATATAGAACAAAAATAAATAAAAAGATATTTTATACAGATTCTCAGATATAATCTTCAAAAATGAAGGATAAGAAAATGTTCCAAGCGGTTCATTTCTTTCTTTAATTTCTAATTATAAAAAAGAAATTATTGCAGCCCGTTTATCTTAGCGGTTGTTCCTAAGAAGGTATCCTATGCTTTACTTAAAACATTTTATAAGTTTTTTTCTCAATCTTTATTTCCACATTTACCATATACTATTACATAAACTCAACAAAATCATCTAATCTACAATAGGAAAGCGCACTCGTACTGAAGTACTAACATCAAGTTAAATAAAACTGTTAACTCATCCTTCCCTCATAAACTGGATTGAAAAGTGTATCTAGGTAGCATAACTCTCACCCAGCGATTCTAAGACAAGATGTCTTGACCTACCACTGAGAGATGGGGGGTGGAGAGGGCGGGGAAGGGGCATGCAATATAAAAAAGCCAGACATGGATTGGATCACTGACTGTTGAAAAAAATAAATAAATAAAGTAAGCCTGTCCAACTATATTCTGAATTCAGAAGCCCTTTCAAAGAAGCACAGAATTGTCACTAGAATTGAACACGGTGCCCTTCAATTATTTACGGTATCAGGAAACAAAGTACAAGGTCAAGACGAAATCAAATGTGCCATCTGAAATGCAAATCAAACATAAATACATTTGTTATATAAAACCCAACCCATTGCCTTCCAATCTATTCCGACTCATAGCGAACCTACAGGTCAGAGTAGAACCGCCCGATAGAGTTTCCAAGGAGCGCCTGGTGGATTCGAACCGCTTACCTTTTGGTTAGCAGCTATAGCACTTAAGCACTACGGCACCAGGGTTCCCATTTGTTGTATACACTACACTAAAGTAAGGAATTTTCCTCTTGAACATGGAGGTACTTGATGATAATATCATTTTTCATGATATCAATGAGTTGCCAGATTAATCTAGGCTGATCAATAGAAAATTATTCTTCTTAAAATATTTTTCTGTTTTAATACAATTTTTCATTATAGATATGATTAAATGTTAAATTTTCAAATAAACATATCTTCTTAAGTCTGAAAACATGAAATGTTTCCCATAACAAAAGATCCATTGAAATACCAAACCAATCTGCATTTATAGCCCACAATGCTTGTGGATAGGATTTCTCAGGACATTTTTAAAATATCACCCATACCACAAATATTCATTTTGAACTCTTTGTCTCAAAAGAGAAAACATTGACAGAAAAGTAATTTGAACAAGAGATATAAAAATAAATATTGAAACAATTTTTAGTGTATGGTCTAATATTTTCTATTGCAAGCTTTAACAAAATGAATTATCCCAGTTCACATGCTGAAAAAACTGCCATTCTTAAACACTGCTCAAATAATGAATATATAATAAGCCACTATCAAGATTTGGTTTATTTATGTTTCCTACATCATACATCTTGTAACTACAGAGCAAACACTTGTTTTTCTTCTTCCCTTAGGCCTAAGATTGTTTACATTTGTGGCCAGCGTAGGAGTCAACCCTGGTACTTTTCTTTTAATTAAGTTTGTTTATTTTCTAAATATTGACACTAGCTCCTGGAGTAAAATCTTGTTCTCTTCCTGGATGGCTGAGTGTTCATGCAAACTTAATTATTTTCTATATTCTAGCTATGCTTTTCCCATTGGCTGGTCACCTCTTCACACTAACAAAAGAATCTTTTTTCACAATTTTTCCTATTTTTATTTCATCTGTTTTTATGATAGATCAAGAGTAAAAAAAAAAAAGGTACATTCCAACATTTCTGATTAGTATTCATCTTTGTAAAATATTCCCTTTTGGACACAACTCAAAGGCTTGAGTCTTTCTGGGTTTTTTTGTTATTGTTGTTAATACCCCCACAGCACAACCCACAAAACATGTGCTCAGTAAAATAAACCACAAAATTAAAAAAACTCATTGATATTTTGAAAACTTGACTCTATATACTGATTTCTATTTTTTCTCCTTTTAGGGTCGTGCTGTTATTGTTAGGTGCCATTGAGTTGACTCATAGTGACCCCATGTGACAGAGTAGAACTACCCCATAGTGTTTGTTAGGCTGTCTCTTTATGTGAACTGATTGACAGGTCTTTCTCCCACAGAGCTGCTGGGTGAGTTTGAATCTTTCAGTTAGCAGCAGAGTGCTGAACCGTTGTGCCACCAGCATTCCACTAGACCTTAAATAAGTGAGAAGATAATTAAGTAGAATTTTATTCACTGCAAACTAAGCAAAATAAATTTAACATCCCTAGTCAATTTTATATCAAAATATAAAGTTTCATATTAAAAGTTTCATAAAGTATCAGTAACTTACAGTAATATGAAGTGTGTGTGGTGCTAAATACTAACAAAGCACTTTGACCTACATTATCATGTTTGAGCCTTAGAAAAATTCTGATAACTGACTGATGCAACTAAGCTGCTGATAGAATTTACTTTTGTAAAAGCTTGCCAATCTCTTGTGGCTTAATTCAGATTATAATATCTATCCTTTACCTGTTACAGCGGAGTTGTTAGCGCTAACTCTAGGGCATTTCTGAGAGTTATATAATTCTGAGTCAGAACCATCATCTGTCTAATAAAAGTTTCAATTGAACTTATGTGGGTGACTCATCTTAACTAGGATAGTCAAGTCTCATATGGGAAATGAAGAAACAGATGTTTCCTTCCTTTTCAGATTTGCAGAAACCAAAATGGTACCTGTGCTGGCATATGCGGATAAAAAACTTCACCAAAAGATCAAATGATGTACAAAGGAAACAAGGTCTAAAGGGAAATGGAGTTCATCATAATTTGCACCCTGGAAGGGAGGAACTCATGGCTGCCCTAGTTCCAATTTCAATGTTATTAAGTAATCGGGCAGTATGTTTCAAGCAGTGTTTGAGATTTATTAATATCAAAGTCCTTATTTGCCATTTTTTAATTTAAATATTTAGAATTGGGATGAAAAATGCCAACTGGAAAATTTGGTCCAACCAGTCCTCTGATCTCCCTGCAGTATTCCTGATGAGTTAATTTTAAATGTATACTTTGACTCAAAGCTCCATTTGCTCTTTAAAGCATTGGACTTGAGTGTAGTTTTCCTCCCAAATTATTCACAAAATTTATTAGAGGAATCTTTTTGTAGTCTTTTGAAAATAAAAACAAAATAAAAATCCACAGAATATATACATTTTATTTTGCTAGTAAAATTACAATACCCAGAACATTTCAGGGAATTACTATACTTGGAGAGAAAGTACCTTAATATATTGAAATAACTGGTTAACTAAGATAAGCACTGTTTTAAAAAAAAACTGGAAGGGTCAAAAAAAAAAAATTTTACCGAGAACAAAGGCAAATATCATTTTCCCCTGTATTTATTCGACTTACAGACGATCGTATTGGTTACTCCCTCATTTGCACGATTTTACAAATGCAGTATATTACCAAAAAAAAAAAAAAAAAAAAGTTGCCATCGATTCCAACACGCAGTGACCCTATAAGACAGAGTAGAACTGCCTGATAGGGTTTCCAAGAAGGAGCTGGCGGATTCGAGACAAGCTCTTAAGCACTGCACCACCAGGGATCCACAGAGGCCTAAACACTATGAGAGGCTCATTTGTATAACTTACTTTAGTAAAGTCATTAAAAAAAAAAAAGTCATTAGAGGCTTATAAAACAAACCCCAAGTCTAGAATCAGGAAAAGAAAGGTGATAAATAAAGAAGCCCTCCCCGAAATAAGAATAAGCTTAGGGACAAATTTTTAAAAAGTATTTTCATTGTGTTAACAATTACAAAACAAATTATTAACTAATAGTAATAAAGTGTAAGAGTCAAGGGTTCCAGCTCTAGAATCAGGTGGGTTCAAATCCCTATACTTGTTATGGGACCTTGGTTAAATTTTGGAAATTTTCTAAACTTCTATTTCCCTATCCACACGATTAAGCCTACCTAATTTTTTAATAGGTTTGTTTGTTGAGAGAATTTAATGTGTGATACATATAAAGTTTTTAGCAAAAGAGCTGCCATATAATAAGTACTCAATGCATATTGTTGTTATTGTTAGGTGCTGCTTTTGCTGAGTCGGTTCCAGCTCATAGCAACCCTATGTACGACAGAAGGAAACACTTCCCCGTCCTGTGCCATCCTCACAATCGTTTTTAGTGAGCAACAACACTTTTCAGAAAGGGACTTTACTCTTCTCCAGGTTAAAACAATACTAAGACACACAGAAGTCAAGTGACTTCTCAAAATTAGTAAACTACGGATAAAATTCAGATTTTCTGAGTTACTCTTTAATTTCTGTCACATTAAAATTTACTATGTCTTATTTGGCTAAAAAAAGGATGAAAAGCCAGTTTGACTGATCTTTGAGGTTTAAAACTTTTCTCTCTCATTCTCAGGTCCCGTATGTCAATAGTCAATTTCTCAACTCGTTTGCAAATGTTAAAATACATTCACAAGCACAGGAGTAATAACAGAAGGCCTAGTTCTTAAAATGGATCATGGGTTCTTATGCGAATACAACACACACACACAAACACACACACACACACACACAACTGATATCCAATTCATAAAATAACATTTAAAATGCATAAAACAATGCATTCAACGGTATCTAATTCTGAAACATAAAACATGAGAGCATTTAAAAATAAATCAAACGTTTCTGGAATGACATGAATCTTGATAAATTTTAAATTTATATGCTAATCACACTAATTCTTAATTCATGATTACTACACACTTTCAAATTAAGCAAGAAATTAAAAACAGACTGGGATCAATTTAATAACTATGTATGACAGGTTCTAAGATTAATACAAAGTCAGATATCTCTGTAGTACTTTTTAAATCCAGGTATAAATTCCCCGTGACTTACTTATATCATTTATACAAAAACCAAACCCAAATCTATTGCCAACAAGTCAATTCTCACTCATAGTGACCCTATAGGACAGAGCAGAACTGCCACATAGAGTTTCCAAGAAGTGGCTGGTGGATTCAAACTGCTGACATTTTGGTTAGCAGCTGAGCTCTTAACCACTGTACCACCAGGGCTCCAAGATCAGTTATTAAAAAAAAAAAAAAAACCCAATACCGTCAAGTGATTCCGACTCATAGCGACCCTATAGGACAGAGTAGAACTGCCCCATAGAGTTTCCAAGGAAAGCCTGGCAGATTCAAACTGCCAACCCTTTAGGTCAGCAGCTGTAGCACTTAACCACTACACCACCAGGGTTTCCAAGATATATCCATTTATAAAAATAAAAACAAGCATTAATTCCTAATTGCCTACAAAGATATAAAAAAATACAGTCAAAAAAAAGGTAGGAAAAATGTCAGAATTTATTACAAATAAAGTAATGAAATAAAAAGTTAAACAAACATAAATAATGTGTACGTGTGTGTACATTTATGGATACCATGTTTTTATGCAAAAAATGCACACCTTCTATGGTTGTTTGCCAGGCACACCGTTCCTCCCTCAAGGTATTTTCATAAGCCCCACTGTGCTAATCTTTTTACATGCTGTTGTAAAAAAACATTAGCATATCATGCATATGAAAATACCTCATTGCTCATTGGCGCAAGGCACAGTTTGCAAACAAACATAGAAGGCAAGTGTTATTTGCATAAAAACACAGTATATATTATATACATATGTTATGTATGTATGTACGTGTGAATATGTGTATATAAAGGAGCCCTGGAGGGGCAGTGGTTAAAAGCTTGGCTGCTAACCAAAAGCTGTTCCTTGGAGACCCTATGGAGCAGTTCTACTCTGTCCTATAGGGTCGCTGTAAGTCTGAGTCCACTGGACGGCAACAGGTACGGGTATATACACAAAACATTATTTTGATTTCTTACTGCTACTATGTCTGAAATCTGACTTCTATGAGTTGAAGTATCCATCAATATTAAAAGTAACAATATTTTTTTTAAATAGTAATATTCTTTCCCAATATCCAGTTAATATTTTATTAATTTCATGCCATGGGGAACGGAAAAATTGACACAACTACCTTGGAATTTGTACTAAAATTATTTGCTCAATAGCGGTCCCTGGATGTGCTAAGATGAACTACCAATTTATATAAGTTCTCTCAAGTTTATCAAGTTATTTGAGACTTTTTTAAAAATCTACATCACTCAGCATAACAAAAATGGTTCCTTTATAAACTTCAATAAGTAAACGAAAACATTGTTATATATTTTCCTTTAGTTTTTTAAAGGTTTTCATATAGATAATTTTAAAATACTGTAATTAAACTACCAAAAGCTAAACACTGGCATATACAAAATGAAAAATAACAAAGAGCTTATTTCTTTAATGCTAAAAGCATAAATCAATATGAAAAATACCAGCAAATTATCAGATGGCATAAACATTTCATAGAAATATATATTACATCTTAAAAAAATGTTCAACATTACTCTATAATTAAGGAAATATATATCAAAGAACATGAGATACCACCATTTTTCACCTATCAGATTGGACACTGCTAATATCAAATGTTGGTGAGGTATTGGGAAAGACAGTTTTTTATATGTAAAAAGATATTTGTGCAATTATATCTATTTTATCATTTTATATTAGATAACAAGCGAAAACCAACCTAAAGTTCTACCAACAAAAGGCTGCTTAAATAAAGTTTGGTATGTACGTACAATGGAATACAATGTGGATAAAAGACCTTTCATGGTCTGCCCTTGCCTACATCACTGGCCTCTTCCCAATTCATGCCCCACCATCTCTGTTCCAAGCACACCCTACTTTTTTCAGACATTCATTTATTTAGCGTCTATTTAGTGAGCCTTTTTTTGTTGTATTTTTAGGCCCATGGGATACACTGTGTTCATGCACTGGAAGAGGAGGACTGAATTCTAACTGGAGGAGAAGACAAACATGAAAAGAGAAAGACCCTCCATGAGATGGATTGACATAGTGGCTGCAACAATGGGCACAGGACTGGGCAGTGTTTCGTTCTGTTGGACATAGGGTTGCTAGGAGTTGGAACCTAACAACAACAACAAATATATATACATATAGATATACATCTACAATTGATCCTCAATATTCATGGATTTCATATTTGCCAATTTGCCTACTCACTAAGGTTTATTTATAACCCTGAAATCAATACCTGTGGTGTTTTCACAGTCATTTGGGGACATGCTCACCAAGCTGAGACTGAACAAGGCAACAACACTCTGCCTTCTTGTTTCACCAGACGCTCCTTGGAAACTCTACGGGGCAGTTCTACTCTATCCTATAGGGTCACTATGAGTCAGAATTGACTCAACGGCAATGGGTTTGGTTTTGGTTTTTGTTATTAACTTGTATTAATCTGGATATTGAAGAGTTTGAGGTAAATAATATGATATCATTTTTAGCCAAAAGTATAGTGATTCTAAGTAATAATAAAAGCTTTAATACATTGAGCACTTACTAGATGCCAGAATTTTTGGTTTTGTTTTCTTTTGTTTTGTCTTTAAAGTGCTTCAAAGTTAAAACGAGTTTATTTTTATTTCATATTGGGTTTTTCCTTTCATTAAATACACTATTTGCGAAACAGTGACAATGATATGAAGACTTTTTAGAGAGAAAGTGTGGCGACAGCATGTTTCATTTGCTCAATGACACAGCCATTTATTGAACTTCTACTTTGTTCCTGATATTGTGCTAACCCAAAAAGCCAAACTCCCTGCTGTCAAGATAATTCCGATTTATAGACCGTATAGGACAGGTAGGGTTTCCAAGGCTGTAAATCTTTATGGAAGCAGACTGCCACATCTTGTTCCTGTGGAGTGGCTGGTGGGTTCGAACCACTGACCTCTGGTTAACAGCTGAGCACTGTAACCACTGCACCACAGGGCTCCTTCAATACTGTGCTCAGTACTGACGACTCAAAAATAAAGAAGTCTCCTTTCTTTACAGGTTAACAAGTAAATTGGATAGGCTCTATTAACGCCATTCAAAGGCAATTTTTAGTTGACTATTTAGTCTCCTATTTTACTATTTCACCTTTCAAAAAATGACAATAACATCAGGTACTTGAAAGCTTCTTTGAATCAATGGCACCCAAAAACGGAATCATGGCAAGGGATGTTAAAAATAGACCTCACTGCCAGAATTAGTCACATCACCTTAGCAACTGCTCCCAGAGTGCCCGGTTTTGCCAGTTCTATACCTTTGGCTCCACACATAATCCCAAATCTCTCTGAGTAACAATTCATCACTACAATTGGCTGCACACTTGAATTATTTTTTTCTGTGAGGTCATGCCTTTAGTAGCCATTCCCACACTACCTTACAATAGAGACCACTAATAAAATTCAAGAAGAATATGACACAGAAAAAGAGAGATCCTTCCAGAGATAAGCTTCAAAGATAGTATTTATTTTTTATAAATTTGCACTAATTTTAGGTCTGGCCTTCACCTTGCAGACTCAGAAACTCAATCTTAACAGCCTCCCAGAGTCCATCACATTTGTAAGTAGAGACATCCCTGAAAAAGCTCATAAAAGATGGCCTTCATCAAAGCGAAATGCTAATCACAATTAGAAATGTTAAGTGTGAAGGGGACTGAACACTCAGGTCCTCTCTCCAACACACCGTCAATAAACATAAAGGCACGGAAAGAAAAACTACACTCAGAAGATCGCCTGTTGAGAATGGAATCAAAACAGGAGGTTTTCTTACATGATTCCAAGTCTAGCTAACCACGGTTTGAATAGGCAATGTCCACATTTGCCTCTGCAATTTTATTTGTCCTCATTCTCTGTTTAGAGACCCTAATTTATTTCAACTACACAGAAAAGCATACTCACCATCTGGCTTTGTAAAAATCCGAACATTTTGCAAAATTTGCCTTGGGTTTTCAGTTTTAGGATAGCGTTTACACATACAATGTAACTCTTATTTTCTCTCCAGAGCAATAAGTATCACGAATATAGCAGTTATATTTCCCATGCTTTTTTCCTGTGTTCCACAACTCATGTATGTACCCACAGAGAAGTATATAAAAGAAAAAAAAAAAACAAACCCAGTGCCGTCGAGTTGATTCTGACTCATAGCGACCCTATAGGACAGAGTAGAACCGCCCCATAGAGTTTCCAAGAAGCGCCTGGCGGATTTGAACTGCCGACCCTTTGATTCGCAGCTGTAGCACTTAACCACTACACCACCAGGGTTTCCACCGAGAAGTATAGGACCGCTTTTATCCACATGATTTTAAACTTTATATAAATATCATCAGACTCTATATATCCTTTTGCGACTTGATTCTTTTTTCTTGATGTTGAACACTTGATAGTTATTCATGATACACATTTGGCTCTAGTTTTCTGTGTGTTTTACTTCTGAGCTATTTTTTTTTTCCAGTAATTGTTGTTGCGTGCCATCGAGTCAATTCTAACTTATAGCAACCTTACAGGACACAGTAGAACTGCCCAGAAAGTTTCCTAGGCTGTAATCTTTGCAGGAGCAAATTGCCAGATCTTTTTCTCCCTCAGGGCAGGGTGGGTTCAAATCACCCACATTTCCATTAGCAACTGAGTGCTTAATCATTGCACCAGTAGGGCTCCTTTACCACAAATATAACACATTTATTTATATCTTTTTATATTAGACATTTACACAGTTGTCAGATTTTTCACTAATACAAAAAAAATCCTCTAGTAAGCAACATATATTGCGAAAGACTTTCTCTAGGCTCTATGTCTAGGAGTTCATCAGTTGAGTCATAAGATATGAATGTATTCATCTTTCTTATATGTTGACTAGCTTTTGGATTGAGGCCAATAGTGGCAGCAACATAATAACTGAATACTATCTAATACTCCTCTAAAAACAGAACAACCAAGATAGCAAAGCAAAGATACATGGGCAATACCCAGCACAAAACTGAGTTATAAGGTATCACCCCAAGGAGCCCCAAAAACAAGTTGGTAAGAAGGAACCATCGCACAATTCCACCGATAACCCTGACAGCTACAAAAACCACATTGTTTCAGCAGATACACAAAAAAAGAAAGAAAGCAACTAGTTTCTGATACCCCTAAAAACAGGAGAATGCCAAAAGTAACTAAGAGATCGTCATTGGGAAGCCCAAGTAGCAAGCCAATCAGAGAACAACAGCCAAAACTGGGAGAGGGTTCTGCAGAATTCAATTTTCAAGCCAGTGCAAGAAAATAAATGAACCTGTATCTGGTGTCATAGCCACAGAGAGGAACTATTCCAAGCTTTTTAAAAACAAAACATACTTTGACTATATATCCGTGTTAGGATATACTCTAAAATCAAAAGAATTTTAAGAAAAGAATGAACCGTTTTCAATAATCATTTTGTTGTTGTTTATAATGGCAATATTGTCTTCCTGAGATTGTGTGAGTTATGAAATAAGGCATAAATAACGAACAGAAATACTGTCATTTTTGAGAACCCAGATTTCCAATGTGGATGCGATGAGATATAGACATGAGGTTGAGAAGGTTAAGGAAAAACTTAGAATCCCAAATTTGAATTAGAATTATAAACTTATGATGAATTCCATCAGTAAAAATTATATATACACATATTTCCTAGCTCTAACTAATGAAAAAGCCTAGAAACAATGAATGACCGACACAGTGGTAATAAACACCACTAGCAGCCAGAAAAACTTCCCAGTAAAAGGGATTAGAGTTCTTAAAAACAAAACAAAACAAACAAACAAACAAAAAATGGCTGATTCCAGGTCTGAGGTAGGAAATGAACAAGAGCCTTGCAAAAGCAGAAAGCCAGGAAGCTACCAAAGGTTAAAACGTTGCATTAGAAGATTTAGGAACAATTAAGGTAGTTCCCACCGGCCAAAAATGAGATAATTCAAGCACCTACAATAGGAAACCCTGGTGGTATAGTGGTTAAGTGCTAGGGCTGCTAACCAAAGGGTCTGCAACTCGAATCCGCCAGGCGCTCCTTGGAAACTCTATGGGCCAGTTCCACTCTGTCCTACAGGGTCTCCATGAGCCCCAATCGACTAGACGGCACTGGGTTTGGTTTCAGTTTGGTTATAAGCATAATAACTACATTCAATTAAAACATATTATCAAATCATATAATATTTATTCATGTTTATATTCCTATAGAAGGAGCTGTAATGGCGCAGTGGTTAAGAGCTCCGTTGCTAACCAAAATTTTGGCAGTTCAAACCCACCATTAGCTTGGTGTGAGAAAGATGTGGCAGTTTGCTTCAAGAAAGATTTACATACAGCCTTGAAATTTAGGCTCACTAGGAGTTGAAATTGACTCAATGGCATTTTTTTTTAATACTCATATATATTCAAATACAGGGTTGCTATGAGTTGTAATCGACATGACTGCAACGGGTTTTTTTTTTTTTTTTTGGTTTTTATTCAAGTATATATCCATGATAACACTAAAAATAATTGGGTTCCTTTGAGCCATGCTAGGAAATCAATTGGCTTATTTTGTGAACATATGTATAAGGGGAAAGAGCTTTTTTTTTTTTTTTAAGAGATTGCCTGATAAGTGATGACATGAAGTATTTATATTTTGGGAAATAGTCATCTGTGAGTTGTCTGTTCTCATCCTTTGCTCATTTTTCTTTGGATGGTTTTATGCTCATTGATTATGGGTGCTTTTTATATACTCTGGATACTAATTTCCTCTCATTACAGTAGCTTCCTCCAGATTCGACATATAGTGGCTGCTTTTATGTGGAGTTTATGTATGGGGCAAATTTGAATGCAATTTATGTGATACACTCAATTTAAATGACTGCATTTAATTTTAACACAATAAGCCCTTTTTCTTTTTTTACACATTCTGTGCTTTTTGAGTCATATTTAAGGAACACATTTTTTTTAGTAGTTATAAAAGTTAAATTTTACATTTGTGTCTTTAGTCCACCTTGATATTTGCGTGTGTGTGTGATAGGTAAAGACTGCATTTCTTCTATATGGATAACTAGCTCTCCCACTCCCATGTAAAGAATGGCTATCATTTCTCCAAATATGTGCAACGCCACTTCTGTATATCTTTTTTCTATATATGTATAAGTCTATTTCTAAGTCCATTATTCTATTTCATTGGTGTATTTTTCTCTCTTTAATATCCTATGGTATTAGTAGCAATCACTTCATGATGGATCTTTATATCTAATAGGGCTAGTCGCTGACCTATCTTTTCAACATGTTCTTGGTTTTCCTTAGCAGTGTTATTTTGCATATAAATTTTAGAAGCAGATAGTCATGCAACAAGAAAAATCCTGTTGGGATTTTGATTAGAATTGCACTGACTCTATGAATTACTATAGAAATAACTGTCATTTTAGAAATATGTAGTTTTTCCACCCAAGACCATATTTCAACTTTCTTTAGTTTTATTTGCATTTTCCCATAAACTTTTAACTTTTGCTTCATGCTTTGTTCTATTTATTTCTAGGTAAACTTCCAAATTTTGTTGCTGTCATAAATAAAAACATTTTAAGTTGTATTTTCTAAGTGTTCCTTGTGTATACGAATACTATTTTTATAGCTTAATCCTGTATTTATCAGATATGTTGAACATTTTATTGGTTCCAATAGATCTTCCATTTTCGATGAAGACAGATCATCTGGAAGTAATAAGTTGTGTTTTTCCCTTCCAATTCCTCTGTGTGTGTGTGTGTGTGTTTGTGTGTATGTGTGTGTGAAAGACAGAGAGAGAATCCCTTTTCTTGTTTTACACAATTCCTAAAACTTAATATTTAATATAAGCAGTGTGATAACAGGAATATTTGTCTTACAATCTTTTTTTAAAACAAGGGTTTACCATTGACTATGATTTTAACTGGAGGTTTTTGACAGATACAGTATCTAGTCTAAAAAAAAAAAAAAATTCCCTTAAAAAAAATTCCCTTAAAAAAAATTCCCTTATGCTTCTATTTTTGGATCTTAGCATTTAAATTTATAAAAATGAGACTGGACCATAATATTTCTCCTCTCATTTTCATTGTCTAGTTTTGTAATCAAAGTTATACTAACTTCATACTATGAGCTGGCAAGTTTTATTTCTTTTCTAGTCACTGTAATAATTGCATAAGAATAGGATTATTTGCCCCTTAAATAATTGTCAGAGATCTCTCTCAATGTGTCTGGGCATGGTATTTTATTTAAGAGATTTTTTTTTCTATACATAAGCCTAGATGTTCCCTGCCTCTACTGCTCCCATGAAGACAGAAAGAGATGGGATGGATACCATTAGTAGAGTCTTTTTCATGGTGTTTTTTAGAGGCCGCTTTTTTTTTTTTTTGAGGGGGTGCCCAGATTCCTCGTCAAGAGCACAAGTAGTGTTTCTAAGAATGCTCCCTGATAAAACCGCCACAATCTAATTTCCATCTCAGAGTCTGCTTCTTAAGGAACTCAACAAGTGATAGTTGGTTCTAATTACGGTGCAAATAAGCAGACGTTAAAATGGGATTTTGGCAATGGACATCTTTGGCTGCTACTGAAGACCCCATCATTGGTTGCAGATAGAGCACCAATAGCCTTTGGTAGGAAAAAACAGTATAATTGTTAAGGTTTTTTTTTTTTTTTTTTTACCCTCAGTGATGATACTGGTAAAAGGAAATGCTGTTAAGATGTATCAGATGTTTTTGCAATACAGGCAAAATAGTAACTCTAAGAACAGAAAATTAGGTGGCTAAGGCTAAACTCCACTGAGGCATATTAAGTGATAACAAAAGACTGAGAGCAGTTAATCACTGATCACAAGCTAAGGGTGAAAATCAGAAAGACTTCTTGGTATAGTAAGGAGAAAACTGAGGACAAGTTCCTGGACTTAATTCTACGAATTACAGAGCTCTGAAGAAGGATTAACTTCCCAATCTAAATGGGCAGCTATGCCAAGGCCAAGGCTTACTTGGGAAATAATGGGATCCTGAAACATGGGGTGAAGAAATAAAGGTTCACACACTGTTACATATGCTGAGCAAATAATCCGAGAAGCTGGGCTGTAGGAAGAAGAACATGGCATCAAGACTGGAAAAAGACTAATAACAATCCGTGATACACAGATGACGCAACCTTGTTTGCTAAAGTGAAGAGGACCTGAAGCACTTACTGATGTAGATCAAAGACCACAGCCTTTAGTATGGATTGCATCTCAACGTAAAGAAAGCAAAAATTCTCACAACCAGACCAGTAAGCAACATCATGATAAACAAAAGATTGAAGTTATCAAGGATTTCATTTTGCTTCTGTCCACAATCAACGCCCATGGAAGCAGCAGTCAAGAAATCAAAGGACTTATTGCATTGGGCAAATCTGCTGCAAAAGACCTCTTAAAAATGTTAAAAAGCAAAGATGCCACTTTGAGGACTAAGGTGCAGCTCACCCAGGCCTCATATGCATGTGAAAGCTGGACAATGAATAAGGAAGACCCAAGGAGAATTGATGCCTTTGAATTACGGCATTGGCAAAGAGTATTGAATATACCATGGACTGCCAGAAGAATGAACAAATCTGTGTTGGAAGAAGTACAGCCAGACTGCTCCTTAGAAGCAAGAATGGTGAGACTTCATCTTACACACTTTGGACAAGTTATCAGTAGGGACCAGCCCTTGGAGAAGGACATCATGCTGCTAAAGCAGAGGGTCAGCAAAAAGAGGAAGATCCTCAATGAGATGGATTAAGAGAGTGGCTGCAATAAAGGGCTCAAGCATAATGATTGGGAGGATGATGCAGGACCAGTCAGTTTCATTCTGTTGTATATGGGGTCACTATTAGTCAGAACCAACTCAGTGGCATCTAACAACAACAACAACAGCCAAAAATTTTGAATCTCCTGTGTTTAGAAACCTCTGTGCCTAAAAAAGAGGCTTACTCCATTCCAGTAAGGACCAGTGCTCTCCTCTAATTGAAAGATGATGATGGGGCCTCTTACCTGAAAGACAACTTGCACCCCTCAAGATCTGCCCTCCCCTCCTTTCAATAAGAGACAGGACCTGGCCACTAAAGCAGTATCTAGGGCTGTATCACAACATAAGCTAATCAGGATGAGCTGATCCTAAAAAGCCAGGCAAGGGACTATATCCCAAAGACTCTGCAGAACTTGGCCAACTTTTACCTGCAGGGGTACTCAGGTACTAAATTCTAAGTGTGGAACATGAACTTGGATAAGAGAGTTTATTCATTAGGAAGCACTGTATTAGGATACAGAATTTAAGACTCTAGAAAAGACATAAGAATATGATGCAAACAGGCCATTAGAATGACTTCTGGAAGCACCATTAAAGCACTGGATTACATTAAGTATGAGAGAAATGACAGAATCACCTTGTCAGAGGGGGAAGTAGGTGCGCTGGAATGGATATACTCTGTTTGGGGAGAAAATCTACCAGATGACTATGCTACATAGGAGGGCCCTGAAGAGACACCATTTACCAAGACTATAAGGAATGCAACTCATGAAAGGAGAATTAATATCACTAAGTGTTTCAGGTTGTTGCCCCTCTGAAGGCAAAGACTGATGGTAGAAGATGACCTTACATTCCGCACTCACTGACAGTAATGGGCACGACAGAGTCCCCAAATAATGTCCGAAACAGGAAGCTTCAGAATGTATTTACCATAATATGTGGCAAGGTTGCAGTCACAAGCAGAGGTCCTGACCCTCATAGAGTTATACGATAGTTTTAGGATGTAACATCCAAGGGATCAAACAGATGGGCAGCCAACCAAAGGCATTTTTCAAAGTGCATTATCAAAAGACAGCGGGCTGGATTATCAGAAGATTGAGGGTAGTCACCTTCAACTCCAAACAAATACTTTGCTAAGTTTCAGGATATAAACCAGTTTTCATACCAAAAACCTATATACCAAAGGAGGGACCAGGCTATCAGGAGAAACCCTGCCACACCATGAGAAAAATATATCACAATGATTCCTCAGTCCTCCCACAAAATGCCCTACGGCCCTTTACCTGGGATAGCCATCCTGTGCCCATTGCCATCAAGTCGGTTCCAACTCATAGTGACCTCACAGGACAGAGTAAAACTGCCCCATAGGGTTTCTAAGGAGCAGCTGGTGGATTCAAACTGCTGACCTTTTGGTTAGCATCAGATCTCTTAAACACGGCATAATCAGGGCTCCTCAGTAAACCTTAGCTGTTATTATTTCTATGATCATATTTGCTAAAAAAAAAAAAAAATTGGATGGTCTGAAAACAAGAAAAAAAAAAACTACTTCATTTTCCCATAATGCCAGCTTTCGTATAACGACTTGGTCTTTGGAACCTAACCATGTCAACAGGTGAGGAGTGAGTATATACGATTTATTCAACAAAACAGAATAATTATAATCATTTTAATAGTGTGTTAATGACATGTTTAAGAAGCATACTCAAGAAAAGGAAATTTGAATAAGAAGTAGATATTCTTAGAGTCCAGTTGTGCATGGTTAAAAGAAAAATGTCTCCTATGAAGAAAAAAGATTTAAACCCCTACTCCTGCCACAATTTTCACTTGCAAGAAAAGAGTAAAGACTGAGTATCTTAAGTCTTATTCTCTAATATACCTTAAATGTCTCAATGAATTTACTTACTTAAGAATATTATATTTAGTCATATTTCAGTTAAACATTACAGTGGATTCACATTGGACCATTTCCAAAATCATTGTGAATGCGTATGTTTGTGTTCCTTCTTTCACACATTCAGAAATCAGAGAGAGGAAGGTTCCTTAAAGAAACAGCAATGTTTACAATATTTCTAAAATATGTTACTTCTAGAATACAACATCTCTAAGCACAAATGTAGAGAATATAAAAATCATCTAATTATAAATATGAAAATACAGAGCAGAGACCAAGAAAATGCAAATTTCTTTTTTTTTTTTTTTGGTTAAAAAAAATGGTCTTACACGACCTGAGAATGTTCATTAAAAACTCAATGCTTACATCTTAGAAAGTAATTGGAAATTCTTTTTTTGTATTTTCTAGCTGGTGTAATTAACAAATTCCCTCAGGGTCACATGGGATGAAAATTTGTGTGGGAACTGTAGATTCTTGTAAAATTATACATACAACATTACACAGAGTAAGGCTCTAGCTAGGAATAACAACTTCTCATAAACTTTACATGATAAGAATGTACGCTTAGTGAGATTCTTCAAAGGATCGGTTCATGTTATCCAAAATTTTAATACAAAAAAGTCCATCTAACTTGTACAAGGATTAATAATTCTGGACTCATGCTCTATTGATTTTCAAGACATCAAGAAAGCCACACATCTATGAAAGGGAGAGCGGAGGAGATACGAGTAATTTGTGCTAGGTCATCCCTAAAATAATGACAAAGAAACAATTTATGACACTGTGCTATGTTAACTTGCATTCATCTGAGGAAAGAGGAATTTTCCATATTTTTTTTTCAGAACTTGTTTTAGAGATAGAATTGTTGAATTTATATACGCTCAGCATTTTTAAAAAATGTGTCCACGTATATATATTTATAAAGCTTATGTATTTCAGTTCCACCAAATAAAACTATAAAGACAATCCTGATGCTTAATGGCTAAGGGTCATGGATTTTTAAGAAATGTATGTCCACTGAAACACGATAATAAAGGCAAAACTACATACGCAATGATGTCGTTGTTGTTAGGTGCCATAGAGCCGGTTCCAGCTCATAGCAATGATAAGATAGACTAATTAAACATTTGAATATAATTAAACGTGTAGTGAGAATGGCTGAAAGTACTTGGCCAAACTTCAAGGTCCAAATTAAAAATTTTAAACTGAACTCAAGCATTCTGGACTACAATAAACTTTAATATTGGAAAGATAGAATTTCCGGGTTCAAAGAAAAAAGTCCTATAGTTATCAGACATATCTCATAAAATATTGGAAATGAGTCAGAAACAAAAATAATATTACTTAAAATACCCAGAGGTATAAAAAGGATGGGGAAAGCAGTTTTCAAATATGTTTTGAATTTTGCTAAACACAAAACATCTTAATGCAATGTGAAATTTAATTTTCCCAAGCTCAAAATACCAGGTTCCCTAAAGCTTAAAACATACACATTTATATTCCTTCTTTTCACCACCCAGGCAGCAATGAAAGTAGCTTTCCCAAACCACAGTTGATATTTCTTCGACCCAAAGTATCACAGTTCTCTATATAGCTCATCATAAGTATTGCTACGTTCACACAGAGGGAGAAGGCTAGTATAACATGAACTAGTATAATAGTCTGATCTTATGGGTTTAAAAATGACATTTTCATACACAACATTAAGACTTGCATCCTTTTCAATAAAAGAAATTTTTAAAAAACCAAACTCACTGTCTCCCTCTTTCAGGCCTTCAATGTGGCTAAATTGGCTTAGATATTTCTCTGAGAACCAGTATTTCTATGCTCATTTGAATGTCCACACTGTAATAAAATTATTTTGGCAAACAACTGTTCTCTGATACCTAACCCAAACAAGTAAGGACAAAACCTGAAATAGATAACCATTTCCCCTACTGAGCTCACCAAAAAACAGGTTTCTTTTTTTTGTTAAACATTCATTTTCTTGGTAAATATTCCTACGCAGAAAACTGATGAATTAGCAAAGGTGAGCAATTCAGAATTCAAACAGGGCACAGAAAGAGGGTTCTTTGAAATCCTTTGGCCTGCAAGCAGTTTGTTTAATCTCGACAGAAATGCAAGTCCTTTAGGTGTACTATGTAATGACTGCTGTGATTGTTAGCGACATTGAGTCTGTTCTGACTCATACAGACCCTGCGCAAAACAGAACAAAACAGTGCCTGGTCCTGCATCATCCTCACAATCTTTGCTATATTTGAGCCCATTGTTGCAGCCACTGTGTCCAGTCCATCTTGTTGAGGGTCTTCTTCTTTTTCATTGACATAATTCTTTATCAAGCATGATTTCCTTCTCCAAGGACTGTTCCCTCTTGATAAAATGTTCAAAGTATGTGAGACAAAGTCTCACCATTCTTGCTTCTAAGGAACATTCTGGCTGTACTTCTTCCAAGACATCTGTACGTTCTTCGGGCAGTCCATGGTATATTCAGTATTCTTTGCTAACACCATAATTCAAAAACATAAATTCTGCTTCGATCTTTCTTATTCATTGCCCAGCTTTCACACGCATACGAGGCAACTGAAAATACCATGGCTTGGGTCAGGCGCACCTTAGTCCTCAAAGTGATATCTTTGCTTTTTAACAAATTTAAAGAGGTCTTTTGTAGCAGATTTGCCCAATGCAATATGTCTTTTGATTTCTTGACTGATGCTTCCATGGGCACTGACTGTGAATCCAAGTAAAATGAAATTCTCGACAGCTTCAATCTTTCCTTTATTTATCATGATGATGCTTATTGGTCCAGTTGGGAGGGTTTTTGTTTTCTTTATGTTGAGGTGTAATCCATACTGAAGGCTGCGGTCTTTGATCTTCATCAATAAGTGCTTCAAGTCCTCTTCACTTTCAGCAAGCTCGGTTGTGTCATCTGCATATTACAGGTTGTTAATGAGTCTTCCTCCAATCCTGATGCCGCATTCTTCTTCATATATCATATAGTACAACTTCTCAGATTATTTGCTCAGCATACAGATTGAATAAGTATGATTGAAAGGATACAACCCTGACATACAGCATGCCTGATTTTAAATCACTCAGTATCACCTTGTTCGTTTGAACAACTGTCTGTTGGTCTATGTACAGGTTCCTCATGAGTGCAATTATCTGTTCTGGAATTCCCATTCTCCTCAATGCTGTCAATAATTTGTTATGATTCACATAGTTGAATGCCTTTCCACAGTCAATAAAACACAGGTAAACATCTTTCTGGTCTTCTCTGCTTTTCAGCCAAGAAACATCTGATATCAGCAATGATATCCTTGGTTCCGCATCCTCTCCTGAATCCAGCTTGAATTCCCTGTCAATATACTGTGCAATCATTTTTTAATTATCTTCAGCAAAATTTTACTTGTGTGTGAAATTAATGGAGCCCTGGTGGTGCAGTGGTTAAGAGTTTGGCTGCTAATCAAATGGTCAGCAGTTCAAATCTACCAGCCACTCTTTGGAAACCCTATAAGGCAGTTCTACACTGTCCTATAGGTTCTCTACGAGTCATAATCAACTAGATGGCAGTGGGTTTGGTTTTTTGGTGATATTAATATTGTTCAATAATTTCTCCATTCTGTTGGATCACCTTTCTTTGAAATGGGCACAGACATGGATCTCTTCCAGTAGGTTAGCTAGGTAACTGTCTTCCAGATTTCTTGGCATAGTGGAGTCAGCATTTCCAGCGTTGCATCCATTTGTTGCAACATCTCAATTGGTATTCCATCAATTCCTGGAGCCTTGTTTTTTGCCCATGTCTTCGGTGCAGCTTGGACTTTTTCCTTTAAAACCATCGGTTCTCAGTCATATGCTACCTCCTGAAATAGTTGACTGTCTACCAAATCTTTTTAGTATAGTGACTCTGTGTATTCTATCTTCTTTTGCTAATTCCTGTGCCATTCAATCTTTTGTCCATAGGATCATTCAATACTGCAATACAAGGCTTGAATTTTTTCTTCAGTTCTTTCAGCTTGAGAAATGCCGAGTATATTCTTCCCTTTTGGTTTTCTAACTCCAGGTCTTTGTACATTTCTGTATAATACTTTACTTTGTCTCCTAAAGCCACCCTTTGAAATTTTCTATTCAGCTCTTTTATGTCATCATTTCTTCCACTAGCTTTAGCCACTCTAGCTATGTTTAAGAGCAAGTTTCAGAGTCTTTTCTGACATCTGTTGTGGTCTTTTCTTTTTTCTTGTCTTTTAAGGACTTTTTGCTTTCTTCATACATGATGTCATTCTACAACTCATCAGGTCTTCAGGCATTAGTGCTCAATGTGTCAAATCTGTTCTTGAGATGGTCTTTAAAATCAGATGGAATGTACTCCGTTGTACTTTGGCTCCCATGGGCCAGTTTTAATTTTCTTCAGCTTCAACTAGACTTTGCATATGAGCAATTGATGGTCTGTTCCACATTTGGCCTCTGGCCTTGTTCTGACTGACGGTACTGAGTTTGTCCATCGTCTTTTTCCACAGATGTAGTTGATTTGATTCCTGTGTATTCCATGTAATGAGATCCATGTGTAGAGGCACCCTTTATGTTGTTGAAAAAACATATTTCCAATTAATAGGCCGCTGGTCTTGCAAAACTCTATCATGTGATCGCAGGAGTTGTTTCTATCGCCAAGGCCATGTTTTCCAACTACTGATCCTTCTTTATTTTCAGTATTTGCATTCCAATCACCATTATCAATGCATCTTGACTGAATGTTTAATCAATTTCAGGCTGCAGAAGTTGGTGAAAGTCTTCAATATCATCATCTTTGGCATTAGTTTTTGGTATGCAGATTTGAATAATAGTATTAAATGGTCTGCCTCATAGTTATATGGATATTACCCTATCACTTCAGGATAGATCTTCAAATGTTCTTTTTGACAACAAACGTGATGCCATTCCTCTTTGTCATTTCCAGCATAGTTGATCATATGATTGATTTATAATGGCCAAGACCAGCCCATTTCAGCTCACTAACGCCCAGGATATTGACCTTCAAACATTCCATTTTATTTTTTGACAGCTTCCAATTTTCCTAGATTCATAAATCGTATGTTCCACATTTCGATTATCAATGGATGTTTGCAGCTGTTTCTTCTCATTCTAAGTCATGCCACATCAGCAAATGAAGGTACCAAAAGCTTTACTCCATTCACTTCATTAAGGTAGACTCTATTAGAAAGAGGCAGCTCTTCCCTAGTTGTATTTTGAGGGTCTTCCAACTTGATGGACTCATTTTCCAGCACCATATCAGACAATGTTCTGCTGCTATCCATAAGGTTTTCACTGGCCAACTTTTTTTAGAAGTAAATCACCGGGTCCTTCTTCCTAGTCTGTCCTAGTCTGGTACCTGTCCACGATGGGTGACCTTGCTGGTATTTGAAACACTAGCAGCATAGCTTCCAGCATCACAGCAACACACAAGCCACCGCAGTATGACAAACTGACAGACAAGTGGTGGACATGACGATTACTAACATGTTATTATCTCAAAAATAGTCAAAACAACCTCAGAAGTTTAGGTATATGCTTCTTGTTTATAAGTTCCGTGTTGTGAAAGAAAAGAAGACATATAAAATTTCTTGTTCTACAAACAGTATCCTGAGACCTAAGGCAAGTGAAGTGCTCATAGATAGTATTTCTCTGATGTTTATAATGTAGAGAAGAGGTGCAGAAAGTGCTGTACATGCAGTTATTTCTCTTGACAGCTCTATGAGGCTGGTATGCACTCCTTTTACAGATAAGATAACTGACATTCAGTGAAGTAAAGAAACTTCTCTAAATAAGTAAGTGATGGAATTCAAACCCAGGCATTTTACTGTTGTTATATTGACTCCTAAATAAACCTTAAACAAAAACAGCCTATTTATAACCAGATAAAGGCTAAATCCAACATAAATTCTATTCATGGCCTTTAAAATTATGTTCCTGTTTAGTGATATCTTAGTGCGTTAGTTTTGTCATTGCTCTATCCTCTTCTTTATCTCATATTTAGTGGGAATTATCAAATTCTATTGGCTCATCCCTTTACGCACTCCTAATAACTTTTCTGTTTTTTTTTTTTTTCTAACGTTTTATCAGAATGCCAGACCAGGCTCTCATCACCTCCTAACTGAACTAATTAGTAGCTTTCATCTTGGCCTGTGGCGTGCCATTACACCAGATTCATCTTTCTGGAATACTTTTAACATCAGTCTTCTCTTCAAAAGCCTTCAACAAATGGCTCCATCTTGCTGATACTATTTCTCAAAATGTGAGCCTTGGATCATATGCATTAGAATTAATTGGGAAGTTAAATAAAAAATATTGATATCTAGAGCTGACTTCCAAACCATTGGAAAATATTTTCTGAAGGTAGGACCCATAAATCTGCATTTTCAGTAACCTCCTAGGAGATTTTTATATACCCTAAATTTGAGAATCTCCATCTCTCAAAGTCTAGCTTCATCTCTTGCTCCAGTCTTATCCGTCTTCTTATTGTCCTATGATCCCAAACTTGGTCATACCTCTTTGTCTTCATTCAGGCTTTTTGCTATTGCTCCCTCCTCACTCAACCTTGTACTATCTTACTAATTTCAAATCCATGCCCTTCATGCCGCCACTCTAAATGCTGTGCTGTCTCTTAGCATTTCAAGTAAGTAAACATTCCACATCAAATTCTTAGATGACTACATAGTAAAAGAGAATACAGAATACACTTGCGCCTATTTTCATGGATAGTGGTTAGTTAACATTTTTTTCTCAATTACTCGTAGTAGGCAATATGAACAGTGATTATTGAACACAGACGGAATACACATCTGTGTTAACTTTAAGGTCACTGTCTCTTCTCCTGATTATGTTGGGGCCATTCTCCAGCTTAATACCCACAACGGAACTCTTTGAGGTTGGAATTACAATAACATGTGAGGAGACTAATAATAACAGAGATTTAATAACTCACAATGTATCACAACTAATAAGCATCGAGGCTGGAACTTGGGTCTAGATCTGTCTGACAATTTTAAGTGACAGCTTTTGGATGCAATGTGCCCAAACACATAGACACACACACACACACAGTAACACACACAAAGGTGTTTAACTATTTGATGCTCTATACCCTGCATAACACTATGTTTCTTTCATAACATTTTATTCATAATCATCCTGATAACTAACTTCTCATGTGCACCAACACGAAAGTTAGCAATGGTACATGCATTGTTACATAACAGCCTACTAAGGAGCCCAATTATTAGTCCCAGATTTCAAAAGCCGATGAACAAATTGAGGCTTTGAGAAATTCCATCAGTATATCAAATAACAGATTCAAACCCAGACAGTCTGATTCCCAAGTCCAAACTTTGTCTTCTTTTCTTTCACAACATGAAACTTCTAAACCAGGATGACTCTTCTAGTATCTTTCTTTTATAGCACTTAATTCATTTTAATGTATACACTAAGATATGTCTCTCCACTAGGTGGTAAATCCCTGATGGAACTCTGCCAATTTCAGCTGACATACAGAAGTTTCTCAGTAGATGTTAATGACAACATACACTGAAAAAGATACCACTTAAAACATGTTGTTTCAGTCATCGCTGGCATTTTAATAATGTTCTGCTGGACTGATACCTCTTTCAGCCATTTCTCTTCAACCACAATTTTTCACTTTATCAGTTTTCATGTTGAAACCAAGCACAGCTGCTTGTGAATCTGTAAACCTCAGAACCATTATGGGAGAGACTCATGCGCTCCTACCAGGTATAGATAGAGTTCATTATCTATTGAGCTTCCACCCTTTCTCCTCACAGTTTGTGATAAATTATTTACCACTGCCATCCTTCCAACCTTCCAATAATTTCATATATTTCTCTTACTTCACCTGCATTGTCTTTTCTTACTGTTTATCATCCTGCAGTCCTCACTAGTAAAATCTTAAAATTACAGAATCAAAATTCAACTTCCCCGACCTGTAAGAATATAATTGTCCCACTGACCCTGAGAGACAAAGAAAATATGGCAAATATAAAATAGTGATAACAGCATCATGAGAAGAACCCACAATCCAGATATTTGCTCATTAACTGCCTTTGTCTGTAATACTGAATCTTCAAGACCTAGAGTTGCAGGTTCAACAGTTCCCCTTGTTCTGTTGCTATCACACCCCTAGTATTTTCTTTGGCTATTTTCCCCCCAGTACTACTATTAAATTTGTGATCATTTCTTTTCCTACTTATATATTTCCAGACTCCTAAAAAGTCTTCGTTCTGGGAACCTACTTGCTCCATCTAAGTGTGTTTATCCTGTCTATTCCTCTCAAACATATAGGAATTCTGAGTATTTCATACAAATAGTTACTTTCAATATAACTCAAAGACATTCTCAATATCCTCTCCCTCCTAATATTCCTTGACATCTCCACTGTTACCGAGTAATGCTGTGTATCTCTTTACAACGTTCTTATATAAATCAGATTAGTGAATACTGGAAAGAAACCTGCCATTATTTGAGGAGTTAAATAATAAAGATTCCAATAAAAATATTTTTGTGTGTTTAAAAGTAAAAACGACAAAAACCAGTTGCCATAAAGTTGATTCCAACTCATGGAGATGCCACATGTAGAAATGTGCTCCATCGGGTTTTTAAGGTTCTGACCTTTCAGAAGCAGATTGCCAGGCCTTTCTTCTGAGGTACCCCCGGCCTACTTTAAGTTAGTAATCAAACACTCGTTTATGCCACCCAGGGACTCATAAAAATAATAATATAGTATCCAAATTAAGAATTCTAGCACCAGAGTAAAGTTTAGAATAGAGATAAATTAGGAATATACCATTGTTCAATAACAAGATCATTTCAAGGGAAGTAAAAATGCAAGGTAATATTACAACTCTTTCTTACAAAAGGTGCAACCACAGAGTCCCTTCTTAGGCCTAGAACCTCACAACAATTCCCTGGCGGAATTCCTTTCAATTTCGAAACGCTGGCATTCACATCACTGTTTCAGAAACACTTTCTCCCGAATAAAATTTACCAAAAAAAGATTTAAGGAAAATTTAATGATGTTTAGGCAGGCTTTAGTGTTAAATGAAGAAAAGTATATAAATGGCACTGCGTCCTTGACTAAACTGCATGAAATTCACTCTCTCTGTTTGTATAAAACAATAAGACAAAGAGCAAAGTAATGACCTTTCTCAAAGGTGTCCTTTTTTCTTTTTTTTAATGAAGAATAAATACCACTGCAGTTAACATCTCTGCAAATGGAAAGCAACAACAACAAAACCAGCTGGGGGCTGCAGCATGAGGTAATGTATAAATAGATACTCCATCAAGAGAACACAGCCATGGAGAGGCAGGTAGAAGTTGTCTCCTGGTGCTGTGGTGTTGGCACAGTTAACCAGACTCCAGATGGAGAAGGGAAGCATGGAGGAGCCAAAGTATATGAGAAGCACAGGCTGTCCATCTGGCAGTACCTCATGGTTCCTGAAAACTGCAGGTTGGGCATGAACCTGAACAATGACAATATATAACAAAGGACAAACACTACACACATTTAATTGGTCTTGCCTCCCACAACTTGATCATCTATTATCCACGGTTTAGTGTCAAAAATAGAGCCCTGGTGGCTCAGAGGTTACGAACTTGGCTGCTAACCAAAAAGTTGGCAGCTTGAATCCACCAGCCTCTCACTGAACACCCTATGGGGCAGTTCTAGTCTGTTCTATAAGGTCTCTATGAGTCAGAATTTACTTGACAGTGGCAGGTTTGGTTTTCTTTTGGTTCGGTGCTAAAATGTAGAAGTTCGTCATGATACTGTGGTATTTATGGTGTCAAACCGAATACTTCTAATACGATGACTTCACCAGACAACAACTGCTTTTAACATTTTATTTTGACCTTCATTTTGACATTGTATCTTTAGACATTTTATGTGTGAAAGATGTCAAAAAAAGAAAATTATTGACTCCACCAGTATTATAATTAACCAAACATAAGTAAGTGAGTTGGGAACTGAAGCAAAAATGTCAGCAATGAAATCTGTGTAATATCTGAAGTGTTAGGGTCCCCCCCCCATACTCACTCTTAATTTTTAGTGCAAGACACTTTGTCCACTATAATTCAGAAGACAAAAAAAAAAAAAAGATATTTTTCCCTTAAATTATCAGATACTTTTACCTCCTGAAAATAATGCTTTTTCTCCCCCATGGTATGAATTAAGAGGCGTTAACACAGGCAATTCAGCAGGGAGTCAATTATATTGTGCCTTCCATTGACTGCTAATACATTAGAATCATGAGAGTGGTAATCAAACATGTGCTTAGAAGGCACTCAATATCCCGGGGTACTTTAGGAACATAGTATCCATACTCTTTTTTTTATATTTTCATATTTAGAAGAACATCATTTCATATTTTCTTTGATTTGGCCAAAATGGAGCCCTGGTGGCACAGTGGTTATGAGTTATAGCTGCTAACTAAAAGCTCTGCAGTTCAAATCCACAAGCTGCTCCTTGAAAACTCTATGGAGCACTACTACTCTATCCTATAAAAAAAAAAAAAAACTATCCTATAAAAAAAAAAAATAGGGTCGCTATAAGTCAGAATCAACTCATTGGCAAAGGGTTTTGTCTTTTTTTGTCTTGGGGGGTTCTTTTTTGGCGGGGGGTGTTGGCCAAAATAATAGAATAATTCAATGAGCAGGAAATTCTTCATGTTTAACCCTCTGAGAAATACTGCGCCACTACGGTTACTCAATATAACTTTATATAAAAACCAACATTTTATTGCTACCCCTATTACTCAGCAATACCTGGACATAAGATATAACAAAACATTTGTTCAGATTTATAACAACAGCACAAAATAAGCACAATGCTAAAAAAAAATTATGGTTCAAAGTAGGTTAGCAGTACTCAAGGAATGTGCTCTTTAATATCATTGATATTAATACCAAAACCAAAAATCAAACCCAGTGCCATCGAGTCGATTCCGACTCACAGTGACCCTATACGACAGAGTAGAACTGCCCCATAGAGTTTCCAAGGAGCGCCTGGAGGATTCGAACTGCCGACTCTTTGGTTAGCAGCCATAGCATTTAACCACTATGCCGCCAGGGTTTCCACTGATATTAATAGAAAAAGAAAATGTATCAGTAACTGAAATGAGGTCAACCTGGTGGATATGAGCCAATGACTAATAGAGTTACAACTCTTTCTGGAATATAACAAGGTGATTGCATTTGTCACCTGAAGACATATCTCTGCGTGATAGAATGCAGAGGGGTCCCTGGGTGGCATAAATGGTTAAGTGCTCTACTAATAGCTGAAAGGTTGGCAGTTAGAACCCACCCAGAGTAGCCTCAGAAGACAGACCTGGGGATCTCCTTCCAAAAGGTCATGGCCTTGAAAACCCTAGGGAGCAGTTCTACTTTGCACACATAGGGTGACCATGAGTTAGAATTGAACTCAACAGCAACTAACGACACAGGATAGAGTGGCTTAGTAGGGAGATTGTGGAAGCATTCAATGCTAGAAAAGAAAGCACTCCCAAACCTGATGATACACACAATCAAGTCAAAATTCTCCTCCACATACCCACTGTACCACTAGAGTAATATTTGTAATATCTCCCTTTCTTTTTGATATGAAATTTTGTCCCCTTGAAACTCCTCTTCTTCCTCAAAGGCCAAAGCAAACTTATGTATAACAGAAGACATTACCCAATTCTGCAACATCTTAATGATCATTGGTATGTTTGAGTCCATTCTTGTGTCAATCCATCACATTGAGGGTTTCCCTCATTTTCGCTGACTATCAAACATGATGTCTTTTTCTAGCAATTGATCCTTCCTATTTGTCCAAAGTAAGCAAGACAAAATCTCATCATCAACACTTCTAAGGGGCATTCCGGTTGTATTTCTTCCAAGATTGATTTGTTCATTCTTCTGGCAGTTCACAGTTTGAGTCCAGCCAACACCACAGTTTGAAGACACTGATTCATTAATCTTCCTCTTTCCTTGTCCAGATTTTGAATGTATATGAGGCAACTAAAAAGACTATGGCTTGGGTCAGGAGCACCTTAGTCATCAAAGTGACATCATAGCTTTTTAAAATATTTAAAAAAGGTCTTTTGCAGCAGATTCGCCCAATACAACACATCATTTGTTTGATTTCTTCACTGCTGGTTCGATGGATGTTGGTTATAGACCCAAGCAGAATGCAAACATCGACAACTTCAATTTCTTCTTCACTGATCATGATTTTGTTTATGGATCCAGTTGTGGGGACTACCTAGATGCTTGAATTTAGCCGCTGAAACCTGCCATTAACTGTCCATAGGCTAATTGTAATCAAGTCAGACCTTATGTCTTGGTCCCCATTCTAGCCAGCAAGATGAGTTTGGGGGTCCTCTTGGTGCAATAAACATCTGTTCTGCACTGCACTACTATGTTCCCAGTCCTCATTTGCCCATTATTCTGCTGGCTCTGAGGCTTTGCCCTAAATCCCAGCACTCCTGGATTAACCTCTAATGCCTTGCTGATTCTAGCCATCTTTCTTCCCACAAATATGGTCCCCAAAACCCTATAACTATATTCTCTCACTGGAGGCTTTCTGCATACCAGATAGACAACCTGTATTTGCAATGGTGCCACCCATCTGATATCATAAACAATCAGCTAAAGCAGCATAATCATCCTATTAGTGGCTAGTGGTACTTAATTCAGAATAGATCAAGATTTAATTTGCTACACTTATCTCAGTTCCATCATTTGAAGTATGAGCCACTACCCTCAGGGTTTTTAAGCCCTTCCTGGCTTCCCAGTTCTTACTCAACAGTCTGCCACTGAGATTCCACTCATCTCCTGGCTAGGCCCAGCTAAGATCTGATCATCTTTCATGTTAAATCTAATTTCTCTATATAAAACTTGTTTAGGGAACATGAAAGGAAATAGAACATGATTTACCTCAGACCTACATCTCCCAGGATAGTAGTTAATATAACAACATACCAGAGAATACTAAAGACATATTTGTTGATATTAACCATTTACATGAGTTAAAATACAAAAGAAAATAATTTTTATATATTTCAAGAAATAAAATTGTCTTATAAATTTTATGTAACTCTATCTGAAGTCTAATGTATGCTGAAATACATGGAGATTGCCAGATTATTAAAAACAACCATTGGCTACTTTATGAAAAATTACTTTTCAGACCATGGAGACTCAATGACAAAATTAATTTAAGCATGGTATAGATAGATAGATGATAGATAGATAGATAGATAGATAGGTAGATGATAGATATAGATATAAAAAAAAAGATATATAGATATAGATAATTAGTTGGGAAGTTTTGTTCTTCTTCCCCTGAAAAAGATTGTGTTGAATTGTATGAATTGTAAAGATTTCATTAATTTTTCTTAGATATTTGGTAGAATTTTTTATTAGTTATAAAGATTGTATTAATTCTTCCTTAAACATTAGGTAGAATTTTGTAGTCAACACATCTGAGTTTGAAGTTTCCTTTCTTAGAAGTATTTGAATCAGGAATTTGATTTATTTAATACAGTATAGGTTATTCAGGTTATCGTTTCTTCTTGGTTAAGTTTTGGTAGTTTGTATCTTTCAAAGAATTTATCTATTTCATTTAAGCTCTCAAATTTATGTTCACAGAGCTTTTTTGCAGTTTTCCATTTTAAAATTTCTAGGGTCAGTTGTCACTTCCCCTCTTTCATTCTCGATATGTATAATTTGTTCTCTCTTTTCTCTTAGTCAACCTGGCGAGAAGTTTTTCAGTTGTATAGATTTTTTTTTTTTTTTAAGAACCAGTTTTGTTTTCATTGATTTTCTCTAATGTTTTACTCTTTTCATTTTAAGTGATTTCTGCTCTGATCTTTGATTTCCTTCCTACTGTTCCATTTAGGTTTTGTTTTCTTTTCCTGGATTCAAAAGGTAGGAGCTTAAATTATTGATATGGGAACTGCTTTCTTCTCTAATTTAAGCATTGAATCTTATAATCTTCCCCAAAACTGGTTTAGAGGCACTACAAGCATTTTGATATTTTCTATTTATATGTGTGCATATATATATAAAATAAAATACACTTTTTTTTTTTTTAAGTTCAAAAATATTTCCTAATTCCCTTTGGTATTTCTTCTTTGATCCAAAGATTAGTGTTCTGTTATTTAATTTACAGATACTTGGGGATTTTAAATAAGGTGTGTTTTGTGACCCATGTGTGGTTTATCTTGGTGAGTGTTACCATGTACACTTGAAAAGAATGTGTATTCTGCTGTTGTTGGGTAGAATGTTCTTTAAATGTCAATTAAGGTAAGTTAATTGACGATGATGCTCAAGTTTTCTATACACTTTTGCTCATGTCCTGTTTATTTGGTCTATCAATTAGTGAAAAAGGAGTGATAAAATTTCCAAATAGAATTGTAGGTTTCCCTATCGCCTTTTAGTTCTTTTTGTTTTTGCTTCACATATTACAAAGCTTTGTTATTATGGGCCTACACATTTACAAATGTTATGCCTTTGTGAGTTGATCCTTTCACCATTATGTAACATTCACCTTTGTCCCTGGTAATTTTCTTTGTTGTGAAGTCTGCTTTATCTGATATTAATATAGTCACTCCAGCTTTTGTTTTGATTCATATTTGTGTAGTACATCTTTTGTGATCCTATTATTTTTAACCTACTTAAATCATTATGGAAACCCTGGTGGTATAGTGCTTAAGAGCTACGGTGCTAACCAAAAGGTCAGCAGTTCAAATCCACCAGGTGCTCCTTAGAAACCCTATGTCACAATTGTACTTTGTCACATAGGGTCGCTATGAATCGGAATTGAGCCAACAGCAACAGGTTTGGTTTTGGTTTTTTTATATCATATTTCAATTACATTTCTTGTACAAAACACATAGAGCTTGGCTTTTATATTCAATGCCAAAATCTCTGTCTTTTAGTAGTGTTATTAGACCATTTATATTTAATGGAACTACTGATATGCCTGAATTTATATCTGCCATTTTGTTATTATTTTATGCTTGTCCATTCTGTTTTGTTGTATTAGTTTTCTATCACCAGTGTAGGAAATTACACTAAACGGAGTCGTTAAAAAGAACGCCAACTTATTATCTCACTTTCTGTAAGCCAGAAGTGTGGATACAGTCTGGCTCAGTTACTTGCCCTGCTTTTAGTTTCACAAGGGCAAAGTCAACATGTCAGCAGGGCTCCAGTACTTTCCGAAGGCTCTGGGGAAGAATTCAGTTTCTTCCAGCTACAGAGCTGAGGTCCCCATTTCCTTGCTAGGCGTCAGCCAGAAACCTATCTCAGCTCCTTATTGCCACTTGCATTCCTCATCACTTTGCCCTCCAAATGTGGGTGGAATTCATCATAAGACTAAAATATCTCTGACTTTCCCTTTTGCCAGGTCTCTATGACTGACTGTTTTGTTTTCCTCTTCTGCTTTTAAGGCCTCATTTGATTACATTGAACCCTCCCAGATAATCCTGTACAGTCTCCCTAACCTAAGGTCAGCTGATTACATTGTAATTACATCTGCAAACTTCTTTTACAGCAGTACGTGGATTAGTGTTTGATTAAATAAAAAAAGATGGAAATATTGGGGGGACATCTTTAGAATTATGTCTATCACAATCTTCCCTTTTGCCCCCAAAATTCAAGTCTCATCCAAATACAAAATACATTCACCCTCCTCTCAATGTTTCCCATTATAGCATCCCACCCATCTAAATCTCATCTGATGAAAACCTCAAAATCATGTCGTCTAACTCAAATGTGGATAAGTAATCCATTAAGTATAACTCCTGGAGACAAATCCTATCCATCTGTGGTTCTGTAAAATTAAAAAAAAAAAAAAATCAAGTTATCTTCTCTCAACCTACAATTGTGGAGCAGGCATAGAATATCAGTTCCAAATATCCCAATTCCAACAGGAGAAAATTGGAAGGTAAAATAGTCACTGGTCCAACACAGTTTCAAAATCTAGGTGGGTAAACTACATTAAGTTTCAAGGCCTGGAAATAATCCTTTGTTGCTCTCAGCTCCATCCTCTGGGCTCTTAGTTTCTCCCTTTGTGTCATCCAACCTTTTCCAAGAAAAGTAGCATCTGTTTGCAGTTGCGTAGTTTAATTACGACAAGGGGATACTGTGTGTTTTAAAGTCAGGAAAGGTGTGCATTAGCATTGCATCCTTTCACCACACTTATTCCATCTGTATGCTGAGCAAGTAATTCCAGAAGCTGGACTATATGAAGAAGAACACAGCATCAGGATTGGAGGAAGACTCATTAACAACTTGCATTATCCAGATGACACAACCTTACTTGCTGAAAGTGAAGAGGACTTGAAGCATTTGCTGATGACAATCAAAGACTACAGCCTTCTGCATGAATTACACCTCAAAATAAAGAGAACAAAAATCCTTACAACTGGACCAATAAGCAACATCATGATAAATGGAGAAAATATTGAAGTTGACAACGATTTCATTTTACTTGGATCTATAATCAACATCCATGGAAGCAGCAGTCAAGAAATCAAAAAACGCATTGCATCTGGCCAAATCTGCTGCAAAAAAAAAGATCTCTTTAAAATGTTAAAAAGCAAAGATGTCACCTTGAAGACTAAGGTGCACCTGACTCAACCCATGCTGTTCTCAATCTCCTAATATGCGTGTGAAAGCTGGATAATGAATAAGAAAGACCAAAGAAGAATTGATGCCTTTGAATTATTGTGTTAGTGAAGACTATTGAATATACCATGGACTGCCAAAAGATCGAACAAATATGTCTTGGAAGAGGTGCAGCCAGAATGCTCCTTAGAAGCAAGGATAGTGAGACTACATCTCACATACTTGGACATGTCATCAGGAAGGATCAGTTCCTGGAGAAGAACATCATGTTTGGTAAAGCAGAGCTTCAGTGAAAAAGAGGAAGACCCTCAACAAGACGGATTGACACATGGCTGCAACAATGGGCTCAAGCATAGCAACAATTGTGAGAATGGTACAGGACAAGGCAGTGTTTTGTTCTGTTGTACATAGGTTCACTATGAGTTGGAACCAACTCAATAGTGCCTTACAACAACAGTTTTATCATTAATTTTAACTCTCAGTAGAATTTTGGGGATAAACAGCCTTCTTTCACTTTATACTTTCTCTGTCCACAAGCTAGCAGTGCTTCTGCTGGTATGAAATTCTCAAGAACATTATGGTCTTCGTGTAAATTTCATGGGGGTTCATTTCATTAGAGAAGGGGCTCCTCTACAGATCTATGCTAGATAACCCCTTCTTTACTTTCAATTCCTTCTGAGATGGCTGAGAGACAACACCCTTAAGATTTCTAAAGACTCTCTAATTTGAATGAGATCTGTAAATCACACCCTTAATCTCTTTGAAGAGCCTTTTAAGTGACTGAATACTCTGATCTTTTGATCTTTCTGAGGTTTCAGAGAAGGAGTGTAGAGTCACAGACTCAGTACCTTCTCTACAGTATACTTTCCTGATAATGAATCTCTTGATGTTAGAATCTTCTGCAATCTGGATGGGCTACGAATTTTCCAAATCATTAAGTTGTCATTCTTTTTGGTTTAAAAGTTCTTCCTACAATGTCTCTCTCTTCTCTCACATTTTAGTAAAAGCAGCAAGAAAAAAATCAGGTGACACCTTCAACATTTTACATGAAAACTTCTCAACTAAACATTCAAAATCAACATTTACAAATTTTGCTTTCCACATTGCTGAAAGACACCATTTTGCTAAGCTTTCCAACACTATGGCAGCAAGGATCCCTGTTCATCCAGTTTCCAATAACATGTTCCTCATTTGGTTCTAAGCCCTTACCAGCAGCATCTTTATTGTACATATTTCTACTAATAGCCTATTCAGCAAAACCTAGGCTTTTACTATCATGTGCCTCAAAATTCTTCCAGCCTCTGCCCATTGTTAATTCTATAGCCACTGCCACATTATTAGGAATTTATTACAGCAACATTCCTATTCCTCATAGCGGCCTTATAGCCAGGAACTAAAATATGTATTAGTTTTCTGTTGCTGTCATACAAATTATCACACGCTTAGTAGCTTAAAACAATATCATTTATTATCTCACAGTTACCGTGTGTCAGAAGTTCAGGCACAGTGTGGCTCAGCTGGTTCTTCTGCTTAGGGTCTCACAAAGCCAAAATCAAGTTGTCAAGAGGCTGCATTCCTTTGTGAAGGCTCTGAGGAATTGTCTTCCAAGCTCATTCAGATATTTGGCAGAATTCATTTCCTTGCAGCCATAGAGCTGACTCAGATCATCCTGGAGCCTCTCTCAACTCCTTAATGCCACCTGCATTTCTCCTCACCTTGCCCTTCAAACAACAGTGGGTCAAGGCTGTCTCAGGCGTCAAAATCTCTCTGACTTCCTCTTGTGTTGCATCATGTTGACTAACTCTCCTGTCTTCTTCTGCATTTCAGAGTTCATGTGATTAAAATGGGCCCCCCTGAGTAATCCAGGATAATTTCCCTATTTTAATACAATTCATTGGCAACCTTAATTACATCCGTAAAGTATTTTCACAGCAGTACCTGAATTAGCATTTGATCAAATAGCCGTTTTTATTACCACCATTGGAATCAAAATCACCATCTTCTTGCCTGGATGCTGCACAAGCCTCCTGTATTAGTCAGGGTTTTCCAGAGAAACAGAACCATCAGGATAGACAGATTAGACAGATAAATAGGTAGGTAGATAGGTAGACAGGCAGGTAGACAGACAGACACACAAGTAGACAAGTAAGCAAGTAGATAAGTAGACAGGTAGATAGGTAGGTAAATAGATAGACAGACAGGTAGATAGATTTGTAGATAGATAGAAAGAGAGATAGATACACAGATACCCAGACACAGAAAGAGAGAGTTATTTTGAGGAATTGGCTCACACAATTGTGGGGACTGGCAAGTCCAAAATCTGTATGTCAGGCAGAAAGTCTAGCAGTCTTGAATCCAAAATTGGTAGGCTAAGTGGCAGGCTGGAAACTCAGAGTCTTGAGATCGAAATCCAGAGGCCAGACAAGCAAGATACTCTAGCAAGATACCTATTTTACTGTCTTGAGGCAGAATCTTTCTTCCTTCTGGAAACCTCAGTTTTTCCTCCTAGAATCTTCAACAAAATGGATGAGGTCCAGCCACATCATAGAGTGTAATCTACTTTACTTTAAGTCAACTGATTACAAATGTTAACCATATCTAAATACCTTCATAGCAACATTTGACTAGTGTTTGACCAAACAACTAGGCATGATAGCCTAGATAAGTTGACATAAAATTAACCATCACACCTTTTAATGGGTCTTCTCCAGTTTTACTCTTGCCCAAATTCAATCGAGTCTCCAAGAGCAGCAAGTCTGAACTTACAACTCAGGCCTTGTCATTCCTCTACCTGAAACCCTAAAACGACTTCTCTCTATATTGAGAAATAAATGCAACATTCTTAATATGGTCTCTAGTCCCTGTAACCTCATCTCATGCCATTGCCCTGCCACACATATGCTTCAGGCACACTAGTCTTTCTTGACTTTGAGAAATACATTGAGTTCCTTTCTGCCTCTGGGACTTTCCCTGTGTGACCGTACAGATCCTTAATCATCCATCCTCTTATTTTCTTGTATTTCTTGATGTGGTTATGTACTAACCACTGTGTTAGATCAGGGAATCCTGTTACACAATACAGATAAATTCTAGGTCTTAAAGGTCTACATTTATGGCGAACAAGACAAACAATAAAAAAGTAAAGAAATAAGCAATATTATGACAGATACTACGGCAGTGGGGGTGGAGTTAATTTGGACTGGTGGGGAAGGCCTCTCTGAAAAGGTAACATTTAACTTGCAACCTGAATGATGAGATTGAGGCAATTAAATAACTAAGTCAAGAGCATTCAAATCAAAAAGAAGAGCACGTTCAAAGGCCTTGAGTCTGGAAAGAGTTTCATGTGATAGAAGAACTGAAATATAGCCATGGAGACTTCAACACTTTGAGTCTAAGAGAAGAGCCTGAGATAAAGTTGGAGAGCATACCAAGGCTAAATCAGGAAAGACTGAAAAGAGTTGATTTTAAGTGTACTGGGCAGATTTTGGAGTTGTTTAAGCAATACAGTGACATAATTTGATGTACCAAAATAACTTCATTGTAGTACATGTTCCTCCACAAAACATTCCCTAAAATCAACTACGAGATTACCAGTAAATAAGAGCATCTTCAAATATGTTTATGTGCCTTCAGAGAGGTATTTTATTCTTTTATTATTAAGTTATACCAGAAGACAGCTTGTTCTTATAAATAGCTGATTCCTTAGAGCCTTAAACAAGTATGTAATTAAAACTACGCACAAGCACAAAGAAACCAGTCCCCAAAAGGAAGGTGGAATAGCTAAACCCAATAATACTGTGATGGACAGATGCCAATATATATTGTACACAAGAAGCAGCAATAAAAATTGTAACTATAAATGTTCAATTCCCGGTAAGAGAATAGTAAAAAATAATAATAATAATAACTCCAATCTACTTTAGCAGTTTTATTTATATAGTGCATGCATTTTTTTTTTCTTGACTGCCTTACCATAGCTTTTAATGATGAGGTTAGTAACAAATATTTTGCTTCACATTTTCCAAAGAGTACATGTGGCTTAGGAAGCCTATAGGAAACAATTTCCAAATAACCACAGACAGAATTCAGATTCATGGCTTACTTAATACTTCCTGGCATGAGTATTTAAAAAACTCATTTTTTAAGGATATAAGCAGTTTTCTTCTAAAGAAAAATTTCTCTATTGCATGGATTTAATCTATTCTAAAGAGCAAAGATACAATTGGTATCAATTTTTTTTGAATAGTATAGAAAGAATTACTTGTGATCTTTTAAAATTTGGAACTTTGAAATCTCTCTAAGATTTCTAAAGGTATAAATAAAACTAACATAACAGTGAATACAACTAAGAAAGAGTTTTTTGTTTTTTTTTTAAATCAAGGAGATGACTTCTAAGAAACATTTTACGTCTTCATCTGAGAGCTTGGAATTCATTATTTTGAAAACAGATTTTAAGTTGTTATTGTTGTTAGGTGCCATCAAGTCAGTTGGAACTCACAGTGACCCTACAATAGAAGGAAACACTGCCCATTCCTGCACCGTCCTCACAATCGTTGTTATGCTTGAGCCCACTGTTGCAGCTACTGTGTCAACCCATCTCTTTGAGAGACTTCCTCTTTTCTGCTGACTCTCTACTTTACCAAGCATGATGTCCTTCTCCAGGGACTGATCCCTCCTGATAACATGTCCAAAGTACGTGAGACACAGCCTCACCTTCCTTGCTTCTAAGGACCATTCTGGTTGAACTTCATCCAAGACAGATTTGATCGTTCTTTTGGCAGTCCATAGTATATTCAACATTCTTCGCCAACATCATAATTCAAAGGCATCAATTCTTTTTTGGTCTTCCTTATTCATTGTCCAGCTTTCCCATGCACGTGTGACAATTGAAAACACCACGGCTTGGGTCAGGCACACCTTAGTCTTCAAGGTGATGTCTTTGCTTTTTAGCACTTTAAAGAGATCTTTTGCAGCAGATTTGCCCATTACAATGCATCTTTTGATTTCTTGACTGTTGCTACCATGGGTGTTGATCGTGGATCCAAGTAAAATGAAACCTTGACAACTTCAATCTTTTCTCTGTTTATCAAGATGTTGCTTATTGGTCTAGTTGTGAGGACTTTTGTATTCTTTATGTTGAAGTATAATCCATACCGAAGGCTGTAGTCTTTGGTCTTCATCAGTAAGTGCTTCAAGTCCTCTTCACTTTCAGCAGGTAAGGTTGCGTCATCTGCATATCACAGGTTGCTAATGAGTCTTCCTCCTTCTTCATATAGTCCAGCTCCTTGGATTATTTGCTCATCTTACAGGTTGAATAAGTATGGTATGGTTTAAGTTGTTAGGTAATTCAATTGGAAAGAAGAAAAACCCATTCTATTTGTATGAGCTAGCAATCCTTTATGGTTTAAGTTGTTAGGTAATTCAATTGGAGAGAAGAAAAACCCTTTCTATTTGTATGAGCTAGCAATCCTTTCCTTACACGCTCAGTATTGTACGTAAATAATGGAGTTGATCCTGCAGTACAGTTAACTTTAAGGTACACAGATAAACATTGAAAATTTAAAGGGAAATAAAGGGGATTTTAGTGTTCTATTAGCTTTAATAATTGGAGAAACCTTTCTGCCATTTACAACCATGAAATGAAATACTCTATCAATTAACATAACTTTTTGATATGGAAATAAAATGGCATTCAAGGAGATCCAGAGCCAATAATACACTACTAAGAAATTTTATAAAACGAAAAAACCAAACCCACTGCCGTCAAGTCAATTCTGATTCGTAGCGACTCTACAGGACAGTGTAGAACTGCCCCACAGGGTTTCCAAGGAGCACCTGGCAGATTCGAACTGCTGACCTTTTGGTTAGCAGCCGTAGCACTTAACCACTATGCCACCAGGGTTTTATGCATGTGAATAATACAGAACACTAATAATAATCACTAAAACGGCTTTCACTCTTTAAGTAGTTTTCAATGAGCGTGGCTCTATATACGCACTTTATATGTATTATCTCAACCCTCATGATTATCCTATGAGGAGGGCAATTGTATTGAATCCAGTTTTTACAACTGAAGAAACAGAAGTTAAAAGAAGTAATTTGTTCAAACTATACTGTTTTATTCAGGTGGTACAAAGACAGAAAGGTTGTAATTTCTGCCCTCAGCCCAGTTACAAACATAGACCAATAAAGCAATAACTTTAATGCAAAGTGAAAAGATAAAACATAAACCAAAAACGGCATGGAAGCCCATCAACACTGATTTGAACTCAGGTGAATAGGTAAGGAAACCTTCCTGCTACAAGCGATGCTAGTGTTTAAACTGAGTCTTGGAGAAGGATGAAGAGTTAGCCAGGAAAGAAATGGGGAGGGTGATGGGAAGAGCCTCAGAGGAAAGTGCATTACAAAGCCATACAGATATGAAATGGCCAGATGTCTTTCAGCAACTGCAAATGCCAATGTGTATGGATGGGAGCATAAGGTTCGTGGAGACAAACGGACAGAAATTAAGCTGGAAAGGATATCAGCAGATGTCTCTGATGAAGAAAATATGACTTACATTATCTTGGGGCAGCTACTTAATCTTTCTCTGTGCTCCTGTTTTCTTATCTGTAATGTGGATTTATAATGCCTACAGTTTTTCTGAGGACTAAATGGTATAATAACGAAAAATTTGTATGAAAAAAAAAAAAACTTATAAAAACAACCAGGACACTTAAATATTTGTTTAGTAGCTAACAAAAGTGGTCTAGTCAGGACCTAAACTCAGATAGGAGAGACTCTAAAGCCATTGGTTCTACCCCATATGAAGCCTAAGAAATATATATGTTCTCATTGTTGGGGGCCCTTCAGTCAATTTTCGACTCATGGAAACCCCATGTGACGGAGCAGAACTGTGTCACAGGGCATTTCTAGGCTATAATCTTTAGGGAAGCAAATCTCCAGTTCTTTCTCCTGAGAAGACGCTGGTAGGTTTGAACCACCAACCTTTTGGTTAGCAGTCAAGAGGTTAACCATCATGGCACCAGGGCTCCTTAACATGTATATTCAAGAACACAATTCACATCACAAAATTATTTTTTTCTTTATTTTATACCTAAGAGCTTCAAAAAAAATTTTTTAAGAGCTTCCAAATTAAAAAAAAAAAAATCTTAATATTATATATATATATAAATGACAAGTAAGGAGAACAAAGTGACAACTATAAGACGTACTTAAGAACAGAATGCAATAATTATGTTTTGTGATCTAGGAAAATAAAAGCTACTGGCTACAAAAGGAGCCCTGGTGGTGCAATGATTAAGTACTGACTACTAACCAGAAAGTCTGTGGTCTGAATCCACCAGTCACTCTGCTGGAGGAAAGACCTGAGGATCTGCTCCCGTAAAGATTAAAATCAAACCAAATTTGTTGCCGTCAAGTCAATTCTGACCCCTAGCAGCCCTATAGGGCAGAGCAGAACTGCCCCATAGGGTTTCCAATGCTGTAATCTTTACGGAAGCGGAAGCGGAAGCGGACTGCCACATCTTTCTCCAGCAGAGCAGCTGGTGAATTCAAACCAGTGACTTTTCAGTTAACAGTGAGCGCTTTTAACCACTGCACCAACAGGGCTCAGAAACCCTATGGGGCAGTTCTACTCTGTCTTATAGGGTCACAGTGGGTCAGAATCTACCCAAGGGCACATAACACCGACAACAACATTGGTTACAGAATTTTCTCCTTATATACAGGAGTGTTTTGTTTAGAGATTTATTTTCTATTTTAAACTTAATTTTTACTTTTTTTTTCTCTTTAATGGATATACTTCAAACTTAGATACAATTTCATGCTGGCATTAGGTTATAAAAATCCCAATGATTTTTTAAGCGGTAATGCTACATTGGAGCCCTGTTGGTGCAGTGGTTAAGAGTTCTGCTGCTAACCAAAAGGTGAGCAGTTCCAATCCACCAGCTGCTCTTTGGAAATCCTGTGGAGCAGTTCTACTGTCCTATAGGGTCGCTATGGTCGGGATCAACTCAATGGTAATGGGTTTGGGTTTTTTTTTTTTTTTTTTGCTTTTAATACTAAATTGGATTCATTGAGTGGTGTTATTGGTTATGCGCTGGACTACAAACCAAGAAGTTAGCCATTCAAACCCACTCAGAGGCACTTCAGCCTACTTCTGATAAGTCACAGCCTGGAAAACCCTACGAGCAGTTCTACTCTGCACACTTGGGGTCACCAAGAGTCGGAATCAACTTGACAGCAACTAATAATAACACTAAGTTAGATGAATTGCTGATCTCAGCAACAATGAATTATTAAAATATGTCTTAGCCTAGTCATTCATTAAATAACTGTCCTCTATTTTCCTTAAATTCTAAGCTAGGCTATTATAGTTTGCACATATGTTTCATTCATTTGTATGTGTTCTCTTTGTTCTTCCAAACAATTTGTTCCCTTCACATTACCTCTATTCTGCTCCTAAAATTGAATTCTTGACTCATCATTAGAAAAACTCAGTTTAGTCCCTACTACCTCACAGGAGCCCTGGTGGTGCCGTGGTTAAGGAGCTTGGCTGCTAACCAAAAGGTCAGCAGTTCAAGTCCACCAGCTCCTCCTTGGAAACCCTATGAGAAAGTTCTACCCTGTCTTGTAGGGTCACTATGAGTCAGAATCCACTCAATAGCAACAGGCAAGTAAGTACCTCACAGGGGTTAATCCTTCTCAAGGCCTTCCTTTTACAATTGGTCAATAAAATAAGTAGAATCCTTCTCTGCATTATCATAAATATGGAGTCCCATTCAGTAAATGTTTCATATTCAGAAGTAAAGACAACAGACAAAAGGTCCAAAACAGATAAATCATATCTTTCAAATTTAAATACTGAGAAGGCATGTATTGTAATTTTTTATATAACCTGACACAATTGCAAAAGCCTGAAGATATGGAAATATATTTTTTCTTGTTTGCAAATCTCAATGACATAAAGTGATCCTGAAATCTTTGTTTTAACAAAATCAAGTTAAGTTCTAAATTATCCTGTACACATGTTTAATAAAATAATCGTAAGAGATAAGATTGAGCAAATTTATGACACATTCTGTGGAAGCCGGTCATCCTCTTTCCCCAGTCACTCCCATCATCGCCCAATGGGTTCACGAACCAAGTGGCCATGGTGGCAGGGATGGCCAAGTACAGGGTCTGGAGAAGGGAGAAATGGTTTATGAGGAGAATTTACGTCGAAATAGGGAAAGGTCTACTGAAGAGATAACGGGAGCAAGTGTTTACAAGAAACAAAAACTTCAAAGGTCAACAATTTTCTAGTCATAAGTTATCTTCAGACACAATTTCCTATGTCAGCCTCAAAAATGCATCATCACTAATCAAACACACACACACACTTAAGCAATAAATCAAATGATTCTGGGAAGATTGCAGTGGCAGAATCATTTTTTTTGGATCTTCCTGGTTCCCCACAAAAGTGCAAATGAAACTAGACAGCAGAACCAAAAGTCTATAGAAATCGTTTACAAACTAGGTGACTAAGTATCCCTATGAACTCCCTTAAACAAAACAATAGAGCAAGCACTAAGAAAACCATACAAAGAGATGGAATTAAAAACATTATAAATAAAGCAAGATGAACTCCTAATTTATCTCTAATTTCAGTACACTGAAACCTATCAAATATGTTTAAGTTCATCAGGTCACTTTAAGAGACTGAAAGGAAGTGAATTTGTTGCTTTTGCCCATTGCCATTGAGTTGATTCTGACTTATAGCAACTTCTATAGTACAGAGTAGAACTGCCCCATAGGGTTTCCAAGGAGCAGCTGGTGTATTCAAACTGTTGACCTTTTGGTTAGCAGCCATATAGATCTTAACCACTGAGTCACGAGGGTTCCATATATATGCACAAACATACATACATACATATATATATATATATGAAAGTGAAAATGAGACGTTATGTATGTCCTGATGAAAGAACACACCACCACTAAAGGGGTCTAACTAGAGTCTGATTACACCTCTGGACCCAACTGCCAACTGCAGCAAATACAGAGGCAGAAGAATAGGTTGAACTGCACCAGGACTATGGTGCCCAGACATGATAAACTCTACGGATTAAAGGGTCCAAGCTCTTCCAGAGATAAATTATAAGGAAAAGAGACTGAGGAGGAACCTGTAGATTAAAACAGGCTTAAAAGACATCAAAGTTTTAAAATGGGTCAGACTAAACTACAGTGTCTAGGAATGTACTCTTGGCTGAGAAAACCATACAGAAAAGTGGTTATTATAGAAATTAAGATACTGATTACATTTGGAGGATGAGAGAGGCCTATGACTGGGACTCAACACGTGGAGTAGCTTCTGGGGTAGATGGCAAAGTTCTATTTCTTGACTTGGGTAGTGGTCACAAGGATATTCATCTCATAATTCACTAAGCTATGCGTTTGTTTTTCTGGTTTCCTACATTTGTGTTTTATTTTACAACAAAAAGGTTATAAAGGTTAAACATATCATGTGCATGAACTTAATTCTACATTAAATATATACACTGCTAGAGCAAGAGATTGATGTCAGAAAGGTAATATTTTCTCTTCCAGTATAACTACTTCAAGGTGCTCCTAAGCTAACTAAGCATTAAATGTTATTTATCACTAGATTCTTCTGTGGCAGAGGTATTTCTAACATGATCTATTTATGGAAACTTAATATCTTGAAAAGGCATGAGTGTTGACCTCAAACAGGCCTGAGTTTTAATCCCAACCCCAATTCCTTTTAGTTTTGCAATTTAGTCTCTCTGATTTTGAATTTTCTTATTTGCAAGATGGAGTAACTACTGAACATTGTTGTTTTTAAAGGAGGACACTTTGCGTCTAAAATGCCTAGAAACAGTTCAGGTACCCAAGAAATATTTCCTGTTATTTGGATTACATGGAGTCCCTGAGTGGCCAAACAGTTAGGCACTCAACTACTAGCTAAAGGGTTGGCAGATAGGATCCATTCAGAGGTACCTTGGAAGACAAGTCTGACGATCTTGTTCAGAAAGTTCACAGTCTTGAAAACCCTATGGAACAGTTCTATTCTGCACACATGGGGTCTAACCCAACTAACAACAACATTTTGATTACAGCAATTCTTTTCATATGTCCAGTATTCACTTTAACAAAATAACAAACTCCAAAAATATTGACTCCTCCCAGTAGCATTCCATAACAGATACAAAGCTTCACTGTGGATTAATTAATCTTAACGTATTTACTCCATTCCCCATTATGAGCTTCCAGGCATGTGAACCAATAAGAAATATTACAGTTATCTTTTTAGTATGGGATTCTGTGGTTATTGTTTGGAACCTTGGTGGTACAGTGGTTAAGAGTTCGGCTGCTAACTAAAAGGTTGGCAGTTCGAATCCACTAGTCACTCCTTGGAAATGCTATGGGGCAGTTCTACTCTGTCCTATAGGATTACTGTGAGTCAGAACTGATTTGATGGCAAAGGGTTTGGGTTGGTTTTTTTGGTTTGGTAGTTACTATTCAATACGTCAAAATGTACTAGACTCCTCCAGACCACTAAAAACAGGTGAGGACACCAGGAGACCTGTCTAAGGTGATCCATGGGATCTGTTGGAATGAAATCAACCAACATTGAAAGAAAGCACCTGGAACCGAACAGGAAGAAAACGCCTGCTCCTTTACCTCTTGCCTTTTCTTTCCCTCAAGTCAACCTCTTTCCCACTGCCTTCAGCTCCCTGGGGACATTCTCCCAAAGCCAAATATGAGGTTCACAAGCACCACATTCTGTTCTTTCAAAAGATATTGAAATCACAACTTCTAGTTGCAGAGATGAATGCAATCAGTTTGAGTCACACATCAGAGGTTAGAGAAATGATATTTTGAAAGTATCTTTTTTTTTTTTAATTTTCCTCTACTACAGAGAGTGTTTCAGAGCAGATATTTTGCACTTGAAAAGCGAGGATGAATGCCACCATGAGAAGGAGGCAGATATGACCTAGGGGGATTTCCAGCAATATGGAAAAGGGAAATAAAAGAAGTCCATAAAAATGTGAAGGATGAGAACAGGTTTATAAGTTATCCCTTTTCATTACTCTGCCCTTTTACCTTGAGGTAAACAGCTGTACGTAGAGGACTTTATAAAGATGGTGCTAAATATTTAGGGATGGAAATACTTTTTTTCCATGACTGATCAATTTCTACCCACAAAAGAAAAAGGAAAAACATATCAGCTGAGAATCTCCCACTACAAAAAAACAATCTGAAAGAGATGATAATATGAGGCATAAGTTAAATAACATTTCCAGAGTTAAAAGCATATGATAACGTGCAAAGTAGCTGGGATATAAATGCTATAGATTTTTTTTTTTAAAGTCTCATGAGTGTGGACTATGTAACTGATTTTGAGTATCTCTGGTGACATTCCTTGCCTTTTCTTTGCACCTCTTTTAATTGAATCCCTTGCACTTCACCAAGACAGGTCCCAGAATTCACGGGGATAAGCGGTGTGAAATACAAACTGAAGACTACTTCCCTCTATCTAAACCAAAAAAAGAAAAAAAAAAAAAAAAAACTCCATTGCCACTGATTTGATTTCAACTCACAGTGACCCTATAGGACCGAGAACTGCTCCATAGGGTTTCCAAGGAACAGCTGGTGGATTCGAACTGTCAGCCTTTTAGTTAGCAGCCAAACGCTTAACTATTGCCCCACCAGGGCCCCTCCCACTACCTAGTCCCATAATATTCAACATTTGTATGGCTTTCATGAAGGTTAAACCCCAAATGGGGTTTCTACTTGCAGTTATACTCCACCAATCACTCACCTTGGAGGAACTAAGACTGCCATTCTTACCGGTCAACTTAGCATATCTGCTGCTTTGTTATTAAAAGCCATACCTTGGACTGTGACCTCTGTTTGCAGGTCTGCTTATCAACTATCCAGCCACCTGCTAAGAACTTGTCTCTATCTCAGGCCCCTTTTCTTTGTATAAATGTACTATGTCAGAATGAAAAGGTAGGTGGAACCACTCTGTGCAGGATAAATGAAGTCAAACACTTCTCTCTCCAATAGTGGCAACCTTAAACTCATTTACTTTAAAGGAAGAGATAAATAAACCCAAAAGAAATACAACTGTATAAGAATTTGGGGTCCAATTAAATTAAGTTTAGAAGAAATATCAGAACTGAAAATTACCAAATTACTATTCAAGATAGCTCTCCTATGTTCTTAAAACTGTTCTCTACCATTATAAATATTTTAGTCATGGAATAAAATCCATGTCTTGGCTTTAAGATCCCAAGGAATATAACTATTCATTTGTATCAATAAACCCATGAAATAAGTTATAAATGATATTTTTTTAGTTGTATTCTCGCAAGAGGCACCCTGGTGGTGCATTGGTTAAGAGCTCAGGTGTTGACCAAAAGGTCAACAGTTCAAATCCTCCAGCTGCTCCTTGGAAACCCTACGGGGAAGTTCTACTCTGTCCTATAGGGTCACTATAAGTTGGAATCTACTCAACGGCAATGGGTTTTTTTTTGTTGTTGTTGTTCTTGCAAGTTTAATTATTCAACTGTATATGTGTATTTTTACACATTTATGACTAAAAAAAGTCCTCCATATAATAGGGATAATAATTGTCCTACTTTGAAGGTTTGTTAGAAAAAGAAATGAAAAGATACTTAGAACAGTGCCTGACACACGATAAACATTTTATAAGCATTTGCTATTATTATTGTTATTTATTCATTTCCTTAGTACAAAAAGTAACACACAATTTAAGATCACTTTACAGTCGCAATATTACCATATGCATATACCATTTCTGGACTGCTCATAGATCATAAAAAACTTACCTCTTTTTACATATTGTTCTAATATTTTCCTCTTTTAAAAAGTATAAGGTATTCTGAAGCAAATAAAATGAAAAGGAAGTATCTGGAGTTACCACTTCTTCAAATGAATAATGACCCGGAGAGAATGGATCTAAATTGAAGAAATTAGTTTTAATTTGAAAATGGGTTTCTTGAAAGCAAGGGTTAGCAAATCTTTTCTACACAGTGCCAGATAGTAAATATTTTATTTTAGTCTTTGCAGGCTTCAACTACTTAACATTGTACGGCAAAACCAAAACCAAACCAAACCCAGTGCCATCGAGTCGATTCCGACTCCTAGTGACCCTATAGGACAGAGTAGAACTGCCCCATAGAGTTTCCAAGCAGCGCCTGGTGGATTTGAACTCTCGACCCTTTGGTTAGCAGCCATAGCACTTAACCACTATGCCACCAGGGTTTCCATGTATGGCAAAAGCAACCATAAACTATATGTAAATGAGTGAGTGTAGCTGTGTTTCAGTAAAACTTTTCCTGCTCTAAAGCATGCAAACTCATTGCCGTTGAGTTAATTCCAACTCATAGCGAACCAATTATTCACTTAGAAACAAAATATGATAGATGATAACAACAGAATATAAATCTATCCTCTATTGCATAATGAACCATCATTAGAACTGGAAACATTTTAATTTTTCATAAATCATACTTAAGACTGCTTATCCATTAAGTCTTCATCCTAATCCCTCTGTTACTACTGCTGTTAGCCTATACATACCAAAGGGGAACGTGTGGGCCTTGTAAGCATTTACTTGTAGCCCCTCCCTTCCTCACTAAGCTGATAAATTTAGCTAAACTCCAGTGAGCTCTGGGAGGATGCATCCAGGCCTTGCTTTCTGAGTACTCCCCTGGTGAGGCTGTGGCTAAGCACTCAGCTGCTAACCAAAAGGTCAGCGTTGGAACCCACCAGCCACTCCACAGGAGGAAGATGTGGCAGTCCGCTTCCCTAAAGATTAAACAATGAAAAAAAAAACCCAGACCTGTAGCTGTCAAGTCAATTCCAATCACAGCGACCCTATAGGAAACCCTACGGGGACAGTTCTACTCTGTCCTATAGGATTGCTACGAGTTGGAATCTACTCAACAGCAATGGGTTTGATTTTTGTTTGTTTGTTTGTTTTTGTTTCAATTCAGATTAAAAAGCAGTGGCTTAATGCTGTGACCAAATTAGCAAAACTGCACAGATACAACTCCAGGCAAGTCTGATCTTTTCTGGGATGTTTAGCAGCTTGATTGAGGTGGTGACAAATTCATACTGAAGAGTTAATCATGAGTTTTATTTTCTGGTGGATTAAAAAAAAAAAAAAAAAAACAGGTTGCCAAATACTTACAGCCTAATTATATAACTGTGGAGCTAACTGAGATCAGGGGTGGAAAATATTTGTGCTGTAGAATCTTTTTCTTCTCAAATACTACACAGACATTACTTCATAAGTCCGGAGCAAATGAACAGTAGGTATTATTAGATTTATTTGTAGCAAGAGAAGTTCAGGCATCAAGAAATAAAACGTCTCGGAAAGTCAGATGCTTGGCTGGAAACAGAAGACAGATTTCTTGAACTCGGCAAGTCACTCTTATCTGCTACACAACTTCTTCTTATATCTGGATATTTCCAAAGGAAAACAACAGAAGGAGTTATTCCACCTCAACTACTGTCTCTCCTGAGAAAAGTCAGATGTGTTGAATGAAAACACATGCAAAAGTCGTCTACTTCTTTACAGACAACAACAACAACAAAAAAAAACATCGCCATCGAGTCGATTCTGACTCATAGCAACCCTATAGGACAGAGTAGAACTGCTTCCGTAGAGTTTCCAAGGAGCACCTGGTGGATTTGGTTAGCAGCCGTAGCACTTAACCACTATGACACCAGAGTTTCCATAGATGGAGGAATCTCCCTCAAAATACTCTCTTTTGCTTCTCTGACACTGGAGGGAAGATACTGACTCACAGCTAGAACACTGAGCATGAAATGTGGCTCAGGCCAAGCTGAGGAACCCTGTTCAGCAACGCATTTGGTCACACGAAGCCAAAGCTGGCGCAGTTCGTGCTGGAAGCCTTGGCACTCTCTCTCGTGTTCTCTACTTATTTTAGAAGTGTTAAATGGGATGGTGCTATACTTGGTTCACCTGAGTTTGTAAATTAAATCATTGGTCTTAATTACCCAAATCCACAGCCCCAAAGGGTTATTAAAATTCAAAATTACTTCAAGGGAACTTGATGGGGAAAAAATCAGCCACATTTTTTTTTTTAATTGGATTTGTTGTACCTGACTTTTCTGCACCACAAGTCACAACATTCACAGCGAAGCAGCGTATGAGGCACAAGTTAAGACTAGTAAAGAAGAGACAGGAAGGAGCCTGCGGGATTCCCCAGACCGTAATGGAGGCTGTCTGTGTTTGTGCCTCACACACTGGAAATGAGTGAAAGCTAAAGTGTAGCATCAAGGATTAAGTGGTACAGGAAATTTTTACCACTTATTTATTTTTCATAGCTTTAAGATATATTTAAGGAGCCCTGGTGGCACAAGGTTAAGCTTTCATCTGCTAACCAAAAGGTGGGAGGCTCGAACACACCAGCCACTCTACAGGAGAAAAATGTGGCAGTCTGCTTCCTAAAGACTGCTGCCTTGGAAACCCCAGGGGGCAGTCATACTCTGCCCTATAGGATCCCTATGAGTCCGAATCGAGTGAATGGCAATGGGTTTGGTTTTTTGGAAGAATCTTTTGGAAATTTTTGATACTTTAAGGCAATTACAGAAGAGTATTTTTATTCAAAGATCTATATGTTCCAGCCATACTAAACTTTTCAACATTATAGAACATACCAGAGAGTCTCATAATTCTAACCTTTTGCCTATGAAAATCTCTGCTCTCCTTCAACAGCCAGGTCAGATTCTCCCTCCTTTCTGAGGACTTACCCAATCCTCTATTCACAGACCGTGTCTGTGCTCCCTCTTTTCAGCTGGAACTTCCATCACACCTTGATTAGAACCCTTGCCACAACGTATGGTCGTGTCTGTTTACACGGTTGCCTCTCCAGCAAGTCCCAGGCACTGACAAACCACCTGTATCATTTTGTTCCTAACACCTAGCCCACTGTTTGACACAGAGCAGGTAGGTGCCCAAGTCAGGCTGAATAAATAGTTTGGCCAAATTATTTTGATTTTCTTGGCCAAGAAGAAACCTTTGATCTCACCGAGGTCTGATCTTTCAGAGATAAATGGAAGTGTTTATGTGGCATGTCCAAGGTCATACAACTATAATGGTACATCTCCCAGCTCCCTTTCTACTCTGCACTGTACCACACCTTAGGAAATGACCTGGAAAATATTAGATTTAGCACAAGACAAACAGTGCTACATACTCGTCTCTACTTCAGCTTATACACAGGTATTTAAGTCTATCCAGAGGCACCATGGAAGAAAGGCAGGGAGATATGCTTCCAAGGCAATCAGTCATTGAAAACCTTATGGAGCACAGTTCTACTCTGACATACATGGGATCACCATGAGTCAGGGTCAACTCGACAGGTACCGGCTTTATTTAAGAAAGAGGAATGGAAAAGAAAGAAGGAAAATGCAAATGAAAAAAGATCAGGAAGAAGCCAAACTGGAAACACCCCTGGGTCAAAGTTTCTCAATCTTGATACTATTAATATTTTGGGTGAGTAATCCTTTATTGTAGGGGCTGTCCTGTGCATTGTAGGATGTTTAGCAGCATCCCCGGTCTCTACCCACTAGATACCAACAGTACACTCCACCCCCCACCCCCACCCTAGCATGTGACAACAAAAATATCTACAGACATTGCCAATGTCCCCTGGGGCAAAACTGCTCCTGATTGAGAACACTCACCCTAGGTGAACAAACTCAGGGGAGGCAACTTTCTATATTATTCCAAGCAAAGTACCAATAAATTAGCATGTAGAGTACACTGGCTTCAAACCAGAATTCTTATACGAAGCATAGAAGCCAGAGCCTAAAAGGCCTAATCCTCTTACAGTTTTCTTAATCCATTTTATGAAATACAAAGATGTTGTTACTTGGTCTATGGCTGCTAATACTAGAGGGAAAAAAATAAACTTCCAGAGAATTAAACACGCTTAACAAGTTCTGACGGCACTGGGTTTTCTGCGTAACAAGTTCTAGGGATAATCTTCATCATTTTTACTTTAGTTTTATTTTCAATTTGCTTAAATTTCTTTCCTCACTATCCAACATAAGAATCTCAACGTCAGTATTCCTGCAAAATACAACCTAAGGAAAGTGAAATTAGTAAAAGAGTAAGTCAACATCCTTCACTTTAAATTTTACTACAAAAAAATATATCTCTCAAAAGTCACATCTTCCATCATAGAATGCAAAGGTTTTTAATTGAGATTTACATGTACTTCTTTATGGATAATCTGGGATTTTTTAAATTAATTCCTAAAATTTAGCTCCAGTATGCAGAATTCTGCTTTAGTTTCTAAATATGTAGCACAACATCAAATTCACATATCAAAACTGTAATATCAAATACAGTCAATGGCCAGAGCTATTACTTTTTGATTTTTGATGAAGCAGCTCAGTTGATTAAAAAAAAAAGAATGACATAAGCCATTCATCTAGTGCACCAAAACCTTGCCATGACTTAATAAGTAGGGTCCAAAACTTCAGTTGTTTAATTGCATAAACCATAAGGATGTATTATTACAAAGTTAATGAAATGACGAGTTGACCAGGACAGGTAGCTGGCTGGGGGTTCTTGGGGTCTGGCTTCCAGCTCCTGGCTTTGGTGTGGAACCACTGGGTGGCAGCCATCATTCTGGCTTAATTATCAATGGAGATAATATTTATGGCACTGATGCAGCTGCGATGTCCATGACAACAGCAGGGATCCATGAAACTTAAATGATTTCATCACTAGATTGTGCAAATTGGACCCAAAGAGTACTCAAGAAAAGAGGATGCCCCCCTCTGCCTTTTACTTCCTGAGACAGAGCTGCCTTCCATTTCCCATCCACACCATCATCCCATGGGGTCTTCCTCTCCCCATAAGATAAGAATTAAAAAAAAAAAAAGCTAAGAATGAAAAAAAAAACAAAAGCATTGGCTAATTACATTATATCCACATTTCAGTTCTTCTGGTGGTTTTAATATAGTCACTCCTGTTTTAAAATGTATTGAAGAGGAGTACCATATCCTTAAGTATGAAATCTTTACTCAGAAACCTTTCCCATCCTGCCTGCTTGCTACCTCCTCTGTCTTAAAACTGGAATTCACGGTTAAATACACACACACACACACACGCACACACATAAATATATATATATATATATATTTTTTTTTTTAAAAAGCATATTGCAATCCATAGGTCCCCAAGTTGTTTTGGAATGATATCAAAATCATAATTATTGTCATCAGTTCTTTAAATTTTAACCTTTCATTAGAGTCCTGGTATTGTAGTGGTTAAGGGTTCGGCTGCTAACCAAAAGGTCTGCAGTTCAAATCCACCAGCTGCTCCTTGTAAATCCTATGGGGCAGTTTTTTCTGCCATATAGGGTCGCTATGAGTCATTACTTTCCTACCCCAAAGGCATAACAAATTACTAAATAGCATAGAAAAAATTCCTATATTTTTAATTCACTTTTCTAATAAGTAATATTGACTAGAGTATTATTTTATTTAAAACTTCAAAAGTTGACAGAGAAAATGTTGATAATCAGCTAATTCCAAGAGTCAGCAATTTCTGATTCATGACTAACACTTAAAAAAAATTTTTTTTCTCTATTTTGGAGACTTGATTTATAAAGCATCACCATTTTGAGGGAAGGAAAGAACTACCACTTTCCCCCACTGCTCTATGGCTTGGAAGGTGGGCTACTGCATGGGATTGTACTTTTTATACATGTGTAAAAGTTCTTGGGTGACAAAATGGGACCTTAACCCAGCCCATTCTCGGGACAAGGCCAGGCCCGAAAGGAAAAGTGTCTTGTAATTATTCTGCTCAGAGGGAGCACTTTTTTGTGACTTAACCAAAGACAAATACAAGTTAGTTAATGATATCCCTTCATGATCTATACTCAACCCTAGAGGACCAGCTAGCTGGCTGGGAGTTCTTGGGTTCTGGTTTCCAACTGCAAACCCTGGAGGCATAGTGGTGGTTAAGAGCTACAGCTGCTAACCAAAAGGTCGGCAGTTCAAATCCACCAGGTGCTCCTTGGAAACTCAATGAGGCAATTCTACTCTGTCCTATAGAGACATGACGAGTTGGAATCAACTTGACAGCAATGTATTTTTTTGGTTTGGTTTCCAGCTCTGGCTTTGCTATGGCACCGCTGGGTGGCAGCCATCACTCTGGCTTAATCATCAGTGAACATAATACATGCCATGGATGCAGCTGTGGTGTCCAGGACAGCAGCAGAGAATTCATGGAACTGAGGTGATTTCATCACTACATTGTGCAAACTGTACCCCAAAAATACTCAAGACCCTTTAGAGGAAGGAATCTAGAAATCCTGAGTTGATTACCCATTCCTTACCCTCCAGCAGAGGAGCCTCGCCCTATATATCATGTTGCAGAATGTCCAGTGTTTACATATATAGAAATTCTGAAAATCATAAAACAATGCTCACAAACAGCCCAAATTATTGAGGCAATGCTCTGTTTTTTAACTTTCATATCTTTGTCAGTCCCAGACTTTTTATGCCTACAGGGCAAATTTGAGAATTCAATGTGGCACATAAACCTCTGAATTATTTATGATTGACATGGGAGCCCTGGTGGCACAGAGGTTAAGCTTTCAGCTACTAATCAAAAGGTACGCAGTTCGAATCCACCAGGTGTTCCTTGGAAACCTTATGGGGCAGTTCTACTCTGTCCTATAGGGTCACTATGAGTCAGAATCGACTTGAAGGCAAAGGATTTGATTTTGGCGTATGCTTGATACGAGAAGCCCTGGTGGCCCAGTGGTTAAGCACTTGGCTACTAACTGAAAGGTTAGCGGTTTGAACCCACCAGCCACTCTGAGGGAGAAAGGTGTGGCAGTCTGCTTCTGTAAAGATTACAGCCTGGACACCCTATAAGGCAGTTCTACTCTGTCCTATAGGGTCACTAAACCCGTTGCCATCGAGTCGATTCCGACTCATAGCGACCTTATAGGACACAGCAGAACTGCCCCATACAGTTTCCAAGGAGCGCCTGGTGGATTCGAACTACTGACCTCTTGGTAAGCAGCCGTAGCTCTTAACCACTATGCCACCAGGGTTTCCATAGGGTCGCTATGAGTTGGAATTCGACTCGATAGCAATGAGTTTGGTTTGGTCTTTGGTTATGATTGATATGTTTGGGGAAAAATATTTCTCAGCTATTACATTCTCATCAAGCTAGGGCTTTGAAGTATAAAGAAATGATTCTAAGATCTCAAGATAGAAGAATAGAAAACAAGGGAGGTAAGGATAAAGAAAGACACATGGGAAGAAAGAAAAAAAGAACAGGACTAGCATAATAACGGATGATTATAATGAAGAAATGAAAGAGAACAGTGGAGAAAGAGCAACCCCAACCTTCTGCTTTAGGGTCATTGTATAAAGGTAAACAGTGTTTGGGCAAATATTGAGCTTTCTAAGCCGCTGTTTCAACTACAGGTTTCAAAACTAAACAACCGATAACAAAGAATCACAGTAAGCATTCAATGCTAATAAGTTTCAACGGTTTCAAAACAGATATTCCTGTTACGTTTATAATGTTTAAACTATGGATGCCAAGATAAATGAGTTCCTTACCTCCTGTTACCCGTTCACTTTTGGCCTTTTTCTCCCTTCATCGTTCTCTTGGCATTGGCCAAGTGGTGTGCACTGCTTCCCTGACTTCCAGGGCACCAGTCAACTCTTGTGCAATCACCCTTAACAAGCTACAGTTATCCTGTCAAAATGAGTTTTCTTTGACTGTCTCATTGAACAGCCTTTCTCTCCTCTCCAACCTCAAAATTCACCTTTGGCTGCTATTCTCCTTATGCAATTCAGGTTTCTCTGTATGTCTTCTCGAACTCTGTTAACTTTACTCTTATGTATTACTTTTCCATGTTTCTGCTCTCCTCTGAGTTATTTCATTTTAAACATGTGGTGGTGTGGTTTAAAAAAATTTTTTTTTCCATTGTAAATGGTAGTGACAGAGCGAAAGGGTTTCAAACCACAGAGCGATCTCAGCTGCAGTGTGACTACCCACACCTGTCAACACTACTGGCTGGTTTTATTACACACTGGGGGCTGCTATTCTTTTTCTGGTCCAGCAACTTAGAACTCCATGCTGTCTTACTACAAAGCATCAAGGGAAAGATGTCAAAAATACTTTACACAAAATCTGCCAGGATACGTAAGTGATCTAAACACAGATGAAGAAGGGTCTACGATGTATAAATGTCAGGAAACAAAGCTACTTTCCCTTGGAAAGTACAGAAAAACGGAGAAACAGGGTAGAGAAAGGAAGAGAAGGGAAGGGACAAAGTTAGAGAAAGCAGAAGGGAAAACCCAGAGCCCCAGTTCCATCGAACTCATAAGGAGGAGCAAAAGAGACGGTTTGATTCCAGATACACCACTGAAACTAGAGCTGCTTTTCCTAACTATTTCTGTTATTACTTCATGCACCTTAGTCTACTAAGCATTAATTGGTTTCTGGTTTTTTTGTTTTGTTATGAAAGTTAAATTTTAATCTTTTTGTTCTAATGGTGGCATTGAAAAGTTTAATGTATTTTCTATAGTTTGAAAAGTATTTTCACATATATAATCTCATTTGTTCCTATCTACTCTACTTGGGGGTAGGCAAGGCAGGTAACTGGATCTGAGGACCAGAGAACTTAAATGGCACTGTAGTAAGCAGGAGGCATGAACTTAAATTATACCTAGGGCTTTTTATTATGTATTCCATGCTCTTTCCAGCACTAGCTATTTTAATTGCTGTCAAGTTGACTTCAACTCATAGCAATCCTATGGGACAGAGGAGAACTATCACCAGGGCCCCAATGTATGATAAAGCCAAAAGCCATTGCCGTCGAGTTGATTCTGACTCATGGCAACCCTACAGGACAGATTAGAAGTGCTCCATAGAGTTTCCAAGGAGTGCCTGGTGGATTCGAACTGCCGACCTTTTGGTTAGCAGCTGTAGCACTTAACTACTATGCCACCAGAGTTTAATTTAGGAAAACATATAAAACATTAATTTGCAAGATATTAGTTCAAATTTGTCTATCTGAGTTAGATCTGGGTGATTAGATAAAAAAATAAAAACTAATTTGAATCTTTAGGACTTTTTTTCCCTTTTGTATAATTGAAATATTATAATTTTACACAAAAGTCCTAGGGTTCAACTATACAAGAGAAATTATCTTCTCAGGATCTTCAAAGGACATTACTATATAATTTACAAATATTTAGAACAACTATTTGAAAAGAGATTTATAGCCTTAGGACTTGATGAGAACAAAACTCGAGGGTACTACAACATTTTCTGTCATTGCTTCCTCCTCTATTCCTGTTCTTAATTAAAATTCTGTCTAACTGTGAGTACTCTATCACACCTTCATTATTTTGCCCTAAAGGAGAAACCTAATCCTAATTCCTTGCAATTTTCACAAATGAACATATTTGCCTTTATGTCTTTTATCCATTTGAAGACACCCCCAAGTGTTTTCTGATACAGCTTACTGAACTGTGACCTTTGGGAATTCCTACATGATTAGAAAGTGGTGAAGTAACATTATTCAAAAGAAATAATATTGTATGAAGCAGCAATGAGCTAACTATACATGAAATTAAAATTATTATCAAAGATATAAATTTTTCACTTTTAGCAAATTTATGTATGTATACCTTATAAAGTTCTCCTCAGCTTTAAAAGACCAAGTGAATTTAAAATCAGACTTTTCTATGTTCTCTCTCAACTACAACTAATACCAACTTTTAAAGGAACTCCAATTTCCTCAAAAATTGCCAAAGAATTGAAAATATCGATGGGCAATCCTAAAGAAACAAAAAAATTGAGTTCATCATATCTCTATATTATGCTTTTCATCTGAGAACCTGAGGTAAAATACAAGTTTATCACTTGAGAAACACTTGTAAGGTTTTATTTTAGGTCAATGGCAATAATTTGGGGTATGCCAATGACATAAAACACACACTGGTAAAAAACCATTTATTTATATGGCTACTTCACACAGACCTAAATCACTGAAGGGATTTAGCCCACCAAAGTAGGAAGTCACTTACATTGACTCTGACCTCCCATCATGAGAAGTCCAGGTGCTTCTTCTTGAGCTTCAAGGGCTCGCTCGGGCAGCCCAGGCATTGCCCCAACACTGCTTAGAGCAATGGTCAGTCTGGAAGTAAAGAAGCACAGTAGTATCCCAGAGTGAGTGTTTTAAACAAGGCCTTCAAGAGGCACTAACACCGTATCCATGTCTGGCCGCATGGTATTTGAGACTATCACATTATTCCACCACAGCAAGAAATGGGAATGGTGACACAAGCCTAGAATACACTGTATTTGTCCAAAGGATGTAACATAAAGGGGTTATAAACACATTTCTCCACAATGCCATTCACTTGGAAGTTAGCCTTCACGTCATGATATTATAAGTTCATTACTTTAAAAGATATTATGGAATACACAGAAAGTCAATTAATTGTATGATATGGATTATATTGTTGTCTATAAATAAAAACCAACTCGTAAGAATTAATATCATAAAATAGATAAAACTATGCTAAATGAGTGGAGGAGCTTTAATTACAGAATATTTAAGTTTATTTATTCTATTACGTCAAGGAGCTCTGGTGGCCCAGCGGTTAAGTACTCAGCTGCTAACTGAAAAGTCGGCAGTTGGAACCCACCAGCCACTGCATAGGAGAAAGATGTAGTAATCTGCTTCAGTAAAGATTGAAAAAAAAACAGCCTTGGAACTGCCATAGGGAAGTTCTACTCTGTCTTATAGGGTCGTTATGAGTCAGAATTGACCCGATGGCAATGGATTTGGTATTCTATTACCTTTAAAAACACTAATAGCATGCTCCATACTAAAAATGGTCTATTATAAATATATTCCATTATTGCTGAATAAAGTAGATTGTAATTTAATTAATATTTAGTGCACAGAAACCAGAGTAACCAAATAGAAGTGTCATGTGCTTTCTCCTGGCCACAAGAGAACTGTATTTATGGAGAAGTTTCCTAAGCCCAGTTCAAGGATGATTGCGAGGGTGGAAGGAATGTTAAAGTTTTCACTCACTCCCAGTGTTTCAGAAAATGCAGATATAGGAAAACCCTCAGGCTCATCTCCCAAAACAAGGCTTGACTGCACATGATGGCCTTACCCCAAAGGTTCTTGGGAACTACACAAACTCGTAGTACAGAACACACACTAGATGAACCAAAGGGAAGCAGTGAGGAAGAGTAGAAAAAACACTAGACTAAGAGATCAAGATTCGGTTTCAGTTCTGAAGGTAAATAGCTCTATGACTTCAAAGCTCTAGTATAGTTCACCGTTTCCTTCCTAAATGGTGGCAGAAAAACTGGATGAATGGTTCTTACATTGATATCAAAGTAGAATCATCATAATAACTTTTGAAAACTACAAATATCCAGAGATTCTGATTTAAGAGGTCTGCGGTAAGACCCAAACATTAACAGTTTTTGACAGATCTCCCAAATAATTTTAATGTGCAGCCAAGATAAAAACCCACAAATCTGGTGTTCTAGATTATCTCAAAGTTTCCTCTCAGGCCTCCAATTTCTATGATTCTGTACCATAGATTCATTTTATCACTTTTAGAAACTATGAAAAATCACATTACCAAAAAGGGTTTCATATGATAGATAAAGAAAGAATAGACAACTACTGTCATTGTTGTTAGATGCCCTTGAGTCGGTTCCAATTCATAGCAACCCTATGTACAACAGAACAAAACACTGCCGGTCCTGCACCATCCTCACAATCTCTGCTAGGTTTGAGCCCATTGTTGCAGACACTGTGTCAATCCATCTTGTTGAGGGTGTTTCTCTTTTTCACTGACACTCTACCAAGTGTGATGTCCTTCTCCAGGGACTGGTCAAAAATATGTGAAACATTGCCCAGTCCTGTGCCATTCTCACAACAGTTGCTATGTTTGAGCCCATTGTTGCAGCCATTGTATCAAACCATCTCTTTGAGAGTCTTCTTTTTCACTGACTATTTAGTGAACATGACGTCCTTCTCCAGGGGCTAGTTCCTCCTGATTAACATGTCCAAAGGACATGAAATGAAGTCCCACCATCCTCGCTTCTAAGGACCATTCTGGCTCTACCTCTTCCAAGATAGATTTGTTGGTTCTTCTGGAAGTCCATGGTATATTCAATATTCCTTACAACACCATAATTCAGAGTCATAAGTTCTTCTTGGGTCTTCCCCATTCACTATCCAGCTTCCACTTGCATATGAGGCAACTGAAAATACCATGGCCTGGGTCACGTGCACCTTAGTCCTCAAAGTTACATCTTTGCTTTTTAACATTTTAAAGAGGTCTTTTGCAGCAGATTTGCCCAGTGCAGTAAGTCCTTTGGTTTCTTGACTGCTGCTCCCATGGATATTGATTGTGGATCCAAGTAACATGAAATCCTTGACAACTTCAATCTTCTCTCCATTTATCACGATGTTGCTTATAGGTTCGGTTGTGATGATTTTTGTTTTCTTTTATGTTGAGGTGCAATCCATAATGAAGGCTGTAGTCTTTGATCTTCATTTGTAGCTGCTTCAAGTCCTCTTGGCCTTCTGTAATCGACGTTGTGCCATCTGCATATCACAGGTTTTTAATGAGTCTTCCTCCAATCCTGATGCCTCGTTCTTCTTCATATAGTCCAGCTTCTCGGATTATTTGCTCACCACACAGACTGAGTAAGTGTGGTGGGAGGATACAACCCTGACCCACACCTTTCCTCATTTTAAACCACACACTATCTCCTTGTTCTGTTCCAAAAACTGTCTATGTACAGGTTGTGCATGAGCACAATTAAGTGTTCTGGAATTCCCATTCTTCACAATGTTATGCATAATTTGTTATGATCCATACTGTTGAATGCCTTTGTATAGTCAAAGCCACAATTACTGTACTATATAGTAAATACAGTTTTGGCATTTTTTTTTCCTTCAAACAAATAATATGCTATTATCTTATATCTACATGTGTGCTGGGGAGGTATATATTTATGCAATAATTTTCCAGCTAACATTTTCATTAGTCTGAAATTGTACCTAACATCAGCACCAATATTCTTAACCACTCAGTATGAAAAATTAGCATCCTTACATTGCAATTTCTAAAAGTTACATTAATGGATGACATTTTAATTTTCCACTCTTTTGCAATTATACATTTCTTACACTTTGAATTCTACAATTCAACAATTCTACAATCCTTATAGTTTGAAATTCTAGGAAAAAAGTGAAAAGTAGTAATCAATGCTAAAACTTAAGAGAACAGATTCTTCTTAAAAACAACAGAATTAGGGGATAAATACACCCAATCTTGACTAAATCGTGCTTGGTAGATGACTCATGCCTTTGGGTAACAGGTAACAATTATAGTGTGCACGCTTTATTGACGGTAAGAGTCAAAATGTAAAATCATAAAACATTCAGAAATGCAATTAATAAATTAAAGTAAAATAAATACAAAATGTTATAAATATAAATTTAGCATGTTGTTCTTATTGTGTGTTGTTGATTTGATGCCGACTCATAGTGACCTTATACGACAGAGTGTTTCCTAGGCTGTAATATAATGTAAATACAAAATACGTCCATTCATATGACATTTATTAAAGACTATGAACTGTCAGGTATGATTATTATCTCTATTCCCACCCAAGGACACCAGCTCAGAGAATTTTAGTAACTTCTTCAAGGTCAACCAGAATTCAAATCTAAGGTAGTCTTGACTCAAAATTCTTTTTTTTTTTTTCACTTTAGATAAGGTTTACAGAACAAACTAGTTTCTCATCAAACAGTTAGTACATGCATTGTTCTATGACATTGGCTAACAACCCTACGACATGTCAACACTCTCCCTTCTCAACCCTGGGTTCCCTTTCACCAGCTTTCCTGTTCCCTCCTGCCTTCCAGCCCCTGCCCCAGGGCTAGTGTACCCCTTTAGTCTTATTTTGTTCCATGGAACTGTTCAATCTTTGGCTGAAGGGTGAACCTCTGGAGTGACCTCATTACTGAGCTGAAAGGGTGTCCAGGGGCCATAGTCTCAGAGTTTCTCCAGTCTCTGTTAGGCCAGCAAGTCTGCTTTTTCTTTTTGAGTTAAAATTTTCTACATTTTTCTCCAGCTCTGTCCGGGACCCTCTATTGTGATTTCTGTCAGAGCTTGACTTGAGATTCTTAACCCCTAAATGTTCTAAAAGAGTACAGGGGTAAATGAAAAATTATTTTTTGGCAGCCCTTCATTATGACTTATCTCAGTCAAACCACCAGAATGAAAGTCATTTTTTTTTTTTTTTTCAGAAAAGGCAAGAGGAAAACCTATGTAAAATTCATGAACCTGTTCTAGAGAAGTCACCTTCAACTTGTGTACATTCATAACAAATACATTGATCAAAATGCCAGATGCATTCACTTATTTTTGAGTGGAAACAGAATGAAAAGTTGCCCCAGAAATACCATAAAATATATCAATTTACAATCAATTCTTATGTAGTAAACTATAAGAAGTAAAAAAAAAAAAAATGCCTCAATGCTACCAGCTTGAGAAATAAACAAAAAAGAAGTAAAAAAAAAAGATATTCTTATGAAAGTAAAAGTTCCAATAATCCTGTTGAATGCCTGATTTTCATCTTTAATATTGCTCATGATTTTTCTGATATTCTATAAAGAAATCTTAGGGGAAACATAAAATTTGAATGTAAAGACAAGCAGCAGACCTTTTCTTTGAAGACTCCTTTTTTGGTTCTAGTTCTTTTCTGCCTCTGGGTCTCACTTTCCTTATTAACAGAAATGAGAGAGGTGAACCATATTGGTAAACTTTTCCACCTATAATTTATTATAAAAAATTTCACACATGCAGTAAGGTTGAAAGAATTATACAGTGAGCACCTGGATATTCCCCACCTGAGTTGTACCTTTAATTTGCTATTATTCTTGCCCCACCATGTGTCTATCCTATATCCATCCATCAACCCACCTTATTTTTGGTACATTTCAAGGTAAATTGTTGACTTCAGTACACTCTCCCCCAAACACTTCAGCATGCTGTAATTAACTTGAGTTCATTGTTTGTTTACAATTTTTATATAAATTTCAAATACAATACCCAAAACTTAAGTGTACATTCACCGAGTTTTAACAAATGCACACACCCAAACTCCTACGAAGATATAAAATATTACCATTTTCGAGATAACAAGAGCCAAGATATAAAGCAACTAAAAGCAGAGTGGCTCTATTTGAAGACATAAATGGTAAAGGTCCTCAGTGGGCCTCACGAGTTTCAAGAGCTGGAGACTCTTCAAAGGACAAGTGGCAAACTGTCCCGGCAGATGCTAAGATCCCTTCCAGCACAATATTGCCAATGTCTCTGACAACAGATGAAAGTAGGTAAACTACTCTGACATTCTCTGTCTTTCACCAAACATGAAACAAGGCCAATTTCCCAATGTTTGAAAGCCTCACTGGTACATTATAATTGGTTTAATTGTTTGTTTATTGTGCTTAAGGCAGCATCTCAGATTTTCATCTTTTCATTTGAAGTGATTCTGAATGGCAATTCATACCTCGCAACACTACAGGAGCCCTGGTGGTGCAGTGGATAAGCTCTACAGCCTTGGAAACCCTCTGGAGGGCAGTTCTACTCTGTCCTACAGGGTCGCTTATAAGTCAGAATCAACTCTGTGGGCAATGGGACACTGGAACAGGCTGTAGTCACAAACAGAAAGTACCTTCATGTAGTCTGGCCAGTTTCCAAATATAATACTGCTTTGGATGGGTATTTACAGTGACATGTAGAAGTTTCTGTGCACAGAGGAATTACAATTCCTGTTGAGGTCGGTCAATCTCATTTCTTGCTCTCTATTTCTCTCTTTCTATCATTTTAACCTTAACAAAGACACACCTTTTGTATAAACATATGCCCTACAGGGAACCATGAGATGGATTAGTTCTGCTCCTCTCTGAATGTGTAACATTCAGCAAGTTTCCCAGCCTCTCCGAACCTGTTTTCTAGTAGGTAATATTGAGGGAAGGGTAACTAAACAAACCTCAGCATTAAGAACCCGAGTCATGTGAACCCAAAAAAAAAAAACCCCAAACCCGTTGTTGTCAAGTCGATTCTGACTCATAGCAAGACTTTAGGACAGCATAGAACTGTCCTATTGGGTTTCCAAGGAGCAGCTGGTGGATTCGAACTGCTAACCTTTTGGTTAGCGGCTGAGCTCTTAACCCCTGCACCATCAGGGTTCCAAGTCATGTGAACAGTGAACACAAAATTCACTTTAAAAGCCACCTTCTGGCACGTACTTAAGGACATGTCAAAAAAAGATATAAACCTGTAGTTCATCAGATCACTCAATCATTTAATTAAATATTCAATCCCAACCATGAGATTTGACTCAAACTGTGTGAAGAGACGAATCTGTTCTCAGTATTTATGTAGTTCTTTCTGAATAGCTGGTCTTGTTTCTCTGTCGCTTTTTCTTTCTCCTCTTCTTCCTCCTTCTTTCCTTCTCAGATCATCTTCTTGAAAAGGGAATTCTAGTTCAGAGTTCTATTATTTAACACTTTTCCTAGAACTTCAAAAATGCTGATCTCACTTACAATACAGTATATTGTTATGAAAGGGGACTGATCTATAATGAACTATTATTCTTCTCTTCTGTACTTCCAGTTATTAATGTTTTATCCAGAATGTTGATCATTAATATTGCTATAATAAAATGATATAAAAAGATATATCCGAAGGTAAACACAACTAAATCAAAAGCGGTAGATGGGGTAAAAATGCCTTGTAGGAATGGTTTAAACTATGAGCATATTCACTGCTCAGGACTGTTGGGAGACAATTCTCCATGGGTCTCTTGGGCTTCTGCATGTCTTGCCAACAGAAGTATTGATGTCTTTTGTTCTGGACTGCCTTTTCAAAGATGTTTATATAGAGAACAGCCTAAGCAGATAGAGCAGAGGGCAGATTTGTTCACTGACCAGTGTAATACCTCTCTCCAAGGCAAAGTCTGGACAGATTTGCTTGTAGTCCGTTATAGAAGAGTTTGTGGTGCAAACCTTCTGCGTGACTATGATCCACCTGAGCTGTTCCCCATTATCCCCAAAGGATTTGAGGTACAAGAGGAACTGAAGCAAACATGAAGTTCATACTGTTTTCTGGGCTATAAGAAACAAAGGCCTTTGTCTCTGCTCCAAGAATCTCATAGCTTCTGCCAGAATATATGAAACTGCCAGATTTCCTTGTTAGCCTGCAAGAAGGGTAAAATGTCAGACCCTTCACAGTTCTTGACAAAGACAATGTCATTACCCATGCTTGTTATCCTAGTGCTTCCCTGCCTGGGTTGCAACTGAGGGATCACTTAATCTCACTCTCATGTAACACTGAGCTGGCTTGAACATCATACCTTCAGAAGTCAGAGTGCCCTACGGGTTTGAAGAGCAGTACAAATTGCATTTAATAGAACTAAAAAATGTATAAAGGCTATTTAGGGAAAAAGAACATGGGTAAGTTCGTGACTTCTCCACGTCTGCATAGATCCGATATTTGTAGTAGAATCTGTTGTTCTATGGAGCAGCAATGGTACAACAAACCCTACGACCATAGTGATAGATGAAAGTCAAACAGGCAATGCTATCTAATGAAGGTGATGAATATTTTTAAAAATTCTTGAAAAGCACTTAAACATCATTTCTTGTTGGTACTATCAGTAACTAAAGAAAGTAAAGAACAAGAGGATTATAGGAACTTATTATATAGATGTCTTATAGTTTTGGAACTTTGCCAGTACATACTGTAAATAATTATAAACTAAAATATACTTATCTTACATAGCACCTCAGTTTTAAGTGGCTGCTATGAGAGCTGTTATTTTGCAAAACCGCAAATTATGGGTAACATTCAGGAGGGAAAGACTCATTAACACGGGATTCTGTTTTGGAATAAGATATTAATATACTGTCAACTATAGTTTCATATCTGAGCTAGATCAGCTTTGCCCTGAATTTCTCATGTGAATAAATTATGTATCATTAAATTTGCTTTAAGCAGTTCTTTGTAACTAAGCCATAGTTCAAAAACTAAACAGCATGTGCCATCTCAGAGAGAAAAAATATGAGGTGTTGGACAAGAACACTCTAAAAAGGCTTTTTCTCACAATAAAAATAGGCAAGACAGCAACATGAGGACATAATCGTGTTTCTTTCCAGCACCCAATAAAGTTCATAGCATTTCAAAAAAAAAAATTTTTTTTTGCCATTTATTAAATATCTACTAAGTTAAAAAAAAAATAAACTTTTTTAATAAGTTAATTAACATAAATAACTTGACATACACTGAATACCTTAATCATAGCAAAGTTATCATAGTATACCAAGAGAAATAAAAAAAAAAAATCAACATTCTGGACTGGTTATTTCAAAAAGGACAGTATTCACTGGGAAAGTGGCCAAAAATCTCTTATTTCAAAAATTGTTTGGAATAAACATGTAACTACTTCACAGTTCATGTGGCATGATGATGATTTAAAGAAATGCATTTTCTTGTGAACTTCAATTAAAGTGCTTCATATTTGATTAAAGAAAGAAGAAAAAGAAGAAAAGAACTCAACTCAAATGTTCCTTTTTCATTATACGGTAAAATAAACTATGGAAATATAATTATAAATGTAATTTGCTATGATGTTCTTGCACAATTATACGTATAAACAGATTTTTCTGGAGTTTAGAATGCATTCTCGTTATAATTTTCTCTCAATGGTAAAGGTTTTAACCGAGATGCCAGGACAGATTGATACCTATTTCCCTATCTATACCTGGTGAAGAACCAAAACCATTGAACCAGGGCAAAATCTACATGGGCGCCTGGATGAGGTAAGGATATCACATGGGCAGGGATCCCCAGTCTGGCTGAGCCAGCAGCACTGTTTTCAATACAAATTCCGAGGTCCCCGTGCTTTTGCACTTCTGATCCGTACTGTAGACTCTGTAAACTAAAAACTTTCTCCAAGTGATTCAGGTACTCTGGCAGGTCTGAGAGCTTTTTACATGGGTCACAGAAATTGAGTAGGAAACAGAAGAGTAGACAAATTAAATCAAGCTCTGGAATGAGAAGTAGGAGCAGCAAAGGAGTGGGTCACATCTGGCAGGCCTCTGTGGCTGACAGGAAAGAAATGGAAATCAGAGACACAGGCTGGAGATCTGAATAACACAGCGCGTTGGGATCAGAAAGACAGTCAGCAAACTAAGTACATGGGCCCCTAGACTATTAGATGAGGTCCCAGGGTGGCACAAATGATTAGCACCCGGCTACTAACCAAAAGGTAACCCATCCCCATCGAGAAGATTCCGACTCATAGCAACCCTATAGGACAGAGCAGAACTGCCCCATAGGGTTTCTAAGGCTGTAATCTTTACAGAAGCAGACTCCTACAGAGTGGCTGGTGGGTTCAAACAGCCGACCTTTTGGTTAGCAGCTGAGCACTTAACCACTGAGCCACCAGGGCTGCTTAACCAAAAGATAGACAGTTCAAATCCAGCCAGATGCACGTTGGAAGAAAGGCCTAGCATCTACTTCCAAAAGATCACAAACATTGAAAACCCTGTGGAGCGGTTCTACTCTGCACACATAGGGTCATCAAGAGTCGGAATCAAGTCAACAGTAACTGGTTTGGTTTGGGGTTTTTAGACTATTAAACAAGGAAATAATGCTTCCAACAGAAAGCCTATTGTCATTTTCTGGGTTCAGAGAAATATCAACTATACCTTGGACTTAAATTTTTTCTGCAGAAAAAAAAAATACTATCACATTAAACAGATCCATGAATTATTAAACATTTATAGTCCAGAAACACTAAAATTGAGGTAATGCACTTTGTAACTGAAGAATATGAGGGTAGGCGAGTTAAGTTTGGCAAAGGAAGGAGACGTGAGTAGTTAACTTAGTTCAAAAGAGTAGAGGGAGTTCACAAACAAGGACACTTTACAAGAGTCGAGGAGGTTCTGGTTTTCCTACTTTGTGAATGAAAATAAATCAGCATTTCCCCATACCAAGGAAGATGTATGTCCCCACCCAAACCCTCCCCCCCCCAAAAAAAAAAAACTGAAATTACCACAAATTCTAAGATGTATGTCCCTGTCTGAATGTCTATAGAAGTGGAATCTGGGGAAATGGGATCTGAGGCACTCTGGTCAAACTTCCTAATTTTATAGACAAAGGAACTAAGATTTAGAGATCTAATAGGTGTGACTCACATATTGCCACTGATGCCTAGAAATTACTTAACTGAATTTAGTCTCACAGTTTTCCACATTTTTATTTTATTTTTATTGCATTTTAGGTGAAAGTTTACAAAGCAAATTAGTTTTTTGTTCAAAAATTTATACACAAATTTTTTGTGACATTGGTTGCAGTCCCCTCAATGTCTTCCCCTTTTCCTTTCCACCCTGGGCTCTCCGTGTCCATTCGCCAAGTTTTCCTGTCCCTTCCTGCCTTCTCATCTTTGCTTGCTGGCAGGTGTTGCCCATTTGATCTCGTATACTTGAATGAACTACGAAGCATATTCCTCAAGTGTGTTATTGTTTATTTAACAGGCCTGTATAAGGTCACTATGGTTTGGAATGGATTCAGCGGCAATGGGTTTGTTTTTTTGGTTTGGTCTAATCTTTGGCTGAAAGGTGAACTTTGCGAGTGGCTTCAGTTCTGAGTTAGCAGGGTGTCCAGGGGCCATGGCCTCCCTCAGTGACCCATTTTTTATTTTTTTATGAGACTAAAGAAAGTGACATAAGGAGACCTGGTGGCACAGTGGTTAAGCGCTCAGCTGCTATCAGAAATGTCAGCGGTTCAAACTCACCAGCCACTCCTTGGAGAAAGTTGTGGCAATCAGCTTCCCTAAAGATTACAGCCTTGGAAACCCTATGGGGCAGTTCTACTCTGTCCTAGAGGATCGCTATGAGTCAGAATCCATTCCGCAGCCGTCGCACTTAACCACTATGCCACCAGGGTTTCCCCCACAGCCATGGGTTTATTTTACTGTTTTAAAGAAAGCAATGCATGCTCATTATAAATCGAACAATAATGAAGAGGAAAGAAAGGCTCCCTATTTTGCCCCTCCAAATTTACACAGCTCCCCAGAAGTAACCTCTTTGTACATGTGCCCTCCCAGACCTTTTTAGTGTGCTTACAAGTCCTTTCCTATACAAAAATCATGCTCTCAGCAACACGCTAAGCCCTGAGAAATTGGTTTCCAGGTTTTCAGAAGGTTAAACTGCCAGGACTGGTATCTAAATGTCCCAGCTGTCCATCTAGTGCTCTCTTCACCACACCATGATTCCCCGTGTCCTTATAGATTCTGCCGCTGTTCCTGTCTTAAATGTTCTTCCTTTATTTTCCTTTATGTCAATTACTTTTCTCCCTTCTCTTGTTCTGGTCTCTGTTTCCTGTGTATAAAACATACCACTCTAAAAATTTAGCAAGATCTTTGATAGAGGGGAGCCCTAGCGGCACAGTGGTTAAGAGCTCACCTGCTAACCAAAAGGTCAGCAGTTCGAATCTACCAGCCACTCCTTGGAAACCCTATGGGGCAGTTCTACTCTATCTTATACAGTTGGAATCCACTCGACAGCAACAGGCTTCTTTTCTGGTTTTGACAGCCGGGACTAGAGCAGGTACTGGGGAAAAAGAAAAATGTGCTACAGATACCTGTAAAACCAGGCACGACTCTCTCAGCTTCTTCGGTCTTGGTTTCCTTACGTGAAAAATGAGCATAGTGGCTCCTCATTACTTACTTTTCACTCTGTTATTTTGAGAACTAAATAAACATTGCTTAATCTAATAACAAAAAAGGCTTAATCACTACGATGTGTTAAGATGAACTTTTCTTGCACAACTTAGACCCACAGCAGGGTGTAGAAAAAAACTCTCTAGGTTGCTTTTGAGTTTTGTTTGTACACTCCCTTACAGTTTTCCCACATTTGGTAGCCTCATTTCAGCTTTTTCTAAAGCAACAGTATTAGTTTCCAGCTCATTCTTGGTTCCTCCTCATCTTCAGGAATTCAGGACACTGGAATGCTCCATGGCTGAGTTCTTGGATCTTTTATCTTTATCTACAATCATCACCCCAGTGATCTTATCCAGTCTCACAGAAGTGAATATCATCTACATTCTGATGAATTCTAAATTCATATTTCCAACCCAGACTCGCCTTTCAACTCTAAATGCACATATCCAACTCCCTACTTGACATAGTCATTTAGATGTTTAATTGATATCTTGACTCAACATGCCTAAAACTCAACTTCTTTGACCTGCTCGTCTTCCAATGCTCCCCATCTCATTAAACCATAATTTTATCCTTTCGGTTGGTCAAATTTTAAATTTTGGCGGCATTCTTGATTTCTTCGTCCTCTCAACACCCAATATTCTGTTCATCAGTATATCCAGTTCGCGCTACCTTCAAAATGCGTTTGGAATCTAAATGGTGCCCTCCAACCCCATTACTAATACCCTGGGCTGAGGCACATTGATGTCTGGCCTAGATTATTACAATGGTTTACTGGAAATCTCTCCCACCTCTGCCCTTGTCCCCTGCCCCAGGTCTCTTCGGATATTTAAGCTTCAGAATTTAGTTCATCCCTACCTCCCAGCCTAATTTCCAACCTTTTTACCTTAGGCCCAGGCAGAATGACACTAGCTAAGTGCTTTCTTCTTCAAGGGCTAAAAAAATAAAATAAAATAAAAAACCCTTCGCCGTCAATCAATTCCAACTCACAGTGACCTGACAGGACAGAGTAGAACTGCCCTATAGGGTTTCCAAGGACCGCCTGGTAGATTCGAACTGCCGACCTTTTGGTTAGCAGCCATAGCTCTTGACCACTATGCCACCAGCGTTTGGTACAATACAAAACTTGGAGGATTCAGAGTCAGAAGACCTGGCTGTGAGTAGCTCCTTCACTACTTGCCAGTTGCATACACAAGCCATTTGACCCGGATTATCTCTAAGCCTCAAACTGCTTTTATAATGAAAAGAACCATACTACTTCTTCTAGCAGGTTGTTGTATGCCAGGTTAAATACATGAATGTTCTTTGAAAATAACTGAGCACTTGAGAAATATTTAGTATTCATTATAACTTAATCCTTCCTATCTACTCAAAACCCAGATCACACCTCTTTGTGAAGAATTCCCAAGGTAAACTACTAAAACTAGTATAACCTTTCAGGCCCTATAGTGTTTTTTGGAAAGATTTATTGCTCTGTAAGGTGACTTAGGTCATTGTCCTGAACAGTTATTCAGTATTACAGCAACTAACAACAATGTTGTTTAACTTATCACGAGTTTATTGTCATGTGAAACTCACCTTATCTGCATTTTTATTGCAATCATTTGTACACTTACTCTATTACTTCTGACCAGGTTACAATCTCTTTGCAGGGAAAGACAATCTGTAAAACACGATCTAATTCCTCATATATTACGCAGGTACCTAGTAAAAGAAAATGTGTACATTTTTGTAGCTCATGTGTCTTTTGGGATGCAATAAATAGGGATTGCTTTAGCATCTCATGATGAACATAACTTATGCTTCCCCTCTTGAAAGAAATACCCATAATGGCCCTAAAAAGGAAAGAATATTAGGGCTTGAGTCCAAAAACGGATGAAGTTGTGGCATGATGATCTTTTTAATAAAATTATAACTATGACATACTCTTAAATATGAATTCATGCTAAACTGTGATCACAAGTGTATTTATTCTTCATGAGCAGATACAGCCACCAAATTGTATGTTCCTAAGTTTTATACTTTTTTGAGAACTGATATATGTGTGTCAAAAATCCAAACCGAGCTAGTTTCAAGAAGAATAAGCAAGCTGTCAGAAACTCTTGAGTCTGTTTTGTTTCACATGTTTTAGTTGCAAACTTAATTACTGAGGTAAATGCTCACTGATTTCTCTACTACGATGATGTAGAAAATATAAAACAGGTTTTGAAAAACTGAGGAAGTTATGAAACAGAAATTTTGGAAATGGTTCTGATTCCTTGGTGGAACAGTTGCACGGTTATGAGACTGAATTTAAAAAAAAAAAAGACAAAATAAAGAGGCTGACAAAAGAAGCCTGAGTCATGTCATCAGCTACTAGTCAGAGTTACTACACTAAGCTATAGGCCTAATTCAAAAAAGGCGACATAACTACATAAAAAATAAGATGGCTAGTCACACAATTATTCTTTAATGTGTAATCCTGAAGAAATTCCAATAACTAATCTAAAATTAATTAAACGTCTTATCTTCTCTCTTAAAATTCAAATAATTCCTTCCTTTTCACTGTAACTAGTTGATTGTTCACCATAAATTCACCATATATTCAGTGTGCTGGATTTTTTTTTTTTTTTTTAATTCTCTATTCCCTTTATTTCTTCATCTGGAGGGGCAGTATGATACAGGTGTTATAAACTAAGACTTTTGAGTCAAGCTACTTTGTCTGAATCCTGGCCCTGCCACTATGAGTTCCATGACTTAGGGCAAATGAATGTTTCTATGCCTCAGTTTCCTTTTCTGAGTTAAACTGGAATTATAATAAAACAAAACCCAGACCCGTGGCCGTCATGTCAATTCCGACTCATAGCGACCCTATAAGACAGGATAGAACTGGCCCATAGGGTTTCCAAGGAGCACCTGGTGGATTCAAACTGCCGACCTTTTTGGTTAGCATCCGAAGCTCTTAATCACTACGCCACCAGGGTTTTCAGAATTGTAGTAGTATCTAATAATAATAACTACCTGGTAAGATAAGGACTAGAATTACTATTTCTACTTACCATGTTAAAACAACCTGGCACATAGTAAATGCTACAAGTGTTTACTATTATTAATTTCAAATAACTGGAAAGCAAAAGCCAAACAAGTTGCCACCGACTGATCCTAACTCATGACTACCCTATGTGCTTCAGACTAGAAGTGAGCTTCATAGGGTTTTCAATGGCCAATTTTTTTTGGAAGCAGATCACCAGGCCTTTCTTCTGAGGTGCCTGTGGGTGAATTCAAATCCCCAACCTTTTTATTAGTAGCTGAGCTCTTAACCATTTGCACCATCCAGGGGCTCCTTTAAATAACTTTTAAAAAAAAAATCTGTTGCCATAGATTCTGATTCATAGCACCATATAGGACAGAGTAAAACTGCCCTACAGGATTTCCAAGGCTATAAATCTTTATGGAAGCAGACTGCCACATCTTCCTCCCACAGAGCAGCTGGTGAGTTCCAACAGCCAACGTTTCAGTTAGCACTGAGCGCTTCACCACTGCGCAAACTGTAGGGTCAAAAAATGGTTGCCTTAAGGCTCAGATAGTAAATATTTTACTTTGCAACTGTCTCTGTTACAACTCTTTGATTCTGCTCTCATAGCATGAAAGCAGCCCCAGACCTGCAAAAAAATGGGCATGGCTGTGTTCCAATAAAACTGTACTTTTACAAAACAACACAAAAATAGGCAATGGTCCTTAGTTTGCTAACTAAACCCCTGCCCCCACCCCTCCACCCCCCAAAAAAGACCCGTGGCCGTGGAGTCACTTCCAGCTCATAGCTACCCTAGAGGACAGAGTAGAACTGCCCCATGGGGTTTCCAAGAAGGCCCTGGTGGATTCAAACTGCCGACCTTTTGGTTAGCAGCCATAGCTCTTAACCACTACACCACCAGGGTTTCCAGTTTGCTGACTACTGAACTATACTGTTTAGGAAACTGCTTCTATAGTAGAAATGAATGGTGACATTATTAGTCTAAAAAGACAAGCAGAGCCATTCCTAGAACATAACGAGGCTATCTGCCGCATTGGACATTTGTGGGATCTCTCACAGGTCGACATCAACTCGACAGCAACAGGTTTGGTCTGGTTTTGGTCTCATTAGTGGGCATGTAGGGAATAGGTCAGAAAGGCAACTGATGATTCTTGAAAGTAATAGTTTAGGAATCATAATCGTTGTTTAGTGCACCCAGAAAATCTCTCTCTACACTTCACCCCCAATCCTAACTTTTCCAATATTTATCACTCTTCATTATTCTACGACCCCTTCAAAGTTGTATTTTATGTTAATTTAGCCACATTGCACTTCCCTAAAAGTATGGGGGGTGAGTGTGTGTGTGCACGCACGCGCGTATGTCTAGCAAGGAAGGAAGTAAACGCAAGCAGAGTAACTATGCCAACAAAAAGGAAGACAAATAAGGGAGGAGAGAAAATAATGCAAATATGGCCCAGGAGATAAGAATTGAAGGGGTGTACAAAAAATGACAATAGGGAGAATTTGTTGCACCAAATCCCTTGGGAATCAAATCATACAAGGCAGATGTCATGGATTGAATTACGTCCCACCAAAAAATATGTGTATCAACTTGGTTAGGCCATGATTCCCAGTATTGTGTAGTTGTCGTCCATTCTGTGGTTGTAATTTTATGTTGAGAGGATTAGGGTGGGATTGTAACACCACCTTTACTCAGGTCACCTCCCTGATCCAAGGTAAAGAGAGCTTCCCTGGGATATGAGTATGTTTAATCTGAAGGTGGCAAATATTTAAATCTTCAGTCAATTAAAATTCAACATTAAATTGAAAATTTTAATGTTGCATAGATCCAACCAAAATCAAGATAATAACATATTCATCACCTGCAAAGCTTTCCTCATGCACTTTTGTAATTCCCTCCCACTGCCCTTCCCCGTCTGCTTTGCCATTCCAAACAGCGTATGATCTGTAGACGTCTGGCTTTTATCACTCAACTGCTAGGAACATTCATAGAAACTTTGTAGAAACATGATTTAATTTCTTTTGGGTAAATACCTTGGAGTGGAATGGCTGAATTGTTTAAATTTTTAAGAAAATGCCAAATAGTTTTCCAAAGTGGAGCAATCCAGTTGCTCCACCTGTAAATACTTGGTAGGATCAGTTTTACCTCAGACCAGGAGCATTGGTCAGGCATTTGGTAGAATGTTCTTCAGTTTGGGCTTTCCAACTGTCAATCTATTTAAGGCATTGTGGCTTTAATTTGTGTTTCACTAATGACTAACACTAGGAGCCCAGGTGGCACGATGGTTATGCTAACTGAAAGATCAGAGGTTCAAACCCAAGAGCTGCTCTGTGTGTGAAAAGACGTGGTGACCTACTCCCATAAAGACAGGGAAGAAACAGGGACTGAGCTCCTAGGCAAGAAGCCCTGCAACACCTAGCACTTGCAACTTACTTACAATACTGTGTGCTTATCTAATGCAAAACCCCCATCCTGGAATGTGCGATAAGGAAAGAACAAACAGTATACTCCCTCATAAGATATTTTTCAGAAGGACCGAGCAGATCTGGTCCCTGGACCATGCGCAGACATCCCCAAGGTGACCCATGGATGACTTCTGCCTGATGCAAGTACCCAAGACAGGAATCGAACTGGCACCACAGGAGGAACTGCACAGGCACGACTCCCCATAATTCCTGCTAGGAATCCCAGAAGCCTCCGGGGCAGGAGCTGTCTTGAAGCCATCTCAAAAAACCATTGCAAGAGATCTTAATGTATCTCCGCTGAGATGAGCCACTTGCGGGAAAACCCCGCCTATGTCCATGAATAAACATAAATCCTTTCCTGCTCAAAACCCTTTAAAAACCAATGCAAATCCTTTGTTCAGGGAGATGGGGGTAAGTGTTGCCTAGGCCCTCCTCGTTTTCCGCTTGCAAACCTCTTCAATAAAGTTTTGCTTGTGTGGAAAAATTCTCCGTGTCTTACCTGTTCATTCTTGACCTGTGAAAGGCAAGAACCTCCTTCAATTAAAGGTGTCAAGACGCCAGTAACAGTTACAGCCTAGGAAACCCTATGGGGCAGTTCTACTCTGTCATATATGGTCACTATGAGTTGGAATCAACTCAGCAGCATGTAACAACACAACGATGACCAGTGATGCTGAGCATATTTCCATATGCTATTCTGCCACCCATTCATCTCCTTTAGTAAAGTGTCTCAAATACATTGCTCATTTTTAATTGAGTAGTTTTCCTTACTACTGTTTTGAGAATATTTTATAGATTGTAGAAAGAAGTTCATTATCAGTTATATAAACTGCAGATATGTTCTCCAACTCTGTGGCTTACCTTATCATGTTCTTAATAGAATCTTTGAAAGAGCATAATTTATCTTGATGAAGTCTAATTTACTCTTGGGGGGTGGGACCGGCCAGGCTAGAAGGACCCAGCATCTGATGTCAGCCTCGTGATCGCCTCATGGTATCTACTGACCTCAGGGGAGAGGGGCTGAAGTTTTAATTATGCAATGAGGCCCCCCCCCATACAGAAGCTCCATGGGTTTCCTGGTTGGTAAAAATCGTTGACGCACATGGGAGGACAGCACATAAATTTTGGGGACACGGAAGCTTCGTCCTGGGAACCTTCCCAGACCTCACCCTATGAATCTCTTGATTTATATCCTTTTTTGCTATAATAAAACAATAATCATAATTATAGTTCTTTCCATGAGTCCTGGGAGCCCCTTTAACATATTATTGAACCAAAGGGAGCAGTGGGAGCCAGCAGATCAGAAGTGAGGTGGAGCTAGGGACCCTTGAACTTACAGCTGGTATCCTGAAGGGGTGGAGAAAACCCCCAAATTTGCATCCAGAAGAGTCAGAAATGAGGGGGCCCTAGAGCTGGCATCCTGAAGAGGGTAGTAGGAAAGCCTTAAATGTATAACCAACAGGTTACAAGTGAGGGTATCTTGAGGGACCCCTAAGCTCACAGTTGGTGTCTGAGGTCTTGGGTAGGCCTGGCAGTCTGGAGGACTGTTCTAGTTAACTTGTGAGATCTGACCTAGCTTCAGGTGGTTAGGGCCAGAGGAGGAAGTACTGTATGTGCACTGGTGTCGGAACAGCAGTTGGGAACTGATAATAAATTGATTTGGATTGATCAACATATTTTGTGTTAGAGAATTGGGAACTGATGTGATATCCTTTCAGGTGTCTTAAATCTTTGCCCCAACTGAAGGCCACAAATATTTCCACCTAGTTTTTATATATGGGTCTACAATCATTTTGAATTTTTTTTTAATGTGGTAGGTACAAGATACTTATCTAAGGTCTTTTTTTTTTTTTAATGTATTTGGATATCCAATTGTCTGGCACCATTTGTTGAAAAGACTATACTTACTATGCTTTCTCTGGGGAACTCTCTTTGCACTATTATCAAATATCAACAGACATAAAAGAATGGTTCTATTTCTGCACTCTCTATTCTGCGTCACTGATATATTTGTCTATCTTGATGACATAAAATACCCTATCTTTTGATCACTTTTCATTTACAAGATTGCTTTCATTACTGTAGGTACTTTGCATTTTCCACACGAATTTTAGAATTAGATTGTCAGGTTCTACAAAAAAATCCTGCTGAGCTCTTTTACTGAGGTTGGATTGAATTTATAGACCAAGTTAGGGAGACTTGTCCCTAATATCTTAACAATACTGAGTCTTCCTATTCATGAATAAGATAATTCATGTCTCTTCATTTATGTAGGTCATCTTTAATTTCTCTCAGCAATGTTTTGTGATTTCCAGAGTACTGATCTTTCACATCTTTTGCTTGATTTATATCTAAATATTTTGGGTTTTTTTTTTTTTTTTTTTGGTGCTCTTGTAAATGGCATTATCTTTTTATTTCAGTCTCTGACGGTTCCCTGGGCAGTCTCCTCACATGTATGCACAGATCAGTAGTGAACTGAATACTCTGAATACTCAAGTTGGAACTTCCACTGAATACTCTGTGGGGACTCTCTGTAGGTCTCCAGAGTTCTTTCTCTGTGTAGCGCTCTCCTTTCTGGTGCTTTGCCCTACAAACTCTAGCTGCTTTGGACTTTCCAGACTCCCTGCATTCTCTTCAAAGCAGGAGAAAGTATGGACTCTACCTGGGTTCCCCTACCTTGTTACACAGACAGTAAACTGAGGCAATCATAGGACTCACCTCATTTATTTCCCATGTTCCAGGGGTCCCTGTCCTTTGCTGTCCAGTTCCCAATGTCTTGGGAACTATTATTCAAACATTTTGTCCAGTTTTCTAGTTGCTTCAGCCACGACAATAAATCTGGTCCCTGTTACTTCATGATGGCCAGAAGTGGAAGTTCACATAGTTTCATTCAATTGAATAAGACTTTATTCAACTTTATATCAAGAAATATAATAATTCAATTTGGATCAAATTTTCTTGAAGTAGTGCACACCTACTTAGAAAACTTTATGGAGTAGTAACATAAAAGTCATCATTCCAGGCAAATTTATGAGATTATCAACTGAGAGTCTCATTTGAAAACTCAGTGCTAGCTTGTACTTGTTCACTAATGCCTCAAAATGGCAAGCACATTTTGGAGTTATGTCAAGAAAGAGAGTTAACGGAAGAGCGACCATTTTGAAAATGAAACCTCATAATGTGATAGAAAAATTTCTCTAGAGAAGAAAACTCTAGATCACAGCTAACTATGAATGTCTTGAGAATACGGCATTACAATATAAGAAATTCAAGGGCTTAAAGGGCGAGAAAGTCACTGGGATACACAAACTATGAGCTGCACAAAAGCAAAGTTGTGACACAGGCTAGGGTTATCTTCAGAGATATTTTTCCCACGTTCCTAATTTTTATGTTACCAGTATACTTACGAAATAGGTCTGATCTTTCACATCAATAATTTTCAGGTTAGAGTCTTTGTGTTTTAAAAGAAAGGAGATATAAAGAGAGCCATGCTTAATTCAAAGAAATCATTAACAGTATATTTTCAGGAAACAATAACCAGTGAATGACACAATCTGGGGCAGTGGCCTTTCTGATTCAACTCCATTCACACATGAACCACCACTAACAACACCTATTAGGATAATCTGCTCTCAGCTAAATTAAACAGAATAATTGGGATTGTTTAGGACTTCAGAACAGCATTATAAAAAAAAAAAAAACCCATTGCCATTGACTGGATTCCAACTCAGCGACCCTATAGAACAGAGCAGGACTACCCCACAGCATTTCCAAGTCTGTAAATCTTTGTGGAAGCATAATGCCACATCTTTCTCCTGTGGTGCAGCTGATGGTTTCGAACCACCGACCTTTCAATTAGCAGCCCAGTGCTTAACCACTGTGCCACCAGGGCTCCTGAGTAACATTATACCGAAAAAAACAAAACCAAACCCAGTGCGGTCGAGTCTATTCCGACTCATAGCGACCATAGAGGACAGGGTAGAACTGCCCTGTAGAGTTTCCAAGGAGCGCCTGGTAGATTCGAACTGCTGACCCTTTGGTTAGCAGCCACAGCACTTAACCACTACGCCACCAGGGTCTCCGAGTAACATTATAGTGCCTGCAATTTGAAGAACTTGGCATTATCATCTTTAACTGTATATTCAGAACTACATCCCTCCAAATTAAAGAATAAACTTTCGTTTGAGGCCCTGAAACTGGAAGGTAATACAGAAAATTTTGAATGGGTGCAATGTTAATTGAGCTTAAAATTGTATTATTAAAAGTTTGAATAATCACGGGAGAAGAGGTTAAGGTTATTTAGCTTATTTTATGTGAAGAAAAGAAAAAATAAAATGTCTTATTAATGGTTTTCAAAAATTGAAGAGATGCTGTAGTGTGATGGTAAGGTTCTTCTTTATTTTTTCAATGTCAATAAGACAGAAAAAATATACTAAAGGTCAAAAGATGCTGAATCACATTCTCTGTCTAACTTACTAGAAAAGTTTAAGAAAACAATAACCAGGGTTTCTACCTCAAGGTTAAAGAGTAATCAAATCTGCCTCAAGGCAGCGAGTCAGTGCAGGTAATTTGTTGTACTGCCTCATTCAAGCAGTGTTTTTCCCTTGAAAATCACAATGGCTAGTTTGTGTAACATATGCATTCTTCCCCCGTGAAATCTGAATTGAATCATTTCAAGTGAAGGCACAATGGGTTTACAGTTACAATCAAATCTTTACACAGAATTCAAGAAACTTTTAAAGTTATTTTGCATGCCCAGGGCTAAAAGGATCATCCTGAAAACGAGTAAAAAAAAAAACAAGTGAGAGGTTTAATTGCCCCCAAATTCCCAAACTAACGAAATTAGACATGTACGTATATTCTCATAGAAGTTTTTGTGGTTATATTTCCTATATTATAATAAATGAGTTTTAAATAGAGCTGTTCAATCATAAGTTTTAAATTCTATATAGAAATTCCTGATGATTTTTAATATTTTAAAGTATCTTTTTTTAAAGACTGTCGTTTCTGCCAACATGGTGGACTAGGTGCTAGAGCTGATTTTACTGCTTAACTAAAAATGTTAGATAAAATATTTTAAAAACCTCCTTGAATATATCAATTATGACAGGAAAGTAAGAAATATTCATGGGTGAGTGAAGGAGGCAATCCAGAGAGCTAAGTAGACGACTAAAGTCAGCTTTCAACAGAGGGCATTTGCCAAGCTTGACTGAAATGAATTTTGGGCTTTTTTTTGGTTGTTGTTATTTTCCAGAATTTAGAGGGCAGAAGACAAATTACAAGGCCGACCCAAGCTGGAAAGTCTAATAGGATAATCCGCCAAAACTATGAGACTCTCAAATCTGGGACTTCTCAGTATAATGAAGATGAAAATTATACGCATACAACCCCAGGTAACTGAACAAAAACATGATTTTCTAGAACTTTGAAACAAAGTAGAGTAGCAGAGTGTGGGGTGAGGCAGAGGAAGGAAATATCCTCTGAAATGTCATAAGCAAAAACCAGGCCAGAAGTAGGTTTCCATTCTGAATTGAAATTGCGCAGCAGAGAATTTAAAGTGGCCCTTAACTGTTAGTGCCCCTCAGACAACCAATAGAAGCAAAGAATGAGCTCTTCAAATCCATTCAAAGAACAACTAATTCCAATCTTCCACAAACTATTTTAGGGTGTTTATGAGGCTAATACAATCTTTACACAAAAGCCCAGCAAGAACAATAAAATAAAGGGCAGGGTCAGTCCAATTTAAATCATGAACAAAGAAACAAAAACAGCAAGCAAAACATCAATAAAGTGAATCCTGCTCTGTTAAAAGAATTATGCTCAAATTGGGTTCATCACACTTGGTTAACTTTAGTAAGTCAGTTATTCTAATTAACCACATTAAAAGGTAAAATGAGGATAATTATATCATCTTTGTAAATACAAAATTTCTTAATTTTATAAAAACTATCTATGTTAAAAAAAAAAAAAATAGGCACCAAATAGCATAATTGATAAATCATTGAAAGCATTCCCTTTAAAATCAGGAACAGAGGAAGGGAGCCCTCAGTCATCACTTCTCTGCAATAGTCCCTGCCAGCACAATAAGTCAAGAAAAATTAAATAAAAGGCTTAGGGATTGTAAATTAAAAACAAAACTACATCCTTTATAATCGTTCAGCTAAATTAGTAAAGAATGTCTGCCTTAAGCATTCTGCTGTTTTAAAGAACTAAGTGGATCAAATTGACGACAACGACTCTAAAGTTTAGATAGGAAAGCTTAGGGGGCAGTGAGTTTCTGTTAATGGGAGAGCAACAATTCAGAAAAGGAGGGTGAGAATGGTTCACAACTTGAAGAATGTAATCAATGCCAATGAATTGTATACAATTATTGAATTGGTGTATGTACTTCTGTGTATGTTTTCAACAACAAACAAATTATTGATAAAAAACTGCATTTGTGAAGACTGTACAAATTATTAAAATAATAAGAGATTAGCAAGGATGTTGGAAAAAAATTGAAAATATCAAAATTCAAATGTATTTCCACACAACAGCAGCAAATGTTTTAGAAAAATAAATTTTATAAAAAGATACACTTATGTCATCAAAAGATAGAAAATGCATGCAAATAAATACATCAAAATATGCAAAAATACATAGTAGATAAAAGTATGAAAACTTTATTGAGAAGTAAAGAAGGCCTAAACAAATGCAGATATATGTCATTTTCACAGGTTAGCAGACCTGATATCATGAAAATGACAATTTTCTCTAAATTAACCTATAGATTCAATGCAATTCCAATCAAAGTCTAAACATTGGGACCTGACAAGTTTATTTTAAAATTAATATGGAGTACAAAAGTCCACTTATAACCAATTACTTTCGAAGAACAAAAGTATGTGGGGACCAGCCATACAAATAATCAAGAATAATGTTCAACTCAAAAGAATCTCAAAACCAACTTCATCTGCTTTACCAAACAGACTTGTTTGTTTTTTCCTTCTGTTTCTTATCTTATTCATTTTATTATTGTCTCTCCAGTCACTCAAGTATGGACCCATGGAGACGTCATCTTTGATTCTTTTCTTTTACTCTTTCAACCTTCATTCTGAGGCCACCCAGTTGGTCACTGGTCTGGTAAACCCAATTCCTCTTTTCTATAGCCAGTGAAACCATCCAAATTAAAGCACTTATCATTGGTTGCTTGCCTCTATCTTACTATAACAAGTTTCCCTGCTCCCAATTGCTCTTTACTTCCTCCACCAACTACTCCAGACCGTTGGCCACATCCTGACTTATCTTTATAAAACATGGCTGTAATCAAGTCCTTGTTCCACTTTAAATTTTCACAACCTGTGCTTTATAAAATTCCATGGATATTTGTAGCTTCACCTTCCATCATAGCCATTTGACTCAAGTTTTACTCCACCTCTCCTCCAGGGGGAAAAAAGACTTCAAAATCTAGCTCAAATTTTGCCTTCCCTGAGAAGCCTTCTCTCTCCCAAATATAATCAATGCATTCCCTCCTCCATGCTACAATCTTGTTTATTGCACTTTCATATTGATAGTTTAAACTTTTGCTGTTTTTTTTTTTTTTTTTTTTTTTCTGGTAGATACTGAAATCCTCATACAACAGGAACAAATCTATTTGTGTCCCCAAGCATATTCCTGAAACACATCAAGTGCAAATATTGGTTGCATTAATAACTTACATCTGCACAGTGCACTCTAGTTTATTAAATCGGTTTGCATTTAATCCTTACATGTTTTATAGAATAGGTGTTACTAGCCCCAAGTGAAAAATAACGGAACTTAAGTTCAGAAGCATTAAATAGACCAAGATGAAATAATTAAACAGAAAAGCCAAGACTTGCACCTAGGTCTCCTGACACAATATCCAGCTCTTCTTATATTAAACTACACTACTTAGATTCATGTTATTAATTTCTATTGGCATTCATTCTGGAGTTCATTCTTAACTATAATAAAAGCTTCAAGACTAAAAACTTCCTTTTGGCAATGATTTCATTGAGAATCTGAGACTCTTCACTGGAAAAATAACTATCACACATAGAATAAGTTAACTGTAAGAAAAATAGCAATATCTTACCAGACAGAAGGAAATTTATGGCGATAGTTAAGAATATACCTTTGTGCCAAGTGGAAAAAAGTGAGTTCAAGAATATATATGTGATTAGTTGGTATAAGAACGTATCTTTCAAATGTCATGTTATTACCATAACATTTTAAGCTAGGAAAGCTTTTCCACAATTTCTTTGCCTATAGCTCATACTCTCCATATTGTGAATATCGACTTCAGACTTGAAAGAACTGGCTTCTTCCCATCCACTGACCATGCTCGATACACACATCATCTCTCCCATGAGACAAATCCAACTGTGCAGCATCCAGTTCAGATGGTAATGTGACACTAACATGCTCTGATAAACACAGTGGTTATGCCTGAATACCTTATCACTATTTTGGTAGATTTTTTACTGATAGACTGAGGTGAGGAAAGAAAGATGGAAAATTAAGTACAAATTGCTCTCCAGGCTGATTTTGACAAAGTCAAGTCAGGGACCTGTAGGGTCTACTGCAGCTGCAACCTGGTGGCTTTCACAATTTGTCTGGAACCTTGAGAAACCTGAAATGTTAGCAACAGCAACCATTAAAAAAAAAAAGAAAATTGCTGGTGTGTCAATTCCTACTCATAATGACCCTATAGGACAAGGTAGAACTTCCCTATAGGGTTTCCAAGGCTGTAATTTTTCTAGGAGCAGATCACCATGTCTTTTCACCCACAGAACTAGTGGTAGGTTCGAATCACTGAACTTTTGATTAGCAGCTCAGCACTTAAACACTGTGCCATCAGGGCACCTTCACAGCAACCATAGCAAAGGTGTAAACACTTTCTTTTTCCTCTCAGTGGATAGTCTAGCCCCTTAACTCTGCAATTTCCCACTATCACTTCAGAGAAGATCTTGCTTTCAATATCAGAGTCACCAGAGTTCAGAAAGCTTTTTGTTTGAGCAACCCTAGAGACTCCCAAGCCTCCCATCTAGGAGATTGAGGCCCAGGAAATCAAGGAATGTTCCCAAGGTTACACACAAATATGGCAGCAGAGCAAGCACTGGAATTTACATTTCTTCATTTCCAATCACGTTTACCCTTTTAACTACCATACCACTAACCAAAAACCCATTGCCACTGAGTTGATTCCAACTCATAGTGACCCTATAGGACAGAGTAGAACTGCTCCATAGGGTATCCAAAGAGTGGCTGGTGGATTCAAACTGCCCACCTTTTCGTTAGCAGCCGAGCTCTTAACCACTGTGCCGCCAGGGCTCCAACCATATAACTACCCAAGTAGAATTATTTAAATAAAGCAAAACTTACATTTACTTTTCAAAACCATTGTAGAGAGGTAGTGGAGCAAAATGGTAAAATGAGCAAATGCTTCATTTACACCCTGTTATGGACTGAATTCTGTCCCCCAAAAATGGGTGTCAAATTCACAAGTCTGTGGTTCCCCGTATTGTGTGATTGCCCACCATTCTGCCATCTGATGTGATTTTCCTATGTGTTGTAAATGCTATCTCTATGATGCTAATGAGGTACAATTAGAGGCAGTTATGTTAAACGAGGCAGGGCTCAATCTACAAGATCAGGTTGTGTTTTAAGTGAATCTCTTTATATACTTAAAAGAGAGACATTAGCAGAGAGACTTGGGGACCTCATACCACCAAGAAACAAGAGCCAGAAGAACAGCACAACCTTTGGACCCAGGTTCCCTGCACTGAGAAGCTCCTCAACTCAAGAAGGTTGATGACAAAGACCTTTCTCCAGGGCTGACAGAGACAGAAAGCCTTCCCCTGGGGATGGCACCCTGAATTAAGACTTCTAGCCTTCTAGACCATGAAAGAATAAATTTCTCTTTGTTAAAGCCATTCATTTGTGATATTTCTGTGATAGCAGCACTAGATAAGTAAGACACTCTGCCAGCAACTAACCCACTGAACAATGAATAAAAACAAGCAAAGCCTGAGATCTCAGAACTCCAAGAGCAGCTGAGGTGTTGGAGAGTCAAGGTGAGTCCAGAAGCAAGAGAAAGTACAAGAGGACATGGCACAGAAGCTGGGAGAACCTACCTACTCACATTGGAAGTGTTTGCTCATCACAGCAATTTTGGGATGGGACTGGGTAACATCTCAAACAGGGAACACAGAAAGGAAGCTAATCTGAGAAAGTTGTAGTCCAATTTTTTAAGGCACTGAAAATTGGCTGTGGGACTCCATGGGCTGTGCAACCACAAGAGGATGAAGGGAGACCACAGCACCACATGCTGTTGAATCTTGTTGAGGCCTGAGATGGATGGGCACTTGGACTGCAAGGAACTGCAAGGGCAGCAGAATGAAGGGAAAACTTCAGATGAGTGACACAAAGGGAAACAGCCCACAGTGGGACACCATGGGAGAGCCTGTGCAGGGGTGCCCACAAGGGAAAGACATAGATGGACCCCACCTTCACCAGAGGAAAGTCAAGCCCCACGACTTACATTAGCGTCTGTGACCAACTAAACCCTCCCCTTTCCATGCATGTATATTGAATTCCAGAGATCAAGCATCTAGAACTCCTCAATAAGCACTGAAAAAACCCTAAGGATAAGAGTGTTCTCTAGTGGTTTTCAGGAGAAGATACCAAGTCCACTGTCGCTGGGTTGATTCTGACTCATAGTGACCCTGTGGGGCTGAGTGGAGCTGCCAAGTGGTGTTCCCAGGGTTGTGAGTCTTTGCAGAGATAGACTGCTGCATATTTCTCCCTCAGAGTGGCTGGTGGTGTGTGGCCTGGCATTTTGGTTTGGGCCCACAAAAGCCAGAATACAAAATTTAACAAAATGGCCCAAGAGCAACAAAAAGTAGTTAAAATACACAAAATCACAAGTGAAGAAGGACCAATTAAAAACAAAACATAAATAAGAGAAAATTTCTCCTATGGAGGCCAGACTAATGCAAAGAATAGATAATTTTAAGTCTGTGGTGCCAAATGTGTTCAAAGAAAGAAAAAGCACACAGAAAACAAACTAGCAGATATCAGGAAACAAATGGAGGAACAAAATGACTTACCAGGAAATAGAAAACATCCAAAAAAAGAGAACTACTGGAACTGAAGAATAAAGCAAATTGAACTAGATAAAGCAAGAGAACACTCAACAATAGAGTTGAACAGACAGAAGACAGAATAAATGAGCTAGGAGAGAAAATAGCTGAATTTATCAAGTCAACAGAAACAGACGAAAAGAACAAAAAGCGAATAAACCCAAAAGGAAATGTGGGATTCAATTAAGAAATCTAACATTAGAATTGTTGGCATCCCGGAGCACCATGACAACAATAAAGGCATAATGAACAATTTTCCAAGAGCTAATCTTTTTTAATCAGAGAGAATTTCCCAGGCCTCAACAGAGAAACAAGTCTGCAAACGCAGAACTCCAATAGGAAAAGACACAAAAAGATCAACTTAGCACCATAAACCTAACAAAATTCTTGAAAACCAAAGACAAAGAAAAAATTCTGGAAGCAGCAAGAGAAAAATGCAATGTAACATACTGTCATGGATTCATTTATGTCCCCCCAAAAATGTGTGTTTCAATTTGGCTGGACCATGATTCCCAGTATTGTGTAATTGTCCTCCATTTTGTGATTGTAATTTTATGTTAAAAAAGATTAGGGTGGGATTGTAACACCCTTACTAAGGTCACGTCCCTGATCCAATATAAAGGGAGTTTCCCCGGAGTGTGGCCTGTACCACCTTTTATCTTACAAGAGATGAAAGGAAACTGAAGCAAGCAGAAAGTTGGGGACCTCATACCCCCAAGAAAGCAGTAACAGAAGCAGAGTACATCCTTTGGACATGGAGTCCCTGCATGGAGAAGTTCCTAGTCCAGGGGAAGGTTGAGGAGAAGGGCCTTCCTCCAGAGCCGACAAGGAGAGAAACCCTTCCCTGGAGTTGATGCCCTGAATTTGGACTTCTAGCCTACGAGACTGTGAGAAAATAAACTTCTCTTTGTTAAAGCCATCCACTTGTGGTATTTCTGTTATAGCAGCACTAGGTAACCAAGACATATAACAAAGTCTTTCATAAGAATCAGTGCAGATTTCGCCCCAGAAACTCTAGAGTCCAAAAGACAATGAAGCAACATACATAAAATACTGAACGAAAACCATTGCCAACCATGAATTCTTTACCTAGGAAAGCTGTCATTCAAACACAAGAGGAAAATCAAGACATTCCTAAACAAACAGAAGCTCTGGAAATTTTCCAGTACCAGACAAATTTTGCAAGTCTTACAATCAAGACAGTTCTCCAAATAGAAAGGCAAGAGTATTAAATAAATATTCACATCTATATTTGGGGAAATAAATAACTCAAGAGAGCACTAGATCTACAAAAAATGCAACAACACAGGCAATCATAAGGACCAAGTATATGATATTTTCAGGGAATAAACTCAATAATTAAATCCCACAAACGATATAAAATCAAGTCTGTAAGAAATAAACACAAAGTAAACTTGCCAAATATAAGTGGTGGCATAGTGGTTAAGAGCTACAGCTGCTAACCGAAAGGTCAGCAGTTCGAATCCACCAGGGCCCCACTGGAAACCCTATGGAGCAGTTCTACTCTGTCCTATAGGGTCACTGTAAGTCGGAATCGACTCAACAACGAGTAGTTTGTTGGGTTTTATTGATGTTAATGGAGACACACCAACAGAAACGGGAAAGGGAGGAGCATATCAGGAAGGGTTTATTGTATTAAAGTTGTATGTTAACTGTTGTTCATATGTTAAACATTGTTGCAATTGTAAGTTGTGTAATGGAATATATGTCGTAGCCACTAAGAAATCACCAAGAAAAAACATTCACAAGTAAAGAAGAAAGAAAACAAAAAGGCTCATCACAACAAAGCAGGCAAATACAAACAAAAACAGAAAAATCAGAGTAAAAAACAAGGAAGATACAAAACACTAAAAAAAAAAAGGCAAAATGAGTGAGGTAGACACTTTGTTTTCGGTAATAATCTTGACTGTAAATGGTCTAAATGCCTCATGCAAAAGGCAGAGAGTGGTAGAATGGATTAAAAAAAAAATAGGATCCATTCTTTTGCTGTCTACAAGAAAAATACCTTAGACAAAAGGACACAAACAGATTGAAAATAAAAGGAAGGAGAAAAATATTCCATGCAACCAGCAAACAAAAATAGAGCAGGGATGTTCATTCTGATATCAGATAAAATACACTTTAAATCAAAATCTATTATAAGAAATAAAGAAGAACATTACATAATATTAAAAGGGTTCATCCAAAAAGAAGACATAATGATTATAAATATAAACACACCTAACAGCAATGCAGCAAAATACATGAAACAAATACTGACTAATATAAAAGGAGAAATAGACAACTCCACAACAATAGTAGGAGACTTCAACACACCACTTTCAATTATAGACAGATCATCTAAAAAAAACCACTAAGGAACATTGAGAACTTAACTAAATCCATAAGCCAATTGGATCTAACAGACATATAGTACATTCTACCCAGCATCAGAAAAAAAATTCTTCTCCAGCGTACAAGGATCATTTTCCAGAATAGACCATGTGCTGATCATAGGCTAGGACACTAAACAAACTTTAACAAATTTAAAAAGACTGAAATCATGCAAAGAGTCTTCACTGACCATAGCAGGATGAAGCTAGAACTCAAGAGTAGGAAAAACAAGTAAATTCATGGAAACTAAATAATACACTACTAAAAAACTACTGGGTCAAAGAAGAAATCAAAAGTGAAATTTAAAATTTTCTAGAATCAAATGAAAATGAAAAAACAACATATCAAAGCCTTTGGGACACAGCAAAAGCATTACTCAGGGGAAAATTCATAGCAATAAATGCTTACATCAAAGAAGAAGAAAGATCTAAAATCATTAACTGAAATCAACAACTTGAACAAACGGAGAAGGAAGAGCAAAAGAAGTCAAAGATACCAGGAAAAAAAAAATGAAATAATAAAGACCAGAGTAGAAATAAATGAAATAGAAAAACAAAAAAATAGAAAGAATCAACAAACCAGAAGTTGGTTCTATGAAAGGATCAATAAAATAGAAAAATCACTGGATAGACTGACAAAAAAAAAAAAAGAGACAAGTAACCACATTTTGAAATCATATTGGTAACATTACAACTGATCCAACAGAGATAAAGAAGATAATAACTGATTATTATGAAAAGTTGTAGTCCGACAAATTTGCAAACCTAGATGAAATGAAAAAAATCCTGGAAACACACTATCTACCCAAACTAATACTAACAGAGGTAGAAAATTTAAACAGACCCACTACAACAAAAAAATTGAAGATGTCATCACAAATCTGCCCACAAAATAAGTGCAGGACACGACAGCTACACTGGAGGATTCTATCAAACCTCCAGAGAAGAGTTGACACCAATCCTATTCAATCTCTTCAAAAACATATAAGATGACAGAACACAACAGAACACTTTCTATGAAGCCAGCATAACTCTGATACCTAAACCAGGCAAAGGTATTATGAAAAAAAAAAAAAAAAAAAGATTACAGACCAATATCCCTTATGAATATAGGTGTAAAAATTTTCAACAAAATTCTAGCCAACAAACTTCAGCAATAGATCAAAAAAATCATATACCATGATCATGTGGGATTCACACCAGGATTACAAGGATGGTTCAACATTAGAAAACCAACCAATGTCATCCACCACAAAAATAAAACAAAAGAAAAGAACCAAATGATCACATCAACTGATGCAGAAAATGCATTTGATAAAATTCAGCATACTTTCCTGATAAATACTCTCAAAAAAATAGGAACAGAAGGGAAATTTCTCAACAAAATTAAGGGAATATATGCAAAACCAACAACCAATACTATACTCAATGGAGAAAGGTTGAGAGCCTTCCTTCTGAGAACAAGAAAAGACAATGATGCCCATTATCGCCACTCTTATTCAACATTGCACTGGCAGTCCTAGCCAGAGCAATAAGACAGGAAAGACAAATACAAGTTATCTAAATCAGAAAGAGAGAAGAAAAACTATCTCTGTCTGCAGATGACATGATCCCACCCATTGAAAATCCTAAATACTCCATAAGAAAGCTGCTGGAACTAATAAAAGAATTTAGCAATGTTGCAGGTAAAAGATCAACACACAAAAATCAGTTGGTTTCCTCTACGCTAACAAAGACTACTCCAAAAAAGAAATCAAGAAAACAGTATCATTTACAATAGCTCCCAAATTGATCAAATACCTAGGAAGTAACCTAACCAGAGACATAAAAAACTTATTCAATGAAAATTATAAAACATTAGTACAAGAGACCTACAAAAAAGGAAAGACATCCCATGCTCATGAATTGGAAGACTTTTACTGAATATGTCAATTCTACCTAAAGTGATCTCAGATACAATGCAATTCCAATACAAATCCCAAAGACATTCTTTACTGAAATGGAAAATCTATTGACCATCTTCATATGGAAATGAAAGAAACCCCGAATAGTCAAAGAATACTGGAAAAAAAAAAAGAACAAAGCAAGGGGCCTCACACTTCCCAATATAAAAACATACTATACAGCCACTGTAATCAAAATTGCTTGGTACTGGTTCAATGAGAGACACGTAGACCAGTGGAATAGAATTGGAACTCAGAATTAAACCCACCCATCTATGGTCAACTGATTTTCAACAAGATGTCAAAGTCCATCCAGTAGAACAGCATCAGTCTATTGAACAAATAGTGCTGGCAAAACTGGATACACACCTGTAGAAAAATAAAACAGGACCCGTGCCTCACACCATATACAAAAACTAACTCCAAATGGATCAAAGACCTAAATGTTAAGCCATAAAACTCCTGGAAGAAAACATAGGGAGAAAACTATGGAACCTAATCTTTTACAAAAACAGGATAACAAACATAACAACAAACGTATGAATAGAAGAAGAAAAAAATAGATAAATGGGTCCTTATAAAAATTAAAAACACATGCTGATCAAAAGACTTTATTAAAAGAGTAAATAGGCAACCTACATACTGGGAAAAATATCTTCAGAAACAACTTCTCCAATAAGGGTCTAATCTCTAAAATCTATAGAAAACTGCAACAACTCAACAACGAAAAAGACAAACAACCCAATCACAAAATGGGCAAAGGTCATGAACAGAAACCTTCACCAAAGAGGACATCCAAGTAGCCAACAAACACATGAAAAGGTGCTCATGATCATTAGCCATTTAGAGAGATACAAATCACGAATCAAAACTACAGTGAGACAACATCTTACCTCAGCTAAAATGGCACTGATTTAAAAAAAATATATATATATATAACAAATATTGGTGAAGATGTGGGGAGACTGGAACCCTTATCCATTTTTTGGTGGTACTATAAAATGCTACAACCACTATGGAAAACAGTATGGTGCTGTCTCAAAAAATTAGAAATTAAAATTATCATCCAGAGGAGCCCTGGTGGCACAGTGGTTAAGTGTTTGGCTACTAACCAAAAGGTCAGCAGTTTGAATTCATCAGCTGTTCCTTGGAAACCCTATAGGGCAGTTCTACTTTGCCCTACAGGATCCCTATGAGCTAGAATTGACACAACAGCAACGGGTTTGGTTTTGGTTTATCATCCAGCAATCCCACTCTTAGGTACATACCGTAGAAACCTAAAACCAATGACATGAACAGACATATGCGCACCCGTGTTCATTGCTGTTTTATGCACAATAGCAAATAAATGGAAACAACCGAAGTGCCCACTAAAGATGAATGGATAAGCAAATTGTGGTACATACAGAAAATGGAATATTACATAACCATAAAGAACAACTGTGAGTCCACAAAACATTGAGGCGTAATGAATTCCTTAATATGGCCTTTCTCGCCATGGCCTTGTAATTCCCACCCAGGTGAATGGGTGGAACTGTGTGATAGGGTAATTGTGGCCCACCAAGGGGAGTGGTCAGTTTTGCCATCCTGCTGGGCTTGAAATGAGCCACCCCAGTGGTGGTAAAGAGAAGATGCCACAACTACCAAGTAAGAGCCAGCACATCCTTTGGACCTGGGATCCCTGCACTGAGAAGCTCCTGGAACCAGAAGAGAGAGAGAACCGTAACACTAAGGGAGTGAGAAGTGGCAGCAGAAACCCGGCAGCAGAGTCTCAGCAGCAGATGTCATGGAGGGCTTCCTGGCCCATGGAAAGAAAAAGCTGAGTGCCTCTGGGCAGAGGCCGAGGGCCAGGGAGACGTGTGCCTGCGAGCACAGCTGGGAAGACACTATCCGGATAGAATAACTGTATCCTGAGTGTTCCTGAACCTGAACTGCAACCTGTTACTTCCTTAACAAACCCCATAACTATGAATATAGTCTGTGAGTTCCACGTGACCACTGCGATGAATTATTGAACCCAGCAGAAAAGTAGAGAATGCCATGGGAGGGATGGTTGGTGTCAGAACTGGTAAAGATTGCGGAGAGAGAAGCCATCTCTGGCCTCCGTCTTATGGGAGTCAGCTGTGCACTGTTGATCTTGGTTCTCCTTCCCCCTTGTGGGGTTGGAGGAGGTTCAGACACCACCCCCATGCCATTTTCACACAGATGAACCTCGAGGGCATAAAGCTAAGTGAAATAAGTCAAGCATATAAGGACAAATATTATATGATCCCTCTTTTATAAGAAGACAAGAATAGATGTAGAGAGGCCAGTGTTCATTTGGTGGTTATCAGGGAAAGGAGGGGGGAGGGGAAGTACTTTAGATCACAGAAACTTGTGATTTTAATTTCTTTTGGTGATGGGAAAAGTGGCACCAAATATGGTGTACTAAGCACTGCACAATCAAAGTAAAAACAAGTGTTTGAACACATATGGATGGATATAGGCATATTGGCATATGGCTAGGTACGGTACATATACAGGTGAGAATAGATAGACGTATTAAAAAAAACGAACCCGTTGCCTTCAAGTCAATTCCAACTCAGCTACCCTACAGGACAGAGGAGAACTGCCCCACAGAGTTTCCAAGGAGCAGCTGGTGGATTCAAACTGCCAACCTTTTGGTTAGCAGCCAAGTTCTTAATCACTGCAGTATCTGTGGGTACGTGCAAATTCAAATTTGTGGGTGCAGGCACGTATATTCACTGAAGACACAAATATGGATACTCCACACGCATAACCAGACACCTTCCAAGATTGATTTTCTGGGTTTGAAAGCTTAAGACCATAGTCTCCTAGGACACCTCAGTCAATTGATATAACATAGTTCACAAAAATCATGACCTGCGTCCTAGTGAAGTGAGTTGTGTCTGGGTCTTAAAAGCTTGCAAGCAGCCATCTAAGACACAACTACAGGTCTCTACATGCCAGGAGCAAAACAGTAGGAAGATAACCAAAAGCTCAGAGAAGAAACAAGTCTACACAAGCCACAACCTCATCTACCCTGAGACCAGAAGAACTCGTGGCTACCACCGCTGACAGTTCTGACCGAAGTCACGGTAGATGGTGCAGGATAGAATGGGAGAAAAATGTAGAGCAGAACTCAAATTCTTATAATAATTATAATAAACCAGACAAACTGTTTAACAGTAGAGAACAGAGGACTCCCTGAGATTATCGCCCTGAGACACTCTTCGAATCTAGAACCGAGCCTATCCCAAGATTACCCTTTAACAAAACAGAGATCACACAAAATAAAGGACGTTACCTGTAAGATCGGTACTCTACATAAAAACCATCAGTATGAGACCAAAAGATCAACAATTACTCAAAAGCAAAGATGAGAAGATAAGGGGGCAGGGACACTAGAGTACTGGAGGGGAACAAACAGAACACAGAGAGAATGTTGATACATTGTGATAAATGTAACTAATGTCACTGAACAATCTGTTCAGAAATTGTCAAACGGGAACCTAACTTGATGTGTAAACTTTCACCAAAAACTCAATAAAAAAATTTTTTTTAAATGTAGAGTTGCATAAGTAAAAAGAATAGACATCCATTTTTTTTATTGTTTTGTTTTTACTTCATCTGACCTGTAAACTCAAGGAAAGTGAACCATGTTCCTTTAAATGTATTTAATATAATCATATTAAGTGGAACCAGAAATTTACTCAATTAGACAATGTTAAAAATAAAAAGTTGACGTTTTAAAATTAAGATGTTTGAGAAAAAAATACATTGAAATCATGACTGCTAATACACATTACTTCCAAATAGTTGGGTAAATAACTATTGATTTCTTTCAACTGAGTCCCTGGGGGGGTGCAACAGGTTAAGGGCTCAACTACTAATCAAAAGTTTGGAGGTCTAAAAAAAGTCCTGACTTAACTACTTTCAATCCCCTTCCACTTCAAATAACAAAGTCTATAAAGTGGGAGAAGGACATCATGCTCGGTAAAGGACAGGGTCAGAGAAAAAGAGGAAGACCTTCTAAGAGATGGATTGACACAGTGGCTGCAACAATGGGCTCAAGCATAACAAAAATTGTGAGAATGGCACAGGACTGGGCGGTGTTTCGTTCTGTTTTGCATCGTGTTGCTATGAGTCAGAACCGACCGGACAGCACCTAACAACAAGAAGAACACAAAGTACCTAAATTTGTCACATTCCTACAAGGCTTATTCTTCACATATCTTGAGTAAAGAAAATTTCAGGAAGACTTTACTACAACAACACACATTCTGATTATTATAATCCATAAGAAAGCCCGTTTTCAAATGCTAAATTGAAATAACTTTAGCATACAACTGTGTGACTCATTTATAAAAAAAAAGTTTTTTGTTTTTTGTTTTTTTATCATTTATAGACCATTATTTAAATAGAAACTGTCATCTACCTGCAAATAGTACAATGACACTACACTGGATCAGGCACTGTATCTTACTCCATACTGCGATAACCCCCAAAATAACTCTATGGTTCATAGTAGATATTCAGTAAAAACCAAAAACCAAACCCACTGCCGTCGAGTTGATTCTGACTCATAGTGACCCTATAGGACAGAGTAGAACTGCCCCATAGAGTTTCCAAGGAGCACCTGGTGGATGTGAACTGCAGACTTTTCAATCAACGTTCAATAAATTAATGAACATTTGTAGCATAGAGCTATGTGCTTACACTTAGCTTTGTGTAAACATATTTTGCGAATGTGTAAGCTCTTCGAGTTAATACAGGTGGCGAGTAAAACGTGAGCCACAAATTACCGAAAGACTGTGGAGCGAAAATTCTATTCACATATTATTGTTGTGTGCAGTCGAATCAATTCCAACTCATAGTGATCCTATAGGACAGAGTGGAACTGCCCCATAAGGTCTAGGCTGTAATCTTTACAGGAACAGATCACCAGATCTTTTCTCCTGAGGTGCAGCTGGTGGGTTTGAACTGCCAACCTTTTGGTGAGTAGCCAAGCGCTACTCCAAGTCTCCACTTAAAAAAAAAAGCTCGTTGCCATCGAGTCGATTCCAACTCATATCAACCCTATAGGACAAAGTAGAGCTGCCCCATAGAGTTTCCAAGGAGCGCCTGGTGGATTTGAACTGCCAACCTTTTGGTCAGCAGCCATAGCACTTAACCACTTTGCCACCAGGGTTTCCAGGGGTCCATTAGTCCATGTGAATTAAAAATTACCGTTATACTGTTTTTTGCAGTATATTAGACATATGAGCAAAGAGTCAAGAATACAACACATAGAAAGTATGTATATTGGTTACTCTGATACCTCCCCCAAACAAAAAGTTCTCTTGGGGGGCTTTAATCTCTCAGGTCTCAAGGCTAACTGAACTTTAGATATGAAAGCATTATTATACATGGTAAGAAAAAAAAGACCTTTATGCCACATGTTTTTATAAAGATCATTTTCCCATAGACAAGTAGTTGTGATTTATAAAAAAAAAAGTTCACTACCTGTTATATATTAAATGCCACTATAAGTGAAAACAATGCAGTGTTTACTGTGTTCCTGACACAGTAATGTATAATTTACATTCATTTAATTCTTGTAATAATAGCATGAGGATCATAATATTATCTCCATTTAACAGATTAGAAGACAGAATCATAAGGGTTAAATAATTTGCCAAAAGTCACACATGGTTATTATGTGGTGGTCCAGGATTAGAATCCTTGTCAATTTCACTCCAAAGCCCAAGTTTTTAACAGATATACTATTCTGCCTCCCTAAAACCTCAAGAAACGATTTTTGAAGCCAGCATCAATTTTCAAAAATGTACCCATACTGAAAAAAATATTAAACACCATGGACAGTACATGAAGTGTAGAGTTGTGGATTCTAATTCTAGTTCTATCAGTGGGAGACAAAAGTCAATTGCCTTAAAACACTAATTTATGGCAGCTGTTCAATATAAAAATAAGATGTATTGTAGAATACCTGTTTACAGCACCTACAGTTTTGTGTATGAAGTTTCGTTTCCCCAAAGAGTTCCATAACATACCCTAGAGTTACTGGAGGTATAGTCTATAACCAATACCTTCTTCCTCAGTCACTAGCTCACCCAGCAAGCTGTTCACAAATCTTCTTCCACACAGAAACACAAGGCAACACCAGGCCTTGACTTAGGTCATCACTTTCATTACTCATTCCAGAGGGCAAATCCCGATTATTCCTACTCTGGTGATTGCCTGTCTGTCACCTTCCACTCAAGGTCCAGGTATATACTGTCTCTCCCAGTACTGAAATAAATAAACACACACACACACACACACACAAACTTCCCATTATTCTTAAGTTTGGAAACCCTGGTGGCATAGTGGTTAAGTGCTACAGCTGCTAACCAAGAGGTCAGCAGTTCGAATCCACCAGGCACTCCTTGGAAACTCTATGGGGCAGTTCTACTCTGTCCTATAGGGTCACTATGAGTCGGAATTGACTCGATGGCAGTGGGTGGTGGTGTGTGTTCTCAGGTTTACAAAAGAAGTCGAGAAAGGGAAGCCTGTTTTACAAGATTTTGTGCTTATCCACTTGACAGAGGACAAGTACACGCAGCAGCTCTTTTGCCTAGAAAACATGGTAATTTTCTAAAAGTAATATGTTGTCTTCAAAGAAATTGTAAAATAGTAAATATTTCAAATGTGGGAAGGTGGGCTGAAATTTCAAGTGGTTTATTTGGACCCTGTTATCCCTAAAAGTTTTTAGGTATTTGACCTTTTGGCTTTCAGGCAAGTTGGGATTGAAAAAGATGAAGTTATAAGAACCTTCACACAACATATTTGTTTTCTCAAAGGCATTCACACATCATTTACATACATAATGTACACTGTAAACTACTTCCCTGAATCGCCTGCATTTGAAAGAAGGTTCTTCACACTCTTTATGGGCTCATAATTACAAATTCAATGAATACTCAGCAAATCTAAAGTGTGAAACAACTTAACATGTACCAAGCAAAACGCCAGGACTATGCCAGGAACTGAACATAAATGACTGAATGAATGCTACTCAAATTCTGTTCAATTCCTGCCTTAACCAACATGAAAAGCCTACTGTCACAATTTAGGTACTTGGATCAGACAGCAGCAGTATCCCCTGTGTGCTATCCATCACTAAAATATTTCCCTAATCTTTGTAAAATTAGTCATATGCATTTTCATACATTTCATACGTAATTGGGGTATTTCATCTGTAACTCTCCACACTTAGAGAATACTCTCTTCAAAGGGAGTAGACTGTGCACTATATTCCATTCAACTAAAAAGTATTGGCCTTACTCTGACAATACCTTATATAATTTATAAAATGCATGAATGTTAAAGACAAGATGTTTTCTCACTAAAGATAATCACAAGGGATGAATGCCCATGGCACAAACTCCATCACTCAAAAAAGAAGGCTTCTGGAATACGGAAACTTGGGTTCACGTTCTCACCACTTGCCATCGGTGATAACAGCCAATCTACTTAACCTTCCCGAGTCTCGATTTCCTCATGTGCCCAAAAGGGGTAATAATAATGTTCCTTGATGGGGTTATGTCGAAGACAGGAGACTCTATTTCAGCTTTCGGAGTCGACTCAACAGCAGTGGGTTTGGTTTTTTGGGGGTATGTTATTATGGCATGAGTCATGAAGATAATTCTAGACATGTGAGGTACATGGGTCCAAGAACTGATTCTCTTGAAAGTTCTCCATTCTATAGAACACTGTGAATTATGCACAATATTCTTCCCTGGGGTACATTCAAGGTTTTTACTTCCATGCAAGGAGGCATACTGAACTGTCTTAAAGCACAGCAATAACCTGAGTACAAAACACAAAATATAAATACTCAACTACTAAGGATTTTTGGTCAGAAAAGACCAGGGCAGAGGAATGCAGTCGCATCTCTGCAGGACAGTCAGTCAACTCAGCTGATGCTACAGTGATTTCCAAAGCTGCACAAGAACCCGACATCATCCCAATAAACACTTCAAATCCAGTCCCGGCCAAAGAAGAGAACTCAGAAGACAGTGATATTGGCAACCTGGCCAGGAGCCATCAGAAGTGTCCCTAAGGTACACTCCTCATACGCTGACATTGGTCGTGGGTAAGAAATGAATGTAGGGAGAAATTATTCCACCCTCTTCCCACGCCACCTCTCCTGATCGTGCAAATTAAGTGTCATCAATAGGAAGTTCCACAACGCAGAAAATTTCAAATCGTGACAATAAATTATACAGTTTTTGTCCCCATCCAGCAATAACTCCCCCGATATGTCACATGGCACGATGTGTTAGAATCTGTGGCAATATCATTTTTAATCACTGAACTGAATGTTTTGAGGAGCATACTATCACAAAAGATTAGATTTTGTTTCAGGAAAAATAATATACCTGGAAGTAATTCTGACTTACTTAATGCATGCTTTTGATTCTTTAGAATTATTATCACTTGAAGAAGTTACACTGCTTTAAAAAAAAAAAAAAGGCAAAAGCAAATGTTATATTTTATCTTAAACTATAAATGTAAATTGCAGGAGAAGCACTGAGTAAGACAAACACTTCCTTGGTCCACTTTCTGGATTTCAATTAACACCTAATTTACAATACTTCTTAATACAAATATATATATAGTTCAGCTCTTTAGAACAGCTTGACAGGATTAGTGCACATTTGTAAGGAGCTGACAAAACCAGCATTCCATTAGCCAGCCCACAATGTCTCAAAATCTAATGGTCAATATCCCATTTTCAGAGCTGACAATGGCAAGAACTAAATAAATAAGGGATTTCCTCCTCCTGCTTTCCGGGGGGAAAAAAAAAAACACGCATTCTATGTAATTCACTCCACAACGTTGAGGCTGTATTTTTTTTTCCCTCCCCAAGTGTTCCTATTCAATAGATAACTAAAGGACATAAACCACTAAAGCCATATTGCTAAATCATTCCACTGCATGAAGGTTGCTGAGAGGGTTCTCCACTCCTTAATTTAGGGAGGGTAAGTCCACGATTGATTCCAGATCTTGGAATATGAAAGAACTCAAAGAGGCCACAAAATTCTCCCAGTAGATGAAATCCTACATCCCCAGGAATCTTGCCAGCCACCTGAGCCCTGGCCCAGCCCCAGTCCAGCTCTGAAGTTCAGATGCTACAGGGGGTGTTCCTATGGTTCAGGGGGACAGCAAACCCCCACCTCCCAGCATCCCCAGACACCAGATGGTCCCAGCAGGTTGTACATTGATTGCCTCATTCTAAGTGGATTACTTGCATGTCTTTTCTAAGCATTCTTAGAAAAGTTTAGGGAGAGTCTCAGCTTTAAATGTTTTAAGAAGGTGAATCTAAGGTACTATTAAAAACAATAGGTCATATTCTAAAATGAAAAAAAAAATAGCAATGGTAAATCATCAAACCTTGGCACTACCCACCTGAGTTCTAGATGAATTTATGGGCTAACCTCTTTGATTGAGAAACCTAAGGGAATATTATGACTAAAACTTATAAGCAGGTTTGCAAAGAATATTGTGGTAACTTCAGGCAAGCAAGTTTCAATTTCACATCAGGGAAAGTTGCTGTGATGTAGAAAGTTAGAACTCATACATATACATTGCGGGAAGACAACATGGTTTCTGTAGAAGAAACTATACATGTCATATATTAGGCTTTCATAGAAAAGTAAATCATCATGAAAGCAAGAAAAATAATTGTGAAAATACATATTAACTTTGTCAACAAGCCTTCGATAAGCTTTTACACATTTTTAACTGACTCACATTGGACAAACACAAACTTTTTTTTTTTTTTTTACATTGGACAAACACTAACTAGCTAAGAGCAGTTATACCAGCTCGATTTTGAATTTGCAAAAGGCACTACCCTCTTCACAGAAAAACGTGGGAAGGTCTCATGTGGCTGCATGTTAAAAAGTGGAGGGGGCACCTTTCAAGCTGACTTAGTCTAATGGAATATATTTGAAAAAATAACCCATCCTATTCATACCTACAGGAAACCCTGGTGGCATAGTGGTTAAGAGCTACGGCTGCTAACCAAGAGGTCAGTAGTTCAAATCCACCAGGCGCTCCTTGGAAACTCTATGGGGCAGTTCTACACTGTCCTGTAGGGTCGCTATGAGTCGGAATCGACTCAACAGCAGTGGGTTTATTCATACCTACAACAGTCACTGCCATTTGTCATCCAAAAAAAGACACAGGCCCTCAAGAAAGGGCTGAATAATCACTGCTGGCAAATAATGAACAGAACTCAAGTCTTCCAATTATAATGCCTTATCCACCCATCTTGCAAAAACGTACTTTCTTTACTTCTGAGTTGGCACCAGAGGTAGACAGACATAAAAGTTCAAGAAGATCTGAAGAATGAAAACTAAAACAGAAGAGACTAGTTAGAAGAAATGGTTCTATGAAATGTATTTTTTAAATGGGAGCTTGATACTCTAGAAGGGGACCAACCAAGAAATATATGTTTCGATATTTACAATTATGATGGACTGAAGTAGACATGGGGTTGAACATCAAATTCTAAGAAACTAAACCTAGGAGTCTGCCAGTGTAGCTAGAATATACAGCACTGAGAACAAAAATAATGACACAGTCTGACCTAGGAATGACAAACTTATGAAAATTATCCCAAGAGTTAATACGCTGGGGTACACTAAGACTTGGGTTATGAAGCCAAAGAGAAAGAAGAACACCGTAAGATGCCAAAGGCCTACTTCTATGTAAACAGGCTTGCATATGCTACCCTAAAGGCAAATTTAACCTTGCAAGTCACTGACCTTTAATCATATTTGGATTTTTTCCAGGGAACAGAGTAACTTAGGAGATTCAAGGTAGAGAGTTCTTTTTCAGGACGTTCACACATGTCCTCAGAGGATAAGGACACCCTTCTGAACAAACATTTTACTCTATCAGTCTTATAAGCTCTACCTGTGGTTCAAAATACTAATTACTTCCATCTCCTTTATTAGATCTTTTATTTTCAATTGCCTGAGCTTTCTTGATATCTCCTTAAAGGCAAAAAAAGAAGGTGGGAGGGAGGGAGGGAGGGAGGAAGGGAGGAAGGGAGGAAGGGAGGGAGGGAGGGAGGGAGGGAGGAAGGGAGGGAGAGAGGGAGGGAGGAAGGAAGGAAGGGAGGGAGGGAGGGAGGGAGGGAGGGAGGGAGGGAGGAAGGAAGGAAGGAAGGGTGTTAATATACACGTAACTTCATGTATCAGGGCTCCGGTTTTCCAGGTAATCTCTAAATGAATCTGCTAGAAGATTAATTTGTACACAGAATATCCCCAGGCTCTTCACAGATATTAATACTCAGAATAAAAAGCACTGATATAATACGACAGTGAAACAGGACGCCTCAGTCTCTGTTTTGGTTTGAGTTCCTGAAGCATTAGCTTCCAAATGTCCCTTGGGCCCGTTCTGATCTAGAGAGTCAAAGAAATCGGATTGCATATTCAGGGGACCATGTACTTTGCTGGAGAAAACAGCCATCCAATCCTTTGAATTACCTGCACCTTTGTGTGTATCTATTTTGTGTGTGTGTGTGTATCTATTTATAGAGAGAGCTTAATTACCTATATTCTATCCTGACAGAGTTGGCTATAAATCTATCGGAAGCTGTGCTGGGTTAACTTGCCTACTTTCAATTGTACCAAAAATGTCTTACTAAATCAAAAAGGCCTGAGAATGGATTATATGAACACAAAGCTTCCTTTCTGTCCTACAGTTCCATAGGTTTGAAATCAGACTCCTGATAGATATACAAATTTTATTCTGTTTTGCAAATATACCAAGGATGGCACAATTTTTCACAAATTGAGACTGTCTCCTTGGGATCGCATGCATTTGATCTTGCTCAGAATAGGAGCTCGTAGATGGGGGCGGAAGATCAGTATAATAGTGTGTAGATACTGAGAGGATACTGAGAACATACAAGATACCTAACAGTGGTAATCCATCCCTGTGACATGAAAAACCAGTTATGACCTCTGTTCTCAAGAACTTTATGTTCTGATTGGGTTTGGAGAAGATGAAATTATGTTCTTGGTCATTTCACCCATACCAGATAAGAAAGTCACTGTATCTCCATTAGCCTGGATTCTAGGTAAATCTGGACTCATTTCTTATTCTTTGCATTTCAAGGAAGGCCTCTATAGGCTAGCTAAGAATGCAGTGTAATATTAAATACAGCTAGGAGCCCTGATGGTGCAGTGTTTAAGAACTCAGCTGCTAATCAAAAGGTCAGCAGTTTGAATCCAACAGCCACTCCCTGGAAACCCTAAGGGGTGGTTCTGCTCTGTCCTGCAGGGTTGCTATGAGTTGGAATCAACTCGACAGCAACAGGTTTGGTTTAGGTTTTGGTTTTAGACTTTGCCAACAAGGAGACTTCGCATTAAATCGTGGGTAATCCTAACAAAGGCATTTAACTTAACCAAGCATCAGTTTTCCTATCTGTGAAGTGGGAGGATTAACAAATTCTACCATATCAGGCTATTGTGAACATCAGCTGAAATAATTATTCAAAAGTGTTTTGAAGCCATAAAGCTATGATAGCTATTGTGATAACAAGCCATCATGTAGTTTGAGGAACACTGGAACCCCTGCAGTGAAGTTCAGAAAGGGTATTTTATTTCATGGACTATGCCCTCAACTCTACTCTTTAGGAAGGGCAGATCAAAAGTGTCCCAAGTACCTGGACAGCACCCTATCTCCTGCTTTTGCATGACTATCATAGATGTGTCCTCAGTGACCTTTTTTGACTTTTGGCTGTGATTTCAACATACCACCTAATTTTTTTTCATTGTTTGTTTTTTACAGTGACAGAAGGGGGGCACTAAGGTTTTGCCAAACTTTAGCCAAGACGGTAAATGAAAGACTTTAATTTCATGAAATTAAAGATGCAGGGTAGGACAGAGTAGAACTGCCCCACAGAGTTTCCGAGTAGTGGCTGGTGGATTCGAACTGCCATCCTTTTGGTTAGCAGCCATAGCTCTTAACCACTGCACTACCAGGGCTCCAAAAGGCAGGGTGGATAATTTTAAACAGTGATCTCAGATGGTGCACATACTCTTCAGCCTCCCAATTGAGCCATTCTTATTTCTCTCTCCCCAGACACATATATGCACACACAAACACAGGCACTCAGGCGTGCACAAGTATCTCTTCCACTTAAAGATGGAGACAGGTAAGATTAGAGTACTAATATATTCAAAGTTGCTGTTGTTTTAACTTCAACAGCTATGTTAAAAAATAAACCAATATCAAATGCAGGGGGAGGGTAATAAATGTATTAAATTTATTTTCTTGTCCTGGATGTTTACATGTTGAGGAACACAAACGCTTGTACTTGAGGTGTGTTTCAATAAACACATTTCAGATACTTAAGTTTTAAAATGTGAAACATTCTTAAAGAAATGTGTTCACAAAATGTTCTGCTGGGCGGCAACTTGGACAATTTCAAAAACAAGATAAGCCTAAAAAAAAAATAAACTTCTAAGAATGTATTAACTATTCTTTGGACACTTTTTAAAAATAATCTATTCATATTAGAAGTTAGCACTTTTTACAAGCAGAAACTTTTAATTTGTATAGAAAACTGTATGTTTTGTTTTTCCGAAATTGGACCAATGTATACATACGCCCTGATTTTTCATGCTGATAGCTGGTTGAATCTTTCACACAACAGAGCATCAAAAGAGACAATCTGACAATATGACAATCTGAAAATAACATATTTCACTTCTACCTTACCATAAACAAGAAAGCACAATTTTCACTGATTTGTAAACATTTTTCAAAACAATTAGTTTTTCAGCAAAAAGCCTGTTTAGAGAGTTGTACAGCATATGAATTCTGGTTGGCCAGGACTAGTCACCCAGTATAGCAGAACAGTGTTTCTGTCCTCCAAACCGTCGGGGAAGACCCAAGAAAACTTTCGGTGGGAAAAAGATTGTCACAAGTGACAGGAAAAGCAAAGTGAATCACATTAGAATTTTGATTTCCAGACTGACAAGCTTCTGCTAACCTCCTCTCAGTTTTGAATAAGCAGCTGAGAAAGAATGTACCACGTAACAGCTGATAACAGGAACACAACGCACATACCCTCCTTGTCAGAACAGTGTGTCATCAATGGTAAAAATAAAGGGAATTTCCAGCATTTCATTTGCGTAGTCTCGACGGCAGCGGGTTTGGTTTGGTTTGGTTTTCTCCTTCCTTCAGGCCCAAGAAAGGCTGAATAAGTTTACTTAGGTACGGAAGGAAAGAAATCCGCGGACAAACCGGCCAATTACGCACAGGTCTTGGAGACTGATAGATACATTGGCTACGCTGCCCACTCCCTTCCTCTATGCCTCAGCCCTTCGCTTACGAACAGCTCTACTAAATGTGTCCCTAAAACCTCTGTAATAACCTTTCATCTGAGTCCACAGCGAGCTTAGGTCACCTCAACCACAGCCCAGCAGAGCAGAGAGCCAGGCGCTCCCGAAACCACGCCTGGAGCCTCGGCCGGCGACGGACGCCCCAGGGCGCTGCCCTCACGTGGTTCCCAGCCACAGCACTTTCGGCTCGGACCTGCAGCTGCGGGAGGGAAGCGCCGCCCCGCCTGGGAGGAGAGACCAGCAGCCGGCAGGACGCGAAGAGGGACGGGAAGGGCCCGGGGTGCTGAGGGACCGAGGGAGGGGCTGGGCTTCAGGTAGTGCCGGTCCAACTGCAATTCCGGGGGTGTTCACGGGAAGGAAGACAAGTTTGAATGGGGTAGGAACTTGGAAGGATTTTTGCTTGTTTCCTTTCTAGGTTTATTTTAAATAGGCAAATGCATCCGATTACCCTCTAGTGTGAGAGCTTCCAAGGTTGTCACAGTCCCCTTCCAGTGTGGAACCCACACGTGAAGTTCCTTGGCAGGAAAGGGAGCAAAGTTGTCCTGAGGTAGCAAAGTCATCAACACCCACCTTTTGGCAAACCCTGCCCAATCCTCCTCAGCCGAGTGCCGGGGAACCGCACTCGGGAGCCAAGGGGAGGTGTCGTCCCTCCAGACGCGTAAAGCCTGCTGAATGGTGGTATTTAAGCCTAGGGCAGCCAGCTGTGTTTATGACTTCTTTCGCTTTGTTGGGAGAGGGGGAGGGGAGCTAGAAGTCTACGGCGTTCTTCCAAAACTGGGGAGACTGGAGTTTGGCATTCAATCCCACTAGCTCGGAACTCCAGTCTACTCGAGCGGCGACAGCAGCCACTTGGGCATGGGGAGAGGCAGAAGGAAGGAGGGAGAGCCGGGGATGAGAAGGAGGGGGGAGGAGGGGCTGTCGAGGAAGGGAAGGAAACAGGTGAGCTCCCACCGCCACCCATCGGAAATCCAGCGCCGCGATCCCCGGCGCGCCACCGCCACCGTCCCAACCTGGAGAGGCACTTACCGGCTTTACACGGGTCCTTGTAATCTATTGTCTCTGTTTTATCCTCTTCATTCCCATCAAAAGTGTAATCATAATCGAGGCCAACGCAGACCCACAGTTCCCCATAGAAAACAATCCCCGAGGCCACCAGCCACACGAGCATCCTCGGGGAAAGCGTTCCCAACCCCATCCTCCTCCCCCGGAAAAAAAGGAGGGGACAGGACCCAGAGGTGAGACGTCCGCTGTCCGCGTTGCTGTGCGGGGCGAGAGGAGCTGGCCCTCCTCTCCCACAGGAGGCTCCTGGACTGGACCGGGGCTTTCAGGTGTCCGGAGACATGCGGATGCCGTCGGGACAGAAAAGAGGGCAGGAACTGCCTGTTAGCCTCAGTTGCGGGGAGAAGTTGGCAAGGGGCCCGCGGGTGGGCGGAGGGCAGGTGAGGAGCTCGGTGCCCGGGGGCGGGGAGGGGCGGCTGCGGACAAACTCCGCTCCGGCGGCGCGGGCGCTCGCAGGCTGCCGGGGACTCCTTCTGGCGGCCCAACTTCCCGCGGCCGCGGCTCGGCCAGCGGCGCCCGCGGGCTCAGCAGCCGCCCGAGCTCGAGCTCCCGCGCCGCGCCCCCGCCGCTGCCAGGACCCGGCGGCCAAGCACGAGCCGCCGCCGCCGCCGCCTGCGCCCGCCGCCGCCGCTCGGGGAAGATGAATCCGGTCTGCACATCAGCACATCTGAACTGAAAGGGGAGACCGAGGAAGGGGGTGGGGGGCAGTCATTTCTGCGCCAGGAGACCTTAAAAGGCTGCAAGCCGAGCAACTGACTGCAAGGAGAGCAAAAGTGTGAGGATTTGGGGATGCACTGTGTGCCTTTCCCCCTCCCCAGGCTGTCTTTTACCCTCTTCCTAACTTGAAAAAAAAAAAAAAAAAATCTTCGCAGCATCTAACCCAATCACTAGCATCCTGCTTACTTATTCATACAATCAGGGTCAGGATCCGGGCCGCAGCCTCCTCTCTGACTTCTTTTGATAGCCTTATACAAACAAACAGGAGCGCGCTGACAATTCAGTTACATTTTACCAAAGATAAAAATGAATATATTATGCATCTGCGTTCGCGAACAGCAATTAATAGATGATGTACGTGTCAGCTGAGAGTGCCTGACCGGGGGTGGTTCGAGGGATCGTGATAACTTTGCCGCAAATCTCGATTTCCCCTCCCCCCAAATAAACAGCGAGTGTCTGTTTCTTTCCTTTGCCGCTGTTTAACCTTAGTGCCGCCCTGAGAAGAGGAAAAGTGCCTGAGCCTCCGCGATTTAAGTAAGGAAATGGGCTACTTTAAAAGTCCCCTGAGCAACAAAGTTTTGCGAAAAACTAAGATCCTCAGAGCTGCAATTAAAAAACAAAAAAACCCGAAATCAAGTTACAGATTGCAGCAGCAGGAAACGCTAAGACCTTGCTGATGGGCTGGCGCTCTGGCTCACGTGGGCGCAGGAAGGGAAGTTGGAAGGAATACTCGGGAAGCAAATTTTCTGTGACAGTTCTGGCGCCCAAGCCCAGAGTTGCTCAGTATCATTCGACTTCAGTTGTTTTACTCCTTCGGAGGTGCGTGCGTAAAACCTGGCAGCATAATCAGCGAGGTGAACCACATGTCGAGGAGCAGACTCAAGACAAACACAGGTTGTGGGATGTTGGGGAGGGGGAAAAAAAAGCAAAGGAAATCTCTGCAAAACCCCTGTTGTGAGCAATTCCGAGAGGTTTCCCCACATCTGCAAGTAGTTTCCAAAGTAGGTGAGACTACTTCTCCTCCCCCAAGCGTTCAAGGGACTGGCAATTGGGAGCTTTCCCTTCTCCAAGTAAATCTTTAACTGTCACTTAAGCAGGGACTTGTAAAAAATATCTTCCATTGCCTTTACATCTTTGTTTGACATTTAAATGTTCCCCTTTTCCAAGTTACCATCAACACAGAGTAGTTTTGTCTAGAAGGAAGTATGGAAGCAGAGAGGAAACCAGTGGAATAAACACCCTGCTCGCACACACACATAAACCTTTGTCAGGTAGAGCCAATCTTTGGTTACGGGATTTGACTAGATTTTATGATGTTTGTTAAAGAAAAGTGAGAGGCTAATCTTGAAAAAGTACCAACTATCTCCAACATAAACGAAACGTAAAAGGATGGGAGGACTGGGTAGAAGTGAACCCTTTCAGTGTTCCTCACAAAACCCGCCCCCTGCAGTGACAGAACCTCCTTTCTGCAGACCTCAGAATTTAACCCCAGAAACAGAGAGCAAGCAGACAGCAGAGTTGAAAAGAACGTGTTCAATAAGCAAGTAGAGGCGTTTGGTTTTGAAATCTCTTGCTGAGTCATTCTCAAATTCTTTTACCCATCCAAAAAAAAAAAGAAACAAAACTTTGCATAATTAATAATGGTGTTGTTCTAGTCCAGAACTAAACAAGAATGTATCCTGCTTAACCTGTCTGAAAGCCCAGAAGAATTTCCTTAGAGGATCTCTGCTCCTGAGCTGTTCAAGCTGTCCCCGATCCCCACACCCTTGTTTAAAGTGTCCCTTGTTAATCTAAATGCCTGCAAACATCTCTGTAGACAATTTTATCATATAAAAGTTTTCAAGAGTTTGTACTTGAAGTTTGTCTAAAGATCACTTACTTTGCAGGGATCATATATTTCACTCATTTGTCCTGAGAAAAATAGTACCATATATGGACATCTGCTTCATTATATAATGATATTTAGTTTTCCTAACAGAATCTGTCGTTGCTTAGTTTACTAATTTTATTAAGGTGTAGAAAGTTATATTAACTTAGTATAAATGCAAATAAAAAATAGAAATATTTCTTTATAGCTAAAATACTTACAAAGAATACTTATTTACATTACAGTATCCTAGGCCTCTCCCCGTGATTTATTTTTAAATATTATTTGAAAATAGTCACAAAATCTAGCAAAGTTTATAATAAAATACCTACCTTTGAACGTGATTTACTTCTATGTTGCTGTAATTGCAAACTAAAAAGAGATATTGCCTTGTCCATGAAAAACAAAAATCATAAATTTGCAAGAAAATGCTTGTGAGAAGGGAGTTGTGTTCTGTCATGGTGTAGCCACAGAATCTCTTCAGGAAGATTAAGAGACAGAGAAAAGAGAAGGAGATTGACTCCTTCAGCAATGCATGGACTGATGTTCCCCGGCCCCTAGCTGGCCACTGTCCCTGACCAGCATCTCCACCTGCGGCAGAACCTCTTTCGATCTCCACAATCTTAGGCACCAAGGCTACCATCCAAGATGGCAGGAGGAAGAAGCACATTGTACACCAATTGGCACCTCCTGATTGCTATCACAGTAATTAAACTCGCCTTGCAAATAATGTCAGTTGGAAATGTCTATTTCCCAATCTGGAATCCCTGGGTGGTACAAACAGTAAACAGGGCTTAACTGCTAACTGATAAGTTGGACGGTCTAGTCTATCCATAGGTGCCTCCTCAGAAGAAAGGCCTGGAGATCAATTTCCGAAAAATAAGCCACTGAAAACCCTGTAGAGCGCAGGTCCACTGTGACACGCATGAGGTAGCCATGAGTTGGAATCAACTGGCTGGTAACTGGTAGGGTGGTGATGGTGGTATTTTCTAATGTAATTTGTGAAAAGCTAGATTTGATTTTTTTAGTATATAAAACCAAATAATACGTGAACACGTTTCCCTTATGTCCTTGTAAAAATAATAATAATCTAGAAATATATGGAATCTCCCTTTTATTCTTTCCCTTACGTCTCACCACTTCCCCTGAGACAACTTTAATTTGTTAAGACATAAGTATGTATATAGATTAACTAATATGAAGTTGTCTTATCTGTAGATCAAAAACAGAAATATATTGGCAATTTCATTTGGTTCGGCCTATTATTTCAAAGTCTTTTTTAAAAAAAATCCTCCTTAGTATTAATGATATTGTCCTTCTGAACTAGCCTATATGCATCTCAGTCAAATACTTTAAAATGCAAACATTCTTCTCTGAGCCTTAACGGATTCTCTCACATTTACTTTACTTCTTTAATCTTACGTCCTATATTATTTTTATATCACATGATTTTATATATCACCTTTGCAGGAGACTCCCAACTTTTTGTAATTAGGATGACGTTACATTCAATGAAAATCTGTCCTTATTACTGTTTCCTAAGTAACAAACACAGTGTCGGAGACAGAATGAAAAAAAGTGGGCAAACAGTAATGTTTGCGTCACAACAAAGGTGTTAATAAAGAGAGGTTTTGTTTTTGTTAAGAAAAAGAGAGGTGCACACCTCCCCAGAAAAAATTTAAAAAGCTTTCCTTCTGCAATGGATTCTGGCCCGAGCTAAGAGCCTCTGGTTATTCCTTGGTGGTTGGCTGCACTACTCTTCATCCATGTCATGCCCTCCCTGCGGGGAACAGGGACAGCCTTTGCTTTTATGGCATTAGCTACTCCAAACCCTTTAGCTCCCCCTTTCACCTCATTCTAATATAAATCTTCTATAGGCTACCTACGGCTGTATTTTACCACATTTCCACCTTAGGCTCTCTGTCAGTCCTGAACAAGTCTACACAGCACCTCCTAATTCTAGTTCACGATCTCAAAGTGTGGTACTTAAACCGCTGATGGTACATGAGATAATTTTAGGTAATATAATAATTAAAAAAAAAAAAAAAAAAGAACCAGTGGCCATTGAGTTGATTCCGACCATAATGACCCCATAGGATTTCCAAGGAGCACCTGGTAGATTCAAACTGCCAACCTTTTGGTTAGCAGCCGTAGCTCTTAACCACTACGCCACCAGGTTTATGTTTGAAAAAATAAACTAGGAACAAATTTGCAATTGCATGCATATTTCTTATAATGATGCTTAGTTTACAAAACAAGTTTTTACCTATTTATGAATGAAATAAGCATGTGCCACGTGAAGGTGACATTCTGCTAACTGACGTTTGATAAACACTAATCTAATTCAATTGCTATGTCCCCACACATCCACCCCACACTGTCTGTGGACAACAATCTTTTATGCCCTTTCCATCATGCCTATACCAAAATCTCTCCTCCCCTAGTCACTCTTTCTCATTTCCACTCCCAAAATACAGAAAGGACTACATTTGGACACAGAAGCTGCATCTATTTACTGCTAGTCCTTTTGGTTTGTTTGCTTGTTTAAGCATTATTTGCTGTGCAAGTTTCCAGAAGATCCACGGACTTGTTAGTTCAGAAATAATGTATTGTTGCCTAACAACATCTGGAAGTGATTGCATTCTTCATTCAGGCATCCGCTTTGCCAAAGTGAAAGGAGAGAAGTGTAATGGAGTAAGAAGAGGGTCTTCCCATTTCCAACCTGTTGGAACTTTTAGGGGAGTCCTGCTGGAACTTTTAGGGGAGTCCTGCTGGCACAGTGGTTAAGAACAGGCTGCCAACCAAAAGGTTGACAGTCCAAATTCACCAGCTGCTTCTTGGAAACCCTATGGGGCAGTTCTACTCTGCCCTATAGCGTTGCTACAAGTTGGAATCAACTTGACAGCAGCAGGTTGGGGACTTTTAGGTTCAAGTCCAGTAACAGGTATTCAGCTGTGTAACCTCTATTTCTCTACTGATTCTTGTCTGATTTCTCTACTCATTGCCTCCTGAACACCTAGCTAGGGATGAGCAGAGCATGGGCCTTGGAAACATTCCCTCCATTCAAACCCCAGTTCTCTATTTACTAGCTTGGTAGCTTTGGACACCTTTTTTAACCTGCTGTGTCCACAGTTTCCTCATCCATAAAACAAGGATAAATTTAGGGATAATTATATTTTCTAGATTTGTTATAAGGATTCAGTTAATATATGTGATGTGCTCAGAGCAGTGCCCAGTACATCATGAACTTTCGGTAACTGCTATTATTATCATCTTAAGTGAGTTCTAAAAAGGCAAACTATTTCTAGCCCCTCTAAGTACCTGATTTGAAAAGAGCCTTCTCCTCCTTAACTTTGACATCAATGGTGTAACTATAAGCAGAGTTCATCAAAGTTAGGCCAGAGAAAGGCCGTGGACAAACTGGTAAAGGACACAGACTTCAGCAGCGGAAAGCATGGTTTTAAGTTCGACTCTGCCCTTTTATAGCTGTTTTGCCTTGAGCAAGTTACTTCCCTGAGCTTCATTTTACTGATTATTAGAATAGGAATGAAATACCTATCTAATAGGGTTGAACTGAGAATGCTGACTATAGGATCGCTATGAGTCAGAATTGACTCGACAGCAACAGATTCGTTTTTGTTTTACGTATGTAATGCACTTACTGGCAGGTTGAAACATCTAACGAGGCAGTTATTATTATTAATTGGCATTTTCCTAGTGATCTATGGAAAAACCTGTACATTGTGAGCCTTGTCCATTGTGAGGCAGGAAATCAGCACACACACACAAACACATAAGCACACACAAACCTGGCTACAGATTAAACAAATCCGAGACAGTTTTAACTGAAGCTTTTCACAAATATACCAGAACTATGAAATTGAAATGGAAGTTTAGGTGACACTGCTCATAAATTCCCCAACAATATACTTCATTGACTGAAATCTAGCTATTTTCTGTGCCCTAATTTACATAACGCAGCAGTGTGTTCACATTTTCTTATTATGAACATAAAGTTGTCATTAGGTGTTGTTGAGTCAGCTCCAACTCACAGCAACCCTGTGTACAGAAGAATGAAACACTGCCCAGTCCGGCACCATGCCCACAATCATTGCTACGTTTGAGCCCATTGTTGCAGCCACTGTGTCAATCCATCTCATTAAGGGTCTTCCTCTTTTTCACTGACCCTTTATTTACCAAGCATGATGTCCTTCTCCAGGGACTGGTTGCTCCTGATAATATATCCAAAGTGTCTGACATGAAGTCTCGCCATCCCCACTTCTAAGGAGCATCCTGGCTGTAATTTCTTCCAAGACAGATATGTTTGTTCTTCTGGCAGTCCATGGTATAGTCAATATTCTTCACCATCACCATAATTCAAACGCATCAATTCTTCAGTCTTCCTTACTCATTGTCTAGCTTTCACATGTATATGAGGTGATTAAGAAATAGCATGGCTTGGGTTAGGCACAACTTAGTCCTCAAAGTGTCATCTTTGCTTTTTAACACTTTAAAGTGGTCTTCTGCAGCAGATTTGCCCAATACAATAATACATTTGATTTCTTGACTGCTGCTTCCATGGGCATTAACAACATCAATATTTTTTCCACTTAACCTGGTGTTGCTTATTGTTCGGTTGTGAGGATTTTGCTTTCTTTATGTTGAGGTGTAATCCATACTGAAGACTGTAGTCTTTGATCTTCATCAGTAATACTTCAAGTCTTCTTCACTTTCAGCAGGCAAGGTTGTATCATCTGCATATCACAGGTTGTTAATCAGTCTTCCTCCAATCACGATAGTGATTTTAAACCACACATTATCCCCTTGTTCTGTTTGAAAGACTTCATCATTGTCTATGTACAGGTTCCACATGAGCACAATTAAGCATTCTGGAATTCCCATTCTTCACAATGTTATTCATAATTTGTTATGATCCACACAGCCTAGTGTCTTTGCAGAGTCAATAAAACACAGGTAAACATCTTTCTGGTATTCTCTGCTTTCAGCTAAGATCCATCTGACACCAGCAATGATTTCCATCTTTCCAAGTCCTCTCCTGAATCCACCTGAATTTCTGGCAGTTCTCTGTCGATGAACTGTTGCAACAATTTTTTATATTATCTTCAGCAAAATTTTACTTGTGTGTGATCTTAACGATATTGTTAGATAATTTCCTCCTTCTGTTGGATCACCCTTCTTTGGAAAGGGCACAAATATGGGTCTCTTTCAGTCAGCCAGGTATCTGTCTTCCAAATTTCTTGACATAGATGGGTGAACACCTCCACAGCTATACCCGTTTATTGAAATATCTCAATTGTACTCTGTCAATTCCTAGATCCTTGTTTTTCACCAATGCAGCTTGGACTTCTTCCTTCAGTACCGTCAGTTCTCGATCATATACTACCTCCAGAAATGGTTGAATGTCAGCTAATATTTTTTGGGGGGAGGGGGGTACAGTAACTGTGTATTCGTTCCATCTTCTTTTGATACTTCCTGCTTCTTTCAGTTTTTGGTTTCCTTTTTTTTTTTGGTAACAGAATCCTTCAATATGCCAACTCGAGGCTTAAACTTTTTCTTCAGTTCTTTCAGCTTGATAAATGCCTAGCATGTCCTTCTCTTTGGTTTTCTAACTTCAGGTATCTGTGTATTTTATTACAATACTTACTTTTTCTTCTCAAGCCACCCTTTCAAATCTTTTGTCCAGCTCCTTTACTTCATCATTTCTTCTGTTCTCTTTAGCAGACTCTGAAACTTGCCCTTGACCATACAGTAGCTAAAGCAAACATAAAGCATTTTCAATTTCTCCTAGGTAATTTTTCTATTGAGTAGAATTTGTACTTTATTTCATTCTGCTTACCTTATGGAGATATAAAAACTAGACACTAAATTCTTTGAGAAAACGTACTACATATTTCCAGTGCAAGAGAACAAGTTAATATAAAAAATAAAAAAATGAAGGATTACCAGCTTCTTGTGAAAAAGGAATCTCCAAACCCCATAAGGGCTCATTATCAGATCAATCACTTGCCAAAATTTTTATGACCTTGTGCTATTTCGAAGAGAAGGAATTGGAATAAGTGAGTCATTCATGAACATGTTACTGTCACTTCCTAATTTCTGACCCCTCACTTGTTTCTTTGGGGGTCTGCAGTTCTGCTAATGCTGCTGACAAACACTGGGCCTTGGAGAACTGCAAGTTTGATAGTGGCCAAGAGCCTTTAAAAAAAAAAGGTGCCATCAAGTCGAATCAGATTCATGGTAACTCAATGTGTGCTGGAGTAGAACTGTGTTCCATAGGGTTTGTTGTTGTTGTTGCATATGCAGCTTTTATTTCTTTTTTTATTTTTATTGTGCTTTAAGTGAAAACTGACAAATCAAGTCAGTCTCTCATACACAAATTTATATACACCTTGCTATATACTCCTAGTTGCTCTCCCCCTAATGAGACAGCACACTCCTCTCCACCCTGTATTCCTTGTGTCCATTCAGTCAGCTTCTGTCTCCCTTTGCCTTCTCATCTGCCGTCCAGACAGGAGCTGCCCACATAGTCGCATGTGTCTACTTGACCCAAGAAGCTCACTTCTCATCAGTATCATTTCCGTAGGGTTTTCAATGGCTGATTTTTCTAAAGTAAATGTGCAGGCCTTTCTTCCAAGGCCCCTCTAGTTGGACTTGAACCTCCAACCTTTCAGGTAAGAGCCAAGTATATTAACCATTTGCACTACCCAGGGACTCTGAAGAGCTTTTAGCCCCAGCTAAAGCTTATTTTCCCTTCAAGTTTCAAGTGAAGCCTCACTTTGTCATTGTCCTTCCTGAGTCTCTAGGTTATATTTTAGATAGAAGTTCATCTACTCTGCATTGATTCAAGTTATTTATCTCATAGAGTGTAGAGGCCATATCTTTTATTTGCAAAATTTCACAAAATATTTGTACTTACTAGGTACAAAAAAAATTGGGAGCCCTTGTGGCTCAGTGGTTAAGAGCTATGGCTGCTAATCAAAAGGTTGGCAGTTTGAATCTACCAGCTGCTCCTTGGAAATCCTATGGGGCAGTTCTACTCTGCCCTGTAGGGTCACTATGAGTTGGAATTGACTCCATGGCAACAGGCAATGGGCTTCCGGCAGGTACAAAATAATTTTTTACTGACAAAAATAGAATTGAGTCTGTTATTGTAACTGAAATAAAATTCCAATACATCATCACTGGAAACATTGAGCACTAGAATAATAAACCCATATAGGTAAAATTAATTTTAAAAATCTGTACATTTAGTATAAAAGCTTGGGAGCAGAAAACATGTTTGAATCATTGCTGCTTTCTGTGTTTGAGATCTTTGGATGCTTAATCTTTCTTAGCTCGATTTTTCTCACCTTTAAAGTAAAATGATTACTTCATATGGTTATTCTACAGTGCAAAGTATATCAAGTAAATAAATCACTTAGGATGGAGCCTGGCATGGTGGGGCAAATACCCATGAGAGCACCAACAATCAAATCAGAGACTCCAAAAGGAAACTCACAGTAAGTATTCACGAAAAACAAGAGTTTTCTCATGAGGTAAAAAGAGAACAGGAACGGAGACTGGAACAAGAATGTCTGTATTCACAATGGGATGCGTTTGTTCAGGATTCCATCTCTTTCATCTCCCACCTACAAACAAGCCTAATGTTCAGCAAGTAATATACCCCATTACTAGCTTTATTAGTTTACCTTCTCGAAATAAGTTCTGACAGCCTGTATTTATCAAAACAAACTTCTTTTAGTTATCGGTAAATAAAAACAAAATCTGCTTAAATGAGTTAAATTGAGAAAGCTGACCCTGTCTACTAAACTCTTGAATAAATTGTTGGATAACTGGTTGATATGTACAGTCATATGTCGCTTAACATCCACAATATATTCATGAAATAGGGCGTTATGTGACTTGGACATTGCGCAAACACCGTGTTGTATACAGGCAGCCCCCAGGTTACAAATGTCCAGCTTGCATACAACCCATAGTTGAGAACTAACCCTCACAGAAGCCTATTAAAAATTCAAGGTATATACAATGGTTCATAATAACTTGTAAAGCCTATCAAAATATTATTATTATTGTTACTATATTATCATGCTAATGATGTTTTAGTGTATCTGGAAGTGTTTCTTTAACGTTTTTTATACATAGAAAGGTACGCTATATAATATATACTAAGACAAACATTTGAATAACTGAGGCTAGATACCACGTCCTGTTCTCCAGTCAGGATTTCTGAACTCTTTTATAACCTTATGGGACCACAGATGTATATGTGGTCAAATGTGGCCTGAACAGACATTATACAGCACATGGCTGTATTCAAAAATGAGCCCTAGGGTGCAATAGTTAAGCACTCAGCTGCTTATCTAAAGGCTGGAGGTTCAAAACCACCAGCAGCTCTCCGGGAGATCTGCTTCCATAAAAATTACAGCCAATAAAACCCTATGGGGTCGTTCTACTCTGTCACGTGGGGTTGCTGTGAGTCAGAATCGACTCAACGGCACCCAACAACAACATGTTTAAGATTTGCACGATTACCTTTTTTATGATGCATTTTAAAATCACCAAGTTATTTTACAACTTATGTAACTCTATTCAAAACGTGCAGCCACATTTGGACACTAGTTTTTCAATGAGTATTTCTAAACTCTCCATTATGCTGTGGGCCTGGTTCCGGGACCAGGCCAAATTTATTTTGTAATCTGCACTGGGCTTTCAGGCGGCAATAATTAATGAGCTGGGCTTTCATCTTAAGGCATTGTAACTCACTTTGGGTGTCCTGTCCAACCACTAAAGCAATAGTTTTGCACTACAAAACCAACTTCAAATCAATACGAAACATCTGAAATGCGTTTATTTATATATTTACTGCTTTTTATCTTCAAAGCACTTTAACATTAACTAAAAATGGTCCCTAAAATAGGTGGATATGAGTTTCTGTCAGCGAGCAAAACCAACTTTAAAAATCTGAGATGCTAAAAAGTGGCTACAACTCAGAGGGGGTAATTTCCTCCTTGTCTTGTTCTTTCTCACCTCCTGGGGTAAGCTTTCATTCAGATTTACTCTACAACTGACAACTGGAAAAAAAAAAAGAAGAAACCAAAAACAAACAAAAAAATTGTAAACAGAGCACAGCACAGTTGAGATCTCAGATATCTTAACAGTGAATTTTGCGACTGTCTCACAGTTTAGTAGAGCACTAGAACGTCCGTATTGCTTTTGTCCGGGTATATATAAGTGCTGGGGCCCTGGTGGCACAGTGGTTACAGAGCTCAGCTGCTAACCAAAAGGTTGGCAATTTAAATCCATCAGGTGCTCCTTGGAAACCCTATGGGGCAGTTCTGCTCTGTCCTGTATGGTTCCTATGGGTTGGAATCGACTCACAGCAATAGACTTTGTTTGTCTGTTTGTTCGTTTTATACAAGAGCTGGGTTATCATAAGCTAATGCCTCAGACAAGGTTGCGAAAGCACCTCTCACCCTCAGTTAGTTATTTCAAATGAAAATGGATGTGGTATTTTAATTTTTTTTTTTTTTTCTGAAGAGAAAGTGCTGACATTTTTGGATAATTTCCTCAGTTACCTACTTTAGTGTGCAATATATTTAACAGAAGACTATACCCAGTGCCTTCTAAACTATCACCACTCTTTGAAAAATACCATTTGTGAGTGGAGGTCACAGTTCATGTGTAAGACTATGTCTCATATCTCATTTCTCATGGAGTGTTCCATTCGTACATAGAGATGCAGAAGGTTGCTATCTTTTTTTTTGTTTTTCACTCTCACCTCCCTTCAGAAATATGAAAAAAGTCCACTCATTCATTTTGGTTCCAACATCAACACAAAAAGTAATTAAAACCTATTGCTGGGACAATTTCTAAGCACGGTTCCCTTTTAAAAATAAAAGCACTTTAATAAATTCAAAAGGAATAACAGATTTAAATACTGCTAGGTAAACTGTGAAAATGAGTTGGTTCTCTTTTGTTTTCTTGCTCTGTAATGATTGCTATGAGAAATGGAAATTGCCATGTATTGGGCTCTAAAATCAGTGCAAAGTTTATAGCTTACTCTTTTGAAATCACCAGACCACATGCAGAAAAACCTGAATTGGTTTACTAATTATTAGTAAAACAGGAAAGCAATTAGTAGAGCAATTAATTCAATGTGGAGTGTGTGATCGTTATGGTTATGGTTCAATTTGGTTAGGCCATGATTCTCAGTGGTTTGGCAGTAATCACCCTCCACTTTGTGATCTGATGTGAGCAGCCAAACAGTTGAAAAGCCAATCAGTTTTCTTGGGGGTGTGGCCTACATCCAATATATATAGATGTTCTGGCAAAGCTCTCTCTGGATCCTGCATCCAACTCATCATCCTCTGACCTCCAGTTCATGGGAAGTGAGCCAGCAGCCTGCCATCTGACCTGCAGATCTTGGGGTTCATCAGCTCTCACAGCCTGCCATCTGACCTGCTGATTTTGGGTTCATTAGCCCCTGCAAGTACGTGAGTAAGTCAGAGACTTGCCAGCCTCCACAACTACATGAGCCATCTCCTTGAGATAAACTCTCTCTCTCTCTACATATATATGTATATACACTTCACTGGTTTTTTTGTCTTTAGGGAACCCAGCATAAGACAGTGGGACTTTTTATTAGTCATTTTTATTCTAATAAATCTGTATAAGAATGCCTCAGTTCACAGACATTCTCCCAAAGGAAAAATAAAATTATCATGAAACAAGAAACTATTCATAAAACAGAGTATGTGCCAGCAATGATAGTGACAGTCCAGAAGGCATAAAGGTGGATGGAGTAGGTCATTTGCTCACGTGTTCCCCAGAACACCCCAAGTTACCTTGCTCTTATCAGTCAACATTTACTGCTTTGACTTCAGCACCTTGGTTATTTTTAATAAATATTTTTCCCAGAATAATAAATGTCAAAGTGCATAATATGATGATTAATTTAGCTAAGCAGAACTTATTTTATTGCAAAATTAGTTGTTTGTTCTTTGAAATGTCAAGTACTATAGGCTGGAGTGATGACTATGCTTTGGGTTTACAGAATTACCTGAGGCTTTCACATTTCTATCATAGATGAAAATCTATTCTTTCCCTGATTTTCAGAATATGTTTTTCCATAATAGTAATGAAAAACGTATTCTGAAAATCAGGGAAAGAATAGGTTTTCATCTATGATATTTAACCATGTTATTCATTTCAGGGTAAGTTTTCATGATGATTTCTCCATTTAAAACTCTCTGGAGGATTTACATTCGGTTCTCTTGTACCATGTCTGTGAGGGGTTTTTGCATGTTTTAAGAATTATTTTGTTTTATAAATATTCTAGTTAATGTGATGGGCAAAAAATCAAATATATAAGCTGCACATACATGTTGGAGTACTGAAAGGCTGTATGTAATGACACTTAAAAATTGAGATTACCAAAGGAATACTAATATTTGCATATGAAGCCTACAAAGTGTGTTAAGTAAAGAACCAGACAATATTATCTCCTCAAAAGCAATATGATTAACTAAAAATCTTAAAGAAATACTGATTTTGTGAGGGTTGAATTAATAATATTGATTGTGTCTCTAACGTAGAAGGGAGACAATATGATAATAATCTACGTCATTAGATAACCCTAACTATGTTGAACCATTTGCTCCGAAGAAAATTCTACCAACCCTTCAGATCCTGGGTTTCTACTGGGGCTTCAAAGGCCACATAGCATTGAGGCTCTTAATTTCAAAGTCAGAAACTGTACAGCAGTCAGCACGCTAATTGGCCCGAATGTGTTTTAGAGTATGGTGTTCTAATTAACTGGTATGCTGTCTGAGGTATTACCTGGACTGTACAAAGAGGATGCTTTATGCAGGCTATGGTTGGCAGCTGTGTTTTGACATCCTGTGACTCCCAGTGAGAACCAGAAGTTGTCAGCCAACGTAAATTTCCTCAGTCAGTCTGAGTCTCTATAGGACCTGCACAGAAAGAGAGAAAATACCACAGCCAGCCTCATAATATGCTTTTTCTTATTCCAGGTCACAGCATTAATTCATATTTGAGAAAATAAAAATATTTAAAAAGATACACCTTTAGAAAATTTTCCTCAAATTGTCTAGCAATCCCATTACAGCATTTAGAGTACCTTGAATTACCACACTGAAGAAAATTTTAAAAAATGAATACAAATGAAAGGAAAAATGATGAGAAGTCTAATGCCAAATATGAACTCAGTTTCAAAGGAAAAAATGTACCTTTCTTAGTGGAAAAAAAGTTTTTTTTTTTCCTTTTCTTAGACATTATAAATAATTAAAGGACAGTTCTTTGACATTTGTTTTGCAGTCTTTTTTTTTGTAAATTACATTCTCAAATTTTAGAACCGTGTAATTATAATATATATCTGATTAATCCTATAAAACATGGTACTATTCCTGAAATGAAGATATTAAATAATTAAGTGCATTTCAGTGCAAAAAGTAAATACATAAGTAGTACATAAAGAATGAATGAAAATATCGTGATCTTAAAACTCTCAAAGCACATAGCATAGTAACTGGCATGTAGTTCATTTCAAAATGTTTAGTTGTAATAACCATATCTTTATAATGATGCTTAGTTGCTTGAGGTCAATATATACTTATTAACAGTATACTACTTTTTTTTTTTTTTTTACAGGCCCAGACCCAGAAACCCTGGTGGTGTAGTGGTTAAGAGCTACAGCTGCTAACCAAAAGGCCAGCAGTTCAAATCCACCAGGCTCTCCTTGGAAGTCCTATGGAACAGTTCTACCCTGTCCTATAGGGTTTATGAGTTAGAATTGACTCCATGGTAATGGGTTTGGTTTGTTTGTTTATTTATTTTTTAATAGGCCCAGAAAGAAAAATGACGCTTGGTAACCACCCGGATGAAACATGTAACCTGATAGAATGTGGAAATATCTTATGTGACAAACAAATGAGGAATTAAAAGATGCCCTGTGAAAAATCACCACCTTTACTTTAGGAAAGGGGTGAAGAACTTTTATAGGAAGTGCCACATGAGTTGAATATAAATAGAGAATATAAGTAAGAATGAAGAAGAATAAGCAAGCGTTTTTCTGCTTGCATGGATACCCTCCAAATTCTGTTTATCTACTTCAGCCTGGCTTTATCTGGAATAGAAATGTGGAAAATATACTTTCTTGTGGAATAATCTTATATGTCTTCCCAAATTTTACACGTACCTAATAACTCTCTGATTTTAATATGTCCGTTCAAAACAACAATGAACATATCAATCCATTACGTGTAGCAGGGCATTTGTTATAGATAATATTTATTTAAAATGAATTTTATACTTCAACATTTATATATAATTTTTCAATGGTTCAGAACTACAGTTGCTATGAAATTTATAAATTCCACTGTGATTTAGAAAAACCGGAACACTCCCTATCTATTTGTTAGGGCTACAACATTAAGGACGTTTCAAAAATAGTTCAGTCAAAAACTCTTCCTGAAAAGAGGTATGATTACTTCATCAAATAAATATTGTCTGTAGATTTGTTATATCTCCCAAGGTAAAGAAATGTGTTTGTTTTAATTTAATCCCAGTTTATTTGCCTATTTTTTAAAATTTATTTTCCAGGAATCACTTTTTGAGAAACATGCCTTTATATATTCCTACATAGTGATATTTTATATTCACACAAATATGACTTAATATATATAATGCTGTATTATGATTGTGTAACTCTAAGAAAAATTGGATATCTGTAAGTATATAGTCATTACTACAAATATTTTATTAGTAAATAGAGCACAAAATTAATCAATTTGGGCACATGACTATGTGTTTTCTTTCTTTCATTCATTCTATTTTATACAGGTAGAGAATTTAGCCTAAATGGCCAGCTCAGTCCTAGAACTATTTTTATGGATCCAGATTCTTAAAATTAAAAATTGGTTTTTAAACTAAACAAGAATATTATGAGAAAATATGGAATATTCAAAATTAATAATTTTTTCTTCCTATAAAGTATGCTTTTATAATACACAGTCACCTAATCCCCCCAAACCAAAAGCAAACCCACTGCCATCAATCCGATTCCGATTCTTAGTGACCCTGTAGGACAGAGTACAACTGCCCCATAGGGTTTTCAAGGCTGTAAATCTTGATGGAAGCCGATTGCCACATTTCTTTTTCTCCCACAGAACCACTAGTTGTTTCAAACCATCGACCTTTCAGTTAGCTGCCAAGTGCTTTAACCACTGTGCCAACAGGCCTCCCCTAAGCCCCCTGTATGCCCACCCCCCAAAAAAAGTTACCACTGAGACAATTCTGGCTCATGACAACCCCATATGTTACAGAATAAAACTGCTCCATAGGGTCTTCTTGGCTGTAATTTTTATAGAAGCAGACCACCAAGACTTTTATCCACAGTGCTGCTGGTTAGATCTGATCTGCCTAGGAGTTGATATCTCCCTGCTGTGGAAATCCAAAATGACTACATCACCATAAACTGATGACTAAATAAATAAAGTGTAAGTCTTTTAACACCATTCAATATTTTCTATTTCTATTTATGCCTTCTCTCATGAACACAATGCTGGGTAGGATAGGCTCTATATAGTTATTTCCTTAGTAATTAAGGAACAGTTAGCAGACAATTTATAGTTCACAAGTCACATATTAAATACACTACCTCCCTTCTTGAGTAATTTTAACACCTACTTTATTGGTTAGCTGAATTCAAAAGTGCACTCAACTTGACGATGCCGATATAATGGGGAAGACTTTGCTTCTATTACACTAACAAAGAATATCCATCAATACTTGTTAGCTAATTTTCTGTATCACATACCCAGTTTGCTACAAGCTAACCCAAATGCTAGCCCCCTTTGGATGCTTATACCATGCTTTTTTTCACTTAAAATTTTGGTGTTATTGTACTACTTGTTATGAATATTTCTGAGTGCTAAATGCTCTAAAATTTTGGAGACTAGCAGTGTGCAATCTAATAGTTTCATAACAGCTGTTTTTTTTTTTTCTTTTTTCAGATTTTTCCATCAGTGTCAGTTCTTTTGTAGAAAGATGGTACTTTACCCCCCTGAGATGTTTCGTTTTTTCATGAACCTTCAGATTTTCACCACATCTTGAATCCAATTTGATCGTTAATATTTTCCTAGAGAGTTATGGCCACCACGTCACCTGTTTGATCAACATTTTCAGATTTGTAAACATGCATGAACATGGGCAGTGTTCTATTGTAATTTTCAGTTCTGTGATTGTATGGCTTACACGCTATTCATTCCCATTCTTATGGGTTTCCAATTTTGTTTTTCTTTACCTTATTACAGTCATCAAAAAGATTTTCCTTTTCTAATAAATTAATTGATATATTTTTATTTATTAATTCTTTATTTTGTGCTCATCTTACTGATGTTTTTAAACTTTTTTCTAAAGCCTTAGTTCATTTTTTCTGTTTCATTAGGACTGAAAATGTTATGATAATGTAGCGTACCACCTGGAGCTCAGTTGCAGGAAGCAAAGCCATTATATCGCTTTTCAGCAGAAAGAGACTTGGTGGGATGGCATGCTTAGAGGGTTTTTGGAAGAACGGGAGAAGCAGGTTTGATTTTGATCCTCCAGAGCTGAACCCAGAAGGAAAGCACAAAACTGGTCTGCCAGCGGAGGTTCCCCACATTTGATACAATCAGGAAAGTTGGAAGTGTGAAGCAGTCACTGGAAACATCGACTTCAAGAACGCATCTCCTTCGCTTTGATTCAGAAATTCAGAAGCAATTGTCACCGCAGCACCAGACTCGGATGAAACACTGGGACACAGCTGCAGAAAATCCAACCTCTCTCCAACAGTGACTGTCGGGAGAAACTGCCTCAGCAGTGCAAAATGGCTCTCCCTCATTTCATCATCTAGCATGCTGCTACTATCCAACATGGTAGCCACTAGCCACGTGAGGCCACTGAGCATTCGAAATGTGGCTAGTCTCAGTGGAGCCATGCTCTTAGTGTAAAGAACACTCCAGATTTCAAAGAGTTAATATGAAAAAGAATGTAAAACAGTCCAACTTAAAAACATCGACTATATGTTGAAATGATATAATTTTGAATCTACTAAGTACAATGAAATGAATTACTACAGTTAACTGGGATGCTAACTGAAAGGTGGGAGGTTCGAGTCCACCCAGAGGCCCCTCAGAGAAGTGACCTGTGGATCTACTTTTGAGACATCACAGACCTTGAAAACACTATGGAACACAGTTCTGTTGTGACACACATGGGGTTGCCTTGAGCTGGAGTCAACTTCACAGCAAGTGTATTTTGTTTGTTTTTAGAAGATCTAAAATTCCATGTATGGCTTGCATTATATTTCTGTTGGACAGTGCTTTTCTATAACCCACGAGAGTACTTCTCTTAGGAAAACCAATTCCACATCCAAATATTTAGCTGCAAAGAAGTCAGGAAAAATAAGTTGTTAGCTTTCTACCTTCTGTCTTTCAGAAAGCCCTCCTAATGGGCAGATGAAATGGATATTGAACAAGCCAAACCACTATGTCTTCCACATGTAGTTTCTTTAGAAAAAAGCTCAGACAACCTCCCACAGGGTTTAAAACGGTACTTTTCTCATTGTAATTATTTTTATAGTATGTAGTTCTCATTATAATTTTATTTCATACAAAAGTTAGAAAACAATACAACATTTCACCAATTTTTTATTCATCTTTTTTTTTTTTTCACTTTGCGGTTAGAGGATTTGATTTTGTATATGTTTTGCTGTTTGGAATTTATGAAAATTTTCTTTGAGGCCAAATATCTGACTGATTTTTGTAAGAGCCCCATTGATGTGGGGAAGGGACAGATTTTTTCTGTGGTAGCACAAGAAATTTCATTTGCATACGTTGATATCTTTATTTTTATTAGTCCTACTCCTGCTTTTTTGTTTTGTTTTATTTGCTTCTTCATTTTGTTTTCTTTTTGGCCTGACAGAGCTGATAAAAACAGGAATGTTTAGAGGTCTTTAGCTTTGTTAACAATAAATTACAATTAGAAAAAAATGAAAAACATTTAACAAAGGAGCAAAATATTAAAAATATGTATAAGATGGTATGAAATCAATGTAACCTGAAAGGCAGAAAATAGAGCCCTGAGAGTTCAGTGTGAGGAACATTTTTGCCTGTGGAGACCAGGAAAAGTCATCATAAAGGACAAGGTATTTTAGGTAGTGCTTAAAATATGGATAGGATTTGGGATTCTAGAAGAGGGGAAGGAGTTATAGTCCCTGAAACCAAAAAAAAAAACAGGTTAGACTCCTATCAGCACAGTGAATGTTTGCTAAAGGAAATGGTACAGATGTCCTGGAATTAAGCACTCGGATTACTAGCAAAAAGGTTGGATGTTCAAACCCACCCAGAGGAGCCTGCAAAGACAGGCTGGTGATCTGGTTCCAGAAGGTCACACATAGCCCTGAAAACCCTAAGGAGTGGTTCTACTCTGCACACATGGGGTGCCTGTGAGTCAGAATTGATTCCCACAACTACCAACAACAAATGATGTACATGGCCTGGAATCGGGGTTATGTATTGAGAAGAAGATGGCAGGATCTTGAAAAAAAGGTGATACAGGCTGCAATTGTTCATGTTATAGGGAATGAGTAGCCATTACAGGTTTTTAAAAAGGGACATAAAAAACTGATGGTTTTCAAGTATTAATCTGATGGGGTTTTCAGGAATTATTCAAAAGTAGAGGGTGTATGTGGAGGAAAGCGGAGCCGGAGTTCATGTCATAGTGGCATCAGTGAATATAGAAGTCCATTGAATGACTAAAACCAAACCCATTGCCACTGAGTCAATTCTGATTCATAGCGACCCTATACGACAGAGTAGAACTGCCCCATAGAGTTACCAAGGAGCACCTGGTGGATTCTAACTGCCAGCCTTTTGGTTAGCAGCCATAGCACTTAACCACTATGCCACCAGGGCTTACCTTGAATGACTATAAAGGAATAATTAATAGGATTTGATTAATTAGATTAAAATTCTTTTTAGTAGAAGGAGGCAGCAAAGGAAAAACAAGAATCTACCTTTACATAAAGTCAGCCCTAACAATCCGTCCACTCTAACCTGAATGACCAGAGATGGAAGAAACAGAAATAAAAAAGGTCAGAAAGATAGATTAACTACCAAATTTGTATTTCCTCTGTGCTCAAGACTGGTATATCTAATTGCCAATATGTATTTGTATACTTCCTATACATCTCAAAGCTGCCACGGTCAAAGTTAATGTCTTAAACTCAAACTATATCTTCCTCGCCAGGACTTCCTCCCAACTCTTTCACCCCCTTACTTCATCCCCGGCCATATTTCTCATCTAAATGAATAGCACTCCTATCTACGTAGTTGCTCAGGGAAAAAACCTAGACATCCTTGATGCCTCCCTCTCCTTCACCCCTTCTGACCAATCTCTCATTATCTCCTATTGATACTATCTCCTAATATACCTGGAATGAGCCTCCTTTTCGACATCTCCATTGTTGCCCTCACACAGGCACTTATACTCTCTCAATTAAGGAGTCCTGGTGTCAGAACAGTTAAGTGCCTGGCTGCTAACCTAAAGGTTGGCGGTTCAAACCCCCTCCAGCCAAGCTGCAGGAGAAAGACCTGGCACCCTGCTCCTGTAAACATTACAGCCTAGGAAACCCTACGGAGCAGTTTGACTCTGTTACACGGGGTTGCTGTGGGTGGAAATCAGCTTGAAGGCACTAAACAACTCTCTGGCTTATACTACTGCTAACAGTCTCCTGTCTGTTTTCCCCTTTAGCCTCATGGTAATCCATTCTCCACCTGCAACAAAAGGAGGCTCTTAAAATATAAATACGATCAATCACCTTACTCAAGAGCTCAAAACTTTTCAATGACTTCTTACACACATAGAATAAAATCCAAATTCCTTGTCATTTACATCAAAGCCTCTATAACCTGACTCCTGCTTTAACTTCAATACCATTTCCTTCTGCTCTTTCCCTTGCTTAATTTTCTGTGGCTCCATGGATTTTCTCCAACATATCAAAATCTTTACTACTTAGGGCTTTTCACATGTTATTTCTTCTGGAATTGTCCTCCACCCAGCCTTCCGAAATCTTTCTTATGACTACCTCCTTCTCGTTCTCAGATACAAAAAAAAAAATAGTATCTGCTCAGAAATGATTCTCCAAATGGGCCACCCTCTCCTCACTGTTATTTCCGGGGTCTTCACTTCTTAGCACTTCTCATTATCTGTAACATAGGGTCATGTGTTAAACAGAAAAAAAAAATTTTTTTTTTTTTGTTAGTTTGTGTTCCCAGCCTCCAGAGTCTAAAGATCTCCTAACACAGGGGACACTGAGTAGGGTCCTCAGAAAGGTATTGCCTTAGTAATCAGTCCTAGACTGAAGGCTATTTTGTACATACTCAACAAAGCTTAAAAGCAAGGTTCCTGAATCTTAAACAATTTCTAAAAACTTAACTGCATCTCCATAAAGCCCAAATTTATTTAAAGGAATACAAAGAAAGAGAGAGAGAAAAAAAAAATCCAGTGCCCAAAATTTACAATGTTTGAGAAGCAAAAAAGTAGAAAAACAATAAAAATCAGGCAACAGTAATAGACTCAGGGAACATCTGTGAAAGAGTTAGTAGACATAGCCTTAAACCAGCTATTATAAATATACTTCACATGTTCAAGAAGATAAAGGAAAAAATGATCAAAACGAGGGGAAAAATGGAAAATAAAAATCGAAATCAATCTTCTAGAGTGGGAAATACAATGCCTGAGATGAAAAACGCGCTCCATAGAATCAACGGCACATTAGAAGCGGTATAAGGAAAGATAACTGAAGATGAAATCAAAGCAATAGACACGACACAAAATGAAACACAGAGAGATAATAGACTGAAAAAAAAAATGGACAGAGCATCAGCGAGCTGTGTGAAAATATTCAACAGCCTACCGCAAGTTTAATTGGAGATGAAAGGCAGAAAAAAATTTAAAGACAAAATGTTGATTTTTTTTTTGCAATTTTGATGAAAACCATAATGATACCCAAAAAAGAAGGCCAAAAACAGACAAACAAACAAAAAAAATTATTGGATGTAGCTATGATACAGCCCCTTCTCTTGAGAAGAGAAGGTGAAAATGTAAAGTTTGGCTCTGAATTTTCTCATGAAATTGATGCATCAAAGACGTGGAAATAAAATAGTAAAAGAGGTCGTGGGACTGATCTAGGTTAAGAAGGACTTAAGAGGCATAATAATCAAAAACATGTGTGTATTCTTTTTGGTTACTAATCAAAAAATATAGAAAAAGGCATTTGGAAGACAATCAGGGACATTTGAATATGTACTGTGTATTAGATGGTATCATGAACTGAACTTTGTCCCCCCAAAAATGTGTGTATCAGTTGGGCTAGGCCATGATTCCTGATATTGTGTGATTTTCCTATATGTTGTAAATCCTGCCTTTATGATGTTAATGAGGCAGGATGCGCAGCAGTTTGTTAGTGAGGCAGGACTCAGCCTACAAGATTGGATTGTGTCTTGGGACAATCTCTTGAGATATAAAAGAGAGAAGTGAGCAGAGAAACAGGGGGACTTCATACTACCAAGAAAGCAGGGCTGGAAGCAGAGCCCATCCTTTGGACCTGGGGTCCCTGCATAGAGAAGCTCCTAGTCTGAGGGAAGACTGATGAGAAGGCTGACAGAGAGAGAAAGGCTTCCCCTGCAGCTGACACCCTGAATTTGGACTTTTAGCCTACTTTACTGTGAGAAAATAAACATCTCTTTGTTAAAGCCATCCACTTGTGGTATTTCTGTTATAGCAGCACTAGATAACTAAGATGGCATTAAGGAATCATGGTAAATTCAGTTAAGTGTTATTACAATATTATGGCTATGTAAAAACAATCTTTATCTTTAAAATTACATATAGAAGTATTTAGGGGTACAGTGACAAGATGTCAAGGATTGGCTGTAAAATATTACAATGAAAAAAAACAAGAAGTTAAAAAGGAAGAGATAAAACAAGAGCGATAAAAAGTGGACAATTTTTTTATTTTCAACAGCACCCACAAACAAAGCCCAAATTTATTTAAAGAAATGTGAAGAGGAAAAAAAAAAAAAAATCTAGTGACCAAAAAGTGAAATTTACAATGGGCTTATGATGGCCTGTTCTATCATTCTTCCCATTTTTGTGTATCTTGCAAAATCTTCACAATAAAGTTAAAAGTGGATCTTAAACATTAAAAATGTCTTTGAAAATATCTTCTTAACTGCTACAAATAGTCTACCTTGTGGAAGCAGCATAATTTCTTTCACCATTTCTAAATTTTTGGACATTTAGATTTTCCCCCAGTTTCTTATTATTATAAAAACACTTCAATGAATGTTTTTACAGTACTTACATCTTAAGTTACTTTTATTATTTGTCCCTTAGCTACACTCTATGGCATTATACAATAAAAATAAAATCATATAGTGAACTCAAGGTCAAAAAGTGTGATCATTATTTAAGCTCATGTTATATATTATTTCTTTTCAGAAAGGTTTTACCATTTTAACATTCTATAATCAGTGTATGAGAGCATTTATCTCACCATAGATGTACCCATACTAAATGTAATCCAGAATTTATTTGATTAAATTACTAGTGATGTGGAAAATACTTTTCTTATATTTAGTAACCATTTGTAATAATTCTTCTGGGGATGATATTTTTATACACCTTTGGTGTTTTCCTTATAGATTTTTTTTTTTTTTTTGTAATTGCTATAAGTATTTTTCCTAAGTTTATTATTGTCTTTGTAATTTGTGTGACATATTTGTGACATACAGAAATTTTTTTATTTTTATTTTTTATGGTCTCATTCAATCTCTCTTGACTTTGTGAACTCATTTTATTTTATGAGCAGTTGATTCATATCTAAAGATCAAATGATATACGCACTTGTGCTTTTTAATATATGTTTTCCCCAATTTAGTCAACAGGGAAATAAATTTTCCTAACACCATTTTATTGACTAATTTTTCCTTTCACAAATAATTTGTGATACCAGAATCTACTTCTAAACTATTGTTTCTGTTCTTTATAAGTATCCATCTTTAGAGTGCTGAATCTACATTGTTCTAATTATTTTACCTTCATTTTACTCACACTTAATATACCTATTTTAGTATGTGTTATGGAATATATATTTTACTAGGTATGCAATTACTTGTTGGCAGTGTTCTATTATTAGTCTTCTTTTTCAAAACGCTCTTAGTTCTTTTTGCTCATGAATTTCCAGCAAGTTGAAGCAAATGACACTCACAGGAAGATTAAAAAAAAAATTTTTTTTTTACGTGTATAAAATCTTCAAATTAATTAGGAGATGAGTGACATCTGTATATTAATACATATTTATTTTTATTCAAGAATATGTCTCTTATTTTCATTTAAGCCATCCTTTTTATCTCTCAGTAAAGTTTTGTACTTTTTCTTCATAAAGCTACTGAACCTACATTGTTAAAGTTGTCCTTAGTTATTTTTAATTGTAAATACATGGGGTATTTTCTAATAGAATTGCTTGAAAAATGTAGAGTTTTAAATTACAGTCAGTAGGCTCAGTTATCATTGTAGGAGCCTGATGACTTTGCAGGATGACTAGGCACTCAATAAATATCATTTTTGCCTTCTTTTGTCTAAGGCTCATGAAAGAGGGCAGTGAGTTTTGCTTACAGAAACAATATTCTTTGGATCAAGATCACATTGCACCTTAATTTTCTGTGCATAGCTCTTGCCCGAGATGGAGTTTAAGAGGCTATAAAGAAAATTGTGGATGACGGTAAGTTTTGTACTTCTCCCTGGCCTACAGTCACATATTCTGGAACAGTCTATCTTAGCTCTCCCAGAAGGAGGAAGATACTTCTCCTTTCTCACATGACGCAAAAATAGCAGAAAAAGAAAGAACCTATTTTATTCGTTTGTGATTGTGATTATCATTCACACGTGTCATCAGTGGACATCAACAGGAGATAGGTTCACACAATGGGGCTAAGATGGGCTCCACTCTTGACTGTTAATATCATAATAACATTGTTAATATTATAACAACATAATAATATTATAATATTAGCTGTCAAGGGTGTAGCCTATTTTAACCCTTGACTATTAAAACGTTGACATTTGAACAATAATGTTACAACAATGAAATTTATTGAAAGGACAAGAAAACGTGCCTTTCTCCTATAAGTTAAATACCCTTTTTACATGCAGCACATCAGACTTAAGTTGACTTGTTTTATTACATATCAAGGCAGTTGTAATTTAAAGCATCAATGCCAATCAATACAGTGTGTACCAGTTTCACTCAGATATTTGCATACATTCTCTGTAGGTGTCAGCATTGCTTTGTAAGAATCCTATGGACCCCATTGTTTTCATCATGTCCTGGGATGTAACTTTTATGCTAAATTCACAGTTAAAAACTGGAAGGATAACTCTAAGATTTAAAAATGTCTCCTGAACACTTGCTTATGTTTTATTAACAAGTTGTGACTAAATGATTAAATTCCATTTGGGAAAAAATGTATATTGATACTTCTAGTTCTAGTTTAAGCATAGATAAATACTTTCACAGTTTTGTATGACATTCTATGAATTTAAAAATGAGTTGCTTTGTAAATATATGCTATAACATTCATTGAACCTAATTCTTTTTGGCAGAGGAGCCCTGGTGGTGCAATAGTTAAGCACTCGGCAACTAACTAAAAAGTCCTGGGTTCGAATCTACAAGCCACTCTGTGGAGAAAAGACCTGGTGATCTGCTCCCATAAAAATTACAGCCTAGGTAAATCTCTGGAGCAGTTCTACCCTGTCATATACAGTCACTATGAGTCAGAAATGACCCAGTGGCACACAACAACAACAAACATTATATTTGGCATATCTAGAAATGATATTCCATTATTTGATTTTGGGAGAATGGTTTACATAACATTCTATGAAGTGATGAGATGGCAGACACCACTGTGTCGCTGCGTTCATGCCACTGCTCTTAAGGCTGTGGAAAAAAAGAGGTCTTCAAATACGATGCACAAGATTCTACGCCATAGGAAGGACTTTTCCATCAGTGTCGTAAAAATAGCCACAACTAACAACAGATACACAAAAACTCTGTAGCAGGGAATGGTTAGAGCTAATTACGTGCACGCCTTCTATTGAATTAAAAAAAAAAAAAAGCACGCTTTTTACTTGCGAGTTGATTCCCAACTCAAAGGGACCCTACAGGACAGAGTAGAACTCCCCATAGAGTTTCCAATGAGTGTCTGGTGGATTTGAACCGCCAACCTTTTGGTTAGCAGCTGTAGCACTTAACCACTAAGCCACCAGGGTTTCTGTCTATTGAACAGAGTTATTAACATCTAGTTTTAAAAAAAAAAACTTATTAAAAAAGAGTGATGTATATAAAATTCATGTTCACAGTTATGAGGGTATTCATTCTTGGGGTGATTTTCTGATTTTGTATATTTCAATAGAGATTTTACTGATGCTTACTTTCTCCGGAGACCCAGAGATGAATAAAACCCTGCAGCGGTAGACCCTGACTTAATAAATGCTTTGTGCATCTAGACTTGGACCTGTAAGCAGTCTCACTCTAGGTAGCCTTTGTTAGTAAGTACCTATTCAGTGTCTATACAACTCTCATTCTCTACAGCCTGGCGGGTAATAGGAGCATGTTAGAATTACTATAGGGATGAGGATGCTTATAAGAGATCCAAATCCCTTTTGATGTTAAGTGTGTCATCATAAAACAAAGACAATGGGTGTTTATATTGGTAAAGGACAAAACCAGTAGAGCTACAGAGAAAAATCAAGGTCTTAGAAAGCATGCACCCACAGGTAACTATTCAGTGTAGAAGTCATTTCAAGTTAGGCAAAGAGCCACAACAAACTTTTCAGCTCACTCAGTTGCTTTCAGTGGTACTGTAATAACTAGTAAAAGTTACTAGTTTCCTTATGTGCAATGGTGTGATAATGTTAGTAAATACTATTCATTTTTTCTTTCGTAAATTATGCAAACGTAATTTTATAATCTATTTTGCAGCTCCTTTTTAGGTAGACTTTCTTTGGAACATCTGAAATAGGGTAGTTCAGGTGTGAAAAGAATCAAGAGTAGTTTCTCTTTAAATACCACACAACATATGGAATCTCACTTGTAGCTGGCAGAGAGACCTTTGAAAAGAAAAGGGAAAAAAAAATCAGAAATATCCTCCAAATCTCTCCAGAAATTGAGCCCTTACAAACCAATTTTATTTTCTCATGTAAAAGTGAAATAAAACACACTACTTAAAGAACGCCACACCGTGAAGATGACTGCCAACATGAAGCTATTTAGAGGGAAACCATCAGAAAGGTACACTTATTACAGCTCCAAAAACCAAGTCAAAAATTTTCCTTCCAATCTTCCTTTGAATACAGTTAGTATTTGATTCAATTCAGTGAAAGCCATTCTCTGATATGTAAGTACTTATAACGTCAAGAGAATACTCTTCTAGCTATTAATGGCCAAATGACAGGCATTTGAAGCAAAGTGGCTTTGGTGGCTCCAATTACTGGGACATAATTATACAATGTCAGTGCTTGAGAGACCTAAGGCATAATCAAATCCAATCTTTTAGTTTTATACAGAAAAAAAACTGAAGTCTAGAGAGTCTTAATCATTTTCCTACAGTTGCAAAGGACCAGTTCACCAAGCTAGGCTTCTTCTTGTTATTTTAGTATTTTTTTAATTGATCCATGAAACCTATAGGTAGATTTTGGACTTGAAATGTCTAAACAGAGTCAGATTGTGCCACTCCATACAACTGGTTCAGGTATTTTAACTAATTTATCTCATTAGAACTCCAAGTAAATATATATATTTACTGGCTGTCCAGGAGATCAAATACGCTACCTTTGGAAATTTTTACGTTTTAGTGAAATGCCACAGTTTCACATAAAATAGTCTTAAGTGTCAAGAAGGTCAATTGGGAGAATAAGAGTTCAGCCTAATCAGTTGTGTTTATGTGTATTGTAGGCTATTTTCAACACAATTTTATTTTTTCCTAAAGAATTTTTTTGGTATTATTAATCGTGACTACTCTATAGACTAGATACTAATTATAACCATTCTTCCACAAAAATAGAAACCTAATGTTTTTCTTTGTGAAAATCCACACATATTTTTTATTGGAATTTCAACATGCTCTGCAGGTACGCAAAACAAAACAAAACCTACTTCCTAAGAATATTTTATTGATAGATCTATATCCAGATTAAAGTTTTCTATCATATTTGCAATTTATCTGTGGACTTTCATTTATATATTTACTAGATCATATCTTTATTGTCTATTGAACACAACCTTTAAGGTATGGTGATTAAAATTTAGGTGGAAGGTGATCATTTTTTTCTCCTCACAAAATAAATCTCAATGTTGACCAAATGTTGCAAGATGAGCTGGTTCATTTTTAGATTGGGACACAAGTAATTAAAACCTCTAATCAAAACTTTGGCTAATTGAGTCAATCCAGAGACACCTTGGATGAAAGGCCTAAGATTTACCTTTGAAAATTCTGCCACTGAAAACCCTATGGAGCACCGTTCTACTCTGACACATACATGGTCATTGTGAGTCAAAATCAACTAGATGGCACCTGGTTAAAGTGCTTATTGTCCTTTAAGATGTGTAGTGGCACATATTCTAGATGATAAATTCTTGCCTCCAAAATGGGTATATCCTTGAGCTACAGTTAAGGTAACCGTGCACTCTCGTTTCTCCTAGTTCCATGTCCGTTGCGATGGAGTAGATTCTGACCAATGGCGACCCTATAAGATAGGATAGAACCGCACTGCAGGGTTTTCAAGGAGCAGCAGGTGAATTTGAACTGCCAACCTTTTGGTTAGCAGGCAAACTCTTAACCACTGTGCTACCAGGGCTCCAAGTTAGTCTTGGTTTATTCCCACTGCAGTAGAATAACAGTAAATAGCATCCCTGTCAGACTCAAAATTATCTCAGCTTAGAGGATTAACATAGTGGCTGCAACAGTGGGCTCAAACATAGCAACCATTTTGAGGATGGCACAGGACCCCTTAGTGTCTCATTCCGTTGTACATGAGGTCACTATGAGTCAGCACCTAACAACAATGATAAGGCAAACAAGATACAGTATTTACAGTCCTCCTACTATACAAAAATAGATTTAAAAATGGGATAAGTTCTGCTTGGAGTTTTCTATATGTGACTGATTTTGCTGCTATAATTTAAAACTTCTCATATCTACCCAGGGTTTTGAACTGGTTTGTTAGGTTCGAATCCCTGCTGAGAATTTGAATTTCTAACAAGTTCCCAGGCGATGCTAATGCTGCTGGTTAGGGACCAATTCTGAGAACACTAGTAGAGCAGTGATTCTCAAACTTTGTGATACATAAGAATCACCTGGGGGATCTTCTTAAACTGTAGATTCTGATTCAGCGTATCTGGGGTAGAAATGCAAATTCTCAGGAGGAGTTCAAACAGGCACAAACCAGTTCAAGCACTGCGTCTACCTAAACTGCTTTATCATTGTTTGTAGTCACAACGAGGTCATTTTTAGGCCAACATGTTATTTGTTTCACAAAAGCTTCAGTTTAGCCTTAGGAATGGTTACACTGGATCATCTGATTGCAAAGTTGATATCGCCAATAATCGTTATCTTCTGTCTCTAAAAAGTTCTGACTCTTTTCCAAAAATCTATATGCTTCAGTTTCTGACCTTCCTTCATTACCGCAGAACAGAAAGCTGTTCTGCTTTCTGCTTTTGCCCTTATCATAAGAACATCTAAGGGGGTTCCAAGTTAAAAGAGCTTTCAGACATTGGCCAGAGTTTTAAGATAGTATGGGTGGCAAAAAATACAATAAAAATAGCCTGTGTACATCTGTTTCTTTGTCAGGAAGATTTAAAAATTAGTAATATATTGATTTTTACATATTCTGTTACTTAAACTTATAATCTTGTGTTATTTAATTTGAGGTTTAGAGATGATCAACGTTGCTAGTAAATAATAACTCACAGAATCACATTTCATTACACTCTTTTACTGGCAATTAAGGAGAAAAATTGATATCTCTATCACCTCTGGGTGCTATGACTGGTGACAATGATTTTAATACTAATTTGCTAACTGAGCTCTGACAAAAGGACATTGTTTCTTCCTATGTGGTATCTTAGCAGTTGCAGCAGTCCTAACACTAAAAGTCATGGCTAAAAAATTCATTGTTCCATGGGCAATCCAAAGACTCTTATACCTGGAGTTTCCCTGAATTATTACAGATTATTTAGTGTTTTCCATTGTGTCTCTGTGAGGGGTGTGTGTGTGTGTGTGTATGTGTGTATGTGTGTGAGATGGATTAATAGCTATGTGAGGCTGAGTTTGGATGGGAGACAGAGAAAGAGAAAAAACAGCTTTTAATCACATTCATATTTCTGGAATAGCTTTTGCCAACCCAACCACTATGGCAGTTCACAGGGCATGAAATAATCCAGGAGGAAGAAAAAAAAATTCCCTCATGAACTGGAAGACGCAAAGTTTATGACAGTGAAAATTAATCCTCTTAAATGGTAAAGAAATTCAACAATATTCTTGGTATAAAGAAAAAAAGGAATTTATGTATAATTTTTCACAGTAAGAAAATTCATAATGAAAGCATTTCATTTGACTGGCACCACATTAATCCAACACAAAAGACCTAATTAGAGGCCTGAATGAATTTTTCAAAGTTCAATTGGAAACACGAAAAAAAAAAAAAAAATGTATTACAATTAATGCTGTTAAAATCAGTTCTCTGTGAAGTCATTATAAATCCAATCAAGTCATACACTAGAGACCCTGTGAATAAATGAAAACTAGGGATGAAATGAATAGACAAACTCTCGGGACCTTACATGTCAAAGAAATAATTCTGGGATTCGGTTTACTTATATTCAGGGAATAGGAACAAAAGGTTAAAAACAAAATAAAATGTGTCATTGAGTGGTCTGTTACCTAATCTTCATTGCTTTGCCTAGAAATTACGGCATTAGGAAAATGATCAGAACCTTGCAAGTGTTTTCTTTTTCATATCTTTGCCCAGTATTGAGCCTACAGCACTTTCATTATTCCTCAACTGTGATTAAAAGGGATTTAAGCTCTAAACTGAATCATTGTTGTTGTTGTTGTTGTTAAGTGCTGTTGAATCGGTTCTGACTCATAGTGACCCTATGCACAACAGAATGAAACACTGCCTGGTCCCGCGCCATCCCTACAATCGTTGTTATGCTTGAGCTCATTGTTGCAACCACTGTGTCAATCCACCTCGTTGAGGGTCTTCCTCTTTTCCGCTGACCCTGTACTCTGCCAAGCATGATGGTTGGTCTCTCCTGACAACATGTCTAAAGAATATAAGATGCAGTCTCGCCATCCTTGCTTCTAAGGAACATTCTGGTTGTACTTCTTCTAAGATTTGTTCATTCTTTTGGCAGTCCATGGTATATTCAATATTCTTTGCCAACACCACAATTCAAAGGCATCATTTCTTCTTCGGTCTTCCTTATTCATTGTCCAGCTTTCACATGCATATGATGCGATTGAAAATACCATGGCCTGAGTCAGGGGCACCTTAGTCTTCAAGGTGACATCTTTGCTCTTCAACACTTTGAAGAGGTCCTTTGCAGCAGATTTACCCAATGCAATGTGTCTTTTGATTTCTTGACTGCTGCTTCCATGGCTGTTAATTGTGGATCCAAGGAAAATGAAATCCTTGAAAATTTCAATCTTTTCTCCATTTATCATGATGTTGCTCATTGGTCCAGTTGTGAGGATATTTGTTTTCTTTGTGTTGAGGTGCAATCCATACTGAAGGCTGTGGTCTTTGATCTTCATTAGTAAGTGCTTCAAGTCCTCTTCACTTTCAGCAAGCAAGGTTGTGTCATCTGCATAACTCAGGTTGTTAATGAGTCTTCCTCCAATCCTGATGCCCTGTTCTTCTTCATATAGTCCAGCTGCTTGGATTATTTGCTTAGCATACAGATTGAATAGGTATAGTGAAAGAATACAACCCTGACACACACCTTTCCTAACTTTAAAGCAATCAGTATCCCCTTGTTCTGTCCCAACAACTGCCTCTTGATCTATATAAAGGTTCCTCATGAGCACAATTAAGTGTTCTGGAAAACTGAATCATTAATATGAATATAAATATTAAAGAGGAAATTCTAATCTGGCTAAGAGTCAAGATTACATAAGGCACAAAAAATGGGACAAATTTATTACAGCAATATCTAAGAAATCATTGAGTAAGTTAATTAGAATAACAATTAGTATTACTTTAAAAGTGTATACACTGTTTTCACTTTGACTCCTTATGGTCCGTTGGGAGCTAGGGAGTCCTGGTACATTTGGGGAGGCCAATGTTGACCTTCGTTTTAAGTTCCTTAAACTCACATGATGTAGCTTCTCCCAAAAGGAGCCCTGGTGGCACAATTGCTAAGCGTTCAGCAGCTAACTGAGAGGTTGGTTGTTTGAACCTACCCAGAAGCTCTGTGAGAGAGAAGACCTGGTAATCTGCTCCCATAAAGATTACAGCCTAGAAAACCCTGTAGGGTAGTTCTACTCTGTCATTTGGGGTCACCATGAGTTAGTATTGACTCCAGAGCACCTAACAACAGCTTCTCCCAGGATCTACCCCTTTCTGGTCTGGGCTCTGAGCTTCTCAAGAGCTGGCCTGAGGCTCTCACCCAGCCCACAGGGAGAGAGCCTGACACCGATTTTTTTTCTTCCTGCTTATGCGGAGTCCTTGAGGATGAGCCACTTCTTGGCTCAGGAGAGGTTGACACTGTGAACTTGGGAGCTGAGAAGTTAGTCCTATTTCCAGAACTCTCCTCCAAGCAAGTTGTTTTAAGCCTAATTTTTCTAAATAATTGAAAAATCATTATTGTATATTTTCCTTATTTTTATGGACAACAAACAACTATGCAGAAAATTAAATGAATAGTACCTGGTTCTTGATAAACCATTAAGAAAAGATTAGAGAACTCATTCTGATATTTCAAGGAAGTAGAAATTTTCTTATAAGTCTTAATTATATTAATATGTATATCATCATGTACCATTACTTTGTTTATATATAAATGTATATCTTATATCAATATGTGTATCAGCACAATATTTATATGCATATGTAATCTGTGGCAGTCGAGTCAACCTCAGCTCAGCAACCCTGTAGAACAGGGTAGAACAGGGTAGGCTTCCAAAGAACAGTGGGTGGATTCAAACTGCCAACCTTTATGGTTAGCAGCGAACTCTTAACCAATGTGCCACTAGAAAGCTCCATATGTGTATATATATAGAAAAAAATGATGTCTTAGAATTCGTTATAATTTAGTAGCTTAATATAAGAAAAACAACCTTGTTTCAATTAAACTTAACAAACACAAAAATCTATCCTCTTCTACATAAGAGAAACACAAATCACAAGTTTCAACGAGGTAGTTGCCATTTTTCTCTCTGCTATTAATTTTCATGCAGACATTTTGGAAATGTGGACGATCTTAAAATGACTGCAGTCAGCCCTCATGTATGTGGTTATGTTCTTCTAGATCTAATCAATATGAATGTCTAAGACCAAATATCAATCCCTCTTTACAATTTGTAGAATTTTTTAGATTATGATGGGAATGTATTGGTTATTGGCAATCAAAACTATCTGTTGAAAGAACCATTACTAATGACTACTCCAAAGTTGGAAAATTTGAAGCCAGGAGCTTCTGCCTAGTTAAAGATAATGACGTCCATATATCTATATACATATACACATACTTGTAAATATATACAAGTATATATTATGTTTATTTAAACAGTTTTGGCATAATAGAAACATTTTCAAAGCTGCTACTTTTATTTGTATATAAGAAAATAGAGAAGATTCATAAATTCATAAAAATCTTTGAGATTTTTTAATAAGGGGTCATCGTTGTTGCGTGCCCTCGATTCAATTCCAACTCATAGTGACCCTACAGGAGATTTTCTAGGCTGCAATCTTTAAGGGAGCAGATTACCAGGTCTTTTCTCCCTCAGAACCTTGGGTGGGTTCCAACTGCTGATCTTTCGGTTAGCAGCAAAGCACTTAACCATTGCACCACAAGGACTCCTTTATAAGGGATGTCCATTGCCCATTGCCAACATAAAGACCCTGTAGGACAGAGTAGAACTGCCCCATAGGGTTTCTAAGGCTGAAAATCTTTATACAAGCAGACTGCCACATCTTTCTCCCATGGAATGACTAGTGCACTTGAACCACCAGCCTTTTGGTTGGCAGCCAAGTGCTTAACCACTGTGCCACCAGGGCTCCATCGTAAAGGGTAAGGGGCTACAATGTTAAATGAATTAAATTTCTCTGGTGAAAGAATTTTATTATTATTATCACTAATTATAACATCTTAAATGAATATTATTTTGTTTATTAAACTTCAAGAAGCACAGTCTAAAGACAAGTAGTTTATAATAATGGCATGTACTAAGTAGTCAATTAATACTGACTGATGACAAATGTGTACAATATGACTCCAGGTTCCGGCACCTCGCACTGGATTTTGTTCAATTGCTGAAAGAAGAATGTCAAGTATACTATTTCTTCTTTTATCCAATTGATGTAATTTACAAGTCTTTTAAGGAATAATAGCGAGTCTAATTTTTCTTTCCACACGGGGAAGATATTTTTTTTGTGTGTGTGAGCTACAGTATATACAGACTGACAGAGCTAGTCATCCCTGTGGCTTTGAAAGTGTGTGTGCTAGTGTGTGTGTGTGTGTGTGTGTGTGTGTGTGTGCCTCGAAGAGAAGACTGTTATCAAGAAAGACAGCACGGTTGCCATAGTGAAGTCATCCAGTTATCCTTCAGGCAGTTTTCACCGGCTTCCCTAAGCTAATCCAGGGTTTTGGAGAAGATATTTTCATTCTGAGATCAATGGTTACATTTCAGTCCAAGAAGATCTAATAACGAAATCTGATCCAAATGAACGTACATTGCTTTTTAAAATGTTTTGCAAGGCATATTTAATTTCTTTCTTTTCTTTATTTTTTCCTCAAGTAGTCAAAACCCACAAATGATGAAAGCCAGTAGATAAAGTCCTAGTAAGTACACGGCCTCAGAGAACTTGAGACTTTTGAGATTATCCTGTGAACAAAGGCAGTGATAACTGTTCAAGAAGGAGACCCAGGTCAGGATGAGAGAAGACCAACAAGAAATGTCACGGGGTTTGACCCTTGAAAAATCTTAAATGCCAATTTAGTCTACTCTCCTCATTCCCACTCACAGTGTTTTCAAAGCGGATTTTATCTAGCATTGTTCAGGATTTGTCAATACTGCAAAAGAAAAGCTGGTTACTTTTCCAATGTGTTTGGAGACCAAAAAGTAGAGACTGAGATGGGAGAACACTTTTTCCTTGCACTATTGGCAAGGAAGCAATTATTTTAAAAGTACCCTAACATTTACGGCAAAATGGCTAATCTTATCCAACGTTAAACGTCAATTCTTTAAACTCATAGCCTTGAGTCATCATCGTTTTATTCACAATGTGTGACCTAGATTAGTGATATGAGATAATATTATTTCACGTGATGATTTGCCTACCACCATCTTTTAAATAGCTCCTTTACTAGAATAATAAGATTTTAAGTAATGATGGCAGTCATTCATGCAGAGTATATTCTATTGATCAGTAACAAGTTTTTTTGTTTTTTTTAAGAGAAAGCCATTTCCTTTTAGGCCAAAAATATTGACCACCATTTTATTTTTAAGTACAACCAAGTGCTTTGTTTCAGCTTTATTCTTTATTGCTTATAGTAAGTGACCATTCCTGAGTTACTAGTTTATATATTGATGTGCTATTTCAGTTATACATACAGGATCTGGGATTTCCCAAAGAGATACTGAATTAGAGTTTCGGGAGGTAGGATTTGAGAGTTTCTAAATAGCCTCCAAATTTGAATATAATTTAGAATATACCTTTTCTCTTGTTCGTGCTTCTGTGTCAGAACTCTGGTCAATAGGCAAGATATCAGGGAAGAAAGAAGTATATTAATAGAAAACTTTGTTGCTTAGGACTTCTAAATAAATACATTTTTGCCATGTTTCTTAAGAGCTGAAACACTGACATGAAAGATAAATTTACATTCAAGTCCTTTTTGTTCTACTGCATGTTCTTAAAACAGAAAAGTTATTTTTATCATTTTAGGATCAAGTAATATATCATTTTTGATATTTCACAACTCCGAATTTGACAATCCAGAGATAGAAGCATTTTGGTATATAGGATGAGAATAAATAAGGAAGGATAAATCTCAGACGCTTGTCGTTAAGAGAACGCAATATCCAAAGCATCCCACTCCATCTGGTCTTATTTATATGGCCCCTGGGAAAGGCCAAGCATCCCAATGGTGTATCTTAGAAGTCTCAGTATTTGTTTCAATACTCGTATCTGTTGGTATATTGTTTCAATGTCAAACATTTATGCAGAAGACTGTATTGAACTCTGGATAACCACATTATTCTATACCTTCCTATCTGAAAACATCACCTTAATTGAAAGTTTTCAGGTCTGCCATGTTTGCTTGTATGCTTGATCATGTTGCTACAGACACACCTTTTCATAAGGGTACATAAAAGGTTTTCCCTCCAAGGACATGTAGTATCTTTGAGTTCTGATTCAAAATAATGCATCTACTAAATTCCTACATTTAGGCATAATATTTCCAATTCGCTGAGAGAGAAAGCAATTTATGTTGTAAAATAAAACTTTAATGTTTTATTCCCAAGACGAGAGTCTTTTTCAAATTTAGAAGAAAAATGTATCTGACTATAGTATTTATCAAAGAGATATTGAGCTATGCTCTTGTCTACTGTAAGGCCTGGATGGAATTTCCCTAGCTGCTATAAATATTTCAGAGATCCTGAGAGCTAAAATATCTCTAAGTCAGAAGTGACCGTTGATTATTTTTAGCCAGCTAAAAAGCATAACACTTCATTAAGGCCCTTCTCTTCAACATGGACATATCCATAATTTCGATATTATACTACAAATAATAATATAGCTACCAGTTACTATCTCTCAGTTTGTTGTACTGTGGTAGCTTGTATGTTGCTGTGTGCTGGAAGCTATATCACCGGTATATAGAATACCAGCAGGGTTATCTATGGTACAGAGATTTCAACTGAGCTTCCAGACTTTTTTTTTTTTTTCCAGACTAAGCCAGACCAGGAAGAAAGGTCTGATGATATACTTGCAAAAATTAGCCAATGACAACCCTGTGGATCACAACAGAATATTGTCCAGTATAGTGCTGGAAGATAAGCCCCCTAGGTTAGAAGGCACTCAAAATACACAGTGGCCACAACAATGGGCTTGAGCACACCAATATCTGTGAAGGTGTTCCCAGGCCTGGCAATGTTTCATTCTGTTGTACATGGGGCCTTCATGAGTCGGAGTCAACTTGACAGCAACTGACAACAACAACAACTTTACTGAGTGCTTAAACACTGTGCTAAATCTTTACAAACAATCTCATTTCATCTATACAAAACCACCACAAGGTAGGTACTAATTTTTTTCCATTTTCTAGATAAGAAAACTGAGATTTACAGAGGATGAGTGACAACACCAGCCATACAGTTGTAAACAGCTGAGTCATAGCCTGAACTTGTCTGATTCCAGAGCCTGCCCTCTTAATCACCACCCTAGCCTGCCTATATCCCTCGTTGTAAGAAGGTTTTAAATTTACCTACAGTTATCTAAAATGAATACCTAGGTAAGTGAGTGTGGCTGCACTGAGAGTTTTCAGTACCTCCTGTGATCAGGCACGAAAGCTCAGGAGACGTTAGGTAACTTTTTAAGTTTACATATAATTTGAAATGAAGCTTTTGGAGAGAACCAAGGAAAGTGTTTCTACTTGCATCGGAGAAGCTGTTCCAGAATGACCACCTCAAACTCCAATTTGTCGATGGTGGTGCGTGGGGGCGTGCGTGTGTGTTTAGGTTATGCAGTGCGCAGCCAACCTCAGGAGCTTGGCTCCGATCCCTCCTGGGCTACCAATGGAGACCTGGCCGGAAAATGAACTCCATTAATTAGAGTGCAGAGTCAAACATGGTTTTATTCATAGGGCCAGATGCAAGTCAGAAAACATGCATGATGTCTCTCACACTAAAGAAAAAGAATGCACAGAAGCTAAAATCTGATATTTAGAAAACTATTTAATTTTTATTGTGAAATGTTCCAAAAATGCCCAGGTAGGAAAGGATAACTCAGACAATGTTTGTATAATGCAAATAAATGAATAGGTATTTTAATACAAATATATCCTTCTATTTTTATTAGTTGCACTCAGGTGTAAATAAAGGAGGGTGAGATTGGAAGACAAGGAGCCATGGAAGAAGGGTTTCTGTATCTAATGGAGTGTCCACAAAGAGAATAGAAGAGAACTTGAGATGGACTTCAGGGAGGAAGTTCTTTTCTGGCATTCAAGGATCAGAGTAAGGCTAAAGTCTGGGTATACTAAACACTAATGCTAAAACAAAAACTAATTATAAATACATGAATCACAGTTCTTAGTTTTCCGAAGATGGAACTTTGCTTTTTTTAATAGAAATATCCAATTAAAAAAAATGGTATTGATGCCTTGCATAGCACAGTCTGTTTATTGTGTTTTCCAGGATAATGCAGCTCTGATAAGGAAAATCTGAGGGTACAGAATGTCTTGAAGACAGCATGAAGCTGTTAGTGGTATAGATATCATGTTGCACAGGAATGGAGTTTTCCTACTAAAAGGGGATATTGTTTCTGTGAGTAGAGAGAGGATAGAGTCTGTGAATTGCCTGGTTCTACCTTAGAAGCTGTTTGGTCCCGGTTTGCAATGAAGTAGATGGAATATGAGATGTAGGAGAGGGTGTATCTAAGTAGTTCTGAGAATGATATTAGGACAAGTCAAACCACAACTCAGGAAATAAATTGTAAATTCCTTCTATCCTCTTCTCATGGATTGAATTATGTCCCCACAAAAAATATGTGTATCAGCTTGGCTAGGCCATGATTCTAGGTATTGTGTGACTTTCTTACATGTTGTAAATCCTGCCTCTATGATGTTAATGTGGGAGGATGGGCAGCAGTTGTGTTAGTGAGGCAGGATTTGATCTACAAGACTGGATTGTGTCTTGAGGCAATCTTTTGGTATATAAAAGAGAGAAGCGAGCAGAGAGACAGGGAGACCTCAGGCCACCAAGAAGCTGTGCCAGGAGCAGAGCATGTCCTTTGGACCCGGGGTCCCTGCATAGAGAGGCTCCTAGTCTAGGGGGAGATTGATGAGAAGGCTGACAGAGATAGAAAGCCTTCCCCTGGAGCTGATACCCTGAATTTGGACTTTTAGCCTACTTTACTGCGAGGAAATAAACTTCTCTTTGCTAAAGCCATCCGCTGGTGGTATTTCTGTCATAGCAGCACTAGATGACTAAGACACCCTTCAATATTTTAACTTTAGTTCTTTTGTATACTAATGTTTCTTATGGTTCTTCCCAATGTGATTTGTTAAGTTTAGTGAGCCAAAGCCAAAACATTTTTGCCCTGAAAAAAACATTTATTTCACCACATTAGAAGTCACGCTTGAAAAAAGAGATTAAAAACAAAACAAAAAAGCTGTTCAATTAGTATAATAGCATTTTTAATGTAAATATTGTCACTGTAATGATTTCTAATGATAAAAATTTACACAAGTAGAGTTTGAGTTTTACAGGGCACCTTGAGCCAATAGAACTACATGGTATTATCAGCTTAGTTTCTCTTAGAATGATAACCAATCAGAAAATCTACCAGATTGTCAATAAAACATCTGGCTTTATAAGGCCTGCTGTAGTGAGAAATCTGACACTTTCTGCCCTAGAGACAATTGAGTTTAGAATAAAATCAGCTCAAGGTAGCAGAAATGTCACTCTCTGTGAGTACACTCATTCTTTCCAGACTGAGAAGCAGAAGTATTCAGAGGGCTAGGGTATTCAGATTGCCCCTGTGTGCCATTAACCTATTAGTGATTCATGTAATTCATCTACAGCAGAATTAACAGTCAGAAATAAAATAAATCTCAGATAAATAATAGAGTAAGCTTCTCTTCCTTTTTCGGGGGGTGTGTGGGTAGAGATTGAGGAGGAGTCAATGTTTTTTTGAGATGTCCATTTAAAAGAGAAACTACCTAAAAAAAAACTGAATATATTTTTAGTACTTCTTGCTCATGATTTATACAAGGACAAAAGAGTAATAAGCCTACACAGATCTATATATTTAGAATCTATTTTATTTAGAAAGGGAGGTCAGATAGCACATTGAGGTTATCATATACTTTGCCTTCTTAGGGTTGCTATGAGTCAGAATCGACTCGACGGCAGCGGGTTTGGTTTTTTGGTTTGGTTTGCCTTTTTCTTAGGAAAGTCTGGTGGCGCATTGGTTAAGAGCTACGGCTACTAACCAAAAGGTCGCCAGGCAGTTCGAATCCCACCAGAGGCTACTAGAAAACCCTATGGGGTGGTTCTACTCTGCCCTATAGGGTGACTATGAGTTGGAATTCACTCGGTGGCGACAGGTTTGGTTTGTTTGCTTTTTTATAATTATTTATTTTTGCTCTCCCTTTTAGTTCTTTACCCTCGTTAGGTGCATTAATCCGGGACAAGTCTCTCATCACAAAGAAAGTTACATCAGTGTCTGATGATTTCAGGATTGTCCAGAGAAATCATCTGGGAGATAGATTGATTCAGCATGAAGTTAGCTAGATATCTGGCATTGCTCTTCTAGTACTAGATAAAATTAAATTATCTTAAACATTGAACTGTACTTCTCCAGCCCACATGTACTGAGTAATTCAATTTCCTGTGTCTTTGGAGTTGTGTTTTCCTCCCTGTGGGATAAAAAGTAAGTATCAGTTTTTAAGTTATATAGACAAGAGGAAAGGGAATCTACAGTTGAGTGCATCTTACGTACACCAGGCAGGGTGTTAGAGGCTTCCCTTCCCAGACATCCTCAAAAACTTGTTAAGTCATAAACTAAGGCTTTGAAACAGATTAAATTGTTTGCAGAGTCACACTTTGTAAATACAAAGAGGTTCTATTTAGTTTTGATGTATTTTAAAGTGTTCTTCACTGTGTCATGTTGTACATCCCGAAAGAAACAGCTGTTTGCTGTTTACAGGCCACCATGAAGCGGAATGTGCCGGTTATGGCTCAACAGCATTAAGTATGTGAATGAGATTTCTGCATCCTAGATGTGAGCTAAATTTGTGCCTTAAAGTGATTCAGTTTTCAGTCTCTTTGGTTAAATGGGGATTTAAATGATTTGATAACAGTGTTGTCACTGCATTTTATGATATTGTTAGATTTATAAACAAAATTTGAATGTCACTGAAGTATTTTTTTTTTATTTCCGCTGCTCATTTCTGCCACTGTTTTCATCCTATGGATTCAAAATCAGATTCCTCTAAGGTTTTCTTTCTTTCCTTTTTTTTTTTTTTGCTGATAATTTTTTCTTTTTAATGTAGTGCAATTATACCTACTTTATTATATATTTTTATGCCAGCGACATCTAGAACCTATCCTCAAAGGGTCTATTACACTAAATGATCCATTAAAAATGTTTCATAACACATAGTATACTAACAAACACAACAGTTTTCTCTGGTTCACCTGCCTTTCCCCTCCTGTTCCCTCTCCTCCGGCTCCCTCCTCTCCCCTTCCCTCCCCTCTCTTCTCCTCCCCTTCCTTCTTCCCTCTCCTCTCTCCTTTTTCCCCTCCCCTCTCCTTTTTCCCCTCCCCTCTCCTTTTTCCCCCCTCCTTTCTCCTTTTCCCCTCCCCGTCCCTCTTTTCCACCCCTCTTCCCTTCCCCTCCCCTCCCTTCTCTCTTCTCTCCTCTCCTCTTCTCTTCTTCTTCCTTTCCCCTCTACTTCTTTCTTCTATGCTGTCTCTCCACGCTTCCCTCTCTCCCACCCATCTTCTCTTTCCGTCTCTCTCTCCAGACGGGATTTTTTTTTTTTCTTTTTTACCATCCTGTCTTTTACAATTGGCACCTACTATTAGGTCAGGCATTGTCCTGGGTGCTAGGCACACAGAACACTGACTCAGTCCATGCTTCTCCTCTTCATAGTCCAATAAACGTGCTCTTATCTTGAATCTTGAGCTAAAAGCCATCCATGAAGCTTTCCCTTTTTTCCTCCAGACAGAAATAATTTCTCTATACTCTGTCAAAGGAGTATAAGAATTAAAGTGTTTAGTTACAATGAAATAATATTATGATAACTGAAATTGAAGTTGGCATGAGTGTGCGCCATCATGGAGAATGCTAGCACAAGATTACGATTTTGTGGTGGAAAATTTACAAAACAGATATTTTAAATGTGGATAAGCAAAAGTTGACCATAATCAATAAAACCCATAGTTTATCAGTCTTCAGATCATCTAGGATGAACAGCAATATTTAAGCATTAATATACCCTGAGGGATGATAGTCACAGACATCAGAGACCCCTGTCAAGGTCTTGGTTCTACCCTTTATGAGCTATTGAACACTGGGCAGTGCATTTAATCCTTTTGATTCTGAATTTCTACATCCATAAAATTAATAAATTGCCCATGAATTAGGCAACTCCTGGTGTCCTTTTCACCTCTAAATTTCTATGAGGTAAGGTATTTTAAATGCGTTAAACAAACAACAAACAAGCTAAGATATTTTAAATGCATTAAAGGGAGTAAATATTGTTGGTTTGATAAAACTTATGCCCAAAACTCATTGCCAAAATATCACCAAAGTTAAGTATACCTAAGTCAGTAAAGCTATGTTCTCTTAGTCTTATTAGCTGCCTGGCTGTGGTAGGTAAGGTTTTTGTTTTGCTTGGGTTTTGTTCCTGCTGCCTCATACTGTGCGTTGAAAACAATACAGTAGTTTGAATGAAGTGAGATGAGGATAAATATTGTCCTCACAGCAATGGTAGCCAAAGTTCAGCAAGTAGAGAGTGGGATAATGGCCCATTTCCTCTTGTGTATAAGCATGGGTGGTAGCCAAAGGTACTCTGTTGAATTTTGCTTCCTGTATACACTGTGTATCATTGTGTGTGCTGCTTAGGCCAAATTTTAGAAAGCATGCCAAGTGGAATTTCACACCAGGTTTGGAGGAAGGCAAAGACAACAAAATCAACTTTTTCCCCACTTGACTCCCACTCATTACCAAGTAAGAGGGGAGACTCATACAAAACGTACATTTTCAAGGGAATAAAACTCTGGTTTGCCAAGAAGATGAATCAAATATTAACAGTTGTTATTTTTGCCATGCGTCCTAGCTAGAACTCCGGGTGGTTATAATCACCGCTAATCAACATGACTAAGGGAGTATGCTTTCCTGCCCTCTGCTGACAGAAACACTCATTATGACTAATTTCCCAGCTCCCAGTTATCTTGCCATCTAATAGAACACCTGTAAACAGGGCCCTGTGTGCCCCCAAATTTATGGCAGACTTTTAAATAATGCCTAGGGATTTATGAGGTGAAAAAGAATTCGACATTTAAATAGAAAGGAGATTGGGAAGAAATTGAGCATAACTACAGAATCATGGCAGGAAAAAGTCAGTGCAGGAAAAAGATAATGAGGAACCAGCAAAGGAAAAGGAGCTCCAGACAGCTGCAGAGGTTAAGAATCATTGTTCAAAAAGAGAATTTTGGCATAAGTCGTCAGTGAATAGGTGAACTAGAGAGCAACTGAAAATGTGCCTTGGTTTCTCAACTTTAAAATGATACCGACATGAGAAAGGTGTGTGTTATACAGATTGAAATAACGCAGAGCATTTATTTTTATATTAAGTATTGCAGAAATATTAGCTACTATGGTTAGTGATTTGATACTAATAGAGGAAGAGTGATTATTTCGTGAACAATTTAAGCCAAAGTTTAGTCACATGATACTAGGAAAAAAAAATAAATTTTTTTTTTTTTTTTTTTTTGGAGAGTGGAAAATTAAGAAATATTATGAGGATGTATCCTCGGCTGAAATGAGGAAATATAAAAAGATCTCATAAACTATAGTGATGTATAATTTTGTTTTAATTTGACAGACATAAAGAAGAAAATAAGAATGAAGATTAGAAACAAACAGAACCACCTAATACTTTTAACCCAAAGACTTAAATAGAGATTGAAAAAGTAATCTAAGCAGATGTCAGAGAAACTAAAGAAAAATAAATACAGAGAAAACCTCTGAACAAAGGGGTACAGGGAAATCCTGGAAACCTCTTCTAGCCTGCGTAACTTCCTTCCCAATTAAACTCATGGAAGACATATTAGTAGAGCAATTTGTAAACAGTTTGATATACTACAAATCTGACTAATCACAGATAAGCATTTTTTAAAGCCAGGTCATCATTGCCCTCACCAAGAATACTAGTATCTCTATGTGAGAAATTTCCAGTGACGGTGGAGAGCTAATTCTCTGGCAGAATCAGCTGGCTGCCTTCCATGGCACTATGTCTTCGCTAGAGTGAGTAGAACGATTGTCTCCTTTAAGTAAACTGAAAGTGAGTTTCATTATGAGATGGATCTCTAGTGTGCAGTAAATAATAATTTGTTAAATCAGACTTTGTCTTTCATGAGACTTTTAAATGTCTACTTAAGAAAATGGGCAAGAAATATGTATGTAAAAGAATCTTTCTGAGCAAAAACATCGTAGAACCCTGTGTGTATGTACACACACACTCATCACGATACTATTTGTTTTTGCTGCTGTCAAAAAGAACAAGGGAAAGGTTGGAGAGGAGATCAAAAATAAATCTGGGGACTTCAGACTTTGGGAATCTGTGTTCTCTCATATCTGCAGATATACATAAGTAAGAGAAATGAATAGATAATGAAGCTCAGCTAAGTTGTTATGCTTGGAAGGCAGCTTACCGATGTGCCTGAATAGGGAAGTAAACTATAGTCTGTGTTTTTCGAAGTCATGGCGTGCTGACAGTTACCTGGATGCAACCTAGAATGTTATTATAAATACTCCATGTTTTGTTTTGTTTTTGATAGATCTAGTTACTGGAGTTGTACACATATTGATATGTTTAGCTCATGGCTGATCGGATTCTGTGTTCTTGCGTAACCGGGATTCCTCAAATTGTTGTTTTCCTTTGTGGAAACTGCACTTTCTTCCTGATATAAAAATGCTGTCATTTAAGCCTGTTTGTATTCCATTCATAGTGTAATAAATAAGAAAGGTTCTCACAGGCTTTCCATGCAGTTAATTCTTTTAGGAAAAAATAACTGTGATATTAGAAATGAAATCTTTTTTATTTAGGGAATGATAGGAAAAGGTCACCTGTGTATGTCTATAATTTACTTGATAATATAGCAGACATTAACATATTTTTTAAAAAATCACCTCATCCAATCCTGAAAATGTGTGAAAGGCGTAGTAAATTACTTCATTTATTAACATGCTTATTACCATTTCCTGTGTTTATAAAAAAAAAAAAGTATATTAAGACTAAATATTTATGCCCACCACAGAATCTGACTAGAAAGCCTGAGCTGAACTGTATAGGGGGTCTTGCATACACTTCACGACATATTAAGACAGTTCAGTCAATCAGACAAACAGGTTCAGGAAAGAAATAGCTGTGCCTAAATGTTTTCCACACCCATCCTGCCCAGTCCCATGCATAAGGAATCTATGAAAGAAAATTTAGCAGCTTAGAGAAATTTAAAAAGTATTTTGAAGAACCTTTTAAGACTTAAAATCATTTTACTTAAAAATAAATTATTCCACAGGAACATGTCTCCTGCTTTGGTGTTACACACGCAGACTATTTCTAACAGATATTTATTGCGATTTTTTTTGTATTTAGAATAGGTTTCTGCTGTGGGCAGAATTGAAGTGAGTGGTCTATACATTTTTTTAAAAAAAAAAGTAAACTGGAGATTGACCCCTTAAATTATTTGAAATGGAACTTAATAGAATGATAAAGATGCTTAAAAAAGAGAGAGAGGCAACTTGTCTGAAGCACTGATGGTGGGGTAAACCCAAAGTAAAGGATTCGACTCAATGTCAACAGGTTAAATAAAAATGAGGGAATAATGAAGTGATCCCAGAGGGATAAGAGTAGCTTTATTTTATTTAAATCTATCTGTAAAGTTAAGCAGCTTATTAAACAAATTCACAAGTAATACAATTAATACTAAATTAAAAAAATTAAGAGGTGTTAAAAATCCCCAAAGTCTGCAGTTACTTTCCTTCTCTATTAACTTTGCAGACAAATTAAAAGGACTATTTTTTTTTCTATTTTAATAATATGTAATCTGATTTCTAAAAATTGAGAAACATTCTATTCACATAGACATCCTCATTTCTGTAGCTTTCTTCTGCTCTATCACCAATAGATGTTGGTGATTTATCCCAAATTAGGTAGAAACAGAGAAACCAGGGGATTTCTTGTAAGCACCTTGCAAAAGCAAATACTAATTTAAGGCAATGGAATTACAAAAAAATTATCTAAGTGTAAACCAAATACAAATTGAGATTTTGATTCATTCAGTCACATGCCAATTAAACTTGAGTATAAACTATAATCTAAATTGTGCGTAACCGTCTATGTAGTAAAGGAGCTTTAACTCGTGACTTACTGGCCTAAGCCTAAATCCACGTAAAACATTGACGAGCTAGTCAACATCAACTGTAACACAAAAACATTCAGTCCATGCAGATTGCCCTGAAGGTCTCGCATGCAGACTAATTGTGTGTTTAGGTAGGTGCCACTGGATGTTCATCTCTAGACTTAGCTGAATCACTCTCCCAAAAGCCAGAAGAAGCTGCTTGTCATCAAAATCACATCTCTCATTTCACAAGAAGTCTCCATTAGTAACTCAACTTTTCCTCGGACCTAAGAAGCTCATTGTCACGTTTAGCGGCACAGTAAATCCAGGATGAACCCAATCCGAATGAGTCTGATAAATTTTAAATATCACACACACTTGGTTGTGTGTGACCCAAATCAAATGACCCAAATCAAATGATGCTGATTCAACTGATTCAATATATTTATCAGAGAGTTTGGATTCCAAATAATACTGAAAAGCATGCTTTAAAACAAACAAAAAAAAAAAGTGGAGGAACTTTATTATTTTCTCATCTCTCAACAAATACAGTGTTTTTGATTAGTGTAAATGTTTTGAAGTCAACCTATGCCGTATAGAAAACAAAACATAAACTCAAAGCTCAAAAGCTATTTATCTAAATGCCTTTTCAGTTCTGACTTGTTTATTGTCATCTAGGTCATTTCTGAGCAGCACTGGTGGTGCAGTGGTTAAACGCTTGGCTGCAACTGAAAGGTTGAAGGTTCAAACCCACCAGCTGCTCCATGGGAGAAAGATGTGGCAGTCTGCTTCCATAAAGATTATAGCCTTGGAAACCATGTGGGGCAGTTCTCCTCTGCCTACAGGGTCTCTATGAGTTGGAATAGACTTGAGGACAATGGATTTAGGGTTTTTTGGGTTTTTTTTCCTACCTTTGATTGAAGCCATTTCAAGGTGTAAAGAATAATTGTTTTCCTGTAACTCATCTTCGGGCTTGTGGGAATTTTCATTAGTCTATAAATAAATTAATCCCCTACCAAAACATACAAACTGTCTTATAAAAGGCCTTTGCCAGGAGGAATGGGAAAAAGCATTTTTTTTAAGGAAATTGTTGGTAAATCCAGTGATTGGTGACTCTGGAAAAGTTAGTTTACTTCAGTCTTTGGAAGTGAGCTGTCTAGCCTCTTCCTACTGGCAGCCTCATTCTTTCAGAGTCCCATTTCCTATGCTGTCCTAGGTTCCTAGAAAATTTCAATCTCCATCCATTCTTCCTCAGCACCTTTCCTGATCATTTCACCCCTCTTCAAAATGAACTAAACTTGACTCCATTTCTCTGGGAACCTTCTTTCTGCTTTCCCAGGAGATAAATGTTGTTGTTAGGCACCATCAGGTCGGCTCTGGCTCATAGTGACCCTATGTTTAACAGAACAAAATGTTGCCTGATCCTGTGCCATCTTCACAATCAATCATTGTTATGTTTGAGCCCATTGTAGCAGCCAGCCACCATGTCAATTTGTCTAATTGAGGGTCTCCCTCTTTTTTGCTGACCCTCTACTTTACTAAGCATGATGCTCTTCTCCACTTGCTGAAATCGAAGAGGCCTTGAAGTACTTACTGATGAAGACCAAAGATTACAGCCTTCAGTACAGATTACACCTCAACATAATCTAAAACCAAAAAAACCAAACCTAGTGCCGTCGAGTCGATTCCGACTCATAGCGACCCTATAGGACAGAGTAGAACTGCCCCATAGTTTCCAAGGAGAGCCTGGTGGATTCGCACTGCTGACCCTTTGGTTAGCAGCCGTAGCACTTAACCACTATGCCACCAGGGTTCCCCCTCAACATAAAGAAAACAAAAATCCTCACAACTGGACCAATAAGTAATATCACGATAAACAGAGAAAATACTTAAGTTGTCAAGGATTTCATTTTACTTGGATCCACAAACAATGTCCATGGAAGCAGCAGTCAAGAAATTAAACAACATATTGCATTGGGTGAATCTGTTGCAAAAGACCTCTTTAAAGTGTAAAAAGCAAACATGCCACTTTGAGGACTAAGGTACACCCGATCCAAGCTATGGTACATTATCAATCGTCTCATATGCACACGAAAGCTGGAAAATGATTAAGGACGACCGAAGAAGAATTGATGCCTTTGAATTATGGTGTTGGTGGAGAATATTGAATATACCACAGACTGCCAGAAGAAAGAATAAATCTGTCTTAGAAGACGTGCAGCCAGAATGTTCTTTAGAAGCAAGGATGGCAAAACTTCTTCTCATATACTTTGGACATGCTATCAGAAAGGACCAGTCCACGGAGAAGGACATCATGCTTGGCAAAGGAGAGGGTCAACAAAAAAGAGGAAGACCCTCAATGAGATGGATTGACATAGTGGCTACAACTGTGGGCTCAAACATAGCAATGATTGTGAGGATGGTGCAGGATTGGGCAATGTTTAGTTCTGTTGTCCATAGGAGAGCTCTAAGTCAGAACCAAATGGGCAACACTTAATGAACAACAAAGACGATATCCTTCTCAAGTGACTGATCTCCTGAAAAGGTATCCAAAGTAAGTAAGACAAGGTATCACCATCCTTGCTTCTAAGGAGCATTCCAGCTGTACTTCCTGCAAGACAGATTTGTCATTTTTTCTGGCAGTCCATGGTGTACTCAAAATTCATTGCTACCACCACAATTATATTTGCATGTAAAGGATGTCTTTAGCAGAAAAAGCTTTAACCCACAGGAGAAATGGTACAATGCAGCTTGGACTCACGTGGTTGCAAGTAGATCTTTCAGTGTTTTTCAGATTTTAACATCTACTCAGTTAAGGTCACCGCTGCTTGAAATGAGTTCTAGCAGCATATCCTAGAGCCAAATATTATTGAAATAGAATGGAGATGAGGTTCATTCCTAATGTCTGTACTAACAGACTCACTACTAGGGATTACTAAGATCTATTTCTCATGATAGACATGTATGCAGGGAATTAGTTCACCGGATACTTTTTAAAAGAATCTTCCTTATTCAAGAATTGAATCACTATTGCTTTTGTAACATGACAGATTTGTTTGTTTGCTCTCTCTCTCTCTCTCTCTCTGTCTTTCTGCCAGCACTGGCACCCTGGCTATTCTGATGCTGTTTTACATAATTGGTCTCAGAATAGATGAAGCTGCCACCTGTTCACTAATATAACAGATCACCCTCCTTTGAGAGTATTATTTAACTGAATCATGATGGGATAATGAGCCTAGACAGCAGTTTCACATCTGTATAAACATAGATCTACCTCCTACACTCAGTCTGATAATTTCTCACAATAGGATAAGAGTTATTTTAATATAACAACAATGTAATTATTATCTTGATCCTATTTTGATTTCAAGTAATTCTTCCACTTCACCCCTTCCAATTTTCTACTTTACCTTTCTTTTGCTGAGGGTATGTTTTAGTGTCCGGATTATCCAAGCAAAAGAAAACTTAGCTCTCCCCAAAGACATCCACCAATACAAGATCAAATAATCAGGATATCATATTTCTAGATCTTAGTTTCTTAGCTGGGCTGGATCAAGGAAAACAGTCTGCAAAGGAATATTTTTGTTCATTTTTAATATATTGAAGTCATCTAAAAGTTTTTGAACAACGGGGATAATCAGCATTAATACAGAGCTTAAAATACCCTGTGTCTTTCCATTTTAAGGTGCTTTAAAAGATTTAAATGGATTAACTGTCGCTGTATTATACAACTGGATTAAGTGGCTAAAGAAAATCTCACAGACGCCCTGGGGTATTTCTAACTATGTTCAGGGTAGACACTACCTTCTTTAAAAGAGAGCCTCATGAAAATTGCCAAATTTTCCTCAGATTGAAGACTTGGTGACGTATATAATTTCTACTTAAAATAAGTGATGTAAGAAATAAACAGTCCTCTTTATACCAAGAATATTACCCTATTTTCTATTGGAAGCGTTCCCAGTTCAGTTGGTGCATATTAGAAAAAATGGAAGTTTTAACATAACGGTGAATTGATAGGTAGAAATATTACAGACATCTGGCAAAAGTACATGTAAATATGAAAATTTCCCTATATTCTAACATCATCCCAATTATTGCTTTTTTTTAAAAGGGAGGAATTTCCACCCAAAATTCTCAAGACAGAGAAAATGTCTGATAACTTGTTTGAGTACCACACCTAATTTATGAGTGGCAATTAGTTTTCTTCCAAAAACCCCACATTTTTATAATTGTCATTTGGCTATAATATGCCCGTTACCATCAAGTTGATTCCAACTAATATCGACCTTATAGGACAGAACAGAACTGCCCCATAGGGTTTCCAAGGAGCTGCTGGTAGATTCAAACTGCGTACCTTTTGGTTAGCAGCCTGGCTCTTCATATACATATATAATGCATAATAAATCAATACATATCTGTGATGTGTTCCACTTATAAGATTTCACAGTTTCAAAATTGGAAGAAGGTTTTGAGGTTATGTAATTTAAACCTTTCATGTTGCGTATAAGGAATTCAGAGTTTCATAAAAACCGCAAAGCCAGAGAGTGGTTGTGCCTGTATCTCCAGTGTTTCTCAAAGTGGGGAGCAGACAGTGGATAAATATGTGTTGCATGAATGCGTAAGTGAAAACCAAGACACCAGGATTGTTCTATATACTTTAGCACACAGATTTTCATAAGGAAATTCATTTCAATAATTATTGAATACTTTCTGTTTATATGGGAATATGCAAGGTAATACGGGGAAAACAGTTGGTTAAAATGAACCACATAACTCTTGCCTTAATGTAATTGGTTACATGTAGTTTACTATAATGTCCTTGTGATAAGACAATTGCTGAGATTTACAAAATATTGAGAAGGGAGAAATGATTTACCCCTGGTGGAATCTGGGGTGTTTTCATGAATGAAGTGGTATTTGGCTTACCCCCCCAAATTGTTGTCATTTCAGTTAACATAATTGTTAGAAAGGACCAAAAATGGTCTAAGAAGAACAAATTTGTCCAAAAACACAAAGGCAGGAAAGGACAAGGTTTGTTACAACAAAGATGAGTGATTGGCAGAAGGGTGGTCTATGAAACTAATCAGAAATAAGCCTAGAAGAGATAGGGTGCAGCCACATTGCAAAGGGTGTTGATTGTCTGCACTTGAGAGTAGCATATATAAGCACTATACAGGTGATTTGTGTTGTGATTTGTGCTGCGGTGTCCAAGACAAAGAAAGATCAGACATTTCCTTTAGGGTCCTTACGTAAGGGATTGAATTATGTGCTAGATTGCATAGACGATAAATAATTTCCCTAAAAGATCCAACATGTTTCTCTGGACTCAATCATTTTGTGTTATTAAATGACTACTTGTAGCAGGAAGGTATGAAAGAGACATATGTGGGTGGATGCAAGCAGTGTAAGAACAAATGGAAAAATAGGCTTTTGTATTTTAAGGACATTGATTGTTTTGAGAGAAAATGTTATTTATACTTTCTGCAAATGCTTTCAGTATGGAATATTTGTTGAGACATAAACGTTGTCTCCCTAGAAGACCAGGAGGTATCCCAGGAAGTTAGAATAGACAGTATTCAAAGAACACTATATGTACACTAGAGATGCATGACCTCTCTCCTCTTGAGTATCTGTGACAACCACTACAACTGCCTCACCTTCTGTTGTATATAGACCAGCGTAGATAACACCAGGTGCCAACATCTCCTATGTTATTGCAAATCACATCTGAAAATGTTTTTGTTTTGTTTTAATTCTAAAATAACTTCAATCTGAATGTGAACTTACCCCATAACCAAACATTAGGATTGAATTTCATGTAGTTTTTCAGTACTTTAACATTTGATCATCCAACTTCAATTTAAATAACACAGTAGGAATCTAACAGCATTTATGATTTAACAAGCTAAACCAAGTATGATGACAGTTGATACCGGAATATACTGATGACAGAATATACTTTGTGTATATTCGATATGTCTCTGATATTGTAAGCTAAAATTGAAACAAATAAGGTAAATTAGGATGGAGTTAAATTTTTGATTGGTTAAATGCTAGCCTGTTTAATATTAGTGTCTGGATGAAAGGAAGTCTATTCCTTCTCTAATGTATGCAAAAATTATAAACTCTGGTACAAAGAAAGCAAAATTTACAAATTACCTTTTCCTTTCCCTGGGCATCCTGCAGTAGTCTCCCATTGAGATTTAAACTCAGGACCTCCAGAGAACAGATGGTGAAGACCTTATCTTTTTGCTGATCACAGCGTGGGGCAATGTAACTTGGTCTGATAATGCAGTTACTTGAAATATAATGTCTCTTTTAGTCTTCCATTTACCTTTATTTTTCAGATAAATGTTTTATTTTTGTCAACAATAAATATTTCATTTCTATTTGACCTGCCCCCACAAGCCTACTTGGAAGAAACAAAACCAGCAGAAACAATTCCTTCTGTTAGATTTAGGTTTGCCTGGTAGTGTGTAATCAGTAATCCAAGTTTCTTCCTTCTGCTATACTTTAAGCAGGTATAAGTTTTGCTAAGAATAAAGTCAACTGAATAAATCCTTTAGAGACAGAGGATAGAAAAAGTCAAGACAGATGCTCTGATCTAAATAATCCTCCTATCAACAGGTATACAATAGATTTTTTTTCTTCCCATATTTTTTCCTCAGACTTATAAGGTTCTAAATTGTCCTGATTTCATTAAGAGCATGGGTACTAAAATGCTACAAGCATTTTTCTTCCCTACTTTCTTTCTCAAACACATATATTTACCTACATATAATATACACAAGTACATATTTTAAATTTTGCAATGAAACTACTTATAAAAGGCAAGGGACCTGAGGACAAAGCTATAACAATGATGGCATTACTTTCTTACTACTGGATATTATTAATAGTCCAATTTTCAGCCCACTCATATCATGCTTGGAAGGAAGCCTTAACATTTAAAGAGGTGAGAGAGAGAAAAAAATACATATATATTAAAAGGAAGACTTTGGAGCATGCCATTTGATTTATACCCTTTAAACAACACTGAGCATACTACGTGAAAAACAAAACATAACTAATCAGACCAGAAATAGCATTATTTTCATTCTTGGTCTAATGAACACTATATTGTGAATACCTAATGAAAGACAAATTAAAAATCAAACACAAAAGTGAACATTTAAACAAAAATTCTCATGAAACCAACTCAAAGGCTTGACAGAACAGAAAGCATTTCTAAAGACGTCAGATGCATGTTTAAAACCTGTGACACTCAGTGGGAACCCTACCCTGGGGGGATATTTTTCACAGTAAACGTCTAGGGAGTAACTTGGCTGACATATGATGAGAAGATGGAGAATGAGGCAACAGACAAATGGTCTGGATATCAAAACAGTACTTTTAATTTGCTTACTCTCAACATCTAAAGAGGATACCCAATAAAGCTATTTCTAAAAGAAGCAATCTAGGCAATACTTGCTACTTCTAATAAGGAAAAATGTGTTTATAGTTTGTCTTTATTGTACTCTACCGTGGTGAGTGCTGGTGAAGTGTCCTTTGTAACACGTTTCATTCATAACATATTAGAAATAATTTAAACTCACATGCAGAGAAAATGATTACCATAGGATAGCTACAGTTCTCCAAATCATTAATTTTGATTTTTTCCTTTGTCAGTTCCACCTTTGGCAACTGAGATAATCAAATTTTGCATATTAGATACATATTTTAAAGGGGCTATTTGACAAAAGTCAGAAACTTTCTAAATTACGGATTTATATCCTTTCTATCTTGATAGAGGAGAATGCCATTACATGGCCAGGACACTTTTTCACAGTAGCTGACTTTTAAAAGATAAAAAGGTTTTTAAGGCCTTTTATAAGTAATACATCTTGATGGCATGTTTGATCAACTCCAGATTGCAGAAGTTGGTAAAAATCTTCAGTTTCTTCATCATTGGCATTAGTGGTTGGTGTGTAAACTTGATTAACAGTCATATTAACCAGTCTTCCATGTAGGTATATGGACATTATCCTGTTATTGACAGTGTTGTGCTTCAGGATAGATCTTGAAATACTCTTTTTAAGGATGAAAGCTATATCATTCTTCTTCAATTTGTCATTCCTGGCACAGTAGATTATACGATTGTCTGATTCAAATGGCCAATACCAGTCCATTTCAGCTCACTAATGCCTAGGATACCGATCATTATGGGCTCCATTTCATTTTTAATGACTTACAATTTTCCTAGATTCATACTTTGTGCATTCTACATTCTATTAATGGGTGTTTGCAGCTGTTTCTTCTCATTTTGAGTCATGCCAAGTCAGTACTGAAGGTCTCAAAAGCTTGACTCCATCCACGTCATTAAGGTCAACTCTACTTTGAGGAGGCAGCCTCTTTCCCAGTCATATTTCAAGTGTCTTCCAATCTGAGGGGCTCATCTTCTGGAATTTTATCAGACAATGTTCCATTGCTATTCATAAGGTTTCCACGAGCCAGTTGTTTTGGAAGTAGACCGCCAAGTGTTTCTTCCTAGTCTGTTTTAGTCTGGCAGCTCTATTGAAATCTGTCCACCATTAGTGATCCTGCTGGTATTTGACATACCGGTGGTATGGCTTTCCAACACCAGAGCAATAGGCAATCCACCATAGTACCACAGACAGAAGGGTGGTGGTCAACCAAGCAATCAAGATGCATTGATAATTACTGGTGATTGGAATGTGAAAGTTGGAAACAAAGAAAAAGGATCCATAGTTGCAAAATATGACCTTGGTGATACAAGCCACTCTGGAAAGCGCATGATAGAATTTTGCAAAACAAATGACTTATTCGTAGCAAACACCTTTTTCCAACAACAAAAATGGAGATTATACAAGTGGACATCACTGGAAGGGAAGTACAAGAATCAAATCAACTACATCTGTGGAAAGAGACATGGAAAAGCTCGGTATCATCAATCAGAACAAGGCTAGGACCAACTGTTTAACAGGCGATCAATTGCTCATATGCATATTCAAGTTGAAGCTGAAGATGTTTACCTTTGTTTTATTGACTATGCAAAGATATTTGACTGTGTGGATCTAACAAATTATGGATAAAGTTGCAAAAAATGGGAATTCCAGAACACTTAATCGTGCTCATGTGGAACCTGTACATAGACCAAGAGGCGGTCATTCAAACAGAACAAGCAAATACTATGTGGTTTAAAATCAGGAAAATGTGATTCAGGATAGTATCCTTTCACCATACCTATTCAATCTGTATGCTCAGCAAATAATTGGAGAAGATGTGGTTCAAAGGGCATCCTTTTGTTCCATTTTCTGGTTTATGTCTATTAAACAGTTAAAATATATATGCAACCAGCATTGTAAAATCTCAAAAATACGGTAGCATTCCATATTGGAGGTGTCCCATCTAGGACATAGGGTGGTAATCTAAAAGAATACTTTCCACTTTTTCTTTCATTGAGGAGTTTAAACATAGAATCCTGACTATTATTTCCCTATAACTTTATTTTCTTTTTTCATTCTCCTTCAAGCAGACAGAAAGATAGAGAAGCAAGAAAATCTCAAAGCTCCTTGGTTTTCATGCCCGAAGTCTAGTGATGTGAAAAGATCTCTTAAAAATAATAAACCTCACTTTTCTCACAGGATTGAGGAAGGGAAGGTGAAAAGAGGCTCCAGCAACACAAAGCTTCAGTGTGAAAGTTGTCACTCCCAGAGGAAGAAGTCAGGAACCCACAGGAAAGTCAGGCAGACTGAGTTCTAGTTCAGCTCTGCCTTTCACAGTTTAACCTGGGAAATTATGACCTCCACTTTCTACAGTCAAAACGTCCCAGGTTTTTTAAAAGCCTTTCTTCCTAAGATTTATTTTTTTTCTATTTCAACCACATTGATTGATTATTCCAGAAACTGCGCCCAGTTTTTCTGTAACTCTTTTAAAGTTGTCTGAACAGGATACACACACAAAAGAGAACTGGTGTTGGCTAACACTGGGTGACATTTAAAAAGGGTGAGCGTAAACCCCTTACCTTAAGAGTATCACTCATGTGAGCTGTTTTGTTTCTGTTTTGCTCAAATGTTCTATTTCCTTATTCTCCTAATGTGATCTTTGCCAAATTTTATTGTGTTGTCTTTTTCCTTTTAAAAAGTAATCTGGATTTCTTCTTGTAATCCGGATATTAATGAAGCACCAGTTATATGTGTTAAAACTATCTTCTCTCCATTTGTCAGTTGCCTTTTTCTTAACTTTGATGTCTTTTTCTGAACAGGTTTGTGTTTGTGTCTGTGATAAGAACACCTTCTTTATTGTGAGGTTATAAAGATATTCTCCTGTAATATTTCTAAAAATTTCATAGATTCATCTTTTTAATTTAAGTGTTTAATCCACCTGAGGTTGGTTTTTGTGTATGATGAAATGCAATGATCTCTTTTTCCCCCATTAGGATAACCAGTTTTCCCAAACCAATTATTACTTTCCTTTCCCCAGTGACCTGCAATGAATTTTTCTTAAATCCAAATATGTGATTGGACTTACTTCTTGTCCCTCTGTATTATTTTATTTGTCTCCTTCTCCATCTCTGTGCCAATACCACCAAATAACAATTAATCTTAGCTTTATAGTATGCATATTGTGTTTTGATACATGAGAGAGTACCTTTTTCTTCATATTCAGAAATTTTTTTGTTTTGAGTTTTTACTCTTTGATAAAATTATAGAGTTAATTTTCAGGGATAATTTACCAGATGTCTGATTATAATCCCACTGGATCTATAAACCAATTTAGGGAGAATTAAGAAATCTGTAATATTGAGTAATCCTAATAACATTCACGGTAAATATTTCCAACCATTTAGATGTTTTGTTAAAGACTTTCAATAAGTTTTATAATTTTCTTCATAACATTTTTTAGAATTATTCTTAAATACTATGTATTTTTAATATTCAAATCTTTTTCTAGCTTATATTTTCTAAATACTTGTTGGTGTATAGAAATACAGTTGACTTTTTAAATTAAATTTGACCTCAGAAAGCTTGCTAAACTTTGTTAATAATTTTAATTATTTTTCTATTGATCGATATTATGTGCTAATAATAATGTTGATTTTTCCTTTTCTATTTTTATAATTTTTTCTTCTTTTTCTGTTTTATTTGGCGAGTATCCATTTCAGTGTGAAAGCGGGGATGGTAGACATTCTTATCCTGTTTCTGATCTTAAAGGGAATTATGATAATGACTTACATTAAATATAATGGTTGCAAGGAACCCTGGTTGTACAGTGGTTAAAGCCTTCGGCTAACAACTAAAAGGTGGGCAGTCTGCTTCCATTAAGATTTACAGCTATGAGTTGGAACCGAATCCACAGTGGCGAGTTTGGTTTATAATGGTTGCTATAGATTTTTCTTAGCCTTTGTAAGGCTTAGAAAATGCCTTCTAGTCTGAGTTCTCCAAAAATATTTTTATCAGAGATGGTCTTTGATTTAACGAACATATTTTCTCACCAGCTGACATTTAATATATCAATGTGGCTAATTACACTTGCCAATTTTCTAATGTGAAATTACCTGCGTTCCTGAGAAAGTTCCAGATTTGCCTATCTGGGCTTGGTTTGGTGACAGTTTGTGTAGGTTTTTGCATTTGTGTTTCATGAGTAAGAAGGACTCCTTTTTCTCCTTTATCTTAAAGGTCTTGCTTGTTTTTATATCAAGCTTATAACAACAAAAACAACCAACCCACAATGCACTGCCGTCGAGTCGATTCCGACTCATAGCGACCCTATAGGACAGAGCAGAACTGCCCCGTAGAGTTTCCAAGTAGGGCCTAGCGGGTTCAAACTGCTGACCTTTTGGTTAGCAGCCCTAGCACTTAACAACTACACCACCAGGGTTTCCACATCAAGCTTATGCCAGACTTAAAAAAAAAAATGGATTGAGGAGAATTGCCACTTTTTCTACGTTTTTGGAATATTTTTGACTCTCGAGTGTTTTGGTAGTATATGCCAAGAAAAATCATCTGGGTCTTTGGTTTCGATTGAGGAATTACTCTAATGATTATAGAGCAGTTCAGGTATTCTATTTATTCTTGTGTTAAGTTACACTTTTTAAATATTTTTTTCCATTTCATTTAATATTTTAAATGTATTGGCATAAAAGTATTCATAATATGGCTTTCATTATCTCTTGAATTTCTTATAGTTTGGTAGCCTTTTTCATTCCTGTTGTTTACTTTGGGAGTCTTTTTATTTGTTTATTCATCAGTCTTGTTATAGGTTTGTGAAAGAGCCAGCTTTGAGCTTTCTTGATCCTCTCTATGGTATTGTTACAGTTCTCTTTATGGATTTCTTTTTATGTCTTTATTATTCCCTTACTTTTATATCCATGGGCTTATTCTACTGTACTTTTTCTCACAGATTGGGTTATTATTTAAAAAAAATTTCAACTTCTCTTCATTTATAATTTAAGTCCTAAGGGGTTTCTTTAGAAATTATTCCTCAAGTTCTGGTATGTGTACTTTCATTTTTGTTCAGTTTCAGTATATTCTAGATATATTCTCTTTTTCATTATTTTCTCTTTGTTCATGAATTGTTTAAAGGCATCTCCCCCCCCTTTTTTTTTAACATATTGTTTTTCCCAACTGAGAGCATTGACATATTTAATCAATTATGGAAATTTGGTCGTTTAATCTGATTATTGCTCCTCCTTTATTCTTTATTTCTCCTATAACTAATTTTGTATATGTTACTGAGTTTTGGCTTAAGTGGATTGTGGCAGATAACATAATATAAAACATACCAATCCTTTGATGTTTGTTAGGGTTTAGTTATGGTGCAGTTCATGGTAATAATTTGTGTGCTTAAAAAGAATGTGTTTTAAGTTATATACATATATATTCTTTAGATAAATCTTATTGTACTATAACAATCTGTTATATCTTTAGAAAAAAATATATATAATTTTGGCTTGGTCTACCAATTCCTGAGAGAAGTATATAAAATATTCCACAGTGATCACTGCTTTGTCAAATTTCTCCTTCACTTCTGTAAATTTTTACTTTAAATAATTTGTACTAAATTATTATTTTCATTAAAGTTTAGAATGCCTGTATCTTCCTTATAAATTAAATATTTCATTATGTGGCACCCTAACTAAAGCTCGGAACCCAAAAACTATGCCCTTAGTATAAAGGAAGCCAAAAGTAAAACCAAGAGCAAAAATATAGCAAGGAAACTTGCCTGCCTTGTCTGGACAGAAGGGGAAAAAAATCTTGCTAATTAAAAAAACATAAACTAGGTCACATATGAGTTTGTGGCCAAAATTCACAGGTAGCCCCCACAGCCTTATTGTTGTTGTTGTCAGTTGCTGACTGACTCATGGCTACTCCACGTGTGCGGAGTGGAACTACTCCATAGGGTTTTTCAGGCTGTGAACTTTCAGAAGCAGATTGCCAGGCCTTAGTGCTCAGGCACCTCTGGACGCGTCGAACCACCAACATTTTAGTTAGTAGCAATCCAGAGTTTAACCACTGGTGCCACTCAGGGCAACCACTCCAAATCTTTAAACTGAGAATTTATTAAATTGGTCTGGGTTGAAAGTATCCTCAAATGCCTGGCACAAAGCTTCTCAAGAGAAACTTACTTTCTGTCCAGGTCTCAAACAATTCCCACAGATAAATTGTCAAGAAACAGAAGCTTACGATAAAAGGCTACAAAACACCTAAAGAAGCAGCAAAAACAAAACACTGAAAAAAAATAATTTAAACAAATAAACAGAAAGATCTAGATACTAGAATAATCAAAAGAACTGGCTCCTAGTTAGTCGTCTTTGGCTTTCTATGCTCATGACCTCAGGGAAATAAGTTAACATTAGTTTACCTTGATTTCTTCATTTGTTACAAGGGGTAAATAAAATAATAGATTTAAAGCACTTCGAAAACAGAAAAGTGCCAAGACATGTAAAATAACGCATGGCCTGTTAGAAATGTCAGTGAGGTCTCTTCAGATTATTTAAGCCGGTATAGATGCTGAGGAGGAATTCAGCTAATGCTTAGGTGACTTGGGGAACTGAACCGGGCCAACAGCTCTTCATCCCTCCGTTGCGTTCAGTAGTCTGAAGTGCTTCAATCCTTGCTTGCATTTTTTATTGGCCTTCCCCATGTTAGGTTGAATAAGTTTAGGAATAAAATCCTAAAAAGATCAGAGAAATGACTACTATTTATTCTTCCACTAAATGTAATTGTTTTGTTCTAATGTCATTTGTTCTTGGTTCCTTGCCCATGACCATCCGACATACTTCTCTAACAAGCATAATGTAACTAGAGCATTTCCAGAGTCGGTTCCAACTCATAGCGACCCTATGCACAACAGAATGAAATACTGCCTGGTCCTGAGCCATCCTTACAATCGTTGTTATGCTTGAGCTCATTATTGCAGCCACTGTGTCCATCTACCTCGTTGAGGGTCTTCCTCTTTTCTGCTGACCCTGTACTCTGCCAAGCATGATGTCTTTCTCCAGGGACTATCCGTCCTGACAACATGTCCGAAGTATGTAAGATGCAGTCTCGCCATCCTTGCTTCTAAGGAGCATTCTGGTTGTACTTCTTCCAAGACAGATTTGTTCATTCTTTTGGCAGTCCATGGTATATTCAATATTCTTCGCCAACACTACAATTCAAAGGCGTCAATTCTTCTTCAGTCTTCCTTATTCATTGTCCAGCTTTCACATGCATATGATGTGATTGAAAATACCATGGCCTGAGTCAGGCGCACCTTAGTCTTCAAGGTGACATCTTTGCTCTTCAACACTTTGAAGAGGTCCTTTGCAGCAGATTTACCCAATGCAATGCGTCTTTTGATTTCTTGACTGCTGCTTTCATGGCTGTTGATTGTGGATCCAAGTAAAATGAAAGCCTTCACAACTTCAATCTTTTCTCCATTTATCATGATGTTGCTCATTGGCCCAGTTGTGAGGATTTTTGTTTTTTTTTTATGTTGAGGTGCAATCCATACTGAAGGCTGTGGTCTTTGATCTTCATTAGTAAGTGCTTCAAGTCCTCTTCACTTTCAGCAAGCAAGGTTGTGTCATCTGCATAACACAGGTTGTTAATGAGTCTTCCTCCAATCCTGATGCCCTGTTCTTCTTCATATAGTCCAGCTTCTCAGATTATTTGCTCAGCATACAGATTAAATAGGTATGGTGAAAGAATACAACCCTGATGCACGCCTTTCCTGACTTTGAACCATGCAGTATCCCCTTGTTCTGTCCCAACAACTGCCTCTTGATCTATGTAAAGGTTCCTCATGAGCACAATTAAGTGTTCTGGAATTCTCGTTCTTCTCAATGTTATCCATAATTTGTTATGATCCACACAGTCGAATGCCTTTGCATAGCCAATAAAACACAGGTAAACATCCTTCTGGTATTCTCTGCTTTCAGTCAGGATCCATCTGACATCAGCAATGATATCCCTGGTTCCATGTCCTCTTCTGAAACTGGCCTGAATTTCTGGGAGTTCCCAGTCAATATACTGCTGCAGCCACTTTTGAATGATCTTCAGCAAAATTTTGCTTGCGTGTGGTATTAATGATATTGTTCTACAGTTTCCACATTCAGTTGGATCACCTTTCTTGGGAATATGCATAAATATGGATCTCTTCCAGTCAGTTGGCCAGGAAGCTGTCTTCCATATCTCTTGGTATAGATGAGGGAGCACCTCCAGTGCTGCATCTGTTTGTTGAAACATCTCAATTGATATTCCATCAATTCCTGGAGCCTTGTTTTTCACCAATGCCTTCAGAGCAGCTTGGACTTCTTCCTTCAGTACCATCGGTTCCTGATCATATGCCACCTCTTGAAATGGTTGAATATTGACTAATTCTTTTTGGTATAATGACTCTGTGTATTCCTTCCATCTTCTTTTGATGCTTCCTGCATCGTTTAATATTTTCCCCATAGAATCCTTCACTATTGCAACTCAAGGCTTGAATTTTTTCTTCAGTTCTTTCAGCTTGAGAAATGCCGAGCATGTTCTTCCCTTTTGGTTTTCCATCTCCAGCTCTTTGCACATATCATTATAATACTTTATTTTGTCTTCTTGAGAGGCCCTTTGAAATCTTCTGTTCAGTTGTTTTACTTCATCAATTCTTCCTTTTGCTTTAGCTGCTCGACGTTCAAGGTTAAGTTTGAGAGTCTCCTCTGACATCTCTCTTGGCCTTTTCTTTTTTTCCTGTTTCTTCAGTGACCTCTTGCATTCTTCATCAATGATGTCCTTGATGTCATTACACAGCTCGTCACTAGTGTTCAATGCGTCAAATCTATTCTTGAGATGGTTTCCAAATTCAGATGGGATATACTCAAGGTCATATTTTGGCTCTCGTGGACTTCCTCTGATTTTCTTCAGTGTCAGCTTGAAATTGCATATGAACAATTGATGGTCTGTTCCACAGTTGTCCCCTGGCCTTGTTCTGACTGATGATGTTGAGCTTTTCCATCGTCTCTTTCCACAGATGTAGTCAGTTTGATTTCTGTGTGTCCCATCTGGTGAGGTCCATGTGTATGGTCACTGTTTATGTTGGTGAAAGAAGGTATTTGCAACGAAGAAGTTGTTGGTCTTGCAAAATTCTATCATTTGCTCTCTGGCATTGTTTCTATCACCAAGGCCATATTTTCCAACTACTGATCCTTCTTCTTTGCTTCCAACTTTTGCATTTCAATCGCCAGTAATCATCAATGCATCTGCTCTTTTAGTTGCTTTGCGTTTTCTTCCAGTTTTTATTTGAAGGATGGAAATAAATCTTTGATTGTAGGAGATTTCCAGAAATTGCAAATAATCTGAATTAGAACAAATCATTGCCACTAATATTATAGTATTCCATTCAGAACGTGAAACAGAAGATCTTAAAAAAAAGTTTCTGAAGGGCCACATTCAAGGGAGAATGCTACCTTGTATTTGCAAATAAATTTAAAAAACTATACAGTCTGAAATCTACTTTCATGCTCTTCCAAGATGATATATTATGAGTGGACTAATGTTCTTGCTCTATTAACTATATTAAAAAATATGCATTCTCTAGACTTGATCAGGATTCTATAACAGATACCGGTACAACAACAGACACATAGACCAATGGAATAGAATTGAGAACCCAGATGTAAATCTATTCATCTACAAGCAGTTGATATTTGACAAAGGGCCAAAGTCCATTAAATGGAGAAAAGACATTCTCTTTAACAAATGGTACTGACATAACTGGATGTCCATCTGTAAAAAAAATGAAACAAGATCCATATCTCATGCCATACACAAAAAATTAACTGAAAATGGATCAAAGACTTAAATATAAATTCTAAAATGATAAATGTCATGGAATAAAAAAAAGGAACAGTGCTAGAGGCCCTAATACATGATATAAACAGAATACAAGCAATAACAATGTACAAACACCAGAAGATAAGCTAGATAACTGGGAGCTCCTAAAAATTAAACACTTATGCTCATCAAAAGACTTTACCAAAAGAGTAAAAAGAGAACCTACAGACTGGGAAAAAAAAATTTGGCTACAACGTGTCCAACATGGGTCCAATCTCTAAAATCTACAAGCTACTACAACACCTCAACAACAAAAAGACAAATAATCCAATTAAAAAATGAGTGAAGGCTAACAGAGAAGTGAGGAAATGGTTACAATCATTTGCCAGTGTCATTTTTGTTATTAGGTGCTGTGGAGTTGGTTCCAACTCGTAGTAACCCTATGCACAACAGAACGAAACACTTGCCTGTCCTGCATCATCCTCACAATCATTGTTATGCTTAAGTTCATGTTGCAGCCACTGTACCAATCCATCTCATTGAGGGTCTTTCTCTTTTTTGTTTACCTTCTATTTTACCAAGCATGATGTCCTTCTTTAAGGACTGATCCCTCCTGACAACATGTCCAAAGTGTATGAGACGATGTCTTCCCATCTTTGCTTCTAAGGAGCATTCTGGTTGAACTTCGTCCAAGGCAGATTTGTTCATTCTTCTGACAACTTCTGACAGGCCATGGTATATTCAATATTCTTCACCAACACCATAATTCAAAGGTATCAATTCTACTTCAGACCTCCTTATTCATTGTTCAGCTTTCACATGCATATGAGGTGATTGAAAACACTACGGCTTGGGTCAGGGGCACCTTAGTCTTCAAGGTAGCATCCTTGCTTTTCAACACTTTAAAAAGATCTTTTGCAGCCGATTTGCCCAATGCAACACACCTTTTGATTTCGTGACTGCTTCTTCCATGCGTGCTGATTAGAGAAATGCAAATCAAAACTACATTGAGATACCATCTTACCCTGACAATACTGGCACTAATCCAAAAAACACAAACTAATAAATGTTGGAGAGGTTGTGGGGAGATTGGAACTCTTATGCACTGCTGGTGGGAATGTAAAATGGTACAACCACTTTGAGAAACCATATGGCACTTCCTTAAAAAGCTAGAAATAGAAATATTATACGATCCAGCAATCCGACTCCTAGAAATACACCCTAGAGTACTAAGAGCTGTCACATGAATAGACACATGCATTCCCATGTTCATTGTAGCTCTATTCACAATAGTGAAAACATGGAAACAACCTAAATGCCCATCAACAGATGAATGGATAAATAAATTACAGTATTTTTTTTTTTATGGACACACAATGGAATATTACACAACAAGAAAGAACAATGATGAATCCGCAAAACATCTCACAACATAGATGAATCTGGAGGGCACTATGCTGAGTGAAATAAGTCAGTCACAAAAGGACAAATATCATATGAGACCACTACTGTAAGGACTCAAGACAAGGTTTATACACAGAAAAAAAAAATTCTTTGATGTTTACAAGGGTTGGGGGGGGAGCCACTATCTAGATAATATGCAAGTGGCAACTTCAGTGAAGGGAAGGACAATACACAATATATGCGAAGTCAGCACAACTAGACCAAACAAAAGTACAGAGGTTTCCTAGACACATTCAAACACTTTGAGGGACCAACTAGCTGGGGCTGCAGGGTGGGGACCATAGTCCTAGTGGACATCTAGGTCAATTGGTATAACATAGTTCATAAAGAAAATGTTCTACATCCCACTTTGGTAAGTAATGTCTGCAGTCTTAGAAGCTTTCCAGTGGCCATCTAAGATGAATCTATTGGTTCCATCCCATCCTAAGCAAAGGAGAATGAAGAAAACAAAAGACACAAGGAAAATATTAGCCCAAAGGATTAAAGGACCACATGAACCAGACACTTCACTAGCCTGAGACCAGAAGAACTAGACGGTGCCCAGCTACCACCAATGACTGCTCTGACAGGGATCACAACAGAGAGTCCCAGACAAGAGAGGAGAAAAATGTAGAACAGAGTTCAAATTCAGGAAATAAGACCTGACTTACTGGTCTGACAGAGACTGAAGGAACCCCCGAGACTGTGGTCCCCGGACACTCTGTGAACACAGATCTGAACCCATTCCCAAAGCCCATTTTCCAGACAAAGATAGACAAGCAAACAAAACAACACATGTGAGGAACGCACATCTTAGTTCAATCAAAAATACGAGACCAAATGGGGAACTCCTGGCCAAAAGCAAGAAAAGAAGGCAGAAAGGGGCAGAAACTGAATGAATGGACACAGAGAACCCAGTACAGAAAGGGGGAGTGTGCTCTCACATTGTGGGGGTTGCAATCAGTGTCACAAAATGATATGGATATACGTTTTTGAATGAGAAATTAATTTGAGCTGTAAACTTTCACTTAAAGCTCAATAAAATTAAAAAAACAAAAAGATTCTACAACACAATCATAAAATAACAATTACTTGGGGTCTCGAAAGCTTGTGAGTAGCCGTCTAAGACACAACTACAGGTCTCTACTTGCCAGGAGCAAAATAGTAAGAAGGTAAACTAAAGCTCAGAGAAGAAACAAGTCTACACAAGCCACGATATTATCTACCCTGAGACCAGAAGATCTAGATGGTGCCTGGCTACCAGTACTGACTGTTCTGACAGGGGTCACAATTGTTGGTCCCAGATAGAATGGTAGAAAAACGTGGAGCAGAACTCAAATTCTTATTAAAAAAAAAAAAAAAAAAAGCCAGACAAACTGGCACAGTACAGAACAGAGGATTCAGTGAGACTATTGCCCTGAGATAGGCTTTAAACCTAGAATGGAGCCTATCCCCTGAGATCACCCTTCAGCAAAATAGCAGGGTGGCACACAAAATAAAAGATATTACCTGTAAGACTGGTGCCCTAGTTAAAAACCATCAGTATGAGACCAAAAGGTCAACAACTACTCAAAAGCCAAGATGAGATGAGGGGGCAGGGAAACTAGAGTACTGGAAAGGGAACAATCAGAACACGATTAGAGAATGATGCCACATTTTGATAAATGTAACTAATGTCACTGAGCAATTAAATTGTGTGGAAATTGTCAAATGGGAATTTAACTTGCTGTGTAAACTTCCACCAAAAACTCAATAAAATATTATTTAAAAAAATAAGTAACAAAATTTAAAAAAAGAAAAACAATTACTCAACATAAGAGAAAGGATAATGCACATGCAGGGGCCAAGGGGTCATTCATAAAAGACTCTAGAATCTTCTTAGGCCATTTCTGGAAACAAGTACCCCAGAGTATTTTTCTACCTGAGCTATCTCATGCCTCTCTCTTTGTTTTGTATCTATCTTTAGCCTTTTGAAACTACAAGAAGTTGTAATTGTGTAACTTGTATAAACCTGTCCTTCCATTACTTTGCACTCTGAATGAATGATATCACGGAAAGAAATCATACGGTTTATACATAAATAATTTCCAGAACATTTGCATCTGGTTTTGCTTTGTTTTGTGTCAAAGAGCAGGAAATCAGCAATTTTTGGTATTCTTCACATCTTTTTGCCCAAGATTAACTGTTTTAGAGATGGTCAATGAACTCCCAGAATAGCGGCCATTTAGCAGAAATTTCTGCTGCCTGCTCAGCTCTTTCCTCAATTCATTATAAGACATTGTTCTTTCTTGAGAATGTGCCCAGAAATATATGCGTTGTGGGCCTTTTCTTAAATTAAAGGATAAACAAACAAAGAGTGAGTTCTGTTAAGTGAACAGGTGCGCAGTTTTATAGTCTGTATCTATCATCAGACTGTGCAGTTCTCATCTCTTCCGAGAACTCTGGTTTTAAAGGATGTCTTACTGGCAGGCGTACACACGCCATATGAATATTATGTACACATGTGAGCCAACGCCTGCAGTTCTTCTGTCAAAAAAAAGCTGTTCAGGGATACGATCACTTTCCGATTCTGTCAGCATCTGGATCCATTTGCTCTATGGATAGTAGAATATATAATTCTGTTCCATTTGACATATCTATTTTAGGTTATTGATTTAGTCCAAGATAAATGCTCAAGACAAATCGACTGATTATTCCTGGTTACCTCAGTTGGATTCCAGTTGCAGAAAAATTTCCATAGCAGGTGAACTGTCTCTTGATTTTGCAATGCACACTGGTCGTTCACAATTCCTTTGGCAACATTTTTGAGAGTATAAGCAATGAATTGTTCCCTTAATAGCCCTAAATTAAAGCCACACCTTTCTCTCTTCTACCTGAACCCAACCACGTGAAGAACTCACGTACACAGGAAATTAATCCCCATGCACACATGGTATGTCATTTTTCCTTTTTTAATCAACATTTCCCTTTGCTTTCTTGGTTTTCAGTTGGGAACTGCCCAACTATACACAGAGCTAAGCTGAAACTAACCTATCCTCTCAGCTCAGAGAAAGGCCAACTTTGCCGAGGCAGATGGGGATGGATACTGCCCCGTGCAATCCACTTACACGTCAGTGGCGCTCTGGGTTTTTCAGAAGCAATTTCAAATATATTTTAAAATAAAATCTGTTGTAATGGGTGGTACTGTGTTTACTTCAGGCAGACACTCCGTCCTCCCTTTTTCCCTGCTTTAAGAGCTGACTAGAGTTAGATAAATGAAACCAAGTTATAAAGTAATGCCTTGCACTTTGTGGGAGAGGATTTTGTTGTTGTTAGGTGCCCTTGAGTCGGTGCTGACTCATAGCAACCCTATGTATGACAAAATGAAAAACTGCCCAATCCTGTGCCATCCTCACAATCATTGTTATGCTTGAGTCCATTTTGGAGCCACCGTGTCAATCCGTCTCATTGAGGGTCTTCATCTTTTTCACTAACCCTCTACTTTACCAAACGTGATGTCCTTCTCCAGAGAGTGATCCCTCCTGATAACATGTTCAAAGTATGTGAGATGTAGTCTCACCATCCTGGCTTCTAAGGAGCATTCTGGTTGTACTTCTTCCAAGACAGACTTGATCATTCTTTCAGCAGTCCGTGGTACTTTCAATATTCTTCGCCAACTCCATAATCCAAAGGTGTCGATTATTCTTCAGTCTTCCTTATTCATTGTCCAGCTTTCACATGTGTATGAGGAGATTGAAAACACCATGGCTTGGGTTAGTCTCACCTTAGTCTTCAAGGCAACTACTTTCCTTTTTAACACTTTAAAGAGGTCTTTTGCAGCAGATTTGTCCAATGCATTTGATTTCTTGACTGCTGCTTCCATGGCTGTTGATTGTAGATTCAAGTAAAATGAAATCCTTGGCAACCTCAATATTTTCTCCATTTATCATGATGTTGCTTATTGGTCCAGTTGTGAGGACTTTTGTTTTCTTTATGTTGAGGTGCAATCCATATTGAAGGCTGTGGTCTTTGATTTCATCAGTAAGTGCTTCAAGTCCTCTTCACTTTCAGCAAGCAAGGTTGTGGTATCTGCATAACACGGGTTGTTAATGAGTCTTCTGCCAATCCCGATGCCCCATTCTTTTTCATACAGTCCAGCTTCTGGCATTATTTACTCGGCAAACAAATTGAATAAGCCTGGTGAAAGGATACAACCCTGACACACATCTTTCCTGACTTTTAACCACGCAGTATCCCATTGTTCTGTTTGAATGACTGACCCTGGTTTATGTACAGTTTCCTCAGGAGCACGATTAAGTATTCTGGGCTTACCATTCTTTGCAATGTTATCCGTAATTTGTTATGATTCAAACAGTCGAATGCCTTTGCATAGTTAAGAAAACACAGGTAAACATTTTTGTATTCTCTGCTTTCAGCCAGGATCCATCTGACATCAGCAAAGATAATCTTCATTCCATGTCCTCTTCTGAATCCAACTTGAATTTCTGGCAGTTCCATATCGATGTATTGCTGCAACCACTTTTGAATGATCTTCAGCAAAATTTTACATGTGCGTGATATTGATATTGTTCAATAATTTCTGTAATTCATTGGGTCACCTTTCTTTGGAATAGGCATAAATATGGATCTCTTCCAGTCGACTGACCAGGTAGCTGTCTTCCAAATATCTCGACTTAGGCGAGTGAGCACTTCCAGCGCTGTATCCATTTGTTGAAACATCCAAATTGGTACTTCGTTAATTCTCAGAGTGTTATTTTTCACTAATGCCTTCAGCGCAGCTTCAACCTCTTCCCTCAGTTCCCTCGGTTCCTGATCATCTGCTACCTCCTGAAATGGCTGAACATCAACCAATTCTTTTTGGTAAAGTTGTGTGTATTCCTTCCATCTGCTTTTAATGCTTCCTGTGTCATTTAATATTTTCCCCCATACCATCCTTCAATATTGTAACTAGAAGCTTGAATTTTTCTTCAGCTCTTTCAGCTTGAGAAATGTCAAACGTGTTCTTCCCTTTCGGTTTTCTAACTCCAGTTATTTGCATATATCATTATAATACTTTGTCTTCTTGAGCTACACTTTGAAATCTTTTTGTTCAGCTCTTTTACTTCATCATTTCTTCTGTTTACTTTAACTACTGGACTTTCAAAAGCAAGTTTCATGTTCTCTTCTGACATCCATTTTTATCTTTTCTTTCTTCCCTGTCTTTTTTTTTTAATAATTTTTATTGTGCTTTAAGTAAAAGTTTACAAATCAAGTCAGTCTCTCACACAAAAACCCATATACACCTTGCTACACACTCCCAATTACTCTCCCCCTAATGAGAGAGCCTGCTGTCTCTCTCCACTCTCCTTTTTCGTGTCCTTTTCGCCAGCTTCTAACCCCCTCCACCCTCTCATCTCCCCTCCAGGCAGGAGATGCCAACATAGTCTCAAGTGTCCACCTGATCCAAGAAGCTCACTCCTCACCAGCATCCCTCTCCAACCCATTGTCCAGTCCAATCCATGTCTGAAGAGTTGGCTTTGGGAATGGTTCCTGTCCTGGGCCAACAGAAGGTCTGGGGGCCATGACTTCCAGGGTCCTTCCAGTCTCAGTCAGACCATTAAGTCTGGTCTTATGAGAATTTGGGGTCGGCATCCCACTGCTCTCCTGCTCCCTCAGGGGTTCTCTGTCATGTTCCCTGTCAGGGCAGTCATCGGTTGTAGCCGGGCACCATCTAGCTCTTCTGGTCTCAGGATGATGTAGTCACTGGTTCATGTGGCCTCTTCTATCTCTTGGGCTCGTAATCACCTTGTGCCCTTGGTGTTCTTCATTCTCCTTTGATCCAGGTGGGTTGAGACCAATTGATGCATCTTAGATGACTGCTTGCTAGCATTTAAGACCCCAGATGCCACTCTTCAAAGTGGGATGCAGAATGTTTTCTTAATAGATTTTATTATGCCAATTGATTTAGATGTCCCCTGAAACCATAGTCCCCAGACCCCTGCCCCTGCTAAGTTGGCCTTCGAAGCATTCACTTTATTCAGGAAACTTCTTTGCTTTTGGTTTATTCCAATTGTGCTGACCTCTCCTGTACTGTGTGCTGTCTTTCCCTTAACCTAAAGTAGTTCTTATCTACTACCTAATTAGTTAATACCCCCTTCCCACCCTCCCTCCCTCCCCCTTCTCGTAACTACAAAAGAATGTTTTCTTCTCAGTTTAAACTATTTCTCAAGTTCTTATAATAGTGGTCTTATACAATATTTGTCCTTTTGCAACTGACTAATTTCACTCAGCATAATGCCTTCCAGGTTCCGCCATGTTATGAAATGTTTCACAGATTCGTCACTGTTCTTTATCGATGCGTAGTATTCCATTGTGTGACTATACCATAATTTATTTATCCATTCATCCGCTAATGGGCACCTTGGTTGCTTCCATCTTTTTGCTATTGTAAACAGTGCTGCAATAAACATGGGTGTGCATATACCTGTTCGTGTAAAGGCTCTTATTTCTCTAGGATATATTCCAAGGAGTGGGATTGCTGGATAGTATGGTAGTTCTATTTCTAGCTTTTTAAGGAAGTTCCAAATCGATTTCCAAAGTGGTTGTACCATTTGACTTTCCCACCAGCAGTGTAGAAGAGTTCCAATTTCTCCACAGCCTCTCCAACATTTATTATTTTGTGTTTTTTGGGTTAATGTCAGCTTTGTTGGAGTGAAATCTCACTGTAGTTTTGATTTGCATTTCTCTAATGGCTAATGGTCATGAACATTTCTGCATATATCTGTTAGCTACCTGAATGTCTTTTTTAGTGAAGTGTCTATTCATATCTTTTGCCCATTTTTTAACTGGGTTATTTGTCTTTTTGCAGTTGCAGTATTATGTAGATTTTAGAGATCAGGCGCTGATCAGAAATGTCATAGCTAAAAACTTTTTCCCATTCTGTAGGCAGTCTTTTTACTCTTTTGGTGAAGTCTTTGGATGTGCATCAGTGTTTGATTTTTAGGAGCTCCCAGTTATCTAGTTTTTCTTCTACGTTCTTTATAGTGTTTTCTATACTGTTGTTTATGCCATGTATTAGGGCTCCTAATGTTGTCCCTATTTTTTCTTCCATGATCTTTATCGTTTTAGATTTTATATTTAGGTCTTTGATCCATTTTAAGTTAGTTTTTGTGCATGGAGTGAGGTATGGGTCTTGTTTCATTTTTTTGCAGATGGATATCCAGTTATGCCAGCACGATTTGTTAAAAAGACTGTCTTTTCCCCCATTTAACTGTTTTGGGGCCTTTGTCAAATATCAGCTGCTCATATGTGGATGGATTTATGTCTGGATTCTCAATTCTGTTCCACTGGTCCATGTAGCTGTTGTTGTACCAGTACCAGGCTGTTTTGACTACTGTGGCAGTAAAATAGGTTCTAAAATCAGGTAAAGTAAGGCCTCCTACTTTGTTCTTTTTCAGTAATGCCGTATTTATCTGGGACCTCTTTCCCTTCCATATGAAATTGGTGATTTGTTTCTCCATCTCCTTAAAGAATGTCGTTGGGATTTGGATGGGGATTGCATTAAATGTATAGATCACTTTTGGTAGAATAGACATTTTTATAATGCTAAGTCTTCCTATCCATGAGCAAGCTATGTTCTTCCACTTATGTAATTCTCTTTTGGTTTCTTGCAGAAGTGTACTGTAGTTTTCTTTGTATAAGTCTTTTACATCTCTGGTAAGATTTGTTCCTAGGTATTTTATCTTCCTGGGGGCTACTGTAAATGGCATTGATTTGGTGATTTCCTCTTCGATGTTCTTTTTGTTGGTGTAGAGGAATCTAACTGATTTTTGGATGTTTGTCTTGTATCCCGATACTCTGCTGAACTCTTCTATTAGTTTCAGTAGTTTTCTGGAGGATTCCTTGGGGTTTTCTGTGTATGAGATCATGTCATCTGCAAATAGAGATACTTTGACTTCTTCCTTGCCATTCTGGATGCCCTTTATTTCTTTATCTAGCCTAATTGCTCAGGCTAGGACTTCCAGCACAATGTTGAATAAGAGCGGTGATAAAGGGCATCCTTGTCTGGTTCCTGATCTCAATGGGAATGTTTCCAGGCTCTCTCCATTTCGGGTGATGTTGGCCGTTGGCTTTATATAAATGCCCTTTATTATGTTGAGAAATTTTCCTTCTATTCCTATTTTGCTGAGAGCTTTCATCATGAATGAGTGTTGAACTTTGTCAAATGCCTTTTCTGCATCAATTGGTAAAATCATGTGATTCTTGTGTTTTGTTTTATTTATGTGGTGGATTACATTAATTGTTTTTCTAATGTTGAACCATCCCTGCATACCTGGTATGAATCTCACTTGGTCATGGTGAATTATTTTTTTGATATGTTGTTGAATTCTATTGGCTAGAATTTTGTTAAGGATTTTTGCATCTACATTCATGAGGGATATAGGTCTATAATTTTCTTTTCTTGTGGTGTCTTACCTGGTTTTGGTATCAGGTATATGGTGGCTTCATAGAAAGAATTTGGTAGCATTCCATCCTTTTCTATGCTCTGAAGTACCTTTAGTAGTAGTGGCGTTAACTCTTCTCTGAAAGTTTGGTAGATCTCTGCAGTGAAGCAGTCTGCACCAGGGCGTTTTTTTGTTGGGAGTTTTTGATTACCTTTTCAATCTCTTCTTTTGTTATGGGTCTATTTAGTTGTCCTACCTCTGTTTGTGTTAGCTTAGGTAGGCAGTGTGTTTCTAGGAATTCATCCACTTCTAGGTTTTCAAATTTGTTTGAGTATAGTTTTTCGTAGTAATCTGATATGATTCTTTTAATTTCAGTTGGGTCTGTTGTAATATCGCCCATCTCATTTCTTATTCAGGTTATTTGCTTCCTCTCCTGTTTTTCTTTTGTCAGTTTGGCCAATGGTTTATCAATTTTGTTGAGTTTTTCAAAAAACCAGCTCTTGGTCTTGTTAATTCTTTCGATTGTTTTTCTGTTTTCTATTTCATTTAGTTCAGCTCTAATTTTTATTATTTGTTTTCTTCTGGCGCCTGTCGGCTTCTTTTGTTGCTCTCTATTTGTTCAAGTTGTAGGGATAGTTCTTTGATTTGGGCCCTTTCGTCTTTTTGGATGTGTGACTTATTGATATAAATTGGCCTCTGAGCACCGCTTTTGCTGTGTCCCAAAGGTTCTGATAGGAAGTATTTTCATTCTCATTGGATTCTCTGAATTTCTTTATTCCATCCTTAATGTCTTCTATAATCCAGTCTTTTTTGAGCAGGGTATTGTTCAGTTTCCAAGTGTTTGATTTCTTTTCCCTGCTTTTTCTGATATTGATTTCCACTTTTATGGCCTTGTGGTCAGAGAAGATGCTTTGTAATATTTCAATGTTTTGGATTCTGATAAGGCTTGCTTTATGACCTAATATGTGGTCTATGCTAGAGAATGTTCCATGTGCACTAGAAAAGAAAGTATAGTTAGTTGCCGTTGGGTGGAGTGTTCTGTATATGCCTACGAGGTCAAGTTGGTTGATTGTGGCATTTAGATCTTCCGTGTCTTTATTGAGCTTCTTTCTGGATGTCCTGTCCTTCAACAAAAGTGGTGTGTTGAAGTCTCATATAATTATTGTGGAGCTGTCTATCTCACTTTTCAATGCTGATAGAGTTTGTTTTATGTATCTTGCAGCCCTGTCATTGGGTGCATAAATATTTAATATGGTTATATCTTCTTGGTGTATTGTCCCTTTCATCATTATATAGTGTCCTTCCTTATAATTTCTGATGGATTTAACTTTAAAGTCTATTTTGTCAGAAATTAATATTGCCACTCCTGCTCTATTTTGATTGTTGTTCCCTTGATATATATTTTTTCCATCCTTTGAATTTTAGTTCATTTGTGTCTCTAAGTCTAAGGTGTGTCTCTTGTAGGCAGCATATAGATGGATCTTGTTTTTTAATCTACTCTGCCACTCCTTGTCTCTTTATTGGTGCATTTAGTCCATTTACATGCAGCGTAATTATGGATAGGTATGAATTTAGTGCTATCATTTTGATGTCTTTTTGTGTGTGTTGACAGCTTCTTTTTCCCACTTGATTTTATGTGCTGAGTAGATTTTCTTTATATATTGTCCCTTCCTCATATTTGTTGTTGCTTTTGTTTCTGCTGAGTCTGTGTTTTTCCCTTGTATTTTATTTTGATGAGTAGGATAGTTTGTCTCCTTTGTGGTTAACCTTATTATTTACCCTTATTTTCCTAAATTTATAACTAAATTTTATTTCTTTGTATCGCCGTATCTTCCCCTCCATATGGAAGGTGTATGATTACATTTCTTAGTCTCTCTTTGTTATTTTAATGTTGTCTTCTTTTATATAACAACGTTGCCGTTACCCTGTGTTGGGATTTTTTTTTTTAATCTTGCTTTTTTTGGATTTCCCTCTCTGGGTTGACTTGTGGTTGCTCTGCCCAGTGTTCTAGTCTTGGGTCAATACCTTATATTATTGATTTTCTAACCAAAGAAGTCCCTTTAGTATGTCTTGTAGTTTTGGTTTGGTTTTTACGAATTCCCTCAACTTGTGTTTGTCTGGAAATGTCTTAATTTCACCTTCATATTTAAGAGACAGTTTTGTTGAATATATGAATTTTGGTAGGCAATTTTTTTCCTTCAATTTTTTAAATATGTCATCCCATTGCCTTCTTGCCTGCATGGTTTCTGCCGAGTAGTCTGAGCTTATTCTTATTGGCTCTCCCTTGTAGGTGACTTTTCTTTTATCCCTCGCTGCTCTTATAATTGTCTCCTTATCTTTGGTTTTGGCAAGCTTGATTATAATATGTCTTGGTGGCTTTCTTTTAAGATCTACCTTATGTGGAGTTCAATGAGCATCTTGGATAGATATCTTCTCATCTTTCACAATATCAGGGAAGTTTTCTGCCAACAAATCCTCAACAATTTTCTCTGTATTTTCTGTTATCCCTCCCTGTTCTGGTACTCCAATCACTCGTAGGTTACTTCTCTTGATAGAGTCCCACATGATTCTTAAGGTTTCTTCATTTTTTTTTAATTCTTTTATGTGATTTTTCTTCAAATATATTAGTGCCAAGTGATTTATCTTCAAGTTCAGAAATTCGAGCTTCTGCTTGCTCAATTCTGCTCCTCTGGCTTATTATTGAGTTATCTAATTCTGTAATTTTATTGTTAATCTTCTGAATTTCTGAATGCTGTCTGTCTATGGATTTTTCCAGCTTATTCAACTTTTCATTATGTTCCTGAATAATCTTTCTGAGTCCTTTAGTTGCTTTATCTGTGTGTTCCTTGGCTTGTTCTGTGTATTGCCTCATTTCCTTCCTGATGTCTTGAAGGGTTCTGTATATTAGACTTCTGTATTCTGCATCTGGTAATTCCAGGAATGCTCTTTCATCTAAAAGATCCCTGGATTTTTTGTTTTGAGAGCCTGTTGAGGTGATCATGGCCTGTTTCTTTATGTGACTTGATATTGACTGTTGTCTCTGAGCCATCTATAAGTTATTGTATTAGTTTATGCTTGCTTACTGTGTCATAGCTATTTGCTTTATTTTGTTTTGGTATATACCCCTGTGGGTTGCTTGAGTGAGCTAGCTTGATTATTTTCACCTTTGGAGCTCTGGTGTCCTGTCCCCAGCTGGCTAGAGCTGTTACCAGGTATATCAGTCTAGCAGTCCATTCAGTTTTCTTGTGTGAATTCAGTTCAGGTTTCCAGGTAGCTGATATCAAGTGTGTGGTACAGGCTCTGTCCTACAGTCTTAGAGGGGCAGGGGTGATTGGCATATATACCTGTATCTGATTGCAGTAGGGGGTCACACTCTGAACAAGGCAGGGGACTGAGAACCAACCCCCAAGTGTCTTTGAGGAAAACGCGTCTCTGTTCCCTAGAGTGTGCTGGTGGGTGGGCTCTGCAGAGGGACCATGGGCACCCAAAGATTTTGTTGTAAGGACTGGGAGGTACCAGTTACCCCTGGGCCCCTGTCGCAGGTGGCTAGGCGACCCAAGTGGAGCCACCAGTCCTTAGCTCCCTGTTGTGGGTAGGTGAGGACCTTGTTTAATAAGCAAAGCAATGTCAAACGTCAAACACCCACCTCTCCACCGCACAGCTGAAATGGTTGGAGTTTGCCAACAAGGCCCTATTCTCCTGAAATAGGCCCACACAGGTCCATGCAGAAGGGAAAGGTGCTCAAGGTCCACAGACCATTTATGCCTGGATGGGAGCTGCTTCTGTCCTGAGCTCCCCCGGTTAATGGAGCTAGCAAATTATCTTTTCCCCCCAGCTGGAAAGTTTTTCCTTCCCCAAGGCCAGGAGGATAGCTCTAGGTGCTCACCAGGGTCTATCTCAGGCCCAGGGATTCAGCCGCTGAAGCTGGGTTGGGAGTGGGTGGGGCGCAATAAAATATACGCAAGTACTTAGCTTTTGCCGGGAGTGCCCTTCTGCTCAGGTTCCGGAGGTGTGAGTTGGCTGTGTAGCTTGCTGCTTCTCCCTGAGGAAACTGCAGCCCAATGCTAGGACCAGCCCGCTGCCGCCGCTGCCGCCGCTACCACCGTGGCTCCGGGAATAGTGCCTGAGGGCTCCCCGCGATTCAGGTCTGGTAACTCCTCCCCACTTCTGAACGGTCTCTTCCTTCCCCTGCCCCTCAGTTCATTGTCTAAGCTTGCCTTTGATGCTCAGGGCTCCCAGCTTGTCACAAATATACTCATTTCACTTGTTTTTTCGGGTCTTTGTTGTAAAGAGGGCTCGACAGAAGCGGCTGTCTATTCCGCCATCTTGGCTCCACTTCTCCTTCCCTGTCTTGTTAATGACCTTTTGCTTTCTTCTCATATGATGTCCTTGATGTCATTCCACAAGTCATCTGGTCTTCGTTCATTAGTGTTAAATGCATCAAATCTATTCTTGAGATGGTTTCTACATTCTTGAGATGGTTTCTAAATTCAAGTGATTTTTGTACATCACTGAACAGACATAATTTGTGAAGTAGGGTAATGTGGTGGCAAAACTGTCTTATCAGAAAATGATATTAAATACCCATCATGTAATACGAAAAATCTTAATCAGAAAAGAAGTAAAAACAAAAAAAATTACTGGACAAACTCAGGATGTATAATTTCTAGTCCTGTTACTGCCATTACTCAGCTCCATCATTTCTCTGAATTTTAGTTCTATCACATAAAATGAAAGGTTCATTTTATAGTAGCACTTCTAAAGGTAAACTTCTTAGAACCTAGCCCTGAGTGGTGCAAGTGCTTAAGCACTCAACTACTAATGAAAAGGTTAGTAGCTTGAACTCACCTAGAGATGCCACAGAAGAAAGGACTGGAGATTTGTTTCTGCAAGATCACAGCCTTGAAAACCCTGTGAAACTCTATTCTGCACACATTGGGTTGTCATGAATTGACAACAACTACCAACACAACAACAGCCTTCCAAGATCCTTAGTGAGGAGAGTTTCATGCATGATCAAATAAGTTTAAGAAAATTAAATACTATATTTTTCCCCAACACATTTAGGAATTTATGAATAAATTTGCATTTGAAGCTTTTAGAAGTCCAGCAGCAAAGAAACCCATGTAACTTTGGGTAGCTCCGTGTTACTGGATTTTATTTGATTATGAAATATTTTATCTATTAAAATTCTAAGACTCATAATTTTGCAATCACAGTTTTAAATAATTTCTAAATTCCCGTTGTTCTATGCTTCATTGCTATTTACATCTCATAGATGAATATATTTATATTATATATATTTATATATAGATGAATATATTATTAACATTTATTTAATAATTCAAAATACTGAGCTAATATAACATTTATTTCATATTTTATCATTTTAATTTCAATCTCATCTCGGAAATCGGAAATCAATATAAATAGTACTGAGCTGATGAACAAACTGGTCTTCAGATCCCATCATCATGTTCTATATCCTCATAAAAGTTATATTTTTAATCTCTTTGATTTTTCAATTAATTGATTATTTTGAACTCTCACATCTGTCCACCATTTTGTATATCATTAATCTTATTGTTGCATCTTGATGTGTCGAAAGAACTTGAGGTCCAGTAAATACCTGTCAAAGTTAGAACACAAAGTTCAAATTCCTTACTTTGTGGCTTAGCTAACTGGGCTCTGTACCACTGAAATGACTGGCATGATCCAAACACTTTAAAACAAAGTAATAAATCACTTTTATTCAGCATTCCAGATACATCCCAATGCTGCTTGGCTTCTGAGCAGAATCTGGAGTAGAAATGGTAAAGATTTTGCGGTACGAAATTAGACACAGCTGAATAGAAGCCAGTTTTTTTTTTTTTAATAGAAGCCCTCTATGGTTACGTGAAAGAAAAGGAAAAGAACACCCAATTCATACCAGATGCCATATTGCCTTGTTACCTAGAAATGATTCAGGCGATAATTTGATTGTTACCACACCGTGGGTGCATTATGTCTGGTGGTCTCACAGAGCTGAGATGTTGCTTCCTGAATCAGTTTCAATACCGTGATTCATACTGTCCTAAATAATCTCTCCCAAGTTCTTTACCTCTCATGCTACTTCAGTCTCTTTAGTCTACTCTGCACTCCATCCCAAGAATTAATAACCTATTTATTCCAGAATAGATAATGGACAATGAATATGTACAGTATTCTTCATACTTCTCTCAGAAAATAGCTATTGTCCACTTAAGAACTGAAGATTGCTTTATCTATCAGCCTTCCTTCACTAAACCAAACCAAACCCATAGCTGACAAGTTGACACTGACTCATTGTGACCCTATAAGACAGAGTAGAACTGCCTTATAGGGTTTCCAAGGCTGTAATCTTTATGCAGGTGGACTACCACATCTTTCTCCTGCGGAGAGCTGGTGTGTTCCAACAGCTAACCTTTTGGTGAGCAGCTGAGCGCTTAACCACTGTGCCATCAGGGCTTCTTGAGTAATGTTAATTCTGAACTGTCTCTGACATTCCAATAAGACAGAAAGCTAACTTTTCTTGAGTACTTACTATGTCCTGGGTAAAATGCTAATCATTTTCTATGTATTTTCTCTTGTAATTCTCAAGGCAACACTAGGATCACCACTATCATTTTGTCCCTTTACAAATGAGAATAAATGAGGCTTATGTCACATAGCTACTGTCAGAACTGGAAGTCAACTCTGCTGTCCCTAACACAACGCTCTGCTATATTTGATTGTTTTCCTTATCATTTCTTACCTTCAGAAAAGGGAGCTTTGTCCTTTTTCAAATAAGGCCAACACTTTTCTCAATCTTTTGATTAAACTAGTTTTTTTTTTCCATATTGAAGATTCGATTTAAGAAGTAATAATATCAACATCAACAACAAAACCACATATTATTGAAATAAACATTTACAAATAGTGTTGTTTTTTGATGTTACAGAGTCAGTTTCAATTCACAGCAACCCTCTGTACAATAGAACAAAACACTGCCCAGCCCTGCACCATTCTCACAATCCTTGATATGTTTGAGCCCATTGTTGCAGCCACTGCGCCTATCCATCTTGTTGAGGGTCTTTCTCTTTTTCAGTGACCCTCCACTTTACCAAGCATGATGTCCTTCTCCAGGGACTGGTTCTTCCTGATAGCAAGTCCAAAATACATGAGACAAAGTACAGTTGGCCAGCAAGCTGTCTTCCAAAATTCTTGGCATAAAAGAGAATACCTCCAGTGCTGCATCCATTTGTTGAAACATCTCAGTTGTAATTCTGTCAGTTTCTGGAGTCTTGACAAGAGAATACTGCATGGTTTAAAATCAGGAATGTGTGCATCAGGGTTGTATCCTTTCACCATACTTATTCAAAATCTGTGTGCTGAGCAAATAATCCAAGAGGCTGAACTATATGAAGAAGAACGCAGCATTAGAATTGGAGGAAGGCTCATTAACAGCCTGCAATGACACAACCTTGCTTGCTGAAAGTGAAGAGGACTTGAAGCCCTTACTGATGAAGATCAAAGACTATAGCCTTCAGTATGGATTACACCTCAACATAAAAAAAAAAAAAAATCCCCATAAATGGACCAATAAACAACATCATAATAAACAGAGAAAAGATTGAAGTCGAGGATTTCATTTTACTTTGATCCACAATCAATTCCCATGGAAGCAGCAGTCAAGAAATCAAACAACATATTGCTTTGGGCAAATCTGCTGCAGAAGACCACTTTAAAGTGTTAAAAAAAATAAATAAATAAGATGTCACCTTGAGGTCTAAGGTGTGCCTCACCCAAGTCGTGATATTTTCAATCACCCCCTATGCATGTGAAAGCTGGACAATGGATTAGGAAGACCAGACCACAGAAGAATTGGTGTATTTGAATTATGGTTTTGGCAAAGAATATCAAATATACCATAGACTGCCAAAAGAACAAACAAGTTTCTCTTGGAAGAAGTACAGCTGTAAAGCTCCTTAGAAGCAAGGATGGTGAGACTTCAACTCACAGACTTTGGACATGTTATCAGAAGGGACCAGTCCCTGGAGAAGGATATCATGCTTGGTTAAAGTAGAGGGTCAACAAAAAGGAGGAAGACTATCAAAAAGATGAATTGACAGTGGCTGCAACAGTGGTTTCAAACGTATCAAAGACAGAAAGGTGCAACGCAGTGTTTTGTTCTGTTGTACTTAGGGTTGCTATGAGTCACTGACTTGATGGCAACTAACAACAGAGCAACAGTTATAATTCTAACCTAGACCTATTTGATACAAAAAATTTATGCCTCTGTAATGACTGAGAGGAAACCCTGGTGGCGTAGTGGCTAAGTGCTATGGCTGCTGACCAAGAAGTCGGCAGTTCAAATCCACCAGGCTCTCCTTGGAAACTTTATAGGGCAGTTGTATTCTGTCCTATAGGGTCGCTATGAGTCAGAATCAGCAGCAGTGGGTTTAGTTTTTTAATGACTGAGAAAATTCACCCGGGAAGTTACTGTGTTTTAGATACTTAGGAAATTATATGTCCAGATGCAATATTCAAGCACTGATCTAGGAGCCATCTGTCACTTTACAACTTTAATGCACTTAATTTATTTAAACTATTATTGTTTTCTTCCACATGATCAGCACCAGGATTGCCTTACTGCACAACCCTAGGGAACACCATCCATTGTACTTTATGTCAATTGGACCAGCAGTGTACATCTCCTCTCAGCAGTACCATTGACGTTACATAGGAGACAAACAGGAATTACAGCAGATGCTTATTCATAGACACTCATAATCTTTGCATCTCATTCTTCCATAAACAAACAAAAAAAAACCTTAGAGGATAATTCAAAATAATTGAAAGAATACAATTATATGTTGGAGTCTCTCAGTGGTGCAAACAGTTAAGGCAGTAGACTACAACCAAGAGGTTGGAGGTTCAGGTCCACCCAGAGGGACCCCAGAAGAAAGGCCTGGTGATCTACTGTCTTAGTTATCTAGTGCTGCTATAACAGAAATACCACAAGTGGATAACTTTAACAAGCAGCAGTTTATTTTCTCACAGTCTAGTAGGCTAGAAGTCAGAATTCATGGTGTCAGCTCTGGGGAAACGGTCTCTCTCTGGAGGCTCTGGGGGAAGGTCCTTGTCAATCTTCCCCTGGTCAAGGAGCTTCTCAGCAAAGGGACTCCACGTCCAAAAGATGTGCTATGCTCTTGGTGCTTCTTTCTTGGTGGTATGAGCTCCCCCTGCCTCTCTGCTCGCTTCTCTGTTTTATATTTCAAAAAAGATTGACTTAAGACAAAATCAGTCTTGTAGATTGAGTTCTGCTTCATTACCATAGCTGCCTCTAATCCTGCCTCATTAACATCATAGAGGTAGGACTTACAACACATGGGAAAATCACATCAAATAACAAAATTGTGGACCAACAATACTGGGAATCATGGCCTAGCCAAGCTGATACACATTTTGAGGGGACACAATTCAATCCATAGCATCTACTTTCAAGAAAACCAGCCACTGAAAACTTTACAGAGCACAGCTCTACTCTGCCACACATAGGGTTGCCATGAGTCTGAATCAGCTGGACAGCAACTGATTTAGTTTTGGTTTAATCATATATTAAACATGTGGTAAAGGCAGTACAGGGCCAATTTTGAGCAAATTATAGAGCATGCAAAGTTACTCTTTGGTGGCTTCCCATTTCCCTTTTTCTCTACCTCCTCTATATATAGATTTATGTGTCACTGTGCTGGTCTGCAAAATGGTTTAGAATCTTAGTCATGCCTCATGCTTTAAAGTAAGTCCTCCCATCTATTAAATTCCATTAAAATCCTGTCTTTAGCTAGCTCCTTTGGGAGGTGGTATAGGAAGGATTGACACAGTGGCTACAACAGTGGGTACAAACATAAAAATGACTGTGAGTATGGTACAGGACCGGGCAGCATTTTGCTCTTTGTACATGGGGTAGCTATGAGTTGGAACCGACTGAATGGCACCTAACAACAACAACATGGAAGGGATAAGGTGGCTCCATGGTTAATGCTCAGCTGCTAACCTAGTTTGGTGGTTCGAATCTATCAACTACACCACTGGAGTTTTCTGGCTATCTGCTCTCATAAAGATTACGGCCTTGGGAACTCCATGGGGCAGTTCCACTCTGTCCTATAAGGTTGGTATGAGTCAGAATCAGCTTGATGGAACACAACAATACCAACAATGGGAGGGATTAATGAGAGGGAGTGAAATTAGTTTTAACCTAAGGACTGAAACACCTCACCTTCCCAGGAGTACCTGAATATGACGAGGCATGATCCAAAGGAGTAAAATTCCAAGAATGAAACAGGAAGCAACTTGGTCCCTGAAAGACTGGTAGAACATGTGTCTTTGTGTTGGAGGCACTTTCCCAAGGTCCCTCAGATCAACATAAGAAATAGTCTAGTCAGATTTCCCAAAAGCCACATTTTTGCTATGAATTCTTTAGAGGTAGCTCAATGCTTTTATACCCTCAGTCCTTAAGGAGACCAGACGGGGTTGGGGTAGCTAGAGCCCTAGGCTAATGAGGCTGCAGTCACAACTATCTTCTCTGGTTTAATCTGGTGGGCCATATAAATATGTTGTGCGAGCCATGACTTGTACAATTGTTGGAAAGCACAGACTTACTTTACCAATCTTAAATATCTGCTAATGGTCAGGGGACAAGAGAAGATTAAGAGTTTCAGTTGTGAGTATATGTTTCATGGAGAAAAATAACCTTGAGCTAGTCTTAAAAAACTTATTTGGATTGCAAAGGCAAAGGAGAAGGAAAAAGCTGTTCTGACAATTTGGAAGAAACGAGTTGACAAATTTTACTGAGAGAAATACTAAATATTTTAGCCTCATGGCTAAATATACCACCTGTGTCAGAATTATTCATGTATGCCCTTATAGCTCAAAAGTAGCCATAGACAATAAGTAAATGAATGATTGTGGCTGTGTGCCAATTAAACTTTATTTACAAAATCAGGCAACCAGCCCACTGATTGTAATTTGTTGACCATGGTTGAGGTCTTTAATACTGTCCAATATACCAGAAATGCTCAGTGTTTTCCCTTATTATTAATAAACTGATATAATAGAATTTAATAATAACAATATCATTCTAAGAAAACCGAGCCTATGTCTGCCCTACAAGCTTAGTTCTCTGTGCCTCCTAGCTGTTCATAGAACCTGGAACCTGACCAATGTAGAATGCCAGATTGTTATTGTTCAACTATTAAATACCTACAATGTGTTGGGCATTTGGCATGTATAATTTTGTTATATCCTCACCTCAGCCTTGTTGCTGTTAGGTGCTGTCCAGTCGATTTTGACTCATAGTGACCCCAATGACAGAGGGGAACTGCCCCATAGGGTTTCCTAGGCTGTAATAGTTATGGGAGCAGATTTCTAGGTTCTTCTTCCACTGAGCATTTGGGTGAGTTGGAACCACCAACCTTTTGGTTACCAGCAGAGCACTTAACAGTTGTGCCACCAGGGCTCCTATTACCTCAGCCTTAAAGAAGAAGATATTATCTCCATCAAGAAGCTGAGTAATAGTGAACTTAGGCTGGTAATGTGCCCAAGATTGCATAGCCAATAAGAAATAGAGCTGAGGTTCTAACCCAAATCCTTCGGTCCTGAAAGCCTGAACTTGATTGCCTTTCCTCCAGGTCTCTATTGAGCTTGTTTTAGAGAGAGTTTTTCTTAAGTATTAAACTCAGATTGGCAAAAAAACAAGTCTCCAGGAATTGATTAAATATCGATTGAGATGTTTCAGCAAACAGATGCAACACTGGAGGTGCTCACTTGTCTATGCCAAGAATTATGGAAGACAGCTTCCCGGCCAACTGACTGGAAGAGATCCATATTTATGCCTATTCCAAGAAAGGTGATCCAACTAAATGCGGAAATTATAGAACAATATCATTAATATCACACACAAGCAAAATTTTGCTGAAGATCATTCAAAAATGGCTGCAGCAGTATATCGACTGGGAACTGCCAGAAATTCAGGCTGTTTTCAGAAGAGGACGTGGAACCAGGGATATCATTGCTGATGTCAGATGGATCCTGGCTGAAATCAGAGAATACCAGAAGGATGTTTACCTTTTTTATTGGCTATTCAAAGGCATTCAACTCTGTGGATCATAACAAATTATGGATAACATTGAGAAGAATGGGAATTTCAGAACACTTAATTGTGCTCATGAGGAACCTTTACATAGGTTAAGAGGCAGTTATATGGACAGAACAAGGGGATACTGATTGGTTTAAAGTCAGGAAAGCTGTGTGTCAGGGTTGTATTCTTTCACCATACCTATTCAATCTCTATGCTGAGCAAATAATCCGAGAAGCTGGACTATATGAAGAAGAACAGGGCATCAGGATTGGAGGAAGACTCATTAACAACCTGCGTTATGCAGATGACACAACCTTGCTTACTGAAAGTGAAGAGGACTTGAAGCACTTACTAATGAAGATCAAAGACCACAGCCTTCAGTATGGATTGCACCTCAACATCAAGAAAACAAAAATCCTCACGACTGGACCAAGGAGCAACATCGTGATAAAAGGAGAAAAGATTGAAGTTGTGAAGGCTTTCATTTTCCTTGGATCCACGATCAACAGCCACGGAAGCAACAGTCAAAAAATCAAAAGACGCATTGCCTTGGGTAAATCTGCTGCAAAGGACCTCTTTAAAGTGCTGAAGAGCAAAGATGACACCTTGAAGACTAAGGTCCGCCTGACTCAAGCCATGGTATTTTCAATCGCATCATGTGCATGTGAAAGCTGGACAGTGAATAAGGAAGACCAAAGAAGAACTGATGTCTTTGAATTGTGGTGTTGCCAAAGAATATTGAATATACCATGGAATGCCAAAAGAACGAACAAATCTGTCTTGGAAGAAGTACAACCAGAATGCTGCTTGGAAGCAAGGATGGTGAGACTGCGTCTTCCATACTTTGGACATATTGTCGGGACGGATCAGTCCCTGGAGAAGGACATCATGCTTGGCAGAGTACAAGGTCAGCAGAAAAGAGGAAGACCCTCAATGAGGTGGATTGACACAGTGGCTGCAACAATGAGCTCAAGCATAACAACGATTGTAAAGATGGCTCAGGACTGGGCAGTGTTTTGTTCTGTTGTGCATAGGGTCCCTAAGAGTCGGAACTGACTCGACAACACCTAACGACAACAGCAACAACCTTCAGGCAATGGGATATAAGAAAGCTGATGATTGTAATTGTTTTTTTCTGGTTGACTTATAAATTTTATAAAAGCTTCAGTCATCTTCTAAAACTGGAAAGAGATAACACTCATGTACTTTACAAAAAAGTTACCAACCCCAAAATATCTATTAATCAATGCCATAGTACATAGAAATATTAAACAAATATGAATTAGGACAGGCAGATATTTCTCCTCTATTCCTCTACTAAACAAGTTTTTTGTTTGTTTGTTTTTTCCCTCAAGAAATACCAAGCCTTTCCCACAGAAGCACATTTCACCAGGTGAACCTTTGATATGGCATTCTTGTTGGCTAATTCAGATCCAGATAAAGATTTAAATGTGACTTCCTTATTTCTGAAACATCATTAGGCTAGATTACCTTGAAATGCTTGTACTTCACCTTTGTAAAATTAACCAAAGTTTTAACTAATTAATTAGTTATATTTCCCTCATCAGACTGCAAGCTCAGAGAGGGAAGAGGAGATGTATCTCTTATTCACTGTTACATCTCTAGTATCTAGCATAATATCAAAAACATACTTGGTGAATATTTATACAAACATCTTTAACAATTTGTCATAGTTACCTCATATACTACACAGAGTTTAAGATACGGGTGACTCCAGACACAGATAAAGGTCTAAGATTTGTTTTTTAATCATTGAATTAAAAATTAGAAATCTTTATGAGTCAAGGGATCTTGGGAAAATTTTTTAATCTGGATTTCTGTGTCTTCCTCTAAAAAACCAGGTTAATATCTTATGGAATCACTGTGACGATCAAATGAGATAGTGAATGAATATATACGTATGTATATTTATATATCATAAATACATAATATTGTATGATATAGAATACTAACACGTGTATATTATATACTATGTGTATATAACATGTGCATATTTTGTATATATTATATAACATATGTATATAATATATGATATGTTTATGTTTATATATTATACAGAGACCCAGTGTGGTGCAAAAGATTAACATGCTAGTGGAAAGGTAGGACGTTTGATTCTACCCAGAGGCACCTTGGAAGAAATACCTGGTGATTTACTTCCAAAAAATCAGCCGTTAAAAACCCTATGGAGCACAGTTCTACTCTGACACACACTCAGGGTGACCCTGAGTCAAAATTGACTCGGGGCAACTGGTATATATTAAACATAATATGTATGTGTGTATATATGTAACATTTGTTTGGATATTAGTTAGTATCTTGTTCAAGCTAATGATTAAGCCACTGAATATGTATTTTTCATTTTACGTAATTTGTATATATATAGTCTTTTTTTATTATTGTGCATTAGATGAAAGTTTATGTAACAAACTAGCTTCTCATTAATAACAATTAGTACACATGTTGTTTTGTGACATTGGTTACCAACATCGTGGCATGTCAACACTCTCACCTTCTTGACCTTGGAATCCCTATTACCAGCTTTCTTGTCCCTTCCTGCCTTCTAATCCTTGCCCTTGGGCTGGTGAGGCCTTTTCGTCTTATTGTGTTTTATGGGCTATATAACTATATTTTGTGTTAGACAATTTTAGCAATTTTAAAATAGGAACTGTCAACTAAGGATTGTTACATTATTTTGCCTTTATACAAGTCCTATTTATTAGAATCTGAAATCAAAATATTTTATTTTACAGCTGGGTTTAATATCTTCATTCATTCATCATTTTTTTATTCTTTCTCTATTATACACCTTTATTATAGCTGTTGCCTTCTTTAGCAAAATTAAAAGCAGTGTACAAAGTAGTCGTATGTCAATATTTAATCAATATTTAATGTTACCAATGAAAGGGAGTATAATGCAAAATCAGAAGTTTTTAATTTAAGCTTCTTGATAACAGTAATGATAACCCTGCCTTTCAAAACTTTTTTACAGTAATTCAGAAAGACTTTGTATTAGACATACTTAGAAATGCTAAAACACTTCAGGTTTTGAAATTTAAGACAAATGGTTTAATACTGCATTTGTGTCTCAAAGGTGACTTTCTGTCAAAGAATGGGGGAAAAGAAACCTAATGGACACAAAAAAAAATCATTAACTGGCTTATCCAAGTTCTTCGACATCACACAGTTCTTGGCAACTATGTTCAGTTCATTGTAAATGAATCAAAAGAATATGGATTAAATTTCTTCTGAAATTGTACATAGGCTTAAAATTGAATGAAAAAGAGTCCTTGGCAAAATGCACTTTACATTTTATTTTACCCAAAATGTTTGAATAATCATTCAAGATGTTCAATGAAACCAAAACACAGCTGGGCTCCTCTATCCTTAGTAATTGTATAATTACTGGGTGTGAGATAAAGCCATATCTTTAGCAAAGATTCTTCAAATATCTAGTGAGAACGCAAATAGATAATAACTAGATTAAGCAATTTTTAGTGAAAATTGCGTTTCTTTCGTGCTTGAAGTATCATGAAATCAAATTAACTTCAAAATATCAATGATACGAAATATTCAGAAAACCTATTAGCTAAGGTATTCCATCTATATGCAAGCATGTATTTAAATGGACTCAATATTTATAAAATTTTCTAGAAATTAACACTTTTATCAAATTCTACTCATTCAGTGAGACCTTTGAGGAAATGCTGTCACTACAGACTCACTTCCACGAAATCCTACTCATAACTTCAAAACAAACTTTTCAAGTGTCCGAAAACAAATCCTTGCCATTGCTGATGTTTTCGAGATATTGGCTTTGATTTAAACGTTTTCCCTGTTCTGAAAAGTTTTCATTTTATTGTCTTTAGTTACCCATCAATTAATATTATGGAGTCCCAGAAAAGAAGATTTTTAGATAGGATTACCTATCATTGAATGTCATTAAATGCCTAAATTTCTAGCGTCCTTCACACTTCATGCCCCTGACATAGGGAGGTTGCTTAGCACTCTATACCAGAGTGCATAAGATTTCATTTTAAAATATATTTGAATTTGCTTCTGAAAAGACTGGAGCCTTGATAGCACAGTGTTTAAGAGCTCGGCTGCTAACTTAAAGATAGGCAGTGTGAATCCACCAGCCACTCACTCCTTGGCAACGCTGTGGAGAAGTTCTACTCTGTCCTATAGGGTTGCTATGAGTCGGAATTCACTGGATGACAAGTTTGATTTTGTGTGTGTGTGCGTGTGTGTGTGTGTGTGTGGAAAAGATCAGAAGCAGCTGACTTGTAAATAGATTGCATAGGAGAACACCCATTACCATCTACTTAGGCAAAGCTGCCCTTTTTGCTAAGTTGAAATATAATGAGAGCTACAATATAATTTAAAATTTTCTAATAGCTACATTTTAAAAACAAATAAATTTTTTAAATACAGTTTATTTAATCCAATATGTACAAAATATTATTATTCCAGCATGCAATCAATATAAAAATTGTTAACATATTATACTTTTTAAATAAAATCTTTGAAATCCAGTGAGCATTTTACACTTATAGCACGTCTCTGTTTTGACTATTTACATTTCAAGTGCTCATTAGTCACTTGTGTCTAGTGACTACTGTTTTAGACAGTGAAGAACAAGATTCTAAGTCTCTCCAACGTACAACAATTGATCTCTATTCTCCTGAAACAACAGTAGAAGAAGGAGTGTCAGGAATAGGAGGAGGAAAGGGAATGTGTGACTAATTACCTCCATGAACAACTATCTTCTTTGCCTACCTACCATTATTTAATGTTTTGATCAAAGATTTTGTAGAAGAATCGTGATCAAAAGGGAGAAAATGTGGAACAGAATTTTAAATTCTCATGAAATCCAGACTTTCTAGAGCCATTAAGGCTGGATGAACCCCTAAAACTGTTACTGTGAGACAATCTTTTAACCTTCAAACTTAAACCAAAAATAGCCCCTGAAGTCTTCTTTAAACTAAATAATAAAAATCCAAGCCCACTGCTGTCAAGTCCATTCCGACTCATAGCAACCCTACAGGACAGGGTAGAACTGCCCTGTAGAGTTTCCAAGGAGCACCTGGTGGATTTGAACTGCCAAACTTTTGGTTAACAACTGTAGCACTTAACCACTACACCACCAGGGTTGGTTTAGCTTTATTAGTTAAGAATATCTGCCTTGAGCATTTTGCTGTTTTAAAGAATTACCTGTATGGAATCAAATTGACAGCAGCAACTGGCAAGTTTAGATAAGAAGCTTAGGGGCCAGTGAGTTTATGTTAATACAGAAGGAACAATTTGGAAAAGGAGGATGAGAATGTTTGCACAACTTGAAGAATGTAATCAGTGCCATTGAATTGTATATGTAGAAATTGCTGCATTGGTCAATGTTCTGCTGTGTATATTTTCAACAAAACTCATTGCTGTCCAGTTGATTCCTACTCATAGCGACCCTATAGGACAGAGTAGAACTGCCTCATAGAGTTTCCAAGGAGCGCCTGGTGGATTCGAACTGTCGACCTTTTGGTTAGCAGTTATAGCTCTTAACCACTATACCACCAGGGTTTCCATATTTTCAACAAAAAACAGCAAAAATGATTTTTTTTAATAAAAGTTTATTCCACTTATCTGCCAGCTACTGATCAGCTTCTCTCACTTTTAAAGAATTATCTCCAATTTTTGTCTCCAATTTGAGTACAAGTCCCTGGAAACTTGTTGTTTCCAACTACTCTCCATCATTTAAACTTAATCCAAGCAGAAATTCACTGCCATTGTTCCAACTAAGCTGTTCATGTCAAGGACCAGCTTGACAAGATTAGTTACCTCTGTATTGTTAAACAATGGCCACTTTTGAACCCTCCACATAATTTTCTTACCAATAGCACTCAGATAATTAACCCTTTCCCCTTTATACGTTTCCTTCACTTGCATTCAAGGATATTACGTTGTTGTGTTTTTCCTCCTAGTTCACTGCATATACTTTTGCTATCTCCTTTGCTGTTTTGTTGTTTCTGGGGGGCCTCTTAACAGTAGAGTTCCCATCACTCCATTCTGAATTCTTTTCTCTCTGCATACTCACTTCTTTGATGATCTCATCCAGTTTCCCTATTTTAAATATTTTCTATATGTAGATGACTTACAAATACAGACTTCTCTCCTGAACTCCAGGATCTTAAATAAAAAAATTTCCACTTGGATGTCCAATAAATATGACACAAATATACTCCAAATTGAAATCTTGATTATTCTCCAAAATGTGCTTCACTCACTGTTTCCCATCATAGGTAATAGCAAATCCATCTTTCTAGTTTCTCAGGTCATAGACTCCTTCCAAACTTGACCCCTCTCTTGCTCTCACAACCCACATCCAATCAGGAAATGTCATTGGCTAGACCCTGAAAACACATGTAGAACTGGTAGACTTCTCAACTCCCCTGCCACCAACCTGTGCAATCCATCCTTCTTTGACTAAATTGTTACATGAACCTTGTACCTAATCTCCTACTAACTAGCATACTTACCCCTTTACAGTCTACTCTTAACAAAGCCGTCCAAGGGCAAAATAAAGACATTTACAGTTAAATTAAACTAGGATGAATTACTACCAAGACACCAGCTCTAAAGAAAATCTAAAGAAGGCATTTAAAGTAAAATAATCCAAACAACATTTGTTGTTGTTGTAGGTGCCATGAGTTGATTCTGACTCAGTGACCCTATGTTCAACAGAACGAAACACTTCCTGGTCCTGAGCCATCCTCACAATCCTTGCTATGTTTGAGCCCATTGTTGCAGCCACTGTGTCAATTCATCTCATTGTGGGTCTTCCTTTTTTTCATTGATCCTCTACTTTACCAAGCATAATGTCCTTCGCCAGGGACTGGTCCCTCCTGAAAACATATCCAAAGTACTTGAGATGAAGTCTTGCCATTCTCGTTTCCAAGGAACATTCTGGCAGTACTTCTTCCAAGACAGATTTGTTTGTTCTTTTGGCAATCCATGGTATATTCAACATTTACTGTATACAAAAAGTAGAATTTAATATATCGTTTTAAAAAATAAAGTACCAAAATACTGAAGCTGAAATTTTCTAAAATTCATTTATTGTTTAGGCAAGGAAATAATTTTTTAAAAAAATTCTTTGGACTTTGCCAAGTTAAATACTCTTAGTAAAATTTCAAAGGTAACCACAGAAAAAGAATAGAAACAGAGTGTATAAAATTTAAATAAGTAAAACAAAAAAAATGGGAAAAAAGAAAATGAGTCATTTCTTACAACGGACAAAAAGGAAGAAGAAAAACCACACAAAAACCTGGAACGATGGAAATCAAAGGTAAGAATCTGAAAACAAGTCCAAACACATCAGTAATTATCACATTTAAATTTAACTGTTAAAAGAAAATTTCAAATTTGATTTTTATAAATCCAATTTATGTTGTTTACAGAAAGTATAAAACCAAGGCTCAGAAAGCCGAAGCAAAAAAGAAGGTATATCAAGCAAATAATAATCCAAAAAAAAAAAACTGGAATATCTATATTAATTCCAAGTAAAATAGATTTTAAGCCTCCCCTCAAAAAACTGTAGAAACGTTTACTACAGAACAGTAGAAATGTTATTTACTAAGAAAATATATTTCTAAATGCCTTTGAATTTAGTAAAAACAGACTTAAAATACGTAAAGCAAAAATTGATGGAACAATAAGTAAATCTACCGTCATGTTAGAAGTCCCTGGGTGGTGCAGATGGTTAAATGCTTGACTACTAACAGTAAAGTTGTCAGTTTGAACCCATTCAGAGGCACCTCTGAAGAAAAGCCTGATGATTTTCTTCTGAAAGTTCACAGCCTTGAAAACTGTACGGAACATAATTCTACTCCATATACATGGGATCACCATGGGTTGGAATTGACTTGATGGCAACTAACACATTAACACACACACACACACACCACATAGTGGAAGAAGTCAGTACATCTCTCAACTATTGACTGGTTAAGCAGACAAATAAATCAGCAAAGATAGGGAAGAATTAAATAGCACAGACAAAAAAAAATTGATCTAATGGGCACATTTATAATTTTGCATTTCACTACAGGACACTCATTTTTCTTAAGCACTCATGGAGATTTCCCAAAATTTGATCAAGTATGAGAACATAAAATTAGTCTCAACAAACATTAGAAAGCAGATATCAAAAAGACCATGTACTCTGACCACAAGGCAGTTCTGCTAGAAAATAATAGCAAGGAAAATTTTAAATTCCCAAATATTTGAAAATTAGGAAATTTTCACTTCTAAATAATTGATATGTTAAACAAAATGTCATTAGAGACATTTACACATATAAATGGATGAATAAGAAAAAAAACCTATAAAAACTTGAGAGTACAGTGAAAGCTGTGATTAACAAAATTATAACCTTAAATGATAGCATTAATTTAAAAAAAAAGGAAGGATGAAAATGAATGAGTTGTCCAACTTGAGATGGTGGGCATGGATCAACAAAGAAAATCCAAGTAATTTGAAGGAAGGAAATAATAAACATGTGATCATACATCAAAGAAACAGAAAAACAAGAGTACATTAGAGAGAATCAACAAAATAAAAAATTTATTTATTTGAAGAAAATCTTTGTGATATTGATCAGGAAAAAGAGAAGGTATAAATAAGCAATATTATTGTTAACAGGAAGGCATACAGATACAAGAGACTGAAAAGATAATACAGTATAATCAACAACTACAAAATAAAACCTGTTCCCATCGAGTCAATTTCAACACAAATAAATTTGAAATATTAGAGGAAAAGGACGAATTTCTAGAAAAATTTAACGTATCAAAAACTGACTTAAGAATAAATAGAAAACCTGAATAGTATTATAATTATTATTAAATTAAAGGCAGTGATCAATATCTTCCTAAAAAGAAAACACCATGATCAGGCCATTTTACAGGATAGTTTTACAAACATTTCAAGGGCACATCATTCCAATCTTATATCAAAGACTAAAATAATATATAGTGAATATTTTTCCAATTTAAATAAGCTACAAAAATTAGTGATTAGTTAAAATGAGGGTATTGATTGGGAAGAAACGGGATCCTGAAATCTGGAATGGGGACATATGGACCCCTAAATTCTGTTGAATCACTCCTGCCAACAGAATCAGCATTCTTACTCCCATCTGAAGAGATTACTCTTTGTCTACTAAGCCATCCTTCCTAGTAAAACCATTACCCTTTTTACTCCCACCTAATGAGATTTTTTTTTTTTTTTTACTGGCTGGGGCTGAAGACTCTTCATCTGAAATATTGCCTGAGGCTGTGACTGGGGTGATCCCTGGGGCATCACCTGAGGCAGAAGCCTTACAAGACATTGCTGAATGTCCCCAGGACACACTCCCACCATCTGTTTTTGCTTTTATACTTATAACTAGACTTATGTCCCAATGAGCCCCAAGAGATAAAGTAAAAAGTGTGATCCAGGAGGAGGTACATTACACTCCAAAAGAACTGCTTAATTTTTCTAATATACACAAACAGAAACCTGGGGAATATGTGTGGGAATGGCTCTAAGGGTGTGGAATAATGGTGCAAGGAACATAACATTGGATCAGTCTGAGTTTACTGGTATGTGCCCACTAAGCACAGATTCTTCTTTCAATGTTTCATCTTGAGAGGTTAAAAAAGAACCTAATAGTTTTTGGCTGGCTCACTGAAGCATGGATTAAATAGTGGCCTACACTAAATCAAGTTGAAATGCCAGACCTGCCTTGGTATATGCTGTAGAAGAAGGTATCCAAAGGCTTACAGATATTAGCACTTTAGAGTGGTGTCTTAGTCATGCTGCTATTATAGAAATACCACAAATGGATGGCTTTAATGAAGAGAAATTTATTTTCTTACAGTCTAGTAGGCTAGAAGTCCAAATTCACGGCATCAGCTCCAGGGAAAGGCTTTCTCTGTTTATTGGCTCTGCAGGAAGGTCCTTCTCATCAGTCTTCCCCTAGACTAGAAGCTTCTCAGCGCAGGAAACCTGAGTCCAAAGGACACGCTCTGCTCTCAGCAATACTTTCTTGGTGGTATGCCTGATTGCTTCCCTTTCTTTTTACTTTATAAGATAAAAGGTGGTGCAGGCCACACTCCAGGGAAATTCCCTTTACATTGGATCAGGGATGTGACCTCAGTAAGGGTGTCAAAATTCCACCCTGGTCCTCTTTAACATAAAATTACTATCACAAAATGGAGGATAACCACACAATACTGGGAATCATGGCTTAAACAAAGATGACACATATTTTGGTGAGCCACAATTCAATCCATGACAAGTGGATTTATTGGGTTGGACCCACAGACCCGCACGCAGAGTACCCAGAAGAAATACCTTTTACTACAACAGTGAGGAACAAATTTGGGAAGGGATCACCAGCATCCTTGAAGACTGCTGTGATTACTATTTTATGAAAGTCAAATTTGACAGTGGGAACTGCCCTAAAAGAATTAAGACACCTAGCTACAATGGGGCTTATTTGACCCCGTGGTGGTGGGGGACAAGTGGTGGCCCTTAATTAACAAAGACAAGGTGTGCATGGTTGCCATAACGGACAGCAGAGTCAAAGCAATAATCAGAATAGTCTGCCTCATATGGATTTATGGTGTTGGCTACTTAGTCATGGTGTCCCTAGGAGTGCGAGAGGTGAGAAATCTACTAAAATATTTACTTGATCTATACAAAAGAACGAATTCTAGGGCAAGTGAACAGAAGTGTAACATGAATTGAAAGAATAGAGAGTCATGGTCCTTCAATAAATTCCCAGACTTGAGCCAGTATACAAACCCACAATACCTTGAATGGAGGGGAGGCCAGGTCCCCTTGAGGAAGGACCCCACAACACTGCCAAAAATTTAGACTGTTAATCTTTCTCCCAACCTTCCCCAAAGGGATCTATGGCCTTTCACAAGAGTCACTGCTCATTGAGGAAAAGGGAATAATCAAACTTGTTGGGGATTACTGGACTAATTCCAGGAGACCCATAACATCACTTTGGCCCACAAGTCAAGTAAGGGCATATAGAGGTCAGGTTATTAATGGAATCTTAGCTCAGGTCCATCTCACAGTGGGTTCAGTGGGTCCCTGAATTCATCCTGTCATGATCTCCCCAGTTCCAGGATGCATAATTGGAATAGATATACTCAGTAACTGGCAGAAACCCCAGAATGGACCCCTGACATGTGGAATAAGGGCTATTATGGTAGGAAAAGCCAAGTGGAAACCATTAGAACCGCCCCTACATAGGAAAATAGTAAACCAAAAGCAATACTGTATCCTTAGAGGAATTGCAGAGATTAGTGCCGCCATCAAGGTCTTGAAGGATGCAGGGGTGGTGATTCCCACGACATCCCCATTCAGGTAGCCTACTTGGCCTGTGCAAAAAACAAACGGATCTTGCAGAATGACAGTGGATTATCAAAAATTTAACCAGGTGGTGACTCCATTTGCAGCTGCTGTTCCAGATGTGATTTCATTGCTTGAGCAAATCAACACATCTGGTATCTGGTATGCAGCTATTGATCTGGCCAATGTCTTTTTCTCAATTCTGATTTTGTAGGATCATCAGAAGCAGTTTACCTTCAGCTGGTAAGGCCATAAACACAGCTCACAGTCTTACCGCCACGGTACATCAACTCTCTATCACTATGTCATAATTTAGTCACAAAGGCACTTGATTGCTTTTCACTTCCACAAGACGCCACACAGGTCCACTATACTGATGACATTACGCTGATTGAACTTAGTAAGGAAGAAATATCAATGACTCTAGACTTAATGGTAAGGCATTTGTGTGCTAGAGGGTGGGAAAATAATTCAACAAAAACTCAGGCACTTTCCACCTCAGTGAAATTTCTAGGATACAGTGGTGTGGGGCATGTCAAGATATTCCTTGTAAAGTGAAGAATGACTTGTTACATCTTTCCCCTTCTACAATTAAAAAGGAGGAAAAACTCCTGGTGGGCCTCTTTGGATTTTGGAGGCAACATATCCCTCATCTGGGTGTGCTGCTCAGACCTGTACCAAAAGGAACTGGTCAACATTCAACATTAGAGGAGGTGGCATAGGATCAAAAACTGATGGTATTAAAGGAAGAAGTCCAGGCTGTACTGAAGACATTGGTGAAAAACAAGGCTCCAGGAAATGAAGGAATACCAATTGAGATATTTCAACAAAAGTATACATGCTGGAAGTGCTCACTCAACTGTGTCAAGAAATTTGGAAGACAGTTACCTGGCCAATCGACTGGAAGAGATCCATAATTTTTCCCATTCCAAGGAAAGGTGATCAAACAGAATGCAGAAATTATAGAACAATATCGTTAATATCATATGCAAGTACAATTTTGCTGAGGATAATTCAAAAATGGTTGCAGCAGTACTTGGACAGGGAACTGCCAGAAATTCAAGCCAGATTCAGAAAAGAATGTGGAACAAGGGGTATCATTGCTGATGTCAGATGGACCTTGGCTGAAAGCAGAGAATACCGGAAAGATGTTTACCTGTGTTTTGTTGACAGTGCAAAGACATTCGATTGTATGGATCATAACAAATTATGGGTAATATTGTGAAGAATGGTAATCCAAAACACTTAATTGTGCTCATAAGGAGCCTGTACATAGATGAAGAGGCAGTTGTTCAAACAGAACAAGGTGAATACTGGATGGTTTAAAGTCAGAAAAGGTGTGCATCAGGGTGGTATCCTTTTACCATACTTATTCAATCTGTATGCTGAGCAAATAGTCTGGAAGCTAGATGTCATGGATTGAATTGTGTCCCCCCAAAATACGTGTGTCAATTTGCCTGGGCCATGATTCCCAGTATTGTACGATTTTCTACCATTTTGTCATCTGATGTGATTTCCCTATGCATTGTAAATCCTATCACTATGATGTTAATGAGATAGCTTAGCAGCAGTAATATTGATGAGATCTACAAGATTAGATAGTGTCTTAAGCCAATCTCTTTTGAGATATAAAAGAAATGAGCAGAGAGATGCAGGGAACCTCATACCACCAAGAAAGCAGCGCTGGGAGCATAGTGTGTTCTTTGGACCCAAGGTTTCTGTGCAGAGAAACTCCTAATTCAGGGGAAGATTAATGACAAGAACCTTCCTCCAGAGCTGACAGAGAAAGCCTTCTTCTGGAGCTGATGCTCTGAATGGACTTGTAGCCTATTAAACTGTTAGATAATAAACTTCTCTTTGTTAAAAGCATACACTTATGGTACTTCTGTTATAGCAGCCCTAGATGACTAAGACACTGGACTATATGAAGAAGAATGAAGCATCAGGATTGGAGGAAGACTCATTAACAACCTATGATTTGCACATGACACAACCTTGCTTGTAGAAAGCAAGGAAGACTTAAAGCACTCGCTGATGAAGATCAAAGACTACAGCCTTCCACATGGATTACATCTCAGCATAAAGAAAGCAAAATCGTCACAACTCAGGACTATTTATCTAGTAATTTAAAAAGCTTCTGGTTTTGAGTAGGGCCCAAAGCAAGGGAGGGTTCTTCAGCAGTCCTGGCAAGCTGCTTTGTCTCTTTGGTCATATCATCTTACTGATCCTATGGCTTTTGATATTTCAGTGTCAGATAGAGATGCTGTTTAAAGGCTCCAGTTGGTGAATCACAGGACAGATCCTTAGGATTTTGGAACAAACCTCCTCCGCCCTCTGAAAATAACTGCTTTCCTTTTGAGAAATAGCTTTCAGGTTGTTACTAGGTCTTATTAGAGACTGAATGCTTAACTATGGGCCAACAAGTCACTATGCAACCGGAGCTGCCCATCATCAACTGGATGTTGTCTGACCCACAGAGTCGTAAAGTTGGACGTATCCAGCAGCACTCCATCATTAAATGGAGGTGGTATATAAGAGATCAGGCTCCAGCAGGACCTGAAGGCATAAGTAAGTTACATGAGGAAGTGGTCCAAATGCCCATGTTCCCTACTCCTGTCACGTTACCTTCCTTCTCCCAGTCTATACCTATGGCCTCATGGGGAATTCCTTACAATCAGTTGACTGAAGAGAAAACTCATGCCTGGTTTACAGATGATTCTACACAATAAGCAGTCACCATTAGAAAGTGGACAGCAGCAGCACTGCCGCCCCTTTCTGGGACCTCCCCGAAAGACAGTGGTGAAGGGAAATCCTCCCAGTGAGCAGAACTTTGAGCTGTACTTGGAAGGAGAGATGGCCAGATGTGCGACTGTATACTGGTTCATGGGCTGTGGCCAATGGTTTGGCTGTATGGTCAGGGATTTGGAAGGAACATGATTGGAAAATTGGTGACAAGGAGGTATACACAGGGAAGAGCCATTTGGATAGACCCCTCTGAATGGGCAAAAAAGTGAAGATGTTTGTGTCTCATGTGAATGCTAGAGGTCTAGAGGTCTTATTTCCAAAGGGAGGAATGCTCCTACTAGGAAACATCACACTGATTCCATTGAACTGGAAGTTAAGAATTGCACCTGGACACTTTGGGCTTCTCATGCCGCTGAATCAACAGGCAAAGAACTGAGTTACCCCATTGACTGGTGTGATTGACCCTGATTACCAAGGAGAAATCAGATTCATTTTACTTAACGAAGGTAAAGAAAAATATGTCTGGAATACAGGAGACCCCTTAAGGCATCTCTTAGTAGTACCATGCCTTGTGATAAAAGTCAATGGAAAACTACAGCAGCCCAATTCTGACATGACTATTAATAGCCCAAACCTTCAGGAAGGTTTTGGTCACCCTATCAGGCACCAAACTAAGCAAAGAACTGAGGTACTTGCTGAGGCCAAAGGGAATACAGGATGGGTGGTTGTTATGGATTGAATTGTGTCCCCCTAAAATGTGGGTCTACTTGGCTAGGCCACACTTCCCAGTATTGTATCATTATCTACCATTTTGTCATCTGATATAATTTTTCTTGTATGTTGTAAATCCTATCTCTATGATGCTGATGAGGTAGAATTAGTGGCAGTTATGTTAATGAGGCAGGACTCAATCTACAATATTAGGTTGTGTTTTAAGTCTTCTCTTTTGAAATATAAAAGAGAGGAGTGAGCAGAGAGACAGGGAGAACTCATACCACCAAGAAAGTAGCACCAGGAGCAGAGTGCATCCTTTGGACACGGGGTACCTGTGCTTAGAAACGCCTAGATCAAAGGAAGATTGATGACAAGGATATCCCCAGAGCAGACAGAGAGAGAAAGACTTCCCCTGGAGCTGGCACCCTGAATTTGGATTTTTAGCCTTTTTTTAGACTGTGAGACAATAAATTTTTGTTTATTAAAGCCATCCACTTGTTGTACTTCTGTTACAGCAGCTCTAGATAACTAAGACAATGGTGGAAAAAAAAAAGTAGTTCTAAATACTAGTTATGGTTACGTGACCAGTGTCAGAAACAAAGACTGTAACTGTTATGAGTATTTCTTCCTTGTTTTGTTATACGTGTGTGTGTATATATGTACATATATATGTATCTTGTTTTCATCCCTCATTTATTTCATTACTTGTTATAAAATATAATATGTAAATGGCGCTAGTGCTTTTTTGGCTGTATGCATGTTATATATATCATATTGGGCTCAAGTATGACTTTATGATGGCCTTTATTTAGAAATTATGCACAGTTTAAGGAGATGTGTACAGGTGCCATGCTGACAGGGCATGAACTATGATGGTTAAGGTTATGTGTCAATTTGGCTAGGCCATGATTCTCAGTGGTTTTGCAGATACTGTGTAATCATCCTCCACTTTGTGACCTAATGTGACCAGCTAATCAGTTGAAAGGGAGTTTTCTTGCGGATGTGGCCTGCATCCAATATACATATATGGGTGTTCTGGTAAAGCTTTCTCTTTCTCTCTCAATCTTGCACCTGACTCTGGTTCTTGGGATGTGAGCCAGCAGCCTGACAGTTGACGTGCGGATTTTGGGATTCACCAGCTTCCGCAGCCCTGTGAGAAAGTAGCCTGCCATCTGACCTGCTGATTTGGAGTGTGTCAGCTTCTGCAACCCTGTGAGTCAGCAGAAGTCCCCAGCCTAACACCTGATGAACAGATTGGGACTTCCCAGCCTCCACTACTGCATGAGCCGTTTCCTTGAGGTAAATCATTCCATATATATATGTATATGTATACGTATACGTATACGTATATGTATATGTATATATGTTTGAACCCCTGGTGGTACAGTGGCTAAGAGCTCAGGCTGCTAACCAAAAGGTCTGTAGTTTGAATCCACCAGCCTTTCTTTGGAAAACCTATGGGCAGTTCTACTCTATTCTATGGGGTTGCTATCAGTTGGAATTGACTCTATGGCAATTCTTTTTTTTTTGTATATGTATGTATATATACATATTCTTCACTGGTTTTATTCCTAGAGAATCCATCCTAAGACAGCCTGTGATGCCATCAGCTCTGAAAGGAGGAGACAAGGGGTAGAATAACAGTGAAAGTTGGACTCTGGAATTGGGCTTCTTGGGTTTGAATTTTTGACTCCTACTAGCCCTGGTAGGGTAACGGTTAAGTGCTTGGCTGCTAACCGAAAGACTGGAGGTTCGAATCCACCCACTGGCTCCTTGGGACAAAGATCTGGCTAACCACTCCCATAAAGATTACATTCCAGAAAACCCTTTGAGGCACTCCTATTCTGTCACTTGGGGTCACTACAAGTCAGAATTGACTTGACAGTACCTAACAGCAACAACACTTCTACGAGCTCTATGACATCGGGCAAGTTATTCAGTTTCTCTGTGAAATAAAGATATTAACGATCACAGAACTGTTGCAAGGCTTAAACTGAGTAAGGTACTTAATAAAAGTTAATCATTAATACCAATGAAATGTTAGTTTGCAAAGCCATGGATGGCTGCCCTTCCTACTGCTGACTTCTCTTATCGTACCCTCCTCCTTGCCACACTGGGACTAGGGCTAGTACTAGGGCTTTCTTAGTTTCCGAAATGACTAAGTCAGGTACTGCTCTGACATCATTGTATAGGTTCCTTGATGAGGATATTGCCCAAGGCCACAAATCTAGGGCTCTTCCTGGGTGTTAAATGGAGCAAAGAGGGCTATCCTTAAAAAAGTAACCCTGAATCTCTGGGTCTGTGGCAGGCAACTGAGCCCACCATTCTCTTTTCATTCCTTAGTGTTGGAACACAAAATGCTGGGTGTAGATAAACAAATACAAACACTAACGACTTATCATGCATTTTTCGTAGAGTGATATGGAAAGGACCCTAGATTTGATGACACTTGCAATCTGATTTAACTTGCTTAGGAATCGCAGTCTTTTTCTTCAGGAATTTTTCAGACTAGTCGGTATGTTTTTTTCCAATGTCTTTCTGAGCTCCAAAATTTTGAGCTTTAGAAATAAATATATCCTCTGTGGACTTTCACTGGACTGTAATCTTCACATGATAAATGGCAAAAATATTGAAATTCTCAAGGATTTCATTTTGCTTGGATTCACAATAGACTATATCACACACAGACATAATCACGCATCAATTTTCCTTGCACATTTGCCAATTGTCTTAACCAAAGGCTCTGGAAGACTAATAGCAGGTGACAGCAGAATTAGAGGAGTGAGTTTAAGGATAGCCAAATTGAGAATGTCTTCATTTCACCAGTCTCTACCTGATTTAACCAGCAAGATAAACTGTCCAAGTATCTAGATTAAATTATATATTTTTCTTTTAGCTGTTTGAATATAACTAAAGTTCATCTGGTAGATAAAATCTCATAATGTTAGCTAAGATATGACATTTTAAAAGAAGCTTAGATGCTTTCTTAATGAAGACCATAAAAACAAAGAAAGGAATAGAATGAAGGAAATCACCCTAATACATTTTTTAATGTGTGGTATTTCTCATCGTTAGAATGAAGAATAAATTCTGTGTCTCCTTTACACGCAGCCAAATGCGTTATGAAATATTATTTATGTACTTGACAAATTCCCAAGTATAGCATCAGCCTTGCTAAAATACCCATTGGCACATTGCACTTCCAAATTTAGCATTATGGCTGATAGCATTTTTCTTAATCTCTCAAAAAATGACCAGCCAAAATTTCACTGCATACATTTCCAAGGGATCTGATACTTATTTTCCTCTTTTTAGAACTTAAATTTCCTGAGTGTGAAGCCGACAAACTCAGATATAACCTTTAACCTTTTGGGGGTTTTAGAAGAGAAAAAAAATAGACATATGAATACCATCCAATAAGAAAGACCTGGCAATCTGCTCCCGTAAAGATTTGTTGTTGTTGTTGTTAGGTTTTGTCTAGTCGGTTCTCACTCAAAGCAACCCCATACACAATAGAACAAAACATTGCCCAGTCCTGTGCCATCCTCACAATTGTCGCTATGTTTGAGCCCACTGCTGCAGCCACTGTGTCAGTCCATCTCATTGAGGGTCTTCCTCTTTTCTGCTAATCCTCTACTTTACCAGGCATGATGTCCTTCTTCAGGGACTGGTCCCTCCTGATAGCATGTCCAAAGTACATGAGATGAATGCTTCTAAGGAGCATTCTGGATGTACTTCTTCAAGACAGATTTCTTCGTTCTTCCGGCAGTCCATGGTATAGTTAATATTCTTCACTAACGTCATATTTCTAATGCATCAACCCTTCTTCGGTCTTCCTTAATCATTGTCCAGCTTTCACATGCATATGAGGCATTTGGGTCAGGTGTATCTTATTCTTCAAGGTAACCTCTTTGCTTGTTAGTGCTTTAAAGAGCTCTGTTGCAGCAAATTTGCCCAATGAAATAGGTCTTTCGATTTTTTGACTGATGCTTCCATGGGTATTGATTGTGAATCCAAGCAAAATGAAATCCTTGAGAATTTCAATATTTTTGCCATTTATCATGTGAAGATTACAGTCCAGAAAACCCTATAGGGTAGGTCTACTGTGTCACATGGGGTCATTATGAATCAAATATTGATTCAGTGATACCTAGCAACAACCACAATTTAAATAAGTAAACAACTCAGAGGGATTAAAATGAAATTAAGTTTAACTTGAGAAAAATTAAATATGGATATCTAGACATAATAACAACTTAGAAACTAAAATATTATCATTAATTTTATGCAACAATAGCCACCACTTCCTTACAATCTCTCCTACTCTTAAATTTTTTATGAAGACGAATGAGGACTAGAGATAAGTATTTGAACAGCATAAATTTAAGGGATACTCTTTAGAATAAAACCATCAGGAAGCAACTGAACATTAATATTAAAGCACTTGTTAATATTCTCTGTGGTGGAAACTAAGTTGATACTGCTTAATGTGATTGCAGAGTAAATTTTAAAAGTAAATTTTATCATGTGAGACTTAAAAAAAAAACAAAAACCCATGAGTAGAGGAATCCATTGACATTTGAATGTCAGCCTCTTAGTTCTTCCAATTGAATCCAAACTTTATTTTGGCTCTCTGTTTCCATTTCAGCATCTACACTATCATGCTCTTTTTCTTTTTTTTTTTTTTAATAATAACCTAATGCTGTGCCAAGAAGCAAGGGCAATGCCAAACCTAGAAAAATCCATAAAATCAAGTTTAGGAAAGAAACGAATTGCTTATGTCCGAAGCCATTTGAGGAGTAGTAATTAAAAACAATCACAACGAAATCTTCTGCTGCCTTGCTCGTAAGATCTAGAATACCCTGAAGTCAATGTGGCCAAGAAATGAACAGTTTATAGCTGAAAATCACAACCTTTATCTTCATCTCCATTTACAAGTAAATACTTCTGTATGGCCTGAGCTAGTGTTTTCCAACCTAAGCTTGGTACTTGGGGCACTCATGGATCACTAAGGTGATTTTAGGTGGCCCAGTCAGGGACACATCAAAATCATTGGCTATATGCAAACCACCGACTGGCACTTTCCCTTCACAGTACAATTCCAAGAGGGCATCTGAACATCTGGTGTCATGAGGCAATGTTCCTAGTACCTATCTCTGACCCTAAGGCAATTTATTAAGACTTTGGGGGCTTTATTATCACCAGGGAGAATAATAATGCTCTGGATTACAACCCCAAAGCAAATTAAAAAAAAATTCTTACTTGGGTGTGTGAAGAATACACACACTTTCCTTAACCACAGAATTCTAAAAAATGTTCACTCGCTCTTGAAATTTGTTCAATTTTTATCTTCACATAGCCTGTTGATTCATTGAATGTATATTATGTGCCAAGTACTACACTAAATGCTTAATATTAGGTACTTCATTTCAATTCTTACAGTAATCTTCTTTCATGTTAAGGAAAATCTGGGCTTCAGAGTAGTTAACCTGTATGTTCGAATTCCCATAACTAGTAAGTAGTGGAATCGAGACTCCAAACCAACCTAATGTGATTCCAAAAATATTGTGAAGCATCTCCTGTTGCAACTGGTTTATAGCAAAAAGTGAGACCTTCTCTGTACTGTCTTCAACTGGCTGTTGTTGTTGTTATTAGTTGCCACTGAGTTGATTCTGACTCATGGAGAGCCTATATGTGTCGTAGTAGAACTGCTATATAGGGTTTTCAAGGCTGCGATCCAGCAGATCACCAGGCCTGCCTTCCAAGGTGCCTCTGGGCGCGTTTGAACCACCAACATTTTGCCTGGTTATCTGAGAGCTTAACCATTTTCACCACCCAGGGACTCCTTTTCAATTGGCATACGTTATTAATTAGTTTAGCCTACACGATAATTTCTTGGTATGAGTAATTTAATTGCACAATACTAGTGCCCTAATCATCTGCCTGATAAAAAATTACTAATCAATATTTATCATTCCTGGTGGAGGCTTGATGGCATCCTAGGACGGTGATGTCACGTGTGCAAAGCTGGTAAATGAAAGCTCTCCATCTATAGGGCAAAGCTCAGAGCTCTTGCAAATAACCTAAGCCTTACCATGTGCAGCCCTGAACTATGACTGAAAACAATTAGTTTGCCTTTCTGATCAGCTCAGACCTACTTCTTTATGACTTATCTCTTAGCTGCTTTGTCCTGAGGCTCTCAATATAAAACACATGTGCTAAAAATATTTTTGATGGACTCATTCTTAGAAAAACTAGCTCTTAGCAACAATCAGACTCTCACTTTCAATATACTTCATGCTCTCTACTTCCGTTCCTATGTTCTCTTCCATCTTTAACTCCAGTTATGTAACAACTTCATAGAGAACTTGAAAGAACCAAGATTCCTATAGTAGCAGGTGGATGTAGGCGAGTGTGTTGTACCTTAGTGTTACTGTCCAGGCCTACTTTAGAAGCACTCCAATGAATATTAAAAAAATTATATGCATAGTATTAACTCCGTTTCACATAACCCATTGCGGTAGGGTCGATTCCGACTCGTATCAACCCTACAGAACAGAGTAAAACTGCCCCATAGGGTTTTCAAGGAGCCCTGGTGAATTCCAACTGCCGACATTTTGGTTAGCAGCTGTGGCAGTTTTTATGAATAGAGTTTTTTTTTTATTGTGCTGTAAGTGAAAGTTTACAAATCAGGTCAGTCTGTCATACAAAAATTTATATATACCTTGCTATACACTCCTAATTGCTCTCCCTTTGATGAGTTAGCACAGTACTTCCCTTCACTCTCTCTCCTCGTGTCCATTCGGGTAGCTTCTGCTCCCCTCTGCCCTCTCATCTCCCCTCCAGACAGGAGATGCCAACATAGTCTCATGTGACCACTTGATCCAGGAAGCTCATTCTTCACCAGTATCATTTTCTATCCCCTATGCCAGTCCAATCCCTATCTGAAGGGTTGGGTTTGGGAATAGTTCCTGCCCTGGGCTAACAGAAGGTCTGGGGTCCATGGCCCCTGGGGTCGCTCCAGTCCTAGTCTGGCCATTAAGTCTGGTCTTTTTACGAGAATTTGGGGTCTACATCCCACTGCTCTCCTGCTCCCTCAGGGTTTCTCTGTTGGGTTCCCTGTCAGGGCAGTCATCAGTTGTGGACAGGTACCATCTAGCTCTTCTGGTCTCAGGCTGATGTAGTCTCTGGTTTATGTGGTTCTTCCTGTCTCTTAGGCTCATAATTATTTTATGTCTTTGGTGTTCTTCATTCTTCCTTGTTTTAGGTGGGTTGAGACCAATTGATGCATCTTAGACGGCTGCTTGCTAGCGTTTAAGATCCCAGATGCCACTATGAGTAGAGTTTTTATGAGGCACTAAAGGTCGGTGCTAACCAAAAGGTTGGCAGTTTGAATCTACCAGTTGCTCTTTGGAAACCCTATGGAACAGTTCTACTGTGTCCTATAGGGTTGCTATGAGTTGGAATCCACTCGATGGTACCGGGTTTGGTTTTTTGGTTTCTAAGCATATTTCAAAGAGCCCTGGTGATACAGTGGTTAAGAACTCAGCTGCTAATCGAAAGGTCAGCAGTTCGAACCCACCAGCTGCTCTGTGGGAGAAAGATGTGGCAGTCTGCTTCCATAAAGATTACAGCCTTGGAAACCCTATAGGGCAGTTCTACTCTGCCCTATAGGGCAGTTCTACTCTGCCCTATAGGGCAGTTCTACTCTGTCCTATAGGGTATCTATGAGTCAGAATTGACTCAATGGTAATGGGTTTGTTTTTTTTTAAGTGTAGATTTCACTGTGACTATTACTGTATTTGTTTCTCTTTCTTGCACCACGCAGTAATACTAAGGTTCTTGAAAACAGACTGAGCTGGGTGATTTGATTATAAAATAACAAGAGATTGTGTTACATTTTGTATTTCTAAAACTCTTGGGATTTCTAGAGTGACCACTTCATTGTTTCCAATGCTTCATAAAACATAAGAGTAACATTTCTCTTTCCCCACCATCCATTTCTGGACACCTATCCTTTCAACATCCTAATTTCCGGAACATTTTTTTCTCTTTCTCTGCCAACTTTAGAAGTCAAGGATAGTACAAAAACATTCAATTGGGCCGCTGCCAGTGAATTGGGCTGCTAGGGATGTTCTGCCACTTGCGGTGTTTATGGAGCATCACTGTGGCCTGGAGCTGTCACCCACTTTAGAGGGCACAGAAAATATTTTTTCATTATGCACCCGCATGACGCTAATTGTGCAAACTTAAGGTTCCCAGGACAGGAACTCTTTTTTAACTTTGTTCTAAAAACAACGGTAAAAAAAGAATTTATCTACATGCTAGCATTCTGGTTCTTTGAGGGGAAATTTTGTGCTCTGTTTTGTCGCTGCTGTTTACCTTTAAAGCTAATTTGAAGTAGCATAGACAATATCTAATAATCAGCTCCTTTTTTTTTTTTTTTTTTTTTAATGGGGCTAATTCGGAAACCCTGGTGGCTTAGTAGTTAAGTGCTACGGCTATTAGCCAAAAGGCTGGCAGTTCAAATCTACCAGGCACTCCTTGGAAACTCTATGGGGCAGTTCTACTCCGTCCTATAGGGTCGTTATGAGTCGGAATTGACTTGACGGCAATGGGTTTGGTTTTTGGGTATAGGGCTAATTCAATTTATAGAAATCATTCATATATGTGTGTGTGTATATATGTATCTGTGTGTGTTTACATAAATTGCTTTTTTATAAAACCTCATAAGTTATACAACAATGTACAAAATATTCCTTTAATAAGGAACTTGTTTTTAGAAGGCCATTATGTAAATCTGGGCAAAATCTATGCCTTTTGATTCATTTGTTGCATATTAATAAAAGATGTTCAATTGATATTTGAATATTTGTTGATGGTCAGGATAATTGCGAATGCATTTGGTGCCAAAGAAATCCCAGTGAAGTGTGGTTGGTTCCCAAAACACTACATATCTGGCTCCAGTTTAAAATAAGCGTGGTTAGCTTTATTGAGGGGACTAGACAGAGGTCACTGGAAGAGTCAGCCAGAATTTGGATGTGGAATACCGCTGGCTCCCAGCCCTGTTTCTAGTAACTACCCCAGCCTGTTTTTCCCAGGAGAACAAATGTACACTTGATAGCTGAGCAGGTGGCATGAGATGCAGTAATAAACAGCTCCTTTCCTGTAAGGGAGCCAGTGGAATAGGTTTATGGATTCACAAGCTTTCCTGTGGGGAAACCATTACCTCTAGTTAAAATTGTAACTGAAAACATCAGTCTCTATCCTTTTCTCTGTAATCCTACTCATGCACATCCCCAAATCCCTCAGCACAGCTCCCTCCCTCGATCATTTGAGTCTATGTACAACCAGCTTCTGGTCTGAAAGATAGCACAGGGGAACAACCAAAATGATTCAGTTTGCCTGTGCGTGATGAAGAGTGGCTGTGGATATAGTCCACCTGCAAATTAAAGCTGGGGAAAAGAGGCCAGTTGTGGTTCCATGGGTCTCTTTCCCTAATTTTCATGTGTTTACTTCCTCTGTTCTCCATAGCTTTGGAATTCCAAACCATTAAATGAAATTAAGACCCAGGCTCATTATTTAGAGCCAAAAGGTTACAATCAACTCCCCTCCAACAATCAACCAATATCCTTTCGTTTACTTGAAATATAACAGGAAAACACTACCTTGTGCCTAAATGATTTGGAAACTTGTTTTCACAAACTTTGTTGAATTTTCCTAATTAATCAGAAGTCTTTGGCACAAAGAGTCAAACTGTCGAGGCCCGAGACACAGGGCTGGCAGAGAATTTGCCAGCAGAAGCTGTCTTTTGTGCAATCTCTGTACTACCTGGCACAAAAAGTCCTTAGTAAATCTTGATTATGATTACAACACAATGGTTAATTAGCAGGGCTTTTCTTTGTCCTTACAAACTTCTTTAGACTCTTTGACATTAACGAATTGAGGAATGAATTTGCCTACAGTTGTATGCACAAAAAAGAGAACAAGTTTTAATTGTTTTTCAAAGGATATCCCTTGTGCTGACAGTATTCTATGGCGTGAGCCCCATAGTACCAAAGCCAAAGGCCCACGCCAGCCAAGGAAAACGCTGACCCCACTGGACTTGAGTAGGTCAAGGAGTTTTATGGTGAATGGAGCCTGACTGTAAAGTTAATCTCTTATTTATGTTACACTGTGAAATCCCACTGAAGAGTAATAGCAGCCTCAAACTGTCAGGAAGTTAAAAAGAATTAACAGCAAAATTAAAAAAAAAAAAGTCTTAGACTACCTTTTTGTTTTGACAGTTGGTGGTATAAATTTGATGGAGAGTTCATTTGTTAAAAATATATATATATAAGTCTAATTGAATGCATATCCTTTAGAATAACATTTATATGGAAACTAGAATATTCTAAATTATGGAACTATTGAACGTAGTAAACTCAGATAACACATATTTTAAAAAACTGATGATTAAATAATCACCTTAACTGGGTAACGTTCATAATGTCCCAGAAAGGTTAGGATTTTTTGTTTAAAGCTTGATGAGATTAAAGTTGGCAAGAAGTACGTTCGAAAATGGTTTTCTAGTTTAGGGAAGTTTCTTTACAGATGTTGTCCGTGTGGACAGTGTAAAAGGGACCACTTCAGTGTATTGTGCAATATCAGGTTAGATGAGAAACAATTTCCAGGGAGGATTTAGTCACTGGAATAAGTCACCAAAAGTAAACTCTAAAATCTTTTTCTCTAGGGGTCTTTAAAAGCATGATATATTTCATCTCCTCAGGACAGTGTTGTACTCGAAGATGGATTATCACACTGCATGATTCCAAGGAGAATATAAATTTCCCTGACTATGAGTCAGGTTTTAATTAATTCAAAAATACTTAAGATGGGAAAAACCATTAGTTACATTCCAATGGAGAAAATTAAGCAAAAATTTACAGGAGCACTCATTGAGTCACACAAAATAAACATTTCCCGACAAACATGTTGCTGCTGCAGGCTCTATAAAATTCTTGGCTTAGATTCTGACTCTTTCTCTACGTGAACATAATAGTCCATGAACTCATATTTGGAATCCCAAGCAATTACACAACGTATTCAATCTTGCCATGATCAGCAATATTTCTTGTTGTCGACTGTGGTTTGTTTGTGAAAAATAGTGGTCATCTATCATACTAGAAAAGGCCCCAGAAAATGAGATTAGATATTAAAGTTGTCATGAGACAATTTGTAGAATTATTTCATCAGTGAGAAGATTGTTCACTAATGAATGAAGACAGGTTTAACTCCTGTAGTATAATTTTATACTAATCTCAGAAATGCAATTCAGTCTTCTGGAGGATTTATGTACCAACAGCCACACCACTGTTTCCTCATGAAACAGATCAAAACAGCTCACAGATATATTCCCCCTTGCTCTATACATCTCTGAAACAAGTAGATATGTGTGACAGAGAAGATATTGTAGAAAAAAACAAGAGAAAAAAGGGATAAAGACAGAAGCTTAAGCACGCATGCATGAAGTGAAGGGAAAATAAGAGAATGCCAATTGAACAGATGGTAAAGGAATGGTCCCAGCAGTGCAAATAGAGCCAAAACATTATGATGCCGCATGAACCAAGGGAGGAAAAGTTTCAGTACAGACAGGGGTGCACACCTGAGTCAAGGGCTGAAAGAAGCCAAGATGAGGACTGTGAAAGGCCATGGGAGTTAACAACAACAACAACGACGACAAAACCAAAAACCAAACCCATTGCTGTCCAGTCGATTCTGACTCATGGCGACCCTATAGGACAGAGTAGAACTGCCCCATAGAGTTTCCAAGGAGTGCCTGGTGGACTCAAACTTCCAACCTTTTGGTTAGCAGCCATAGCACTTAACGACTACACCACCAGGGTTTCCTGAGAGTTTACAGTTAGGGCATTCTCGGGACCTTCATGATTAGAGACTGCAGTGAATAGGAGAGGATAGGGAGAGACGACAAGTGAGGAAGTGACCATAGCAGTAAAAAAAAAAAAAAAAAAGCAGTAAGTGAGGTATTTTGCTAGATTACTTGTAGTTGGTTGCAGACAGTGGAAGCGTTCATTAGGAGAAGTAGAACCAGAAGAATAATGGATGCTAATCCAAAATAGAAAGGAAAACACTGCACAATAAACCAAAAACCAAACCCATTGGTGTCAAGTCTATTCGGACTCATAGTAACCCTATAGGACAGAGAAGAACTGCCCCATAGGGTTTCCAAGGAGCGGCTGCTGGATTCAAACAGCTGACCCTCCAGTTAGCAGTCAAGCTTTTAACCGCTGCACCCACCAGGGCTCCAACACTGCTCAATAGGAAGGTTTAGGACAAGCTCTCTTTCTTCTTACTCTACCCTGAGCTCCAGAGGTGTAACTAATTGTGTTTTTCTTCCTGAAAGTGCTTATGGTATGATTTTAAATAGCATTCATATTTTCCTAGTGTGATTTTATATTATTGATCATTTTTCTAAATTCAAACATAAACCACATGAACTTCTATGTTATACAGCTTTTGCTAGGTTTCGCTGAGGTAATGAACAAGCCTCAAATGTCAATGGCGTCTAGCAACAAAAACTTAATTCTTATCTATGTTACATGTGACCTCCACACGTGTTCTTATTTGGGGATCCAGAATGACTGACCTGGACATGCTGCACTCATGGAAGGAAGAGAGCAGTGGCAGAGCCTCAAAGTGGTTAAGCTTCTGCTCCGATATAGCAGACATCACTTCTCTCCACCCTTCAAGGCAAGCCACAGCCCAAGAGGGTAGTGCGAAAAATACAATCCTTTGACAGGGAGAGTTGTGAACACTTGGTCACAATGCAACCTATCAAGCCTGTTGAAATTTTGAGAAGTACAACAAGGCATAGAGAGAAAATTGAACTATCTGTACCCTTCCGATCAGTTTTCAGATAGAACCATAACGTACGTATACTTTGTATCTTCATTTAAATTAATGCTACCTTATAAGTTCTCCTGCCTGTCACTTAGTACTCTTTAAAATGTGATTTTAAAGGTTGTGCATTATTCCATTGTCTGGACATACGTGCTTTTTCTTTTTTTGTGTACAACAACAACAACAAAAAAACAAACCTGTTGCCGTCAATTCCAACTCTTAGCGACCCCGTAGGGCAGAATAGAACTGCCCCATAGGGTTTCCAAGGAATGCCTGGTGGATTCGAACTACTGATCTTGTGGTTAGCAGCTGAGCTCTTAACCACCGCACCCCCTGTACTATTATTCATTAGTTTAGGATACATTTTGTAAGCTATTTTCTTCTGCACACTTTGAGGCCTGTTAATAAACTAAAACAAATGCCACACCTTTAAAAATGAGTGTTTTAGTCTCTCTTCTTGAAGAATTAATACTCTAGAAAAATAAGGCCCATTTTTATTTTCGGTTCCATCTAAACGCTTGCATGTACAATGAAAGGAATGCTCAGGAGCACTGATTTATTTTTGGTGTTTTCTCCCCCATGTGATTTGATTCACAGTGCAGTTTTCCCTGGTTACCAATTAACTCTCTTTTTAAGCCATAAGAATTCCTTTTCAATCTATTGCAAGACAGCAGTTCAAGCACTCCCCGTTTCAAAATGTTAAGGATATACAATAGAAGTTTTAAATCAGAAGTCACGTGAGTTCCACATAGTCATCTGCAATCCAAAGAAATAAGTATTTTAGTGGCATAGTTGAGACTTGTTTACCTACCCATTACCAGTCCCCTCTCCCCCCCTTTTTTTTCTGATGGTCACCCCTCCCAGAATTGTCCAGGTGCATCAGGGAATGCTGGTTCCACTCTGCTCTACAAGGGGGCCTGGTGTTTTCTAAGGATAATCTCAATCTCTGGCAGTGACTGACTCAGAGATGGGCACTTTGCTCACCTCCATCAATAAGATGAGATAGATGCCTGCTTTCTAATACATGTTCTCTCTCTCCTAGTGGAGAGCCACATGTAAAGCCATTCCTCTCTTCCTCCTGACATTTTCATGTCCAGAAGTGACACCTGGAACAGCTGTAGCCATCTTCCCAGCCCTTTAGGAGGAAGCTAAAGGTGAGGATTGTCAGACATGAGGTGTGGAAAGACCCTGGATCCTGGATGACCTTGGTGAGCACTGAATCAACTGTCCTGCTTGAAAATCTGCCCGACCTCTTGGCATTATATAAGTCGGCATTTTCTTATTGTTTACAGAGTTCAAGCGGGGCTTTAGGATACTCATAGAAAAAGACATTCTGACTGATACAAGGCAGGTAGAGATGCAAGAGTAAGCTCAGACTCAACCAAGGAGTCAAAATCATCATGGGATTTCTAAAATATAGTTCTCTCTGACATTCACACATGTATGCACGGCACAAATCTATATATGACTTTTGCTCGGTTGCTGAAAGGTCTCTGTCATGCTCACACATGCTGTAACTAATACAACAGGGGGCAAGTCAAATTTTTAATTTAAACCTTAAAATGAAAAAGAATGGGCCGGGGGATTTAATTTTATATTGTAAATTCAGTTACTTTAAAATAAATAAATTCCAGCTCGTAGACTTGCAAATTAATTCCCAGGCATGTGCACAATTTGTGTCTGCAACAATTCATAACCTAAAGAATTTTATTTACGAGAATCTGAGAATCACTGCCTTTTAGACTGAGGAAGAATATTTCAGAGTAAATGCTACCCACAACTTTAAACTAAACCTTAAACTAGGATAATACTCCTCCCTGAAAATTTTCTCATTTTTTCATAAATCTGTTGAAAGGTATTATTCAACCAGTAATGACGTTAACTCAAAATATACAGGTGAGCCATGGTCTTTGAGATAAATATATTTTAAAAAGTCGAATGTTATGCGATGAAAGAGGGTATTCCTGCTGCTCATGGATTGGAGTCAAAAGCAGGAAAATTTGCTGTGCTCAACTGGGTGAAGTCGCAGGATTCACTTGTTTGTTGAACACTAGCGAAGATTCTCCTTGAAACTCAAGTTCTTGCTGCCCTCTGTCCCAGTCCCCTGTAAAAAAAGAAAGAATAAAGCATAGTGTCATTTACTGTGTTTCCAAAAGGGCAATTAAGTAGAGCTACATCGAAGGATTAGTCATATAATCAACTGATGTGCAATACAAACGACCTGACATTCTTTGTGAAGAAAGATGTATGAAGAACTTAGATTGGTGAAAACCACAGATAATATGAAATCTGTTTTCCAGCACTGGCTTTCAAGTCCTTAAGCCTCTCCTTCAAGTTTTGGACAGATGGCAAAATTCATTGATTTGAACTGAGTTTCACAGGTTTGCTTTCAATCCTCTAGAGCTCAAGGAGGTACAAATGAGAACAATCAGTGAAAAGTGACTAGGCAAATATTTCTAAGTTAGACAGCTCGTGTGGATTGAGTTATGTCCCCCAAAAATATGAGTTGGAATTCTAATTTCTATACCTATGGATGCAATCCCATTTGGAATAGGATTTCTTTCTTATGTTAATAAGGCCATATCAGTGGGGGTGTGTCTTAAAGCTAATCACATTTGAGATATAAAAAGAGCAGATTAGACACAAGGGTGAGGAAACACAAACGGGGGAAAGATAGAGGCCGTGTAGACCTCCAAGGAACTGAGGAACTCCAAGAATGCTAGAGAAAATGAGACAAGGATTTTTCCCCAGGTGGACAGAAAGAGAGAGAGACTTCCCCTAGAGCCGTCGCTCTGAATTTGGACTTCTAGTCTCCTAAACGGCAGTGGGTTGGGTTTAAACTGTGAGAAAATAAATTTGTTAAAGCCACCCACTTGTGGTACTTCTGTTACAGCAGCACTTGGAAATTAAGACAACAACAAAGTTCTGCAAAATTAATCCCTCACTAGAAAAAAAATTTAAGCCTACCCAATCTTCCTCATTTACATATGGAATCAAAATTTTTTAATTTTTCACTTCACTTAAGCTTTCTCATTGCATATATAAACGTGTTACAGACAAAGACTGGAATACAGAATCTCATTTCCATGAACATTTCAGATTGAAGATAAAAAACTTTTATTTTTATTATTTTTAACCTCTGGCCATTGCAATGTAAAATCTAGAGAAGGAAGTTGAAGAATAAAATTTTCGTTTTCCACATGGCGTATATGTACGTTATTTAAAATTTTTTTTTAAAAAACCATTTGGTAACTATTTGCATATAAAAATGAATTATCCAGGGACTTAGATTAATTTCCAGGTTTTTATTGTCCTCAGATCCTTGATAGAGGCAGAAGAGAATTTCCTTCAGAGGAAAACATTCCCAGTTTACATAAGCCTACAAATTAAAATTAAAAGAATCTAAATTCAGAATAAAAGTATCACCGAGCATAGAAAGAAATAAGAAATAAGCCATCCAGGAGATTTAGAAAACAATGGACTTTGACCCTTAAGGACTTCAGATATCAAAATAGCCAGATACAGAAACTGTATTAGCTATTGGTGCAAGGGGTTAATGTGCCAGGTTGTTGCCTGAAAAGATGAGGTTCAAGTTCACCCAGAAGTGCTCTGGAAGAAAAACCTGGGAATCTACTTCTGAAAAAACGAACATTGAAAACCCTACGGAGGACGGTTCTATTCTGACACATTTGGGGTTATCCTGAGTTGGAATCAAGTTGACAGCAACTGGTAAACTGTTATATATTAATTTTCTATTACTGCTGTAAAAAATTACCACAAACTTCAGGGACTTGAAACAACACAGATGTGTTATCTTGCAGTTCTGGGGGCCAGGGGTCCCAAAATTCAAGGTGTCTACAGGGTTGCGTTCCTTTATGGAGTCTCTAAAGGTGAATCTATTTCCTTGCTTTTTCCAGTTTCTAGAGGCCACCCGCATTCCTTGGATCACGATCACCTTCCTTCATCTTCAAAGCCAGAAATACTGTATCTCTCTGATCCCACTTCCATTGACGTATCTCTTTGTCTGACCTGCTCCTTCTGCTTCCAATTTCCACTTTAGCACAAGCGGTTAAGTGCCCAACTACTAACTGAAACTTTGGCTATTCAAACTCGCTCAGAGGTGTTGTGGAAGAAATGTCTGGCAATATGCTTCCAAAAGGTCAGTTTTGAAAACCCTAAGGAGTGCAGTTCTACTTTGCTACACTTGGGGTCACCATGAGTTGAAATCAACTATGGGGCAAGAGGTTTGGTTTTTTGTTATGATTTCTTTGGGCCTAATTGGATAATCCATGATACTCTCCCTATCTACTGATTATTGAATTTAATTCTGCCTGCAACCTTAATTCCCCTTTGTTGTGTACCCTAATATATTCACAGTTTCCAGGGATAAGGATGTGAACATCCTTGTGGTTCATTATTCTGTCTACTACAACCTATATCACAAACACTTAAGAAAATAAAACATTACCATAAATATGAGTAAGCACTACACCATCATCAGTAATGGTCAGAACTAAACCAAACCAAATCCACAGCCATCGAGTTGATGTCAACTTGTAGCGACCCTATAGGACAGAGTAGAATTGTCCCATAAGTTTTCCAAGGCTGTAAGTGTTTATGGAAGCAGACGATCACATCTTTCTCCTGTGGAGCCTCTGGTGGTTTCAAACAGCCAGTGCTTTAACCACTGCGCCACCAGAGCTCCAGTTGTTAGAAATACTTTTAAAATGACAAGGTTACAATTTCATTTAATTTTTGAAATGAAAAATACAATTTTTGAAATAAAAAAAATTATCCATAAATGAGTTGAATTGCTTTTTAGACATAGCTGAGCAAATAATTGGTGAATGGAATATGTATCTGATAAAATACCCAGGATATAGCACAGTAGTATAAAAAGAAATAGAAATATAATAAAAGAAGTTAAGATATGTGGAAAATAGAATGAGAAGCTCCAAGTTACGTGTAATTGGAAGCATATGGTGAATCATATGGTCTACTATGCCAGGAATGACAAATTCAAGAGGAATGACATCACATTCATTGTAAAAAGGCCATTTCAAGATCTATCCTGAAGTACAATTTTATCAGGGATAGAATAATATCCATATGCCTGGAAGAAATATCAGTTAATACACTATTATTCAAATTTACGCATCGATTAATAATGCCAAAAATGAAGAATTTGAAGATTTTTACCAGCTTCTGCAGTCTGAAATTGATCAAACATGCTATCAATTCTGCAGTCTGAAATTGATCAAACATGCTATCAAGTAGTATCGATAGTTACTGGTGATTAGAATGCAAAAGCTGGAAACAAAAAAAGGATCAGTAATTGGAAAACATGGGCTCGGTAATAGAAATGATGCTAAAGATTACATGATAGATTTCTGCAAAACCAATGGCTTATTCATTGGAAATACCTTTTTTTCAGCAACATAAACGGCAACTGTACACTTGGAGCTTGCCAGAAGGAATACGCAGGACTCAAATTGACTCAAATTTCCACATCTGTGGAAAGAGGCAATGGAGAAGCTCAATATCATCCATCAGAACAAGGCCAGGGGCTGACTGTGGAACAGACTATCAATTGCTGTTATGGAAGTTCAAGTTGAAGCTGAAGAAAATTAAAACAAGTCCACGAGAGCCATCTCAGTAGATTTGATGGATTGAACACTAATGATCGAAAACCAGAGGAGTTGTGAGATGACATTGAAGACACCATACATGAAGAAGCAAGAGGTCATTAAAAAGACCAAAATGGATGTCAGAAGGGAGTCTGAAACTTGCTCTTGAATATAGAGCAGCCAAAGCAAATGGAAGAAATGATGATGTGAAAGAGCAAAAAGAAGATTTCAAAGTAAAATATTATAATAAAATGTGCAAAGACCTGGAGTTAGAAAAACAAAAGGGAAGAACACACTTGGCATTTCTCAAGTAGAAAAAACTGAATAAAAAATTGTAGAATCATCAGAGAAGATGGAAGGAATACACAGAGTCACTGGACCAAAAGAATTGGTAGACATTCAACCATTTCAGAAGGTAGCAAGAACCGATGATTATGAAGGATGAAGTCCAAGCTTCACTGATAGCACTGGTGAAAAACAAGGCTCCAGGAATTGACAGAATATCAACTGAGATGTTTCAACAAACGGATGCAATGCTGGAAGTGCTCACTCATCTATGCCAGGAAATTTAGAAGACAGCTCCCTGGCCAACTGACTGGAAAAGATTCGTATTTGTGCCCATTCCAAAGAAAGGCGATCCAACAGAACGTCAAAATTATCAAACAATGTCATTAACATCACACTCAAGTAAAATTTTGCTGAAGATATTCAAAAAAGTTTGCAACAATATACCAATAGAGAACTTCCAGAAATTCAAGCCAGATTCAGAAGAGGACGTGGAAGGAGGGATATCATTGCTGATGTCAGATGGATTATGTCAGAAAGAAGAGAACACCAGAAAAATGTTTACCTGTGTTTTATTGACTATGGAAAGGCATTCGACTGTGTGGATCATAATAAATTATGAATAACATTGAGAAGAATGGGAATTCCAGAACATTTAACTGTGCTCGTGTGGCTCCTATACATAGACCAAAAAGCAGTTGTTCAAACAGAACAAGGAGATACTGCATGATTTAAAGTCAGGAACGGCGTGTGCAGGGTTTTATCTTTTACCATACTTACTCAATTTGTATAAAAAAGAAAATTTGTATACTGAGCAAATAATCTGAAAAGCTGGACTATATGAAGAAGAATGCAGCATCAGGATTGAAGAAAGACTCATTAACAACCTGTGATATGCAGATGGCATAACTTTGCTGAAAGTAAAGAGGATTTCAAGCATTTACTCATGAAGATCGAAGGCTATAGCCTTCAGTATGGATTACACTTCGACTAGAAGAAAACAAAAATCCTCACAATTGGACCAATAACCAACATCATGATAAATGGAGAAAATATTGAAGTTGTTAAGGATTTTATTTTACTTGGGTCCATAATCAATGCCCATGGAAATGGTAGTCAAGAAATCAAATGGGGCAAATATGCTGCAAAAGACCTCTTTAAAATGTTGAAAAGAGGCATTACCTTGAGGTCTGAGGTGGGCCTGACCCAAGTTATTGTATTTTCAACCACCTTATATGCACGTGAAAGCTGGACAATGAGATAAGAAAGGCTGAAGAAGAGTTAATGCCTTTGAATTATGGTGCTGGTGAAGAATTTTGAATATACTATGGACTGCCAGAAGAACAAATAAATGTGTCTTGGAAAAAGTACAGCCAGAATGCTTTCTTGAAGGAAGAATGGCGAGACTTCATCTGATGTACTTTGGACCACTCCCTGGAGAAGGACATCATGCTCGGTAAAGTAGACAGTCACATAAAAAACCTGAAGACCCTCAACAAGATAGATAGACACAGTGGCTTCAACAACAGGCTCAAACATAGCAATAATTGTGAGAATGGTGCAGGACCAGGGAGTACCTCTTTCTGTTGTGTATGGGTTCATTATGAGTCGGAACTGACTTGATGACACCTATCAACAAAAACAACAGCACAGAGGAACAAAAAGAAAATAGGAAATATAATAAAAGAAGTTAAGATATGTAGAGGATAGAATAAGAAGCTTCAAGATATGTGTTGTTGGAAGCCAAGAAGGACAAAATAGAGATAATGGAGGGGAGGAAATATGTAAATAGATAGCAGTGGAACATTTTGCAAAGTAAATGAGAATTCTGAATTTGAAAATCCCTAGAATTATAAATAAAAAGAAAACATATTTAGGTGTGTTTTGGTAAAATTGCAGAACACCAAAATCAAAGAAAAACACTTAAAAGCATCAAAAAAGAAAAAAGACTTATCACCTAATGAGGACTAATAAAATTTGATTAACATGGGAAAGCTCAACTTCAAGTGCTGAGCTAATGTAACTGTAACCAAACAACTTTTTTTATCCTACAAAAACAGAGTTTACCACTAATTCTTATTATTTAGGGAACATTTGAAAGATGTACTTCGGCAAGAAGGAAAATAATCACAAAGAATAATCTGAGAAGTAAAAAATAGTGACAAAATAAAAAAAGAAACATTAATCTAAAAAATACTGTCTCTTGTAAAATAAGAATAGCGTCTAGTTGTTAGTTGTATAAAAAGCACAGGTCTAAAACACTAGGCAAAAATAGAAAGTAAGTCAGAAGTGAGAATAATCATTGTTACTGTATTCTAACGCTTATTAATACTTAGGTGGGGCTTTACCTATCTTTAGATATTAGAAATTAAAATGGATGGCAAAAATTTCTAGAATAGCCACTGAATGAAAATTAATATAATATAAATGCCAACATCGTAGAGGAAAAAGTGAGATAAGAAAGAAATCAATTAATTAAAAGGTTAAAAAAAAAAAGCATAAAAAAGTGGGGCAATTAAAAAAAATAGGATAGTAGAAATAAGTCAAAATATATCAGAAATGGCAACAAACCAATGAAGTTCCCCCAGTAAAAGACAGATTATTATATTTGGATTAAAAATTAAACTGTATGTTATTTACCCCTAATATGAGAGCATGGGAAAGTGGAAATAAAGGAATGCAGTAAGATTGTATTATCTATCTCTCTTTCTATCTCAATATATGTCTATATTTATTTATCTATTGCTGCCTAACAAATTGCTATTCTAATTTGGAAAGCGTGGTATGGCATAAAAACAGTTAAATGGACCGGTAAACCAATAGAGAATCAAGAATCAGATCCATTTTTAATATGACAGATGGAGTATGTTAATCACTGTGGAAAGGGAGGATACTAAAAAATAGTGCTAGGACAAGTGGGTATCCATGTGGAACTATAAAAGTGGATCTCAAACTCATAACATACAAGAGAATAATTTCCAAATAGATTAAGGATTTAATTGTAAAACTTCAAATTTTTAAGGAATGAAAAATGAGAAACATCCTAATGGGGAAATCTTATCTTCTTAGAGAAGTGAAGAATTTTTTGAAAGAAGATATAAAAAATGCTGCTACAAAAAAAATAAATAAAAGTGAAAAATTACATGAAGGACATCTACCTATTGGAAGACACCACAAATATATTAAAAAAAAAAAAAAAGCCATGATTTAAAAGGTTAGTTGTAACGCACAACCAGTAAACAGTTAGTATGCAGACTACATAAGGAATTCAAAAAAATTTGTAAAAGACATATGGAAAAAGATAGGAAGAAATTATGAACAGTTTTCAGAAGAGGAAACAGGAACAGTGAATAAATACATAAAAAGGTATTTGGCCTTATGAATAACCAGAAAAATTGAAGAGCATAATGAGATTCTATTTTATTCCTTTAAAAAAAAACCCAGTGCCATCGAGTCGATTGTGACTCAAAGCGACACTATTTCCTTAGATTATCAAAAATTAAGAAGTCAAATAATACCAAGTATTGGTGAGGGTGTGTCAGTAACAGATTGAGGAAAAATCATTGCCATTTCCTACTAAAATGGAAGATGTTCATACACAAAAATTCAGTGATTCTCCTAGGTACTTACTTCAGAATATGTCTTATATGTGGACACCAGGAGAAGTATGACAATGTTTGTATCATCAGTTCACGGTAGCAAAAACTTGGGCCATACCAAATGTCCGTCACCAGAAGATGGGTAAATGAATTGTGGTATACTCATACAACACTAGTTTTTTTTTTTTTTTTTTCATACAACAATACACTGCAAATTAGTTCCTTGCAACTAAGATGACACAGATATGTGGAGGACAAAAAAAAAAAACAGAAGACTGTATCATAACATTCTTAAAAAGACAAAAAAATTAACAATATGATAATTATGACTGCATACACTGGTGGTGCAGCAGTTAAGTGCTCAACTGAAAAAGATTGTTGGTTCAAACCCACCCACCAGAAAGAACTGGTGATCTCTTCCTGTAAAGATTAAAACCAAAAACCAAACCCAGTGCCGTCGAGTCGATTCCGACTCATAGCAACCCTGTAGGACAGAGTAGAACTGCCCCATTGAGTTTCCAAGGAGTAGCATTTAACCACTGCGCCACCAGGGTTTCCCCTGTAAAGATTAAAAAAAAAACTGCCCCATTGAGTTTCCAAGGAGCGCCTGGTGGATTCGAACTGCCGACCTTTTGGTTAGCAGCCGTAGCAAACCACTGCACCACCAGGGTTTCCCCTGCAAAGATTACAGACTAGAAAATCCTATGGGTAAATTCTACTGTTACTTGAGGTCACCATGAGTTAAAATAAGACTGGAAGGCAGCTAACAACATATGTAATAAAACTAAAAAAGGGAAAGGGGTAATAGATGGCAAACACAAGGTTTAGAATAGTGGTTATGCCTAGAGTTTGGGGTAAGGGAATGGAATGGAACAGGAGCATATGGGTGTTGGGTACATGGTCATTTGTTTTCTTATGATGCCTTGTTAATTAAATCTATGTCACACAAAATTTTTGGACATATCAAATATTGCATAAATAGATAAAAAATAATAGTTATAAAAAAAAAGTTATAAGAGCTGCTTAAAAGGATCAAAAAGCAGACTTTAAAACTGACAGAAGGAAAATAGAGGTGAGTCTTTGTTTCGCTTTTTTTGGATTTTCGTGTGTAAATCAGGTGTCATTAGTTTTCCACATTGCAAAGCAGAGTTCCAAAGATTAGGTATTTTAAAGTTAAGTTGCCTGCAAACTGTATCATCTTTATGAACACTTTTATTTTTAATTATATATATTACAGCTTGAAGAACTTTCAAGAAGAACTTGAAAGAACAAGAAGAGCTTGAAGAACTTGAAGAAAATGCAAACATAAAAAGTATCTACAAAAAAAAAATTACAAAATTCACACCCAAACAGAAACACACAAATTATAAAGGTAATTGTAAAACAAATATACAAAATATTCTAGGAAACTTACCTTTTAAAATAATATGGTAAAAATTATTTAAAAGGCATGTTTTAAAGGTAATTTTAGCTTTTCAAGTAGAAAAATTGAAGACTTGCTGCTTAAAGGTTTATGACATTTAGTTTGAGAGTTGATTCTTCAACTCTTGAGTCAATAAATCTTAAAAATGACTTGTACAGTGCTCAGGGACACTTGGCATATTGCATCTTTCCTTCATACGAAAATTGGTTCTTTTTCTAGAGTCTGGAAGTTGACTTGTTCTTTTTGTAGATGGACATTGTCTTAGGCTGAGTTCTCTGAAGAAGAAAACCAGTGAAGCGTATATATGTATATAAATATATGTAGAGAGAGATTTATTTCAAGAAAACGTCTCACACAGTTATGGATACTGGCAAGTCCCAAAATCTGTGGGTCAGACTTCAGGCTGGAGGCTTCTCCTGACTCATGTGGTTGCAGGGGCTCAGGAACCTAAAATCGACAGTTCAGATGGCAGGCTGCTGATTCATGTCCCAAGAACTGGGGGTCAGAGGACAATGAGTCGGATGCCAGATGGAAAGAGAGAATGAGCTTTGCCAGAACATCCATATATTTATATTGGATACAGGCCGCATCCCTTGTATCAGATCACAAAATGGAGGATGATTGTATAATATCTGCCAAACCACTGCGAATCATGGCCTAGCCAAGTTGAAACATAACCTTAACCATCACAGACATTTACCATCAGACCCCTTTCTCATTCTTCTTTTATAACCCACCCACCCTACTTCTGTACAAAAGTACCCGCTGAAGAATCCTAAGGCATTTCCTGACAATTTGTGAGCAAATTTTTTTTTTTTTTTTTGGTAACTTTTGCAGAAATGGCAGGGAAAGTATCTTTTTATCTGATCCCTCGTATACTGTGTCTTATCTACCCAGCCCTGATACCTCTCCAGTACTTTCTAAAGTGTCTATTAACAGGCCTGAGTGGAGCAGGTGGCCATAGTAAAAAAATTAAAAAATTTTCTTTTTTTTGTAGGAAACTGTAAAACATTTTCCTAAGAAATCCTATGACGACACCTCATTTCTTCTGGGGTCTCAAGAATTTTCAGTTTATAAAATCTTGTGATAAAACATATTACTAAGTGTGATATACAATTTAAGTTACCAGACAACATCTTTTCTAGGCTCTTGAATAACTAGCTCAGAGTATAAGGACCTTTGGTTCAAGATAGGCCTAGAGGGTTGGGACGAAACAGGTGGGATAATCAGAGGGATGTGTCCAAGGTCAAGTTTTACTTATAATTCCATGAGCATTCTCAAAGTTATTTTATCTCGTTTTGTTATAACTGGGGCATCTCTGTTGTGGAGCAAATGCTTAAGCGTGGTGACTGCTAGCAAAAAGATTTGCCATTTGAGTTTATACAGAGGCACCTGGGAAGAAAGACCTGGTGATCTATTTCCAAAGAAAATCAGCCATTGAAAACCCTATGAAGAACAGTTCTACTGAGTCATACACGAGGTGCCATAGCTGGAGTCAACTCAAGGGCAACTTTTTTTTTCTTTTAATAACTGGGAAACAAAACAGTGTATTCACAGACTATTTTAGGAAGCCCGATTCATAGCTTAGGATGAAAAATAAAATAAAATTCTGAAAATAAATTCCAAGTATTTCGTAGGATGTAGTCTTAGAAGGTATTGTATTAGAAACAGAAAATCCAGTAATACAGTCATGCACCGCATAACGCCCGTTGGGTCAATATCTGACCACACGTAAGTCCATTGTCTCATACCAGAGTAAATAGAGGTAGTCAAACACATAAAAGTCTGAGAAGTCAGAATGAGAGGTGGAAATTCATGGTATTTTTTCAGATTAAGCACTTTCAAATGCTGCTGAAAGGTCAAGCAATATGAAAAAAAGACGTCTGTTACATTTCCTGACAGAGTGCCCATGCATATCTTGGCATTTGCTATTTTCTGGTCTGTCCTTCATAGTGTAAATCACTCCTGAGAAGAGAAGAGGAGTTGGGATTTAGAGTACAGATGAAGAAACTCGCCTAAGGCAGGAGGAATTTCATCTTTCACTGTAACTAGAGAAAATTTATGCAATGGTTGCTTTTAGTGGCTTCTGCTTCTATTTACTCCAAGAAGTGGAAAAGAGTAGAAAATGGAGCATTTCAGGAGAGTGAAGATTTGAAATTTCCATTGAGAAATTTGCAGCAGGAAGAGGCAAAGGAGTATGGATTTGGGGAAGTGAAACAAAAGGTTACTAAGCAAAACGAAGGTGGAAAATCAGGGAATGCTGTCCCTCACTTCCAAATCACATAACGTCCTATTTCATAGAACGTATTGTGACTGCAAGCAATGTGTGACTGTAGTACTTTTTTAAGAACTTCCCAAATCAATTAACTTAATTGGTTTTAATTGCCGCTAAACATGAGGAGAAGATCTTGTTGGCCTATTGTAATGGAAAAAACAGTAAAAACTTTTGAAGGAAACATTTAAAATATCTTTTCTGGTAATGGAAAATAACTGTGGTAATAGGAGATCCAAGTTGTAAACTCGAAGATTAGAAGCATTTCTTATTTTAAAAAATCAATATTATTTTCATTTCCTAAATGGATTCCTAACTATATTTTTCATTTTTATCTCCAGGTAAAGCCAATTTTATAATTTTATATAACCATTCAACAAGTCACCTGCCTTCTTCTTTTTTTTTTTTTTAAACAAATTTCTAGCTCCAGTACTGATTTCAACTTGGTGGGCAGAGGGAAAACTGGGGGGAGCGGGGGGCAGGGGGGGAAATCCACAGAAGGAATGTAAAATGTACTTTCTTTATCTTTTGTTCTGGCTTTAACGAGGCCACCGTGAATCAGAATGCTGGGAACTTGCTGTAACAAACTAAGGTTACAAAGATCCTGAGTGGTCAAATCAACCTTATGACACAGGAAATTAGGGTTTCCCAGCATGAAGCCCTAAAATACAGGACATGAACATGAATCAGAGGAGAAATGGATATATTCGGAAAAATAGCAACTCCTCTCAAGGAGAAAAGGAAAATGTGGTATTGGTAAGATAAAACAAACACATTCCCTCATTCATTCATTCACACAGTTAACAAATACTATTGTACACCTGCCGTGTGTCAAGCAGGAGATAAAAAATACCTAAGACATGAGTACTAATTTTGAGGGATCTTTAAGCTAATGTATTTGAAAGCAGAATATAATGGAATACTTGTTGAAATAGTAGAATTAACAAATTTTGGATGAAACCTGTGTGCCTTGTACATAAATCTAGGTGCTCATACAGTCATGACCTGTACTGGCCTGCCAAAACGTTGTACACTCAAGGATTTTTCTTTCTCCAAGTGCAAAACATAAAATGACCAAAACAGTATGCTGTGAATTTCACAGATGATGATATTACTTGGCCAGAAAATGTAAGCTGGTTCTCTTAACCAGAATGATGAGGGAGTTGAGAATTGGGAACGGGGTGGTGGCATTTAGCCTGTCTCTGAAGATTTAGAAGCACAGCTAGGTTATTTTTGAGCCTCAGTCAGTGGGCTAGAGGAAGCCCCATGTGAAAAGATGGTCTTCATGTCGTCGTCCTTGGCAGTACTATCATCCGAAAAAAAGGAGCTTTTTTCCCCTCCACTCTTCTTTCCCTTCTCTGTCACTTTTACCTCAATGGACAAAGCAATTTCTAATTTTTTAAAATTCATTTATTCATCCATTAAATAGATATTTATGAAGGAAACCATGTGTCAGGAACTGTGTTAAGCATTAGGGATATAATAGTGAATACAATGGTCAAAACACCTGCCCTCATGAAAATTATTGTCTAATATTGGATGCAATTTGTCAAATATTTGTTTAATTTCTCTTGAGTTTCTTGTTCTTTGGAGACTATAAAGAAAGTATGACATCGTCTCTGTCCTCCAGGAGTTAACAGTTTGCAGAGATTCATATGTTAAATTTAAAATTACAAGGCAGTATATAATTAACAGCAAAAGTGAAGACAACCAAGCACTTGAATATACACTTATATAACGATCAATACTTCCTCAGCGACAGCTACTGCTTTTCAGCATGACATTCAGAGAACCAACCAGGTAGTGTCTTTTGTCAGACAGGTGGTGTCTTCCTCTGCCATCTGTCCCTGGAGTGCAATGAACACAGAGGCAGAGACCCAGTAATGTGAAAAAAAAAAAAAAAAACACACTAATGTGGATAATTACAAAAGAATTAAACATTTCCATTTGGAACAAAAAAATGGTTGAACTGGTATTTCATTCAGTGAGAAGGGGAAAAAAAAAAAACCAGAACTGGCTCAGTTTAAAACATTAACCAACCAAAAATCAGTGAATATACCAAAAGGCAAAATAATCATATTAAAAAAAATTTTTTTGGAAATGCCTAGAATAGGCAAAGGTATAGAGTTAATAGTGATTACCAGGAGTGGGAGAGACAGTGAAAAGGGGAAACGATTGCTTAGATAGCACTGAGTTTTTATTTATGGGGACGGAAATTTGGCAAAGGATATCAGTGATGGTTGTACATGATTTATGCAATTCTTCTTATTTAACTGCACACATAAAAAAACTTTGAATTGGAAAATGTTGTCTTCTTTATATTTTTTACAATGAATTTTTTTTTAAAAAATTGAAAACAACTGTGCAACCTATATATTTTTCTCCCTTACCTCCATCTTGCTCAGGGGCTTATTCTGAACTAAAACCAAAAGTAGGGCATATTTCCCTCAGGACTCCATTTTCTGTCACTTACCCTCTTCTCTCCCCTTTTTGTAGTACACGGTTTCTTGGGGTTGGACCTGCTCAGAAACCCCTGCCCAGGCCCTCTCTCAAGCCCTTTTTAGCACTTGTCAAAATTATGCCAATCTACCTGTGCATGAACCCAGCCCTGATTTTGTCTATTGCCAAAAAATCACTTTGGAGTTGTTGGCTAAGGACAACCTTCACCACCTGATGGCATAAAATGATTGAATAATTTTGCCTCCTGATTCAAGTGATTTTTTTTTTTTTTTCACTGTACACAGCTATCAGTTGATTTCATTGCTCTTGAAGATAGCTCTCACCTCCCAGAGCAAGAAACCTGGCCTGGAGCTGAAAGGCAAGGAGTTCACTTAAATGGTTGCAATGACAACACCACAGTAATAAACCTTTTCAGAAATAAGCAGGTACTCTCTACTTGTCCATCCCATTTCCCTCCACATGTAAGAGGCTCCCACCGCCTTCTGTCATTCCAATCAAAACAGGCTGTAGGCTGCTAATTACTGAGAGCTTGGAACCCTAATCCCTCACACCTTGGTCATTAGCCAGTCTAATAATAATGTGAGAAATCCAAAGGGTGAGGATGACTGTCACACTTCCAAGCAGCTGTGCTAACTGTCCTCTAGCCACCTGCGACAGTTAAAATCTTCCCAGCTTAATATTGATGCTTGAGGTTTTGCTTACCTGCTTTTAGATATTGACACGCTCGTTGTATCTCAACATGGTCAAAGTAATAACACAATTATATCTTCCAAGATGAAAACATGAAGAAAAAGAAAGCTGTGAAATTTATTGTCAAATAAACAAACAAAACCCACAAGTTTGTGAACACAAATTTGTAGGCGGAGATCTTGAATATATTGCATTATGGTTCAATGTATACTCTTTGGACTTTTAAAAAAATATTTTAGTTGTTTTCCAGGAGCTAGTCATCACACATTATTTGCTAGGCTTTCATGAGCCCCCTTACAAGGGTCACATTCCAATTTTAGTTGCTACTTCTCTGTATAGTCTCCAAGGCTATGGGTTGGACAGAGCATTCAAATTCTTGAATGGAGCCTAACATGCAAAATAAGAAATTAAATCATTTTAATTTTTCTTTAAATCTGTGGAAAATGCCATATGTGATTTAAAATAAATTTTGCTGATTTTTAACAATAAGAAAATCACTGAGAAAAATCTAATGTTGGTTTTACAAAAAAAGAAAAAAATAATAATAATATTTTGAAACAAAACAAAATAAAGACTGCTTTATCTTCCAAAGCCAGAAGTGAAGAGTTAGCAGCATAGTGGCTGACCCCAGTTTTCAGTATATACTCCGTTCTAAGGACATTGACAGGAAATGGTCAGCCTGGAGATACAATGAAAGGAAACCCAGCAGTGAAGGTTTCACTGATAACATGTGATTTGAAGTCAGTGAACAGACCTAACGGTCATTCACTCGCTTAGGCCAAAGTGTACAATAATCCAAAGACTCCATTAAGATCTTGTCACAAAAGCACACGGGAGATAGTGTTGGACGTGGGAGGCAGGGCAGATTATTTTCCCAATTAATTGGTGGGTTGAAATAGCTTGTATCAATATTAAGGTAGTATTTCACAACATTCTGTTTATCTAATATGTATATCTGTCCTAAAAATTCATGTTACACAATAGAAGATGACTAATTTTTGATAATAATAATAATGCCTTGACTAAATAGAACACAAACCTCTTCCTTCTCTTCCCCTACTGCCTCTCTCCATCCATTACTATATCCCCTTTATCTTGGGGCGTAAGCTGGACTTTGTAGACAAAATCACCAAAATTCAGTATTTTCTTTTCACTACATTGGATAGAGCTCTTCCCCTGATACGACACTTCTATTATGTTTTCTCAAATGGCTTATGCTCTATGATCAATCATCTAACTTTTCCTAGCAGAAATGACTCGGAGCCCTGGTGGTGCCGTGGTTAAAGAGCTATGGCTGCTAACCAAATGTTTGGCTGGAAGTTCAAATCCACGAGCCACTCCTTGGAAACCCTATGGGGTAGTATGACTCTGTCCCACACAGTTGTGATGAGTCAGAATCTTCTTGATGGCAGCGGGCCTGGGTTTTGTTTTGCTTTGTTTGGTGGGGGTGTTTAGCATCAATGACTATACAGGTCCTCAGAGCCTGTTGAGAGTGTGTGGCTCTTTTTCATGTGCTAGGTGTGCTATGTGGCCCCCAATATCTGAGATTTGTTATTCTATCTCCTTTTCATAGTATTTTGATTACCTTCCTTGTTGTCAGGTTGTCAGCTAACCAGATGTGAAGGATTAAGATTTTGAATTCTCCCATATGAATGTGCTTCCTGTTGGTTACCCTTCTTTCTCAACTCTTGCAATTTGCTCCCTTGAGCTTAGAAAGTGAAGACGTACACTTGTTACATTGTGGGTGAAATAAGAAAACTAAGTGCTGGGTGGCACTTGAGTGAGCTTTAATACTTAGATTGTTGTAATACAGATTTTTATCAATCAGCCATCTCTTTTGCAGAATCTCTAGTTTTCACTTTTCTTTTAAATAATAAGTGACATAAAGCTGACTTTAGGTGATTTTTTGTGTGTGTGTGTGTCTGTGAGTTATAATCTAGAGCAGCATTGACAGAAATGCAGCAGGAGTCACATAATTAACAGTAAATTTTCTAATAGACACATTAAAAAAGTAAAAGGGAATAAGTGGAATTAATTTTAGTACCAAAACCAAGCCAAACCAGTTGCTGTCGAGTCAATTCTGACTCATAGTGACTCTATCGGGCCAAGTAGAACTGCCCCACAGAGTTTCCAAGGCTGGAATCTTCATGGAAGCAGATCACTGGGTCTTTCTCCCACAGGGCAGCTGGGAGGTTTGAATAGCAGACCTTTTGGTTAACAGCCACACACTTAACCATTGTGCCACTAGGCTCCATTAATTTTAATAATACATTTTACTTAACTCAATATATCTAAAAATCATCATTTAAACATATAAAAATATTGATATATTTTTCATCCTTTTTTCATACTAAGTCTTTGAAATATTTTACATATACACATATCTCTATTTGGACTTATAACCTTTCAGCTGCTTAATAATGACATGTGGCTAGTGGCTACTGTATTGGGTGGCATATATAATTTTTTTATTTAAGCTTTAAGTCCCTTTGGGCCTAGTCAATTGACTTTTTAAAAGTTATGAGGCATTTAGTAAAAAGTCACTCTTTTTGTTTGCCTAGGACACTAGGGGAAAGATATATTTTGCTCACTTGGGGCACCAGCATGTTCATTTTGCTGGTAAATAACATCTCCCAGGTTTAGAGTTTTCTATATGATAATATTGGAAGGGAAACCCTGGTGGGTAGTGGTTTGTGGGTTAATATTGGAAGTGGCTCTTTAAATCAGCACTTCGTAAATATATCAAAAGTATTCAAGGAGAATGGCGGACGGAACTCACTAGCTATGTAGGCTAATTACAATTTACAATAAAAAATGCAGACTAACAAATCTTTATCAAGCATTTCCTAGGTGACAGTCTAAGTGTAGAGAAATAGAATTACAAAACCAGACAGGTTCTGCCCTCAAGGAGTATACATTCTAGCAAGGGAGAGATATACATAATAATCACAAAAATAACTGCAAAATCACAATAGTAAGAAGTACTACAAAGAAGTACACTGTCTTATGGGAACATAAAATAAGGGGATTTGACCTAGTAGGCCAGGTCAGAGAAAACTTCCTTGAGGAAGTGGTGCTTGAGCTGAGATCTAAGGGATGAGTAAACCTGACCCGGCAGAGAGGAACTGGGAAGGATATACTGTGGAGTTTGATATTTGTCTCTAGTTTTGTTTCATGAAGAAACTGTGGTTAAAACAAAGCTTTTTCCCTGTAACCGAGGGAATAGTTCTCGCCCAGACTGAAATCTTGGCTTCTCTTCCTGGGAAGAATCTCTCCTGAGCTTAGCGCTGTCTTTTCCTGTAACTTCAGAGCCAAGCTGAGGGAGTCTTTTCTGCGCCAGGGTTTTTTATGCTCTTATCTCTGCTTAAAAAAAAGGCACTTAGTAAACTCAGGACTCCTTTAGATATGTATTTTATCTTTTCTTTAAAATGCAATATACACCATACACATATATGAGAATTTATGTATAATTAATTCAACTGATAAAAGTTTTTTTTTTTGCAACACACTAAAAACATTAGAAGATAAAAAACTCACAAATCAGAAAAAAAAAAAGTCGATTCAATAAATAAAATGGACAAAAGACTAAAGCAGGCAATTCATAGAAGTACAAACGACAAAGGCACCTAAGTTTAGCCGTTTCCAAAGAAATAAAAAATAAAACACAATGAATGACCTTTGTTTAACTCATCCTATTGACACTAATGATAATGGCATAGCATGTCCCTGAGGAAGGAGGCACTGTAACATACTAGTGGAGGAAGAGGAACCTGGAGCCACCTTTTCTAGGTCAATTAGTCAATATGCCCTAAAAGACTTAACAGAATAGCTACCCATTGACCCAGCAATTCCACTCTTGGAATTCATCTGAAGAGAAAAATAGTCAAGTGGTTAAAACGCATTTATAAATGAAAGATGATAGTAATAATTAAAAAATGGGTACCACCTAAACATCTAACAGGAAAGATATGGTTAAAATGTTAATGTTAGCACAAATAAATATATTGTAAATTGCAATATGATGTATATGAATACATACCGATATATTCACAGTATACTGCTAAATGAAAAAAAAAAAAAAGCAAAGTATAAAGGAGTATTAACAATATACTTAAAGAAAAAAAATACACAGAGTGTCCTTACATTGGAAACAGTCTAGAAAAATACAACAAAGTCTGATTATGTAATGTATAACTTTTGCTTATCTAACATTTCTGTTTTTTATAACAATTTTCTCTTAGGGAATAAGTGTTCTTTCTAGAATAATATTTTTCTCATTAAGATACATTAAAAAAAAAGTTTAAAAAAAGAAAAATTTACCCACCTTATGACCATCCAAAGACAACTGCATTAATGTTGTGAAGTATTTCCCTTCAATTCTTTTTTTTTTGAAGGAGCAACTTTTTTTTTTTTAAAATGTAGTTTCGATCATATTTAATTGGGCTTCTGAGACCAGTGCTAAACCTTGCCTGAGGGACAAGCTTTTATAGAGGATTTTCTTGTATCCAATTACTGCCTTTTCCATAAGAGGGGATAACAGTTTATAATTAGATTGACTAAATTTAAGCTTTATCCAGATACCCTTGTGCAAGGAGACACCAACTCTCTTCATTCTCGGTGTGTTCAGTTCAGTCAGATGTGGTTTCCTGAGTCAATGATCCTCCTTAGGAGTTTTGGCTGAATTGGGCAAAAACCAAAACCAAACCCATTGTCATTGACTCATAGCCACCCTATAGGATAGGGTAGAACTGCCCCACAGAGTTTCCAAGGACTGCCTGGTGGATTCAAACTGCCATCCTTTGGGTAAGCAGCCATAGCACTTAAACACTATGCCAGTTAGGTAAAGTGGCTATTAATAGTCACACAGGACAGCCCTACAAATACCTATAATACTTATAGAATAGTTAGCATTAAGAATATGTTTACTAGTAGCCTTATTAAAGAGACACACGAATAGTGGCTAAGAGGATAGACTGTAGAGCTAGAATGCCTGGGTTTGAATCCCAGCTTGACACCTTTCTAGTTATGTAGCCTGAGATTAGTTACTCGGCCTCTCTGTGCCTTAATTTTCTGTATGGTAAAATTGGGAAAATAATAGCATCTACCTACACATTGTTTGAAGGATTAAATCAGTTCATGCATGTAAAGCACTTACAATAGCACTTGGTATAAATATAAAATATAAATATTAGTTTGTATTATTATTCAAAAATCATATTTATTTGGAAATTATGCCAGACATGTAATGGTTGAAGGCTATGGAATTGCATGTCATGATTTCAACACTACAAATCATGGAACAAAGTAAGAGAGTGTGCTATGTATTAAGTTGGAGTTGATAAGAGTTATTAAGCTATTGCCCTTCTTCTCCAAACCACCCTTTTAGACTCTGCTTTGTGAGGCTGGGGCTGGGACTTTGCAAACCATGTTTCTCTTTTGCCAGCTTGTTAGGCTGCACCAAGGGAGCACTACAGGAAGAACAAAGGGCTAGAGAAAAAAAAGGATCTTGATACTTCTGGTATGCTCCCTGGCAGCTTTCTACTGCTTCGTGTGCCTATAATCATCACTCCAGGATGCTTCTTCGCCCTGGAAGTGGCAGTTCCCTTCCTGAGCAGAAGATGGATCCAGTTTACTGTTGTTCCAACCCTTACAGAACGAGTCACGTGCACCCCGAAAACACCACATCAACTGACCAGGGTCCCATTTTCAGAGGTCTGGGCTTTAGGTCCATAGTACCCTGTCTTAGTCATCTAGTGCTGCTATAACAGAAATACCACAAGTGGATGGTTTTAACAAACAAATTTATTTTCTCACAGACTCCCAAATTCAGGGAGTCAGCTCCAGGGGAAGCCTTTCTCTCTCTGTTGGCTCTAGAGAAAGGTCCTTATCGTCAATCTTCCCCGGACTAGGAGCTTCTCTACGCAGGAACCCCGGGTCCAAAGGACATGCTCTGCTCTCCGCACTGTTTTCTTGCTGGTATGAGATCCCCCTGTCTCTCTGCTTGCTTCTTTTTTTTAATATCTCAAAGAGATTGGCTTAAGACACTATCTATATACATCATCAATATAATGGCTCCTAATCCATCTCATTTCATCATGGTGATAGGATTTACAACACGTGGGGAAATCACATCAGATGATAAAATGGTAGACAATCACACAATGGAATCATGACCTAGCCAAGTTGAAAGATATTTTGGGGGGACACATTTCAATCCATGACAGACCCCTCCTCCTCTATGGTACTAAGCTTTAATAACTCCAACCTCTTCCCTTGGTTCCCCAAGCCCTAGGGGCAATAGCTGCTTCTTGCAGTTGGTAACTACGTGACACTTCAGAATTCCCTTACCGTATCTTACCCTTCCAGTTAGCTAATGATGGTGTATTTCAGTAAGTAAAAGTACCATTAGTTATTTTCCCATGTTGAACATCTTGTCTTTTCTGCCTTTTTTTTTTTTTTACTTTCAAACACTGCTTCCAGGAAGATTGCACATAAAGTTTTGTTTATGGTTTTCCAATGCTTAGGATTATTCTTTAGGATACATTCCAGAAGTGAAATGACCAGGTTAAAGAATACGACTGTTTTAGTATTTTCTCTCTGTATTTATACAAACACACACACATGTATGTGGCTAAAAATGCACATATATATGTGTATGTGTGTGTGTGTATAGGAGCCCTGGTGGCACAGTGGTTAAGAGCTGTGGATTCCAACTGCCAACCTTTTGGTTAGCAGCCATAGCACTTAACCACTATGCCACCACAGTTTCCTATAAAAGAATAGTATTAATTTTTACTAAATAGTTCATTGAATGAGCTAGAAGTTGTGGCTATTTGTCATCTCCTAAAATATTAATACAAACTTTTCATTGAATGGAAGTTGTATTGTAAACTTCTTAATAGAAAAAAATTTCATCTTAACAAACTTTCTACTATTCACGAAACTTCATAGTGAATTACCATGTACACAGAGACTACTAATAATTTGGCAGCCTCTTTGTGGGATCATCTTGACGGCAATGGGTTTAGTTTGTTTTGTTTTGTTTTTTTTTTTTGGTTTAGTTCTAGTTCATTCTTTTACTGCCATCATATAGTCTTCTGAACTATGTGATAATTTTCCAGTTTCAAACTGCCACGTTTACTTCCTTCTCTCAATTTTTCTGTGCTTGCATTTTCACTCAATCAAGGATGCTTTATAAACCATTGGTGAGACAACTTTTACATGCAGGATAAGAGTTTGGAGGATTGAATAAATTCTGTACCTAAAAGTTAGAAAATCCCACAGTATTAGTTTTCTAGTGCTGCCGCCATAAATTACCAGAAGTGAGGTGACTGAAAATAACATATATTTAGTCTCTCACAGTTCTGGAACCCAGAAATCTGAAATCAAGTTTCAGTAGGGCTGTGTTCTCACTGAAGGCTGTAGTGAAAAATCCTCCCAGGTCTCTTCCAGCTTCTGGTGGCCCCAGAGTTGTGGCAGCATAAATCCAATCTCTACCTCCATCTTCATATGACCTTATCCTCTCTATGTCTCTCTGTCTAAATAGCATCTCTTTGTCTTATTGAGACACCAGTCATTGGATTTAGTGCCCGCCCTAAATCCAGGATGATATTATTTCAAGATTATTAGCTGGTTATACCCCAAAAGACCCTATTTCCAAATAAGATCACATTCTGAGGTTTCTGGTGGACATGAGTTCTGGGGAACACTAGTCAACCCAAGACTCTCGTGTCCCTTCATGGTTAGTGACAAAAATAGCAAGTTTTGTAACCTAATTCATCCTCCTTTTCTTCCTTAGTAGCAGATCCCCAGTTTTATTCCTGTAAGGATGTGCCAGCCAAGAGCCTACCTTTCCCATGCCCTCTTGTAACTAGGATACCCAGTGAGATAGAGGTATAAGTTATTCGGTGGGACTTCTGAAAAAACTTTTTGTCCTTTTTCTTCCTTTCTCCTAAATCCTGACAGAAATGGTTGACATACTGTCTGGAGCTCCAGAAACCACCATGTGCCCTGGAAAATGGGAACTATATGCTGGGAACTGCAGAGGAGAAAGAAAGAACATAGTTGCCTGATGACCACACTGACCTGCCTACCTTCAGTTTCATTTAACATGGGGCAGAACTACATGTCGCTTGTTTAGGCTACTGTTGTACTGTTGTTTTTTGTTAATTTTTTGTTATGTACCGACAATTTGGTTCTGACCAATAGCAACCCTATGTACGACAGAAGGAAACATTGCCCAGTCTTGTACCACCCTCGCAATGGTTGCTATGCTTGAGATCATCATTGAAGCCACTGTGTCAATCCATCTCACTGAGGGTCTTCCTCTTTTTCACTGACTCTGTACTTTGCCAAGCATGAGGTCCTTCTCCAGGAACTGGTCCCTTCTGATTACATGACCAAAGTACGGGAGACAAGCCTCGCCATCCTCGTGTCTAAGGTACGTTCCAGCTGTACTTCTTCCAAGGCAGGTTTGTTCATTCTTCTGACGGTCCATGGTATATTTAATATTCTTCACCAATACAATAATTCAAATGCATCAGTGTTACTTCATTCTTTCTTATTCATTGTCCAGCTTTAACTGCTGTTACTTCCTGGTAGCCAAATATAATTTTAACAGCACCCTTTTAGTGATGAAATAATGTTGTTATATGTAACAGATAAATTAGATTTATTTACTAATGTCTTCTCTTACTTTAACTGGCTTACAATAATAAAGCTGAATAAATTTTCCATGAACAAGTGTTCAATTAAAAAAAAAAAAACAAATCTTTTGCTGTCAAGTCGATTCCTACTCATCGCGACCCTACAGGACAGAGTTAACTGCCCCATAAAGTTTCCAAAGAGTGCCTGATGGATTCAAACTGCCAACCTTTTGGTTAGCAGCCGTAGCTCTTAACCACTACATCACCAGGGTTTCCAAGTGTTCAATAAAATAAAATTAAAAAAAAAACCAGTGCTGTCAAGTCGATTCCAACTCAAGTGTTCAATAGTTTATGAAAATAAAATGACATATTCTTAGCTTTTGGAATTTTTAGATTTTGCCTTAATACCTTTGGATAACATCTGCAAAAGCAATCTCCAAATATTTGTGAGTGGGGATAAGAGGAATATCTACTCTCCGAGATAATATATATGTGAGCGCTCAGCAAACTATAAAAGAACATATAACTATTGACTGTTATCCAACTGGATAGATCAGGTGAAGCCAAGGCGAAATCATGATAGCTAAAAATAATTGCATTGAGGATAAACCAGTGAGAGGAATTATGAGGTAAAAAGCAAGTGTATGCTTACACACACAGATTTTGGCAGCGCGGTATTCCACATGAATTCCCTAGTGATATTCTTTTCCAACCCTGCCTTTCAATGTGAATGATCTTTTTTTTTTTTTCATCAAAGATGTAAGAATATTTTAAAGATTAAACAATCAGTACCGGCCCATTTTAAGAAACGTCTGTGAAAATATAGCATAGTCACTCTCATAGCTCAGCCGGCTGTGCTGTGAAAACAGCAGAGGAGTTTTATAAAAAGTAACTTCACTCATATTTTCCAACATAAAAAAAAAAAGTTTGGTTTCACTAACGCCAACCTGTACAACAGCTGTTTGTGCATATTTTTGTGTGACTCTACATTTTCCTTGGAAATTAAGATGGTCTCATAAAGAAATCACTCTTTCCAGAATAGCCAATTTGCTTTTCAATATGTTGCACAACAGATGCTGCAAAGGAAGTGAAGAAGAGAAGCACGAGCCGGAGGAAAAGACAGCCCTGCAGCCCAGAGCCCCAGATCTGCAGGGGAGAAGCTGAAGGTAGGAAATGAACCCGCATGCATTTCTATTCAGAGATTTTATTCAAAGCAGGCCAGCAATTCGTATGTTGTGAAAAAATAGCTCGAATCATTGAGCACACACGCGCGTGCACACTTAGAGGGGCTCTGAGCCCAGCTCGTTGTATAGAACAGATTTTACACGAGTGATATACTGAGGCTGCCTTTTTTGTGTTGCATCTGAAGGCTTGTTTTACGTTTTTTTAAGTTCCATTGATGTTTTAGTAGACTTGCTTCATTTACTTCTTTTTATGTCCAGTTTTTAAAGGATTAAATCAGCCGATTTCAATGACCTGTGCAAGGCCTTCTGTGAGACATAAAGTGACTAAGTGGCCATTGTGGCTCCTTCAGTCCGTTGTAGTACATCGAGGGAGAGAAGATGCACACATCCAACCTCTAACTTGGCATACACAAGACTCGAAGGCTACTGTAGTTCATAATAAAGAGAAACGGCCAAGTAGGCATGCTGAATCATTGCCCAGTCTCTTGCTGCATCTTATTCTCCAATCAGACTAGATCAACCTGTTCATTTCTAAAAAAGTATGTAGCTGTTACAGACAGCATATAAATAGGGTTTGGAAAGCAAAAGAGGAGACAAGTTGCTCTACTGCAGAAACAACAGGAAAAAATTATTAAAAACATGGTTAAAATTTTATCCCCCTTTAGACCTTTAAACTGTTATGCCGAATATGAAATACATATCTGTATTTTGTGACGTAGATAACTTTTTCCCATGAGCATTTAATATGTCAGTTATCTTGAGTGAGATTTCATTTTGTCTCATTCCCAAGGGATTTTCCAAAGGAATATATATTTAATCTATTGTAAGCTTCTTTGAAAAAATAGCTAGAGCTTAATATATAAGTTTGGTTCAAAGGCACCATTTCAAGACTTTTGTGGTAAATAAGATACACCTATTCTCATCCTATGTCTACATAAAAAAGACCAGATTAAAAACTTTCCTTGTGAGTTCTGTTTTCTTTTTTTATGGGATGAAAACACAAATATGGTAATTGAGAGCTTTTGCATGGATTTATCAATAAGATAACTAAAACCACAAGTAAAGTTTAAAACTGTTGATTAAGCTGTCATGCATATAAATCATTATTTAAATGAGTCAAGGAATTCTGAATAAATAAAACTTACCTGAACAAGTAAACTTCAGGTGTGGAGAAATGATTGGAGGGACAAGGCAGGGATACAATTATAAAAAAGAGAAGACTCTTGTCCTCCAGTTGCCTATAATATAGCCCTTATATATTTTTCATAAATTATTTATTTTATGATTATTTTTTAAGTCACTATAGCAGCGGTGTTAAAAATGGATTGACAGGTGTGAGAATGGACAGAGGATAGCAGATAGCAAGTAAAATATTGAAGTTTTCAGTTGATGGTAGCTAGGACTAAGGTTGGGTTAGTGAATAAGCATTCATTCAAAAAATACTCACTGAAAGTCAAAAATGTGCCAGGCACTGTTCTTGTTTTTTTTTGGGGTGGCGGGGGGAGGCCTGGGAGAAGTGGCGTAGAGATTCCTCCAGGAACAAAACAAACGAGTCTGAGCTCCCTTGGAATTAATATTCTACTGGAGAAGATAGACAATAAACAAGATATATATGTCAAATATATAGTATATTAGAGAGTGACAAGTACCTAAAGGAAAGAAGAAGTAGGGAAGGAAAATATGCAATGCCAATGTGAGTTGAAACTTGAGGTGAAAAGTACAAGGGACGCCACCCTGAGAAAAGTCACTTTGGAGTGAAAGGAAAAGAGGGAGCCAGTCATGAGGATCTGAGGGAAGAACATTCCAGACAAAGTGAGCAGTGAATATAAAGGCTCTGAGATGAAAACATGTCTACTGAGCTCAAGGAAGAACAAGGAGACTTTATGGCAAGTGCAGAAGGAGGCGGGGGGGAAGAGTAGGAGATGAAACAGAGTTAACAAAGGGGCTAGGTCATGTAGAACCTATAGATTATTGGAAGACTTTAGCTTTTATTCTGGTGAGATGGGAAGCCTGTGGCCACTGTATACATATTATCTCTTGGTTCCAAAAGTACCCTTCAACACTGGATCTCAGGGCCGGCACCTGTAAACTACATTTCACGTTTAGCCAGATGGCTTCCTATTCAATTCTGCCAATCAAAGGCAACAGAAAGAGACAGGAAGCCAAAAGGAGGAGAGAAGGAACTTCCACCTTTCTATTCTGCTTTTTGTTTGTTTGTTTTCTGTTTCTGTCTGTATTGGTCAACAGCAGCTGATGGCTTCAACCTTCACGTTTCTTTTACCTCTTCCAGGTCCAGTCCTATGGCACCCCATCTCCGAAGTCTGAGCACCAATTCCATGGGGATCAACTTCTAACTTCTAGGTTCTGGAAATCTTACCTCCACCTATCCCTAGTCCCTAAGGACCTAGTGACGGTAGCTCCCTCCTGACTTATTAATATCTGTAGTACCTCACAGTTCCCTTTTCGTTCCTTCTTCCTTTAAGCACCCATTTAACCAATTACATGTTTAAATGCCCTCTGTTCAAAATGCTTAACATGGTTTCTATTTTATTGATTGATTCTCTGGGTGGTACAATGGTTAAACACTCGACTGCTAGCCAGAAGGTTAGCGTTTCAAACCCACCCAGCAGTGATTCAGAAAACGGGTCTGGTGATCTGCTTCTAAAAGGTCACAAAAAACTCTGTGGAGCACAGTTCTACTCTGCACACATGGGATTGCCATGACTCGTAATTGATTAGATGGTAACTGACAATGACAACACTTTACCGATTGATACAATGTCAAGTACTAAGAGTGATCCCAGAAAACCCCCAAAGATAGGATAATGGAATTATTTAAATATGTCCTTGGCCATGAAACTTAATGCTGAGCTCCTTGTTGTTAGAAAATGGGATACTGATACTGCCATGGATTGAAGTGGTTAATTAAATAATCATCTGCGGTTACTGGGAATAAAGTGTTTATTGAAATAAGTACCTTAGGAGACAAAGTGGCTGCTGCAGTGAACTGATATGGTAGTAAGGTTGAGTACAATGTACAGTAGAGTGGCTATTTATGACTGAACTGGAGACTGTACAAAAGGAAAAAGACCTGCTCAGGAGTTTAATAATCTCAAGTAGACAGCTTCTTTTGTGATTATAAAAGACTCTCTCCCTATCTCTCTGCCTCTATCTCTGTCTCCTTGTAGTAGCAGAGCAGACATAACTAAAAATTAAGCTCAACATTCAAGCACTTAGGTCATAGAAATATGAAGTAAGCTGTATTCACAGGTTTTGCAAATGTTTTAAGTGATAATTAGGACATTGATTGGGAAGGAGCGGGGATATCTGAGTGGACATGAATAAAGGTGAAAATCTTAAATCTACTCTGAGCCTTCCTTTCAATGAGGTGCTTATTCTCCTTATCCTTTCCCTTATTGTGTTTAGACCTATAACTAGAGAAATCTCAGTACACTCCAGTAGGGAAAAGTGAAAAATGCAACCAAGGGAGAAATAGGTTATACTCCAAAAGAACTGCAATGTTTTTACAAATTATATTGGCATAAACCTAGGATATATATGTGAAGATGTGTTATAAGGGTATTAGATCAAGGATAATGGAAGGTGACATGGGATCAAGTCAAATTATTTGATGTAAGTGCACTTATTCCAGATTTAATACGGTAGTCTGAGCAGATGAAATTTTTCTAGCAGTTTGTTTGGCTTATTAGATTCAATGGTCATCCTGTCTCAGTGAGGCTGGATGAGAACTTTCTTGGACTAGTGTGAAAATTGTAATGCAAAGCTTACTGGTATAGGAATGTTTAAGTGGATTTAGTACGTGAGTACGTGAGGCTTCCACAGCCAGCACCCTGTAAATCTCCTTCAGGGACTCAGAGAACATTTCCTTTACAAAGGCATGCACCAGCATCTTTGCGAAGCTCTGCGATAGCTACCCTCCAAAGACTCAAAATGAGAATGGGAGATGCTGTCATTGAGAAAACCAAAACCAAACCCACTGCCGTCAAGTCGATTCTGACTCATAACAACCCTATAGACAGAGTAGAACTGCCCCCATAGAGTTTCCAAGGAGCGCCTGGCAGATTCGAACTGCTGACCTCTTGGTTAGCAGCCATAGCCCTTAGCCACTATGCCCCCAGGATTTCCTATCATTGAGACAGGATCCCTAATTTTACTGCGTATGGTGGAATCACGTAGTGGAATCAGAAGCCAAATAGCTACGCTAACATTTATGAACAAGATGTGTACTATTACTGCTGTAATGGGCAGAAAAGAAAGGGTGGTACTCAGAATATCTTGACTTATAGGGATATTTGAGTATGGCTATTTGATTCCCTACAAATGAAATATCCTAAGAGTAAAACATGTGAGCAGATTTTAAAGCATTCCTTTGCCAATATAATAGAAAAACTCTAGGTCTGGTGGGAAGGAGTCTGACTTGAGTATTCAGTTTCTCATCCACTTCCCAAAACTAAGTCAACTTGCAGACCTGAAACCCCTTGACGGAAAAGGAAGCTGGATCTCTTTGTGAACGCATGCCACAATATTGCCACAACTATGTCCTGTATAACATTTCTAGCCTTCCTAAAACATGCCTGCATAGATTTAATAGGTGTTTGTGGTCAAGATACTAGCTCTAAATTGATGATATTCCTAGAAACTCAAAAATGTTTTCAGACCACAACTCACAGTGATACCTGTGGAGCTGCGTAAAAACATTCATCTCACAGTGGGTGAATTGAGGGAAAAACGGTGTGGATAAAGGAGAGCTATTCATATTTTCTTCCTTGCTTATTTATATATGTAGTAGATGGCAAAATACCACTCTTCACAACTCTTCCCACTAAGAGGTGGAATCTATTCCTTCACATTTTGAATTTGGGACTTGCTTTGGCCAAGGATCTGGCACAAGTGACATTGTGGAAGTTCTAGCCTACGTCTCAAGACACTTTGCATCCTTCTTCTCTCTTGCTTGGGATTCTCAAACTGTCATGGAGAAAAGCCTGTGCTGGCCATCTGGCGGATAAGAAACCACCTGGAACAGAGACTAGCTATTACAGCCAAGGCCCCAGACACATGACAAAGTCCAAAGACCTGCACAGTGTTCCCAGAGGCTGACTTCAGACACGTGAGTAAATTCACCTGAGACCAGAGGAATCACCCAGCTGAAAAAAGCTCAGGCCAAATTGCAGTGTAAGAGGGAAATAATTCGTTGTTGTTTTATGCCACTAAGTAGCTCTGAAGAGGTTCGTTATGCAGCAAAAGCTAATTGAGGGAATGTATAAGTAATTAGGTAACATATATACATACATACACACACACAGAGTCCTAGTTTCTTAGTGCTGCTATAATAGAAATACCACAAGTGGATGGCTTTCATAAACATAAATTTTTTTTTCTCACAGTTTAGAAGGCTACAAGTCTGAATTCAGGGCTCTAGCTGTAAGGGAAGGCTTTCTCTGTCAGCTGTGCGGAATGGTCCTTGTCTCTTTTCGGCTTTGTTCCTTGGCTCCTTGGCAATCTTCATGTGGCATGTATCTTTCCCTCCTCTGTGTTTTAAATCTCAAAGGTGATTGGCTTAAAATATACCTTACACTAACATGGTTTCACTAATTTAACAAAGAAAACCTTATTCCCAAATGGGATTACATTCATAAGTAAAGGATTTTAGGATTTACAACACATATTTTGCGGGACACAATTCAATTCATAACACACACACATATATGTATCCCAACCCAAATATATCCTAATTTATTTTTTCATTTTTAAATTTTGTCCTTATTTATGTAAGAATTGTGACTGAAGAAGAATCGTATTTAACTTCGCTCAGGGACAGACATGGAAAATGCTAGGACTTTGAGTCTCCTCTTTATGGCAAAAATGTGAGTATGACTTCATTTGTTTATAAGATAGTTGGCCCCTGTTATGTGGAAGTATTTGGAACCCTGGTGGCACAGTGGTTAAGAGCTATGGCTGCTAACCAAAAGGTTGGTAGTTCAAATCCACCAGCTGCTCCTTGGAAACCCTTTGGAGCAGTTCTATTCTGTCCTATAGGGTCTCTGTGAGTCAGAATTGAATCAATGGCAATGGGTTGGTTTTGATTAGGTGGAAGCATGGGGTTGTTACTGTTTGTCATGGATTGAATTATGTTCCACAAAAAATGTGTGTATCAACTTGGTTGGGCCATGATTCCCAGTATTCTCTGGTGGTCTTCCATTTTGTGATTGTAATTTTACGTTAAAAGGATTAAGGTGAGATTGTAACATTCTTACCAGGTCACATCCCTGATCCAACCTAAAGGGAGTTTCCCTGGGGTGTGGCCTGTACCACCTTTTATCTCTCAAGAGATAAAAGGAAAGGGAAGCTAGCAGAGAGTTGGGGACCTCATACCACCAAGAAAGCAGTGCAAGGAGCAGAGCGTGTCCTTTGAACCCAGGGTTCCTGTGCAAAGAAGCTTCCATTCTGGGGGAATATCGTTGAGAAGGCCAAGAGAGAAAGAAAGCCTTCCCCTGGAGGTGACACCCTGAATTTGGACTTTTAGCCTACTTTACTGTGAAGAAATAAATTTCTCTTTGTTAAAGCCATCCACTTGTGGTTTTCTGTTATAGCACCACCAGATAACTAAGACACTATTGTTGCATGGAAGTTAAAACGTGCGTAGAGAAGTGTTTATGAGTACTGAGTACCAAAGGGAATGGCTCTGTGATTCTGGGACTGGGACTAGAAAAACCCTGGACTGGGACTAGGGCTTTGCAAATTATATTTCCAAGTTATCTTTGTCAACAAAACCCTTAGATTCTTCCTACTGGATAAATAAAGAGAAGGCAGAGGAAAGGACTTCCTCCTTGTTTCTCACATCTCTGCCAGCATTGTCTAAAACAGCAGTTGGTCCCAGCCTCCAGCTTTTTTTTGCATTTCTAACACAGCATTGTGGCTCAGTCTCAGGGAAACTAGCAGCACCCTGGCAATGCTTCCTCCTCAGAAGTATGAGACCCATCTTCAGAACTCTTCTTCTTAGCTCCAAGGTTCTGGTAACCCTACCCCATCCCTTCTGTTCCCTGCTCGAGGGATGCCAGTTGTTGCCTACAGTTATTAATCTCTGGGCTACTTTTTTGCTTTTTTAGAATTCCAAACTTATGTAAAATATTAATTTTATTCTTAAAACTTTCTTATGAGGTAGGTACTATTATTTTCTAGAAAAATGCATTATGCTAGGTAAAGTGCATGGTCAGTGAAAATGAGGCAAACCCTCCATGAGATGGATTGGCATGGTGGCTACAACAATGGGTTCAAACATATCAAAGATTGTGAAGATGGCACAACATTGGGCAATGTTTTATTCTGTTATACATAATGTCAGCATCAGTAGGAGCTGACTCAACAGCAACCAACAAAAACAGCAAGGTACTATTATTATCTCTATTTTCCAGAGAAGAAAATTGAGGCACAGAGAAATTTTAATTAATTGTTTTGAGTAAAAACCAATTGTTTTGAGTACCAGCCAGTAACTGGAAGATCCATGAACCTATCCCAAGCCATCTGACTCCAGAACCTAGAGTTTAAACAACTAACTTATAACGACTTCTGACCAGTGGTGCTCAGCACTGCTCAGAGACAAATAGAAAGAGAAATTGAATTTTGGTTATAGTGGCATGGAAGTCATTGATGATAATAATAAGAGCTGCTTTAGTGGAGAAGTGGTACATGAGGTTAATTAGAGTACATTGAGAAGAGAATGGGAAGGTAAGATAAAGAAAGATACAATGAGGGTGCTACATTTTGTGTAGAAATATGATGTCAAGATGAAGTGAGGAAGAGGGAGATGATAGAGGTAAAATTGGAGTTAAGAAAAGGTTTGTTTTTGTATGTGTTTGTTTTTAATATGAAAGAGGCTTTTTAAGTGCTGAAGGGAAGGATTCATTTGATAAAGGGTGGTTGATTACATAAGAGAGAAAAGAGATAACAGGTAGTACCTGGTTCCTGGGAAAGTAAGAGGGGATTGAATCTCAGGCACTGATCTGAAACAGGTAGTGGGAGGATTTTTCTTCTATACAAACGGGATGAAAGGAAAATAGGACTGGTGTAAATGCTGTTAAATTTATAAGTTTAATAACTGGCAATTAGTGTGCCCATCCAATAGCTTCTGTTTTTCTCTTTTAAGAGGTAAATCCACCTGCTGAAAATGATGGGTCTGGTACGGTGTGAATAGAGGTTGAGAAAATATAGAATGTGAGACTAACTGAGGCTTCTGAGAGATTTGGTTGATGAGAGAGAAATATAGTAGAATATGCAGGCTCAGTCAATGACCTAAATAAGATTGATGATAATGAATGTATTGTGTTACATTGTTGCCCTACTTGTTATTTCCTTCAGTATTATTTAGCTGCCCATGTGTAGACACAGAAAATGGATTCCTTTAGGATTTAGTTTTTCTAAGTGAATATAATGAAAAGTTGGAAGGAATTAGAGTTTACAGGGAAAAAAAGAACAATTGACATATTGGACAATGAAATCTAAGCTGAGTGGGATGAAAGTGCAGATAGGAAGCCAGGGTTATGGTTAGAGTACAGAGTTAGGGAAGGCTAAGGTGTAAGTAGAGTGTGGGAGGGTCAAAGAATTAAAGATCCTGAAAAGGCTGAGTAATGATCATCATGGAATTAGCTGAAAAATAAACTCATGGTGAACAGACGACTAGCGATTTGAATTTTATTAGCTTCAGGTGATGGCAAGGTACAAATTATAACCTTAACAGTGAGTGTCAGAGTGAAGTAGAGGAGAACATTGGAAATGAGTAGAGTCCCGGCCTTGAAATCCCACAGGATAATTGTAGGAATCTGGGATAAAGAGAAAATACCTGTACATGACCTAGATGTTAAGCTCTTCAGTGAGATGGAGTAGAAGAGAGCGATATGACTAAATGTTGAACTTCATAGCAATTATGGTTTGGTGTTAGGTCCCTTGGAGTCAGTTCTGATTCGTGGCAACCCTATGTACAACGGAACGAAACATTGCCCCGTCTTGCACCGTGCCCACAATCGTTGCTATGCTTGAGCCTATTGTTGCAGCCACTATGTCAATCCGTATTGTTGAGGATCTTCCTCTTTATTGCTGACCCTCTACTTTACCAAGCATGATGTTCTTTTCCAGGGACTAGATTCTCCTGATAACATGTCCAAAATAATTCTGGTCCAAAATAATTCTGATTCTACTTCTTCCAAGACAGGCTTGTCTGTTCTACTGGCAGTCCATGGTCCATATTCAATATTCTTGGACAATGCCGTATTTCAAAGTCGTCAATTCTTCTTTGGTCTTCCTTATTCATTGTCCAGCATTCACATGCATATGAGGTGATTGAAAATACCATAGCTTGGGTCAGGTGCACCTTACTCCTCAAAGTGACATCTTTGTTTATTAACACTTTAAAGAGGTCTTTTGTACCAGATTTCCCCAATGCAATGCGTCATTTGATTTGACTACATTGATTGTGGATCCAAGTAAAATGAAACCCTTACAACAACAATCTTTTTTCTATTTATCATGATATTGCTTATTGGTACAGTTGTGAGGATTTTTGTTTTCTTTATGTTGAGATGTAATCCATACTAAAGGCTGTAGTCTTTGATCTTCCTCAATAAGTGCTTTAAGTCCTCTTCACTTTCAAAAAGCAAGGTTACATCATTTGTATATCGAAGGTTGTTAATAAATCTTCCTCCAATCCTGATGCCTCATTCTTCTTCATATAGTCCAGCTTCTCAGATTATTTTCTCAGCATACAGACTGAATAATATGGTGGAATGGATGTACACCTTTCTTGACTTTAAATCATGCAGTATCCCCTTGTTCTGTTCGAACGACTGCCTCTTGGTCTAAGTACAGGATACACATGAGCACAATTCAGTGTTCTGGAATTCCCACTCTTCACAATGTTATCCATAGTTCGTTATGATCCACACAGTCAAATGCCTTTATGTAGTCAATAAAACACAAGTAAACATCTTCTTGGTATTCTCTGCTTTCAGCCAAGTTTCATCAGCAACGATATCCCTTATTCCACATCCTCTTCTGAACCCAGCTTGGATTTCTGACAGTTCCCCGTCAATGTACTGCTGCAACCATTTTTGAATTATCTTCAGGAAAATTTTACTTGTGTGTGATATTAATGATAGCAGTAGGAGTAAGGCTGGAGAGTGGAAAAATAAATACCTCAAAGCTTCAATGGAAAGAAAGACACTAACTTTACTGTTTGGTGCTTGATACATAGAGGTGACAAAAAATAACAGCTACCTCTTTAGGTCTACAGGTGAAAGTGGGTTCTCAAGGACAGTCAGGGTCCAGGTGAAGCAAAGATGTAGAAGGACTGTTTTGAAGGGAACTTTTTTTTTTTTTTGATGATATAGGGGTATTTTTAAGTTATAGAATAAGTCTTTCAGGAGCACAGTTGTCTGAGAGGGAAGAAAGAAGGAAGGGATGGGAGCAGGTATCTCAGGGAGGTAAACAGTATAATACAGTAGAAAGTTGATTATGTTCAGTTGACTACAGTGGTTGTTAAGAAACTGACTAACAAAAAAGGTTAGCAATTCAAATCCACCAGTCACTCCTTGGAAACTCTATGGGGGCAGTTCTACTCTGTCCTATAGGTTTGCTATGAGTCAAAATCGACTGGATAGTAATGGGTTTGGTTTGGTTTGGATAGTGGTTTTATTTTGTTTTGCTTTAAGGAGTTACTCAGGCTTTGGATATTGAGTGATCTAAACAGGAATTAAAGCCCGGGAAATTAAAGAATTTAGTCCTGACAGTCTCAGGAATTCAGGGACTCGAATTATAGACAATTTTTGGCTCACCCAACTTCAAGGGGTGTTGGCTTGGCCACAGAAATCTTGGCACACAACACAGGGCTTTGAGTGGTGTAACAGCCCTGTGTCCACTGGCCCAGCCTGTTTATTATTTGTCTAAATGTTTATTACTTTAGCTAAAATCTGCTATTGCATGTATTGTTCTGTGTTATATTTGCTTATTTATATAGCTCCCCTACTAGACTCTGGGTTCCCGAAGGACAAAAACTGAATATTGTCTTTTTATCCTTGGCTTAATGCTTGCTCAATAAATATTTGGTTCCATGACTTTAAGCACATTTTTTCCACTCCAAGTTCATTGCACTTTCTACTATTCAATAAAGCTTATCAATGCTGTGCATTGCTTTGTTAGCCCTTGGTTACTTCCAAAAATTTTTAAGTCTAGATATATAGAGAGGTTGGTTACAAACAAGAGGAAGAATGTGGAAGCATTAGTTACTGTGTTCGGATCAGTGATAAGAGAGAGAGGAAACTAATTAGCATTCTTTTCATTATCAGTTGTTTTCAATTGTGTTATGATGACCTGGATAGGATTTCCCATAAAAACTAAGTAGTGAAAATTGAAATAAATAAAAGAGGAATAAGTCTACAGCATTACCGTATTTGATAGTTAGATATTCAGTCTGGAAGAATTATTTTAAGAGTAAATGATTTAGTGGGACTGTAGCTAACGTTTTGCAGTAAAACACTCTCCCTCAATTGCATCATCAGACAGTGTAGCCAAACTTTCTTAAAATGAATTCAATTTAAATCACCATGTCCAAATTCAGTCACAGCCTCCATTGTTGAATGATTCCTGGTTGCAATTTACATCTTTCCTATTGAATGAAAAATTTGTTGTCTGTCAGCCTGGAATTCTTAGCATCCTGTACAGTATTTGAATAGCAATTCCTGACCATGGGCTTTGTAGTAGGGGTTGTTGTAAAACAGCGGGCTGTGTGCAGTTTCATCAAACCTCACCAAATATAGCTCTTTCCAAATTTCAGTGGCAAGAATTTGAAATCGTCTTGGAGGGAGAAGCAGAATGACATTTTCACAAGGTGAGGTTTTAAGCAGATTTCTAAAACAAATGTACAATTTCCTTTTCAGTCAATTGTAGATTTCTCTGTTAAGGTTTAATAGTTCTGTAGTAAATGTATTATTATCATTACCACTGATAAAGGGCCTACTTGGGTGTTTGACAGATACTATTCTTGTGTCATCCTGAGAACAATTGTGAAAAGCTTTATTAACAGATCCAAGTTACAGACGATAACATTTAGGTTCAGAAAAAGTAAATTCTCTGAAGCCCCAAAGTTTTTAAGAGAGACAACCCAACCAACCCAGTGCTGTCGAGTTGATTCCAACTCATACGGGTACTTAAGATGGGCTTTATTAACTCCCATCCCGGTGCTTTTCATATTACTTGCTTTCCATACGAGATTTACCGGTGTTTCCTTAGGAAATAGAGGGCAAATAGGTTTGGCTCACGCTCACGGGCACGAGCCACACCTCCCTCTGCCATGAAGGGCAAAGAAGCTGGATCTCAGGACCTAGAAGTGATTAGGCCTGGTATAACGAAAACTGAACCATGATTCTAATGAAAAAAATTAAGATTTATGTCTCCAATCCATGTTGAGCTTTTTGTTCGCTTATTTTAGGCAGAAAATTTTATTTTCTGTGGAGAGATTCTTTATTTCTTATAGGTTTATGATATGGGTTTAATTTTTTTTAATAAAAATAAATAGTAGAAGGATATTTAATTCAGGTGGAAAAAAATGTTATTTTTATCCTCATAGTAAGTCCACTAAAACCAGAAACTCTATCTTTGGTTGGGATTATGTTTCCCCACCACAGAACAGTGCCATGAATTGAGTTTTGGCCAACAGTCTTACACTTGACCAAGTTACTAGTTAATCCCAACCACATATATAACTTTGGAACATAGCAGGTATGTTCTCTGATGAGCCATTTTAATAATTATTGGTAAATTGAACTACAGGTTCACTACTGCTTACCTGGCATTCCAAAATCTAAAAACCTCTAGAAATTGAAAGTTTGGGGTGAGTATGGTACCAGAATTTATTTGCCTGAAAAACATGCCCTAAATTGACATAGGCTACATACAATCCTTATTTAACTTAGTTTGTGTGAGTATTCATGAGCTTCACTATAGAAATCCTAATATTGTAATTGATGGAGGCTGTGGGCATTGTGTAATATATGATATACACACCACATGACTATTGCAAAATCCAGACAATTCAGAATACCTAAGAGCACAACTAGCCCCAAGAGTTTTGGAAAATAGATTTTAAAACGTTGCATGCATTTCCCTTCTACGTATGGCTCTGTTGTAATCATACAAACACAGCCCAACGGTTACATATTGAAGTTTCACTAAATGAATATATTTGATATTTACTTTAAATAATGGGGGCATTTTTAATAATTAACTCGTAAATGTATAAATAAGTAGATTTCGGGGGGCATCTATTCTTTGTAGAGATGAATACGCTTTTTTTTTCTTTTACACTGTGCAGCCATAAGAGTTCAGTAGTCAGGATACAGAGTATTGCCATCACACGAATACGTTTCTCCATGCCCTTCAGTAGTTAGCCCTTCTCCATCCTCAGCATAGCAACGACTGCTGTCGTTATGGAATAGCATCGTACAATATGTGCTGTTTTCTGTCTGGCTGCTTTCACTCAGCATAATGATTTGGCGTGAATTCATCTTGCTGCATGTATCAGTAGTTTGTTTCTTTGTATTGCTGAGTAGTATTCCACTGTATGAGTCCTTTGCAATTTGCTTATGTATTTACCTGCTGATAGACACTTGGGGTGTTGCTAGACATAATAGTCTGCAAGGTTTTTTTTGACAAATATTTTCATTTTTTCTTGGGTAAATACCTAAGAGTGAAATTACTGGGTCCATAAAAAAGTATATGTTTAACTTCATAAGAAATTGCCAAAATATTTCCCAAGTGGCTTACCATTTTACATCCCCACTAACGGTGTATTAGGTAGAGTTCCAGGTGCTATAGCTTTTCAACTTAAGTAGTGTTGTCAGGTTTTTTATTTCTTAAATATAAGCTAGTGTAATGGATCTGTAGTAACAATGAATGGTAGTTTAAATTTGCATTTTCCTGATGACTAATGAAGTTGAACATCTGTTTCTGAGCTTATTAGCCATTTGGATGTCTTTTTATGAGGTGTTTGTTCAAATCTTTTCCCCACTTTTATTGTGCATTTTTGTTTTGTTTTTGCCTTTTTATTGTTGAGTTTTGAGAGTCCTTCCTGTAGTCCTTCAAATCCTTCAAGATATATGTATTGCAATTTTTTAAGAAAATCTTTGACTTGACTTTCATTTTATTAGTAGCATTTTGCAGAGCAGAAGTTTTTACTTTTGATAGGATGCAATTTAATTTTTTTTTTCATGCATGGTTCGTGCTTTCTTTGCCCCAAGAAATCTTTGCTTACCCTACTGTTGCAAAAATTTTCTTCAGTTAGAACCGTTCAAAACGTAATCAACTCTTCCCGGAAATATTTAGCTCTTTTTTTGCTTCCCCTTTATTGAGTGAGAAATTGAGCCAGATAAATGTTAAATTCCCTCCTAACTATTTTTTAATTAGTTCTGGAGATTTTTCTATTGCAAAAGCTGTACTAGACATTTTTCTAAACAAGATGGGTGAACTGGAAGTACGTATCTCCAGTTTTCAGTGAACATACACTATATTAGCAGAAATACAAGAAGCAGAATTCAAGGATGAATACATTAAAGGCCTCAAAGAAAACAAAACAATACTTCTAAAGATACTGTAGGCACTGGAAGATCACTCCTGATTGAGCAAGGAAGGCTTTAGGAAAAAGACAGCATCCAACCCGGGCTGTGCTTGATGACAGACAGGAGTGAAGAAAGGAGGGGATCCAACTTAGAGGGCATAGCATGAATAGGGGCATACAGGCAAAATTTTAAAAAATATAGATATAGATATATAGATATGTTCAGGCAATAGTAGGCCATGCAATTTGACTGGAGATTAGTTTCTCTGTAGGTGAATAACGAGACCTAAGGCTGAAAAAGTAATTTGGGAGGCGAAGTGGGGGGAAGATTTATACCGTGTTAAGTGCTGCTTAATTGACCAGATGGCTGGAAATTCTTTCTGAAGGGACACCCTTTGATGATTTCAAGCAGAGAAAGACTAGAGTCAAAGAGTGCTCTAGAAAGGTTATTTACAGTCTCCATGAGAATATTCAGGGACTAAAAAATATTCAAGGGAGGTACATCTATTAGTACTCTGCTGAAAGAGATTGGACATTACCGCTGAGCACTGCGTTTCTTCTTTTTACTTTTTTTCCATGTGTACATGTCCTGTCTCTCCATCATGAGTATAAGTGTTTTTAAGGGTAGAAATTGTGACTTATTCCTCTTTGCATATTCCACAGCCTCAAGAATAGACCACATGGTGATGTTGGTTGGCACATATGAAGTCAATGGACAGTGTATGATGGGAAAGAGGGAACAGAAATGGTCAATTCCAGGGAAAGGTTCATCCTGGACTCAAAATTAGAATGGTCTTGAAGACAAATCATGGTGTGTTTGAATATCATTGGTTTAGAAACCAGTTTCATTTTTGCCTGTGTGAGCACAGGAAAGTTACATTTGCCCCGAAGTCTCACCAGTTCACTTTCACTACCTATAAAATGAGAAGTTTAGACACAGTGATTCTAAGTTCTCTTCTATCTTTGAACCTCTAAATATTGCTGTAAGGCCAATATCATTATTGGATTATTTTTATATAGGTGATCTTAAATTAGTCATTCTGTGTCTTGAAAAATGACTTATCCAAATATTAGCATTTAAAATGAGGAACATAGAAAATCATTAAACGTAGAATTTATGGGCTATTGCTTCTCTGTTTGGTGATGGAGTCCTCACATTTTTATTCCGTAAGCATTTTTCAGCCTTAATTCCAGGTTACCTTTCATTACATTATACACCGATTTAATGTAATATGGTCACTATGACATGGTTTCAAATTCTCCATTTTGTTTTCTCTGTTGTTGTTGCTAGTTGCCTTCAAGTTGATTCTGACTCACGGTGACCCCATGGATGCAGAATAGAACTGGTCCATTAAGTTTTCAAGGCTGTGACCTTTCAGAAGCAGATCACCAGGCCTGTCTTCCAAGGTGACTGTGGGTAGATTCAAACCACCAACCTTCTGGCTAGTAATCAAGTGCTTAACTGTTCCTGCCACCTAAAAAAAAGAAAGACCCCTTTTTCTTTCTCTATAAATGACTAAATGCATGAATCTTGTTTGTGGGTTTAGAAGATAGTACTTATTACATATTACTTTCCTACTGCAATTATTCACCCACAAACATTAAGGGAAGGAAGCAAGCAAGCAAGGAAGGAGAAAAAGAAGGAAAGAAAGTAGATCACTGATCCATAGGGTGTTTTTTGGGACAGGGAAATGACAAAGGAGAAGAGAACTCTCCTGGAACCTCTGAAAACTGAAAAAGAACTACAGTTTCCTTCACGGTCCCCACTGTTATTTCTCTGTAGGCCCTGAGAGGTATAATCCTAAGTGAGAGAAACCTCGGTGTAGTGTTTGTTTAATAAAATATGTTTTCCAGAAATTCACACTTGTGATATGTGTATTTATTCAGCAGAATAGTGGAATTTGAATATTTAACTCATTTGCAAGTTTTTGAATATAATTTTCCAAGGAGTGATACCTAATTTTGTTCATTTAAAAGAACAAAATAGATTTCTATGTTATATACAATACTAGGCAAACTGGTTGCTCAATGACTTATAATAAATATTAGCTTTTACCTTAAACTTAATAAATTCCTAACTTTCAACATTCTGAAAATTTCATTTTGCATCTTATATGAAAATGGAAAGGAGGAGCTCTCCAGAGAAAATTCCTGTGCAAGCACAATGCACTCCAAAAAGGCTTGAGAAACTGTGTTTGATATTGTTATCTGCTGAGAGAGAGAATGAAATTACCGTTTGATAAAGCCTAAAGAAAACTTGATGGTCCCAGATAAAATGAGTGATCTTTGCAAAGGAAAAGTACTTCACAGAAGCCGGAAACCGGGATACCAAAGGGAGGAAGCTGGTACTAGAATATTTCACTTAATGACTCTATGACAAGTCCATCACAGGTCATTATTTATAGGTCATTTTCCTGTCAATTGTAGGAATCCTGGCCTTAATCATTTATGTCAACACACGCTTCCGTATAAAAACTTCCAACATGACACAGATAATTCTGAGAAACACGATATGTGTTCTGACAATTTTGTGCTTTCCTTTTGACTCTGAATTTGCCAAGATATTTCCTGTTAACTCCTTGGCATGAGTGTTCTCAAGCGTCTGTTTCTGATGCCAGCACTGGGTATCATGCTGGGAAAATCAAGTGTTTGTAAGGAAAATTACTAAGCATTGTGGTCAGCATTAAATTTAAAGGGACATTACTTGTAATTTTGGATACATTTCTGTGGTTAGCTATTTCATTATTTGAGACAGAATTTCTGAAAGATTTATTTCCTTATTTTTTTTTTTCCCTTTTGGTGGGGTTGTTATTTTCCCATTCAGCAATTATTTCATGAGTAAAAGAGATAAGATCATTGTAGTGCTCTGTGCTTTGAGTCCCTGGGTGGCACAAATGGTTAAGTGCTCCACTACTAGCTAAACGTTGGCAGCTCTAACCCACCCGGAGGCACCTTGGAAGACAGGCCGGAGGATCTGCTCCTGAAAGGTCACGGCCTTGAAAACCCTCTGGAGTACAGTTCTATTCTGCACACGTGAGGTTACCATGAGTCAGAATCGACTCCATGGCAACCGACAACAATGTGCTGGGAAGTTTCTGTACAGGAACAAGAGAGATCTCTCAAAAGCAAAAACAAAAAACAAACTATTTTCTGTGTGATCAAGGTAGTTAATTTTCCAAAACAATGCACTTCAAGGGATTATGAACTGTGATAGATATTTGGAAAATGCTCCCTCAGCTGGTAAGAGAAGGAGTCCCTTTTCTAAGGATCATATTGCTTCATCTCAAAACCTAACCTGTTGCTGTTGAGTCCACTCTGACTCATAGCGACCCTAAGGGACAGAGTAGAACTGTCCCATAGAGTTTCCAAGGAGCGCCTGGTGGATTCGAACCGCTGACCATTTGGTCAGTAGCCGAAGCACTTAACCACTATGCAGCCAGGGTTTCCACTTCATCTCAAAGTTGCCTATTTTCAAAAACCATAGACAAAACCATAGCACTTATTCTGTAAAAAAGTCACAGAATTTAGTATTTCCTAAATTATAACAATTTGAATTAGAAAATCAAACGACAGCAGTAACTTTTCCCAGTGAAGTTGTCGTTTTTATTTTGGGGATACAGAAGAAAGGCATAAAAAGCTCTTCCTAGCTCCTGTGCTACTGGACTGGGGCATTTGGGGCAGGCCTGGTGGATCGGTTAGCAACTCAAAGAGAATTACAGTGTTGTTCTAGGACGAACCAGTTGGAAATTTTCTGATTAAAATAGTACTCTCTACTAGAGATATTACAAAGATTGTAAGTGGTTATGGCACTTGGGAAAGTCACATTAACGTAAAGGTTTACAAATAAAATAAAATATACACGCATTATGAAAAAGAAATATTTACAAATCAAGGACATTTAAAAAGGAAGGCAGATCTGCACTTTGATGATGGAGAAGAAAGTGAAAGAACAAGGACAGAAATATTTCCATAATTACATATTTAACTTAATGATTTATGAAGCATAAAATACAAAGAGACCTGAAGAGTCAACCAATAAGATAAGAATTTAATTTTATAAAGATACAAATTATTTCTAAAATCAGTTAATTAAAAAAAAAGTTGCCCTCAAGTCAACTCTGATTCATGGCGACCCCACGTATGTCAATGAAGAACTCTGCTCCGTAGGGTTTTCAGTGTTTGATTTTTTGGAAGTAGATTGACAGGCCTTTTTTACAAGGCATCTCTGGGTGGACTTGAACCTGCAACCTTTCAGTTAGCAGTACAGTGTGTTAACTGCTCTCCATCTAGGGACTCGATTTCTAAAGACTCCTTCAATTAACATTCCAGAAAAAAAAAATACTTTTTAAATAAAATAATGAAGATTCATCAAATGAGTCGAAGGCAGAATTTTGACACAAGGTTGCAAGATTATAGCTATAATTGCAGTCCAGTTATAGATTAATCTGAAGTACTGAATTCCTTCACTAGCATCAGCACTGCGTAAACTGCTCTGAGAACTACACAGTATTAGGCAAACCCATGGCAGTTGAGCCGAGGCTGACTCATACCTATCCTATAGGACAGAGGGGAACTGCCCCTTAGGGTTTCCAAGGAGCCACTGGTGGATTCCAACTGCTGACCTTTTGGTTAGCAGCCGAGTTCTTAACCATTGTAGCACCAAGGTGAGGCATATCAACACTCTCACGGAAGTGAACTGGAGAGCAGAAATTTTCTTCAGGCCAATATACTTTATAATTTAGCCATGTAATAAGAATCGTCTCTTTAAAATGGTGTGAATGTAATGATCTTTCATTCATGATATCTTTAAGAATGTTCTCGATTTTTGGCTTATTGTGAGATAGAAAAAAGAAAACAAATCCACTCTAAAGAAGGCAACAGAGTCACTGAAGCCATCAGCTGGTCAATATTGAAAATCTCAGAATAGGAATGCAAATGAATTAAACGCGTATTTAGGAAATGTTAAATAGTAAGCACTGTGCTAGGTATGGAGTACATGAATGAGTACCGTGTGGACCTAATCTTTGAGGAATTAGTGATGTAGCTGAGGAACTAAATATAGTGCAATAGGAAGCTGTCACAGTGATAACAAAGAGGAAAAATAAAATATGAGAGGAATTTCCCAGGAAATGTTGACAGGTCGCAGAGAATTTGAATTAGAGTTTTTTGGCCTTAAGTCTCATGCTCTCCTTTAATTTCATTAGAAGTTTCCAAAAAAAAAAAAAAAAAGAGAAATAAAACAATGGCAACTGTAAAGTAACCTTATTCAAATCACACAGGTACTTTGTGAAATTTTGATATGCCTTCCTTAGGGGTCATGCCTTTTTCTCAAGAATCACTGCATTGCGTTCCGACTAGATCTGAATAGATAAAGAAAAGGATTGAGACATAGCTTATGTGTACACTTCAACGTAATTTACATGCTGAAGTGGATCTCCACTCACCTGTACCACCTAGTCTCAAAACCAGAGTCTGAACATATTTTTTCTTGTGCCAAAACTTCGAGGGTGGACTATAGACAAGTATTGAACAAGTAGTGTCTCCCTGCCATTATGATGTCTGTTTGCTGCAGCAGCAACCCCAGTGCCTAGAAGGCTCCTACTGTATACTAGGCATTACCTGTTATTGAATAAAAAAAAAAAAAAATTTTTTTTTTTTTTAAGATACTTTAATATCATTCCTGTTTTAAAACCTGACATTTTAACCACATCAGTGAGGTTTTTCTTGGAGACCTACACACAAAAGCAGTTTTTAAAGCAACTGTTAATCAAGACAATTTCACCTCGCCTGATACTGGGGACACCCAAATTAACACACACACAAAAAAAACTCGTTGCCGTTGAGTCAATTCTGACTCATAGCAACCTTATAGGACAGAGTAGAACTGCCCATAGAGTTTCTAAGAAGCACCTGGTGGATTCGAACTGCCAGTCCTTTGATTAGCAGCCATAGCACTTAACCACTACGCCACCAGAGTTTCCCAACTTACCATAGGGTAGCTTAAGCTGCTTAGGGATTCAAGAAGGTGAGAGAAAGTGGAAGGATCACCAGCACTGACAGGTTCATATACAGATAAAAACACAGGACTCACCTAGCTCATGGTCTGGATGCTGTGAGTTTATTAGTTTCCTACTGCTGTTGTAATAAATTACAACAAACTTAGTACCTTAGTACAGCACTAACTTATTCTCTTACAGGTCTGGAGGTCTGAAGTCTAAAATGGGTCTTACGGAGCTAAAAATAAGGTGTCAGCAGGGCTGCTTCCTTCTATAGGCTCAGGGGAGAATTTGTTCCTTGCCTCACCCAGCTTCCAGAGGCCACCAACATTCACTGGCTTGTGGTTTCTTAACTCCAACCTCTGCTTCCATCATCACAGCGCCTTCTCTGGCTCCTCTTGTGTCCCTCTTGTAAGGATCTTTGTGATTACATTGGGCTGTGTGGCACAAACGGTTAAGTGCTCAAATGTTAACCAAAAGGTTGAAGGTCTGAGACCACCCAGAGGTACCTTGGAAGAAAGATAAAGCAATCTACTTCTGAAAAATCAGGCATTGAAAACAATATGGAGCACAGTTCTACTCCGCAACAAATGGAGTAGCCATGAGTTAGAATTGATATGAGGGCAACTGGTTTGGTTTTATGCAGATAAATAAGCATCATCTCCCCAGCTCAAGATCTTTAACTTAATCACACTTACAAAGTATCTTTTTCCATCAAAGATGACATATTCACAGATTTCAGAGATTAGGACATGAATATGTTTGGGGAAGGGGGGTGCACTATGCTGTCTACATTAGTAGGTGAAAGTATGTTGCCCATTGTAGGCTTCTTGGTGTGAGATTTAATCAGATGCTTCTGTGTCTGAGAGAGACTTGCCTTTGAGGGAGAAAGTGGGGAAGCAGGGAAACCACAAGTGATTTGGCCCAGGTCCCTGTAGTTCCCTAAAGAGAGTGCTTCACCCACCCACCATGCCCAAACATCTCTGGCCAAGGGCTCTGCAGTCTGATTGCCAAATTTATTCTGCAATTTTTTTGAATTGTGAATGCTCCAAAGAAATGTCATTTCACATCTGAATTGAATGTACATTATGCCTGAATTCTACAAAACAAAAATCAAAATTTTTGATGATTAGCTGGACATTTCATCAAAACTTTTTGTCAAAAAAAAAAAAAATCAGTAAGTTCTCCTGCATAAAATGGAAAGTGTCTATAATTACCTAGAAGACTACCTTGAAAATACTAGGCTTGAGTGCTCAGGCACTTTACTATAACAATAGGTGCTTCGTCGGCACCATGAAGAAGAGAACAGTGACGTCAGTAATCACAAAGAAAAGTCACCCAGTAGGCTCTGAATTATATATTAATAGCTGACTTCAATTTAAAAAGACACAATTAATGTGTTTCAAATCAAAGGAAACCTTCAAAAGAACTCATTTAAATTTTGTTAATAATAAGAACAAAATGCATGCTCTGCCCTCCTTGGTATTGTCAGAATATAGATTAACCTCCCCATAGAAAGTGGTAGAAGCAGGTAGGATAAATCTTCCCAAAGAAAACCTAATTCATCTGAAGTTTCTAATTAAAATCTGGGCCAGGCATATCCTAAACTGTAAGAGAATAAACTTCTATTTGTTAAAGTCATCCACTTGTGGTATTTCTGTTATAGCAGCACTAGATAACCAAGACAGAATTTGGTACCGAGAAAGTGGTGTGCTGCTCTAGCAGATATCTAGATTGCCTGGAAGAGACTGTTGGTGGAATTATGGACATCAAGGCCAATTCTGGTGAGGACTCAGAAGGAAATTAGGAGAGCAGTTACCCTGGAGACAATATCACAGACTCCAAGAAACAGCAGCAGAACCAGGAGACCAGTGTGGGATAGTGCTGGAACTGACCCATGGAGCAAGAGAGCTGAGTGCCTTTGCTCAGGAGGCTTCCTGGTGGAGTGGTGTGCCTCCAGGCACTAATTGGTGGAGCTAAAGAGTTTTGGAACACTCTCCCGAGCAGGGCAGTTGCAGTTGGTGAGGCTGCAGGGACTGAGAGGCCAAGGAACCAGGAAGCAGAAGCTGAAGAGACAAGGAATACAGGAAGCAGACCTGCCTCAATCTCAAAAGATAAAGTAGCTACTCAGATGGACTAGGAGAATGGGGCCACCCCAAGCCAAGGGAGCAGAGTTGCCATTCCAGGGTGCCTGGAAGGTAGAGCTGAAGCCCAGTGCCAAGAGGCCTTCACTCAGAATCCAGAGAATGTGGCCAACACCCAGAGTCTGAAGGGCAGGACCATTGCCTAAATGGTCTCAGAGAATAGAGGATTATTTTCAAGACTTGGGAGCTAATGAATGTGTTCTTCTGACTTGCTTGTTGCCTGTTATTCCTTCTTTCCTTCCAATTTCTTCTATTTGTAATGGAAATGTCTAGCTTGTGCCTTTTCCATCATTGTACTTTGAAAGCAAATAACTTGTATGCTAGATCTCACATATGAAGACAAATTTTTTGGATTTTGGATTTGAAGTTTATTTAAGACTTTTGCTATGACATGATGGAGTGAATGTGTTTTACAAGTGGTAAGGACACAAATTTTTGGAGACCAAAAGGGGGGATGTTATGGATTGAATTGTGTCTCCCAAAAATGTTTGTGAACTTGGATAGGCCATGAGTCCCAGTATTGTTTGAATATCTACCATTTTGTCATCTGATATGATTTTCCTATGTGTTGTAAATCCTGCCTGAATGATGTTAATGACGTAAGATTAGAGACAGTTATGTTAATAAGGCAGGACTCAATCTATAAGGTTAGGTTGTGTCTTGAGTCAATCTCTTTTGAGGAATAAAAGAGAGTTGTAAGCAGAAAGACAGGAGGATCTCCTACCACAAAGCAAGACGAGCTAGGAGCACACAACCTTTGGACCCAGGTTCCCTGCTCTGAAAAGCTCCTAGGCCAGGGGAAGATTGATGACAAGGACCTGCCCCCAGAGCTGACAGAGAGAGCTTTCCTCTGGATCCAGCACTCTGAATTCAGACTTCTGGTCTCCTAAGCTGTGAGAGAATACATTTCTGTTTGTTAAAGCCATCCACTTGTGGTATTTCTGTTATAGCAGCACTAGATACCCAAATCAAGTACAAAGGTAATCATGGTTTGACCCTATGTTTCCCAAATCTGTGAATTCTATCCACAGGGATACAACACCATGTAACACTCACTGATTTAAGATTATATACCACATCCTGAATGATCAGATTGGTGGGACACCAACGCAATGTCTTAGTTGTGCCTTCAACAGGTTATTTCATCATTTCATCATGCCAACAGCTTCAGGTGGGGTATACTTCCTTTGCTGTAAAGTAGATCCCTTGTTCTAACGTGATATTGCTTGTGATCTCATAGTCCTCAGATAGTGTTGCTGGATGACGTCCTATAAGCAGGAAAAGGAACCGAATACACAAAAAATATTTCCATTCTAGTCAAAATAAATTTCTGCTATTTCCAGGGTGGAAGAAGCTCAATGTAGTGAACTTGTCATCAAGTAAGTGATTGGTTGGTTTTCTAAGGGATAGTGCCTTACTGAGGGCTTGACATTGCTCTTGCTGGCGGAGTGAACATTTGGCAGTAGGAGTAACTAAATCATACTTAATGAGTAGGTGCCTATGCTGTTCAGCCCCAAAATAAACTCCACGTCTGTCCCCATGGCTACTTTGTTTATGTGCCATTATGCTAGTGACAGAGACTAGCTGACAGGAACTGGCTCAGTGGAGCCATTTCATTTACTTGTTTGTTTAGTACTTCTTCTGTACTAGAAGCTCTCTGGTGGATGTTAACATGCAATATAAATAGGATTTTATAGATAAAACGCCCTGTTAAAGAATTCCTGTTAAAGTTGAATCTCAGGTAAACAACAATTTTTTTTTTTTTTTTTTTAGTATAAGTTTACTTATACTATAAGGAGTCCCTGGTTGGTACAAATGGTGCTGACTAACCTCCACTAACCGAAAGGTTTGTGTTCACAAAGAGGTACTTTGGAAGATCTGGTAATCTACTTCCAGAAAAATCAGCCATTGAAAACCCAGTAGAGCACAGTTCTTCTCTGATATGAACTCGGTCTTCAGGAGTCAGAGTTGACTTGATGGCAACTGGTTTATACTATAAAGTTATTTATTGTTTATCTGAAATTCCCATGTAATTGGCTATTCTGCTTTTATTTGCTATCTAAAATAGCAACCCTAAATACAAAGGTCTTCACCCATTGTGTCCATGCAAATGGGCCCAACTAGTGGTTAAGTGCTACGGCTCCTAACCAAAGAGTTGGCAGTTCGAATCCTCCAGGTGCTCCTCAGAAACTCTATGGGGCAGTTCTACCCTGTCCTACAGGGTCGCTATGAGTCGGAATCGACTCTACGGCACTGGGTTTGGTCTCTGGTCTGACAGCCTATAACGCATGACACTTCAAATATTTCTTCTTCTAGGACCCTGATCAATCAGCCAAGCCATTCTCTGCTATTCAGGCATCCACATGTTTTCTAACATGGGGTTACAAAGTGGTTATTCAGGAGAACCACCCAAAGGCCTACTCATTGGAAGAATTAGCCTCACCCTTGTCTTTCAAAGCCACTCTGAGGGAGACTGTGGTGTATTTTTTTTGGCTTAAAGTCACATGCTGAGCTGACCTATTCATGAATCAAGGTCAACTATCTCTTACTCCGTTAGCTCTATCCCCTCTCTCAACCTATTGTATCTATAAGAGTAAATGGAGGAAAAGAACTTGGGCATCAACAGTAGATGACATGAGAATCTCAGGGTTCTGGGATATCTGCTTATGCAGGTTACTTGTGCCTTCCAGCCCCACATGCAACTAATTCCAAATGTACCACTTCCACAACCCTATGAGAGTTAGAGCTGTCAGTCAGCAGCACTCCCAACTGCTGGGAATATAAGAACTTCAGTTCTGAAAGGGTAACAGGGAAGTATATCTGAGCATCCACTACCTGCTCCAAAGATTTCATGCACTAGTTAGTTGTCTCCTCATTGTTCTTGGCCTGAGAAATAAAATTATTTTCATTTTTCAAACAAAGTTAAAAACTGAGATGTAGAAGAAAGTGTATACTTTTCTGAAACTATCCAATATCTTCTTCTTTGTGTTTCTGTCAATGAAGCCACAGAACCCTATGGAATAAGGAATCCCTCTGCCATCTGACAAGTACCCCACGTACTCTAAATCCTTTCTTCTCTAGGATGCATGTTTCCAGATTTTTTTCAACTCTACATGTTTCCCAGACCATTCACCCTTCACTGCACAAAATCAAGCTCATCAATGTTGACTCCCTAATTCTATATTTTGCAGCTAGTATTTTAAAATTAAGTCTAAAACTATGCAAATTTTACTCCTAATTAAATTTCCTCTTCTTAAAATTGGCCTCCTCTTCCAGATTATGAAGGAATTTAAAACTCTAGTTCCATGATCCAACCTATTCTTCAGCAGAACTATAAAGAGCACTGTGCTAGTTGTGAGAATGTGTTCTAGTCTTGACTTTTACCTCTCATTAGCTCTGTCTGCACGGTAGGAGCCCTGCAACATTACTAAATTACCAGAGTTCCTAATAGATTATGGAATTAAATTCCTCAGCAAACTTAATACCATGCTAATAGTTTATACATACCAAATATTAGCAAGTATCAAAATCACAATTTGGTTTTAATAAGTAACCTTCAGTTGTACAAAAAAAATACAGGTCCAAGGACTTTCAGACCACTTCCCTGTAAGAACAAAATAAATGACTTCCATTTCTGGATTTATGTGAGGCCCTTTAGAGGAGCCTTCACAGACCTGTAAGAGGCCTTCAAATACATGTTGACAGACACCATGCCACACCTGACATCAATCTATCAATAACATGCTGAACATGCTTACTTTGTCACAGTGCCTACTTTTTTCTTTTTTTTCATTTCATTCAAATAGATATCATAAGAAGTTCTATTCTTTCTCTTCATCAGTTGACTTAAGGGAGTTGATCTTGGTTCATGGATCTGAGAAGCAACTATGGTAGTCAAAGAGAAAGAGAACTAACATGGACAAACTCAGCAACCTACAGATGGCTATAACTCCACTGTGGACTCCCTGCCTGCCTGTCCTAGTGGGTAATATTTTGCAAATACTTTTAATTCTGAATATTTACCATCTACCACTATTGCTGGAGCCCTGGTGACACAGTGGTTAACAGCTCGGCTGCTAATCAAAAGGTCGGCAGATCAAATCCACTAGCCACTCCTTGGAAACCCTTTGGGGCAGTTCTACTCTGTCCTATAGGGTCCCGGTGAGTGGGAATTGACTTGACGGCAAAGGGTTTGGTTTTTTAGTTGGTTTGCCACTACTGTGAAAGAAGGGTGTTAACAAGTCACAAAACAGACATTATTCCATGAAACTTTTAATGATGCTAAGATGAATAACAAAACAGATACATAATGCCCAATTCCTCTTGTAATCTTTTATATGTTACCATTTCTCCTTAAATCATAGGCATCTCTATGTTGCTTCCTAAATCAGCCTTGGCCCAACACAAGACTTAGTTAGATAACTTTTCATTTTTGATCTTGGAGGTATATGGAAGAACAAGTGATTCTGAGCCTACACATTCATAATGACGTCCAATCAGTCAAGAGATTGAAATAGTCTTGGAAATTTCCCTGGTAGAGCAAAGGTTAAGTGCTTCATTGCTAACCGAAAGATAGGAGGTTGAAATTCATCAGCTGCTCTGCAAGAGAAAAGACCTGGCTATCTGCTCCCATAAAGCTAACAGCCTAGGAAAGCCTATGGGCAGTTCTACTCCTTCATATAGGGTCACAATTAGTTGGACTCTACTCGATGGCACACAACGGCAACAACATAATCTCTCTAATATCTGCAACAATGGATTCAAACATGCCAATGATCAAGAAGATGGTGCCAGACCAGGCAACATTTCACTTTGTTTTACATAAGGGCTCCATTAGTCAAAAATCAACTGAAGAGCAACTAACAACAGCAACATAATCTCTCTAAGGTGGATTTTATTCTGTGTGTGTGTGTATTTTCTATGTTATGTGATATATATCATACTATATCTTATGTATAAAACCAGTTGTTGTCAAGTGAACTCCAACTCATGGTGATCCCATGTGTGTCAGAGTAGAACTGTGCCCCAAAGGGATTGCAATGGCTGATTTTTCAAAATCAAATTGCCAAGCTTTTCTTTCAAGGCACCTCTGGGCGGACTCAAACTTCTGACCTTTCCATCGGCAGCTGAGTGCATCAACAATTCACATGACTCCAGGACTCCATTCAAGTGTAATATATATTCTATAATATATGAAATTAAGCATATATACATTACAAAGGCCAAACGTTTGTTTAGATTTCATTGTTTTAGATGAAGAAATTGAGATAAAAGAGAACAAAAGAAGACATAGTTTTGGATCCTTCTTTGCTGATGATAAAATTCCATAAGGGATGAGGGTGCCAGGGGTTTCCACTGCCTCTCTTGATTCTTTGAGCTTTTGTTGAAATAAATGCTGACAATACCACTACAATCTTTGCAATTAAAGTGCTTTACCCAAAACAGATGTTCTCTGGGAACATTTTTACTCTTGGAGTGTAGACACTCGTAATTTTTCATCTCATTTTTCTTAATTCATGTCTGATAGAACACATGGTCAAAAAGAAAATTGGATATATGTGGAAAGGGTTTAATTTTGCAATTAAGACTATACTTAATTATGAAATTGCAAATCATCTGAAATAGCTAAAAGACTGAAAAAGACATAAATCAGCCACCACCTACGTATTTTATTTCATTACCATTTTTTTTATTATTATTTTGGTATTTCACTCAGGTTGAATAATGAATCAGAATTAATTGGTTTCACTTTTACACCAATGTTATTATAAGCATGTACTCAAACTGAATAACATTCTGAAAACATGTTTAATGGATTATAATATGTATTTTTAAGGCAACTCTTAATTTAACCCAGGCATCGAAATCTCCTTTTCTGTATATCTTAAGGATTTTAGTATATTTTAACTTTCTTTGAAATTGTTTCTAAGAAATGTTTCTCTTGGGTTTCAAAAATGTTTCTTTTTAGATTTTAAAAAGCTAAAATTGTGACTTAAGATTTAAAAATAACCGCTATTTAAATATAAATTAGCTTAGCATGATAGCTAGATAGGAAAATTAAATACCCTTAATAAATTCTCAAGCTTGGGATAACTGAAATTATGAATGTGTAGTTAGATTCAATAATACACCTTGACCGTTTTAGATGTATATAGCAATTGGAATCAAAGACAACACATAACAAAAAGATAAAAGCTTTTATGAAATTTCATATAGTGAGACTATCTCACGTTCCAGGGGACTTCAATTAATTCAAGACAGCACAGCCTATATTTTGATCCAAACACCACTATAATTCACTTGGATTTACTAATGATGAAAATAGTTTTCTTTTTCCTTTGAATCATTTCCAAATTACTGTTAACTAATTTTTTTTTTTTTAATATATATTAGTTATTGAATTTTATGACAAAGATTTTCTCCATCTGGAAAACAAAACTCCCTGTGTGTATTACTGTCATCTTCAAGGACAAAAATACAAGATTTGCACTTTTGCAAAGCAATAACATACGAGATTTTCAGAGGGGTCTGGCATGGAAGGTGTAAGAGAGAAGGGTGGAGTTTATGTGACTTTAGAAGCAGTGCACCAAGTTGCACATGATCCCCTCTAAAATGTCCTCCTACGTCCAAACCAATATTTGATACCACCCTCAGGAGCCCTGGTGATGCAGTGGTTAAGAACTCAGCTGCTAACCAAAAAGGTCAGCAGTTCCAGTCCACCAGCCACCCCTTGGAAACCCAATGGGGCAGTTCTACTCAGTCCTATAGTGTCACTATGAGTCAGAATCGATGGCAGCAGGTTTTATGGATGTGATAACCAGGAAGAAAAAGAATCAACCTTTCAATGTCCTTGGAGGTGCAAAAAAACCACTACATACTTTAATAGGTCTAACAGGGGATAGAACTGAAAAGTCTGTTCTTTGGAGTTCACTACAATGTTGTGCCTTACTTATTGACAAGAGTTTATTTTCCTTTCTTAACTTATCAAACATTAGCCATCAAGTGATTTTTTTTCTTGAAAGTTTAAGATTTTCATCAAAATATTTGTTCTTCTGAATCAGTGCAAACTATATAGAGAAAAAGTGAATTAACTGAGAAAACTAAAAAAAAAAAAAAAAAACTACACACCGTCAATTGCTGTATTCTAAGTGATACTCTCATTTAATTATGTGTGTGCCTATTGGATAGTGATTTTTAAAACCATGTGTTGTACCATGATGATGCTTATATTTTTGCTGCTATACAGGATGTAGTAGGGCATAGTGTACACAGTGCTGAAACGGGGAACAGGAGTCTTGGGTACCGGTTTTAGTTTTGTCTCTAGCTGCATGCTTTTGAATAAGTTATTGAACCTCTCTGGATGTCAGTTCCCTCACAGACTAGGTGATTTCTAGGATCTTTTCCAACTCCGATAATCACAATTCCACTGTGATTCTTAAGGGCAAATTTTTCATTGTTGCGTAGTCCATTACTCAGTGGTTTTGAAATGAAGAGAATAGATTGACTAGCATATCTCTTCATCCTTTCCTGAAAATTGTTCTGTAATTTCTCCCAAAACATCTATCTCAGATGACGCTGTCTTCATATGGTAAAAAACAGGTAGTACAAATCTAAATAAAACATATTACAGTGTCTTAATAGTGGAATTGATTTAGTACACCCAACAACCTCCATGTTGTATCTTTAACAATCTATTGGGTCATTCTTTCATCCTCAGGATTAGAACCCCACAGGGCCCCACGCCATGACTGGGTGCCCTATTTCTTTCTATAAACTTATTTTGGAGGATTGAAATTCTTGAGACTAGTAGTACTAAGGTTGGACATATCCCAAGACCAAAGCAGTTTCATATGTGTATATGCACTTTCACTTTAACACCAACTTTTTTCAGAAGTATTTTGACTGTGATAAAGTAGACTGATTTCCCCCTATGCTCAACCAAGTCCCTTGCTGTTTCCAGCCCATAATTTCTGATAAAATCATCATAAGACCTCCATCACCCAATTCTCTAAAAATAACATCAGGTTGACTGTGATTTCAGCCCCCTAATAAAATGCAGTGTTCCGTCACATATTGAAGTTTTATTCTATAAAAGTAATAGTCTTGATAATAAAATGTGTTCTTACCAATGTATTTTAGGATTTTAAAGCAATTATTGATTTAATTATATCAAAACTTCAGAAAGCACTCAAAGAACAACTAACCAGATTATGAAAATTCTTTGAGTATCTTTCATCTTTGTTGGCTTATGAATCTTGTTTAGAATTCGTCCATTTCCCCTCTTCGAAAACTCAAAATGGAGGATAATATTTGAACAGCAAGGTAAATACTAGCATAATGTAGTATAGAAATTTATACCTGTACCAAAATGCATCAGACTTGTCCGTGGCTAACAGTTTTCCTTTTTCTCTCCTTGTCTTGGATATTTTCCTCAGGCATTCTTTCATGTTTTTGTCTACATGTGACCATCTACTGCAAATTTAATTGAGGATTTGTAAACATTCCCACCTCTCAAAACTCTGATAATTTGTTTTTCCCATACTATTGAAACATACTACTGAAATGCCGGATTGCCAGATTCATGCAGAGAACCTCCTAACAACCCAAAAAAACAAATTATAAGAGAGATAAATGAGATTTTAATTGACACATATTAAATCATAATGGAACTTATTTTCACAAAAGCATCATTATTTACAGTTAGTTTCTTTCATGATGTACTCTTGAAAATCTTGTGCGAACATAAAGAAAAAAAAGAAAAATTTCAGGAATGTTTTTCATTGAGCATAAATGTATATTAGACACTTAATGTAATATGCTTTTCCAAAGGGTTTTCTCCCATACACACTTGAGGATTATATTACAAATACTTTGTCCTAGGCACTGACCAGTCAGAACTCACCCAATTAGAACTGATGACCAGTGGAGGTCCTTTCTGTGCCAGGGTGTCATTCTTTAATGAATGGACCTGAAGAGGTTAAGGGGCGGGGGATGGGCTGGAGCAGTGAAGGTGGACCAAACCCACTGCTGTGGAGTCGATTCCAACTCATAGAAACCCTGTTGGACAGAGTAGAACTGCCCCCACAGGGTTTAGTAAATCTTTACAGAAGCAGACTGCCATGTCTTTATGGCGCAGAGCAGCTGGTGGGTTTGAATCACTGACCTTTCAGTTAGCAGCCAAGCGTTTTAACCACTGTACCACCAGGGCTTCTTAGTGAGGGCAGAGAGGGAGGGAATTGTTTACCAGCTGTTGTGAAAATATTGTATCATTTAACAACCAACATAGCAGAACCAGCTCACTCTCTGCCTTATCGTAACTGAACGTATGCCTTTCAATGTTATTCTGATAGTAAACATAATGGAAATTTATAAACTTGGGTATTTTGTTTATTAATTCAGCAAGTATTTATTGAGTGACCACTAAGTGCCAGTCACTGGGCTAGATTCAGAAGAAAAGAAAAATATGGGATTGTTCTGCAGGAGCTTCACCGATGTAGAAAAAAAAATTTTTTTTTTTAATTTATTGTGCTTTAAGTGAAAGTTTACCAATCAAGTTAGTCTTTCATACAGAATGTTGAACACACCTTGCTACGTATTCCTAGCTGCTCTCCCCCTAATGAGACAGCACCTCCTCTCCACCCTGTATTCCCCGCATCCATTCAGCCAGCTCCTGTCCCCCTCTTCCTTCTCATCTTGCCTCCAGAAAGGAGCTGCCCGCATAGTCTCATGTATCTACTTAAGCCAAGAAGCTCACTCCTCACCAGTATCATTATCTATCTTATAGTCCAGTCCAAGCCCTGTCTGAAGAGGCTTCAGGAATGGTTCCAGTCTGGGGCTAACAAAGGGTCCAGGGACCATGACCTCCGGGGTCATTCTAGTCTCAGTCAGACCATTAAGCCTGGTCTTTTATGAGAATATGAGATCTATATCCCACTGTTTTCCTGCTCCATCAGGGATTCTCTGTTGTGTTCCCTGTCAGGACAGCGATCAGTGGTAGCTAGGCACCATCTAGTTCTTTGGTCTTAGGCTGATGTAATCTCTGGTTTATGTGGCCCTTTCTGTCTTTTGGGCTCATCTTTACCATATGTCTTTGGTGCTCTTCATTCTCCTTCGCTCCAGAGGGGTTGAGACGAATTGATGCATCTTAGATGGCCGCTTGCTAGTGTTTAAGACCCCAGATGCCTCTCACCAAAGTGGGATGCAGAATGCTTTCTTAATACATTTTGTTATGCCAGTTGACCTAGATGTCCCCTGAAACCATGGTCCCCAAACCCCCATCCCTGCTATTCTGGCCTTTGAAACATTTGGTTGTATTCAGGACACTTCTTTGTTTTCGGTTTAGTCTAGTTGTGCTGACCGCTCCTGTGTTGTGTGTTGTCTTTCCCTTCACCTAAAATAGTTCTAGTCTTAAGGTAGAAATTTTATAGAATGTCTAACAGCTAAATTTCATACTGGCTTTTTCTGTCCATACTGTTTATATTGTTCTGCATCTTATGAGGGTTAAAAAAAAAAAAGCACTGATAAAACTTTATTTTCTCAATTTAAAACAATGCTAGTTTAACTCTCCAGCCAAAAAAAGGAAAAAATGATTTCTCAAGTCTTCTGCTGTCATTCCAGAGGGATTTGCTGGGTTTTAGAAAGTTGGAGCCACAGTCCTTCATAGATTCCACTTGTGTGGTCTCTCCCTTTCTGGACAAAGACACATTGGAGGACGTTGTCCTTGAAAGCATTCAACTTTCTGCCCAGGCCCTGTGTAGACTGCCTTCTAGGGACCAGGGGAGAGAATGCACAGTTCTACCTTCCCAGTGTTAAAGTCCTCCATGGCTTAGTTAGAGCACACAATGAAAATGCATTTCCCTTTAGTAAAGCATTTCCTTTTTAAAGGCAAACATGTTAGTTCAAGTGACAGCCATCCCCTCTGTTTTGTTCTTCTTTTATAAGATGTTTGATTGAAACTTAGGGCGTTTGCCCACACAACAGCTTTCTGTTTGCTCCTGCTGGGGTTACTTTCCACTGTAGTCATCAGGAAGCCTGAGAGATACCGAGGCTTGAGATCTCAGAGGTAAAGCACTACTCTCATGACCTAGAATCCAGGAAAATATCTCCAAAAAATTTCTTTCAAAATGCTCAGATTAAACAATAGTTAGTTATCAGTAAATACTTTAAAAATGTATATTTGTTTACATTAAAATTATACAAGTAATTATTGGATTGTCCCAAAATTAAGATTAAGGAAGAATTAAAAAAAAATAAAACTATAGTAAATTAACAGCTTAATTTACCTGTTAATGGAGGAAGTTAGTTCACAAGTAAAAGTAGGGTAATGAAATCAAGACAATAATCAGCAAAACCTTCGGTGGTCTTATGATGGAAGCAGATACCTTCATGGACAACTGGACCATGTAGTCTGAGAAACATTTTTTTTCATGAGAATAGACACAGATGTTCCACCACCAGATTATGAGTGTAGCCAGCGTTCAAGCCAAAGGCCGGTACCAACCCACCAGTGTAGCAGTAAGATTCGGTGAAATGGGAAGAACACCGTTTATCTTTTCTCACTTCTCGGTGTGGTAGGTTGAGGAAAAACCTGAAGACTGAGGCAAATAAATATTGGTGCCATGATAAAAATGTGTGGTCCTTTAAATCTGTGGAAAGTTTTATGTGGGAAGGGAGGGAATAGGGTAGTGACATAGAAACAATCCCCATTTGGTAAAGAACAAGAAATTAGAATCAATTAGAATCACAATCAATGGAAAAGAGTTCTGAAAACATCTTTAGAACATATCTTAAGTCGAAGAAAAATAATATAGAATTTAGCAAATCATTTCATGTTCGGAAACTGTGTGGCTCAAAGGAATTCCAGCAGATCTGAGGATGAAAATCTCTCACCACCAAGGCTGCTACTGAAGGCTAAGCTGCTTAGTCCAATATGGTGGCCACTAGCCACATGTGATTATTGAGCACCTGTGGCTGGTCCAAACTGAGGTGTACTGTAAATGCAAAGGAAAACCTGATGGTGTAGTGGTTAAGTGCTACGGCTGCTAACCAAAAGGTCAGCAGTTCGAATCCACCAGGCGCTCCTTGGAAACTCTATGGGGCAGTTCTACTCTGTCCTGTAGGGACGCTATGAGTCGGAATCGACTACATGGTTAAGGGTTTTTAATGGTAAGTATAAAACACATGCTGGATTTCAAAAACTCAACTATGAAAAAAAGAATGCAAAATATTTCATTAATTATTTTTGTATTTATTATATGATGAAATGATACTATTTTGAATATATTAGGTTAAATAAAATATATTATTAAATTACCATATTTTTGCAAAAATAACGTGCATGCTGTGCCTTTTTTTGCCAACCACACCTCCCAAGAGATATTTTCATAAGTGTGCTCTGCTAATTTTTTTTTCAGCAGCATGTAAAAAAAATTAGCAGAGGACACATACAAAAATACCTCGAGGTAGGGGGGGAGGGTGTGGTTGGCAAAAAAACTTATAACACATGCACTCTTTATGTAAAAATATGGTAATCTCACCTACAGGCTTTTGTTGTTGCTGTTGTTGTTTTGGTTTGGTTTTGACTTTGGTTTTTATACCTTTTTTAATGTGGATAGTACAAAATTTAAAATTACATGTGTGGCTTGGGTTTGTGACTCACATTATATTTCCTTAGAAAGCACTGATTTAGATTAGCTCATTACCGTCTCACAGGGAGTTGACTAATTGACAGCTATTTACTGAAGAGATAGTGGTGTTAGTACAGGACTTACCATACTGTGTCAAGGGTCCCTAAACAAGCAGTGATTTCTTCCTGAATAATAAAAACATCTGCTTTAAATCTCCAGAACTCACCCTGGCTTTAGACCAGACATCGGTGTTAAAATCAGTACATCTTACTTCCGCTAGTCTCTTAGGGCAATATCAGCTGACAGATCTAGATTGAGCCAAAGAGGAGACCAAAATTTTTCTAAACACTTTTCATGTGAAGAGCCAATGCTGAACCTTTAGCAGTGAAGAGCCTGAGCTTAAAATGTATTTGAAGGAACTAGCAGAAAAAGCTAAACATTTAAAGGGAACGAAGAGAGCAGGAGAGATGATTGGCTTATAACCAGTTTTGCAGAAGAGAGGAAGCACCTTCTCCTCAAAGGAATGCCAGGCTTACATGAAGATGGTTGGAATGCATTTGGAAAATAGGGTCAGGGTAGGCTGTAATTTGGGAGTAGACTGGGACTTTGAGTCTGGTCAGCCAGGAGTGTTCTCTAACCCCATGACTTTTTTCAGTCTCCCTTTGTTCTCTGATTCTCATTCTGCAGTATGACAGAAGCTTCTTCATAAAAATAAAGAATCTTAGCTATTGGTCATAAAGCACAGAAACAAATGACCTCCTAGACTGGAAATAAAATTAAGGGAGGAATTCAAGAATGATACTATCCTTGCTCTTCCTTCTTGAATTGTTGGAAAGTGTCTTAGAAGAACAGTGGCTTTTCTCTGACCTCTGCTCATGCTATCCTCCAGTTGTCTCCCACTAGCGTCACCTGTATTCCTACTGTCAAATTATATTGGAATTGACTATAACCAGAGAGAGTGAGGAAAAAAAGGCAGCGGACGTTGGGAAAACTCGCTGTTTCAAGTCCTGAGTCCTACTTTTGGTGCTTCATATATGTCATTTTATTTTGTTGCTTTCCCTTGTTCTCTCCATTCCTGTGGACACCATGGTTGGAAATCATTTTGCAGGGACTTTGGACCTTTGATCTTGCTCAGCTCGCTCAGTAGTGACTTCTTAGACCTCATTGTTTACCAGGCCATTGAACCATTTCCTCTTTGACACTTGTGTTTGGTCTGCTCTGCTTTTCTTGGTCTGCCTCTTTACTTTTCCCCCTCAAATCATTGCCATCCATGTCTCCACACAGTGATGTGAAACGGATATAATAACTCCCCTTTTGCTAATGGAAAAAATCAGCCTGCATATTGAAAATTCATAATGGAGATCTTTAACACACCTGCTGTATATATATGTATATATGCTACAAACATGTACTTTATTATTAATTATAGAGCTTAAGATTTTAGCTCATGTGTCAAGACTTCAAAATCATGATTCTTGCTTCATCTAAAGTTATAAATATTTAACTTTGGCAGCGAATCTGAAAAAAAAAAAAAAGTAATGATTTATCCTCTGAGAAGGGACCACTGTTAAGAAGTTTAACATGAAGCATTTTTCTTAGCATTTTTAAGACAAGCCAACTTCTCAACTCATGTACGTTACTGGAATCAGTGACAGAGGCTTTTATAACTCTGCATAAAAAAGTTACTAACCTCATAGATCTTAGAGAAACAGGCCTATGATAGAGTAAAATAAATATACTAGCAACATCCAAAATTAAAGACAGATAGAGCCTAGAGAAATCTTTCTGCCAACATGCCATATTATTTATTACTGGAAATAGTTACCAAATCGGGAAAAAATATTTTAAATCTGCACTTGAGGTAAACTGAGGGCCTACTTAAATTGCTTAGAGTAGACCCATGATGTTTTCCTATTTTGAGACTGTAACTATAGTGTTGCATTATATATACGTAAATAAAATGCATATACCCACACGTACATATACCGCCATAAAATACCTGTACAAAAATAAGAAGGGAACACCACAGAAATGTGGAGATATGGGTATGTGTGACCTGTAAGGCTCATTAACTACTTAAATGATTAATGCCCTGGCTACTAATTCCCATCAGACTTGATTCAAATACTGGCCTCATTATAAGTTATTATATTCTATGGAACTTTAGGATCACTCACAAACAATACAGAAATATCAACTCTGCAATTTAAATAAATAACCCAACCCAGTGCCGTCGAGTTGATTCTGAGTCATAGTGACCCTATAGGACAGAGTAGAACTGCCCCATAGAGTTTTCAAGGAGCGCCTGGCGGAATTGAACTGCCAATCCTTTGGTTAGCAGCTGTAGCACTTAACCACTACACCACCAGAGTGTATAGAAAATATAAAATATAATTTTGACATGTTTGTAGAACTATATATGGGTTAATGGAAGCAGGTAAAGTGTTGGGTTTTGGTCAGTGCGGCAGAGAGAAGTGTCATTCAGCACCCCTATCATGCATTACTGACATTCCCCAATGATATCCGTTGACACCAAGGGACACCTCTTCCAAGATAAGAATGATTAGAGGATGTGGACTCACAGGTCTTTTCACACATATTTGAGACTATTAATTGGATCTCCTACGGTCGGGAAAGCCATTTACTATATGTTCTCAAGTATTGTACCAGTTCACTGGTAGAAACGGGTGTTCTAGTAGGACCTTTGGAGCCCTTGTGGCACAGTGGTTAAGGGCTCGGCTGCTAGCGAAAAGGTCAGCGGTTCAAACCCAGGAGAAAGATGTGGCAGTCTGCTCCTGTAAAGATTTACAGCCTTGGAAACTCTATGGATCAGTTCTGCTCTGTCCTATAGAGCCACTACAAGTCGGAACCAATTCGATGGCAACAGGTTTAATGGTTTTTTGTTTTTTTTTAGTGGGACCTTGAGAGAGGCATGGAGCTCCTGATGAGGTTCTAGAAATATTAAGAAATGGGTGGGTCAAGAGAGTACAAATTCCATTCACTGAAGGTTTTTGCTAGGAGCCTAAAATGCCAAAATAGTACTCAAGATGTCCTGGTTCCTTTAAATTTGTAGGCTTTATAATGGGGAAAGGGGCTCACAAACCTAAATGTTTAAAGGCTCAAAATAAAATAATACAGAGCAGAGGGGAGCACATTAAACTGGAAAACCCAGGTTAAAGATAGAGAAGCTTCCCATCAGGATTATTGTCAAGAGTTGCTCAATCTGCTGAATTTCCAAGAGAAGTCAGAATTCTAGATTTTTCATGTGAAATTTCCTTATTATAAAAAATATTTTGTTATTCAAGCAAAGCATCTGTGCATCATTTCAAGTTCATTGGCCCCCAGTTCCTAATCTGTGTTCTACAGATTTTCTAGAATTAGTAATTTTCCTACCAACTTTTCTCCTTAGTGCATTAAAGCATTCAAAGATGGCTCTCCCCCTAATTACCAGGAACTCAGATCATGAACATTGTAACCGGTTGCTGTCGAGTCGACAACAACTCATGGCGGCTTCTTGTGTGTCAGAGAAGAACTGTGCTCCGTAGGGTATTTAATGGCTGTTTTTTTTGGAATTAGATACCCAGGCTTTTCTTCCTAGGTGCCTCTGGGTGATCTTGAACTTCTAATCGTTAGGTTAGCAGTCAAGCATGTTAACAGTTTGCACCACCCAGGGACTTCCATGAACATTGTAGTTAGAAGTGAATGCTCACTTTCACATTCATGTGCTTACAAGGCTACCTCAACTGTCGTCTGTGGCACCTAAGCTTGCAAGTTGTGCATTTGAGAGAACCACAAAACAAGGGGTGGCAATAACCTCATTTAACTCAGAAAGTGTTTATGGAATAATTTGTGTGTGTCATTGAAATAAAGCAAGCCTGGATGGGAAGAGTGAACACATGTAACGTGGTTCAACATTAAATGAAGTCGCAATCTATGCAATCGTTATGGAATTAAAATACAGTATTTTTATCTCTCATGTGTATAATGCAATGTGTCAAATAAAAATAGCTGGATTAAAACTGTTTTGTTTTGTTTTTTCTGGCTTAGCAATCAACTTGACAATTTGATTGAATTGTGCTTTTTTCCCTCTCAGTTACCCATTGTCTGATGGGGTTATACATGAACAAAGGAAAAACCAAAACCTTTACTGAAAGTCTGAAGAGGAGAATAAGGGCTGGGAAAAAATAAAACCAAGTCATTACCTCATCTACAGCACAGAGGTTCATTAAGACCTTGTTGCCTTTGTTGGAAGATGAAATGAACACAAAGATATGATTGAGTCAGTCACTGGTTAGATTTTGTTAATTTTTTTTTTTTTTTTAGTATTCAGCACTGAAGTAAGTGACTCATAAGTACTAAGTCTCTTCAATTCTGCTCAATTTTGAATAAAAATACCTGCTTTCTTCAGTACCTCGCCTGAATAACTCCTGGGAAAATGACTGAAATCAAGTCACTGATCAGTAAGATTAGTCCTAACTGCTAGAAACAAAATCAAAGTTGACTTTTAGTGAGTGTTCAGCTTTTTAGAGATGTCACTGAGCTTTCAGAAAAAGACCCGGCACAGAAGCTTGCGGATGACTAAAAAATGCATTTGATTTTTGTCTGTAATAATATCAACTGTTTTCTGAAACACAAAGGAGAATTAACCAGCTCAGTGTTGAAGTCAGAGACTAGACATTTTCAGTTTAGTTAGGTATTTCTCATATATAGTAGAGGCCTTAGAGGAGGAAAACACGAATAGTTCCAAGGCTCAATTGTGTGGTAATTGCTGCTGTTACAGAGATGAGCATATAGGGAGTTGTTTGGTTTGGGTTCAGAATTCAAAAGTTGTTTTTAAAAGCCTCATTACCTTATTAGCATACTTCTTAAGGATTCTGAGAACAAGCTAAAGAAACTAGAGGATAGATACTAAGATATCTTTCATCAAGGTTGTATTAATCCCTCTTGTGAAAGAAAATTTTAAGAGTACAGCTGCCCAAACCGTGAGAAGGTTCTGACTCATACTGACCCTATGGGACAGAGGAGAACTGTCTCATAGGGTTTCTGAGGCCGTAAATCTTTACAAAACAGACTGCCACATCTCTCTCCCTCAGAGTGGCTGGTGGGTTTGAACTCCTGATCTTTCAGTTAGCAGCAGAGTGCTTAACCACCGTGCCACCAGGATTCCTCTAGAGTACAATAGGAATGCAAATTCCATGAGACTTTTCCAAAGAATAAAAAGAAAAAATCAAATACAACCAATTCAAAGAAACTTCAATCATTTGATGTAGTAGAATCAATCGTGTTAGAACCACAATTCTAAAGTGTGTGAAGGAGAAAAAAAATCACCTAGGCATATAAAAAAAAAATAGACACTTGATTTATGAGCTTTCTTTTAATGTTAGGACTAAAGGACCTTCCCAGTGTAGGTCAAGTGGTGAGAGTGTTCTCACACATCAATTAGGGAGCAGGGGCAGAAAAGAGGAAGAGGAGGAGAGTGGAGCATCCTTCCTGGTGCTTCTCCTCACCTGGGAGGTCGAGCAGCAGTGGAGTTGACTCTGGGCACCATGGGCATGCAGAGGAGGTGGAAACCAAAGCCGCCCTCTCAGATTAAAGCACTCCAGGTCAGATGATTAACCTGGTGAGTTTACAGGATTTCCTCTGTGCGTCTATGTAGTTCCAACCTACTGGCTTCTCAAACAGAAAAATCTCTTTGGAACTGTTGTCAGTTCCTGAAGAAGTTTCGAAGGCTGGGCCTCTTATACAAGTTTTGTTTGGCCTGAGTAGTTTCCCTCTTTTCTATCATTTGTCTACAGTGATAGATGGAAGGAACTGGAGACTTCAGTTCCTTCTCACTCAGTTCCTCCTGCAGAGGGGAATCAGAGTAAGAAGAGGGCTCAGTGGCTCTCCAAACAATCATATTTGCCTGGAAAGCTGTATTCAAAGTGGTAGTAAGATTTTTCAAAATGGAAGTTAAAAAAAAAAGTAAGACAATTACTCACATTTTCACATTATAATCCACGAATGTATGCTACATACCAAGCCAATTTTTTCTCCAAAATCTTTGTCACTACCATGTAAGACCATCTCAATTATGCTATTTTAAAAATCATTCCCTTCTTTGAACTGTGATTGTCTTTGACATAAAAATAAATGCAGTCTGACAGGAACATTTATCACCTCTTTCATTGGCAGATGCTGAGAGCTCCCTGGCCTAAAACAATGGTCTCCAGCCTTGGCATGCATAAGACTCTTGTGAAGACTGGAACAATGCTGACGACCAGGCCCGCTCGTGGAAATTCTGATTTAATAGGTTTGAGGTGCAGCTCAGAGATGATTTTAACATGAAACCCAGGTAATTTTAATATAGGTGGGCTGTAGATCTCTGAAAAACGCTGGTTTACAGACTGTGTTCTCAGAGGGGAAACAAGCAATTAGAGCGCTATCACTGTGTAGCCTTGAAAGGTCATATACATATGATCCAAAAAACGTCAAGAGCTTGGCTTAAAAATCCTCACAGTGCAACTCTGAGGTGGGCAGTGGACAGGAAATACTACTCTATAGACAAGGTGAAGTCATTGGCTCCAAGTAACTTAACAAATCTGTGTTTGAACAGCTGTTGGAACTAGAATCTCCAGTTTCTTGAGTCTTGTGCTCTCTGTACGAGACTTATATTTCCATTGTTACAAAACATGCTACATCCCACAACATCAGTTCTTCTGAAGTACCATAGGATACCTCTATTTCGTCTATTATATAGACACACGTGTCACTTGTCAAATACCTTAAACGATAATCTAACTTGGACTTACTCTTAGTGTACAGGCAATTGTCTGTACTTACTGCTGTGGTTTCTTTACTCACTACTCACTCTTCAACTCACAAAAATCTGCACTCTGCCTTCCACCACTTCATTAAGCCACCAAGGTTACTGACAGTTTAATTGTTCCAAAAATCAAAGGACAGCATTCTGGTCAAGGTTATGGACCAAACATAATTTTCTATCTCGCTTACTGCAAAATAATTCATGAAGTGACAAAAAGACTCTTTAAAGGTCAATCTACAATTTTACTAAGAAATGAGAAAAGGGTGAAATCAATAAACCAGAAAATATGAAGAATTTCTGAAAGATTAATACAAAATTGATAGGCTGGAGGAAGAACAAGAATGGAGAAACCAGGGGCCAAAACACAGACAGAAGAAATCTACCAGAGGCTCCAATGATAACTTCAAAGTAAAGCATTAAAACGTTATTCATAACAGCTTCCCTTCCATTGTGCCTGTCCACTCCCCCACTAAGCTGAACAGCATCTTTTTTACATAGGCTAACACCTGAGAATCGCTGTCTTAAAAGAAGCAGGCAATCTTCTTAGGGAGGACTTCTTTCAAGAATGTTGGAGTTGAAGAAAACAAGTATAGGAAAGGTTGAGATAATAACAAAGGAATAAGAGCTACTAACACTTATAAAACACTATAGTTCCTAGGCCCTGTTGTAAGCAGTTTACAGATATTGATTCATTTAATCCTCGCAATAACCCTACAGAGTAGGTACTGCTACTTTCCCCATTTAAATGAAAGCTGGAGGCTTGCCCATCGTCACAGAGCTGGTGCACAATAAGCTGTAATGCAAGCTGCAGCACCTGCAGAGGTCTGTATGTTTAGCCAGTATGAAGCTCCATGTCTCAACAACAATCACAGAAGGGGAAAAAGGAAAAGCAGACAGACCTAGGAGGGAATTACACGAAATTCCGTACTGCACAGACTTTTTAATTTGGATAGTGTGTGAGGAGGAGTCCCTGGGTGGCACAAATGGTTAAGCGCTCAACCACTAGTCAATAGGTTGGCGGTTCAAACCCACGCAGAGGCCGCTCAATAGACAAACGAGGTTGTCTGCTTCTGAAAGCCTTGAAAACCCTATGGAGCAGTTCTATTCTGCACATGTGAGGTCGTCCTAAGTCAGAATTAACTCAGCAGCGACTAACGACAATAACAAGTATGTGAGACAGTTTTCAGTCTACTTGTATTCACACTTTCAGTTCCCTTGCAGCTACGCAGTCATACATTCAGAAGAGCTGTGAAAATCCATACCCGCTACCTATCCCAATCAGCCTAGTGCCTTATGCAAAAATATACACAATAAGGAACAACGGATATTTGACAGAGGAAAAAAAAAACAAAAAACCTCAGGAAAGGGAAGAGCCAAGATCAACAAACTGAATGTCTGACCCTGATGGAAAAGAAAAAATACTGAGAACAGAATTTTAACATATTTTCAATAGTATCCCCAGGGCTACAAAAGAATATTGAAATCCATAAAAGAATAAAGCTCCATTAATTTAAAAAAGAGCTATAAGAGAGGGAGAAAGTGTTCTTGGAAATTAAATATATGACTACTAAAATTAAAACATCCATTAGATGGACCAGGTTCTAGAATGGACATAGCTGGGGATGAGATTAATAATCTGTAAAATGAAGTAAAGAAAATCTCTTAAAACACAGAGCAAAATGACAAAAATTTTGAAAAACTAAGAGACATGGAGAATTAATATAAAAATCCCAACATCTGCCTAATAGAAATGTCACAAAGAGAGAACAAAGACAATGAAATAAGGGGAAAAAAAAAGAAAATTTTCTCTAAATTGAAAAAACCTTTATGTATACAGGAATAAATCCAAAAAATTGCTGTGCAAGATAAAAATAAATAATATTGAAAGACATAAAAGAAGCTCTACATAAGACAGGAAATCTCACTATCTGTAAGTGTTGATTCCCCTGAAGTTGATCTATAATTTATAATTCAAGGCAATTTCCATAAATATCCTAGTAAAAGTCTGTGCAAAACATCAAAAGATAGTGATAAAATCCATATGAAAGAATAAAAGGCCAAGAATAACTCAGATAATTTTGAAGAAGAGTACGTTATCTACCAAATATCAAGACTTATTTTACAACTAGAGTAATTCAGATAGTGTGGTATTGGCACAAAAATGGACAATCAATGGAAAAAATTGGAGAACTAAAAATATGGAAACTTGGTATACTCCGGAAGTAAAATTAGTGGAAAAAGGATGAGCTAGTCAATAAATGTAATGTGATGGTTACTTTTATGTATCTACTAGTAACCAGTTATTTAATAAAACATCAATCTAGGTGTTCCTGTGAAAGTATCTTGTAGATGTGGTTAACACCTACAATCAGTTGACTTCAAGTAAATAAGATTCCCCTCAATAATGCAGGTAGGCCTCATCCAAGCAGTTTAATGCCTTAAGAGCAAAAACTGAGGTTTTTCAGAGGAGAAGAAATTCTGCCTCAAGACTGCAACATCACCTCCTGCCTGAGTTTCCAGCCTGCCAGTCTGCCCCATAAATTTTGGGCTTATCAGCCCCAACAGTCTTGTGAAACAATTCCTGTAATTGGTTCTATTTCTCTGGAGAATCCTGACTGATACGTGTAGCTAGGACAAAAGATTTTTCATTTGAACAAAATATCGATCCCTGCCTTACAATAGAATATTAATTTTAGACAGATAAAAATTTAAGTGTGCAAAGTGGACTTTAAAGCTTTTAGTGTTGTTATTGTCAGGTGCCATCAAGTTGGTTCAGACTCATAGCGACCCCATGTATGACGGAACGAAATACTTCCTAGTCCTGCTCCATCCTCACAATCTTCCTTTTTTTTGCTCACTCTCCACTATACCAAGCATGATGTCTTTCTCCAGTGACCAGTCTCTCCTGATAACATGTCCAAAGTATGTGAGACGAAGTCTCGCCATCATCGCTTGTAAGGAGCATTCTTTCTGGCCGTACTTCTTCCAAGACAGATTTGTTCAATCTTCTGCCAGTCCATAATATATTCAATATTCTTCACCAACACCATAATTCGAAGGTGTCAATTCTTCTTCCATCTTCCTTAATCCTCAAAGTGACATCTTCACTTTTTAACACTTTAAAGAGGCCTCTTGCAGCAGATTTGTTCAATACGATATGTCATTTGATTTCTTGAATGTGTCGATTGTGGGTCCAAATAAAATGAAATCCTTGACAACTTCAACCTTTTCTCTGTTTATCATGATGTTGCTTACTGGTCTAGTTGTAAGAATTTTGCATAAACTTTCAGTTAAAAATAAAATTCAACTATGTGAGACTATATACATACAAAGGTTTTAAACAGTTATGAAAAAAACATAGATTGACACATACAATATTATACCATATATATAAAGTTTCCAAACATTCAACACCTCATATTATTTATGGGAATATATATATATATGATAAAAATATTAAATTTTGCTTAGAAAAGAGGGAAACCAACTTCAAGGAACTAGTCTCCATAAGGAGGTTAGTGAGATCAGGAAGAGCAATACAGAGCCTTCAATTATGTCTGAAATGTTTTATTTTATTTGTAACACTTGATTGTATCTGTTACATAATGGATGTTAGTCATATTACTGTCTGTACTTTGCTGTATGGTTATAACAGTCTATGTGAAATATTGCTATTAAGGCAAAAGACACTGTATTTAACAAAATTAATGTTTTCTAATGGTAGACAAGTCAACTTCTCTAGCACCTGGGAATGCCTCAGCAGGAAATGGCTAATAGTAATTGCTTACTCAAATTCTTTAATATGTCCTGAATGAGAGACTAGCCTCCTGTAATCATTATGAGTAAGTTTGTAATATCCCAAGTGCCTCCTGGGAATGACAAAGGAAATTCAAGTGGAAAGTTCCATCCAACTGTCAGGTCCTAGGTCTCTGAGGCGATCTACTCCAATCAGTACTGGAGGAGCAATTCTCACACTCTCAGGAAGCATTGACCCATCATTGCTTCTTTATTCTGATTAATTAGTGGGCCTGCCTGCTAAGAAACCTATTCCAAGAACCAGACATTTAAGATAATGGAAGTGAGAAAGGACAGTGTTTTTCCAAGTTGAATACATTTCTCTTCTAATAATAATAAAGGTGACAGAGTCATTATCACACATAGACACAGACTGAACTGAGAGTATACAACGAAGATCCCAAATTATGGGTGAGCACCATGAGTGGAGTTCTTAGACCCAGAATAGCCCAGGGGAAAATTCTAAATGAAGACACCTCAAACCTTTAAATCTAGTTACACGGTTCGGGTTCTGTGAAGCCAAAAACCTCAGGCTAAATCATCTTTAGAGCTGACTTTCTCACAGAATGGCTCTGCTCTTGTCAAAAAACTAAGGGTCACAATGTGGGTCTCAGAGAAAGCTAAGCGATCACAAGTTTAGAAATTCCCAAAAAAAAAGCAGCTTAGAGATCACAAGTCTTTAGGAGGACATTTGCTACTTTTCTTTTGTATCAGTTAGAATTTGAAATAATGCTTTGTTCTCTCTATATGTAAGACACAACCCCTAACTTTTATATGCTCCTGTTACCGTCCAGGTTGCCTTCAAGTCAATTTTGATTCATAACAACCCTATAGGACAGAGTAGAACTGCCCCGTAGGGTTTCCAAGGAGCGGCTGGTGAATTCAAATTCCTGACCTTTTGGTTAGCAGCCAGGCTCTTAACCACTTACCACCAGGGTTCCAACTTTTTATATAGTACTTTCAAATGTATGATCTCATTAAATTCTTACAGCAGCCCAAAACAGTTGGTGGTCTGTTGCAGAGAAAAGCCACAAAGCTTGGTGAGAAGAAGGAATGGGGGTGCTGAGATAAGGTACAGAAGCAGAATTTTCAGGTCCCAAGGTGCTTCTTGGAGGCATTCATTGGCCTCAAATCAAGATCTGAGGCATCATCTTTTATATCTACCTGCCATCCCGGAAAATGACCTACCATATTTTCTTTCCACCATCAAGTGTTCATTTAAAACTTAGATCAAGCATTAAGTTTTTGTTCAGCATAGGAGGAAACAGTCTCACAACATTTCCCTAGCTCGCTAAAAAAAAAAAAAATTTTTTTTTTTTTCTAGTAAAAGAAGCACACAGCCTGTACTGATGAGAGTTTCCAGTTTTACATTAAAAGGGTAATAAAAGCCTTCTATCTCAATTTCTGTTTCTTTTATTTAGATCCTGCAGAGCAGAACCTCCCTATAGAGCAGGAGTGTTGAGCTGGCTGCCTCAGGATCATCTGCATGGTGCTTGCTAAAATAAAGTCAGATGAGTGCCACCACTAGGAATTCTGATGCAGTAGGTGTGAGGTGGCCCCTCCGAATCTGAACTTTTTTGAAGTCCCATGGGTAATTTTTATGGATAGTTAATTTGGGCATCACACAGAAGGAAAAGTTAAGATCACTAATCGTGCTTAAAGTAGGGCCTCGGGGTGCACAGAGGACTGGAGATTCACCTATATTTCAAATAAATTTGTAGTAGAAATTTTGGCAACAGCTTTCAAATGAAAGGACTTCAAAAATAATGCAAGCTTCATACATTTTTATTTTGACATTCAACATTATAAGTGGAGTGCTGGAGCCACTTTGTACCAGCTTGGGAGACAATTGTTAGATTTTCAGGAATTTTGCTAGTCATTTGCTAAACCCTTGGTAGTTTGAAATCAATCACAGTTGAAATATTTACACCATGGCATTCAGAAAATGCTACAAATCGCTATCCTCCTCCCTTACCTGTGAGCTGGTACTTACAAATTTATCACCCATACCACTGGTTGTAGAAGATGTAAGAAATAGTGCATTATAAACGTTTTATAGAGTACTGTTTTATCGCCTTTTTAAATGCGTCCAACTCAATCTAATACCAAAGTGATTAAATACCCACCCATCTTTAAGATGTCTATCTGTGTTTTATCAACTATGCTAAGACATTAGACTGTGTGGATCATAACATATCATGGATAACATTGCAAAGAATAGGAATTCCAGAACATTTCATTGTGCTCATGAGGAACCTGCTCATTGATCAAGAGGCAGTTGTTCAGACAGAACAAGGAGATGCTGAGTGGTTTAAACTCAGAAAAGGTGTGCATCAGGGTTGTATCCTTTCACCGTACCTATTCAATCTGCATGCTGAGAGCAAATAATCTGAGAAGCTGGAGTATACAGAGAAAAACAGGCATCAGGATTGGAGGAAGACTCATTAACAACCTGCATTATGCAGATGGCACAACCTTGCTTCCTGAAAGTGAAGAGAACTTGAAGCACTTACTGATGAAGATCAAAGATCATAGCCTTCAGTATGGATTACACCTCAACACAGAGAAGAAAAAAATCCTCAAAACTGGGCCAATAAGCAACATCATGATAAATGAAGAAAAGATTGAAGTTGTCAAGGACTTCATTTTACTTAGATAGACACTCAACACCCACGGAAGCAGCAGTCAAGAAATCAAAAGATGCACTGCATTGGGCAAATCTGCTGCAAAAGACCTCTTTCAAGTGTTAAAAAGCAAAGATGTCACCTTGAGGACTAAGGTGTGCCTGACCAAGCCATGATGTTTTCAATTGCCTTATATGCATGGAAAAGCTGGAAGATGAATAAGAAAGAATGAAAAAGAATTGATGCCTTTGAATTGTGGTGTTGGCAAAGAATGTTGAATATGCCATGAATTGCCAAAAGAATGAACAAATCTGTCTTGGAAGAAGTAGAACCAGAATGTTCCTTAGAAGCAAAGATGGAGAGACCACTTCTCACATACTTTGGACATGTTATCAGAGGATTCAGTTTCTGGAGAAGGACATCATGCTTGGTAAGGTAGAGGGTCAGCAAAAAAGAGAAAGCCCCTCAAAGTGATGGATTGACACAATGGCTGCAACAATGGGCTCAAGCATTACAACAATTGCGAGGATGTCACAGGACTGGGCAGTGTTGCTTTCTGTTGTACATGGGATCGTTATGACTCAGAACCGACTTGATGGCACCTAATAGCAACAACATCATTATCCACTTAAAAACACAGGACAATCTCTTTTTTGATAGAACATTTTATATCATTCCATTTTCTTCTTCAGCTGATATTTCCTTTCATATTCCTCATAGAATTTTATTCAAATATAGAATGTTTTATGCTTCAAAATCTATTTTTTGTGTTTTTTTTTTTTAAATCTCACTGCATGTCTCTTAAAATTTCTTGTGGCCATAAGGTTCTAAATTTTAGATAGTTTTATTCTGGATTGAGTTATTGGTACAATTATTAATAGTAGGCAATTGTTCAAAACAGCATAAACATGTTAATAATTTATAAATAATTACTAAATATATATGTATTTTTTGCAAGTACATCTTTTACTGCAATTAGATGTTATTAAAATTAGTTTATATATTCAATATTCAGTGAATACTATCTATTGTTAGAATGCAATAGGCTTTAGTCTAAGCCCTATTATTCTTCCTTGTTTAATAGAAACACTGAGAAAGAACTTGTTGAATAAATAAGTAGATAGAAATGAAAATAATTTAGCTATAGTAGGTAAAATAGTGTCCCTAAAATCTCTAATTTTTTTTTCAGTTTTATATCAAAAATTACATAATGATCTGGTTATCAAAAATAATTTTTGGTAAGTAATGCAATTAGGTTCTTTTTCAATTGTGTTAAAAGCAAAGAATTGGGAAACTATTGATTTTCAAAGGGTCTATTCATAATAATTGTTCTTTTTTTTTTTTCTCACTACTACCTACAATACTTTCATTTTTAATTTGACTCTGCAGATTTTTCCACTCTGACGCAACTTCCTATTCTGAGGAATGGATGAGAGCTATGTTCCCCCCCCACCCCGCTTTTTTTTTTTTTTTTACTAAAGTGTGGAAAGAGTGATTTTGAAAAGGGAGTTGAGAAAGGAGAAGCTTCTTAGAAGGCAAACACTGAGGTAGATCCACTTTGGGAATGATTGTCTTGGTGATCTAGTGCTGCTATTACAGAAATACCACAAGTGGATGGCTTCAACAAACAGAAATTTATTCTCTCACAGTCTGTTGTTGTTGTTGTTAGGTGCCATCGAGTCGGTTCCGACTCATAGCAACCCTATGCACAACAGAACAGAACATTGCCCGGTCCTGCGCCATCCTTACAATCCTTGTTGTGCTTGAGCTCATTGTTGCAGCCACTGTGTCAATCCACCTTGTTGAGGGTCCTCCTCTTTTCCACTGACCCTGTACTCTGCCAAGCATGATGTCCTTCTCGAGGGACTGATCCCTCCTGACAACATGTCCAAAGTATGTAAGATGCAGTCTCGCCATCCTTGCTCCTGGTTGTACTTCTTCTAAGACAGATCACAGTCTGGTAGGCTAGAGGTCCAAATCCAGGGCATCAGCTCCAGGAGAAGGCTTTCTCTCTCTGTCAGCTTAGGAGGAAGGTCCTTGTCATCAATCTTTCCTTGGTTTAGGAGCTTCTCCACACAGGAACCTCGGGTCCAAAGAATGCACTCTGCTCCCTGTGCTGTTTTCTTGGTGGTATGAGATTCCCATGTCCCTCTGTTTCCTTCTCTCTTTTATATCTCAAGAGATTGGCTCAAGACACAATCCAATCTTGTAGATTGAGTCCTGCCTCATTAACATAACTGCCACTAATCCCACTTCATCAACATCATAGAGATAGGATTTACAACAATAGGAAAATCACATCAAGTGACAGTGGACAGTCACACAATACTGGGAATCATGGTCTAGCCAAATTGATACATGTATTTTTGGGGAACACAATTCAATCCATGACAATGACTAAATATGGAAATTGAGGATTTGGAAATTAATTCCCATAAAACTATTGCCGTGCTCTTGTGTCCCTCGGCCAGTCTTCAGGTACATCCGGGAACACATGTGCCTCACTTTGAAGGCTGCTTCTCCATAGCCTTCTGAGCATTCAGCCACACAGCCAAAACTGACTGATCTACACTGTCAAATATGCCTAAGACATCTATCCTCCCTGTTCTCTCTCTTCAAAGGAGGCATCAAGCAGCCGTCATTTCTCCTTTGAGTGTATGAGTGTTTCACATAGCCCTCATACAGTTCAGTGTTAGAAGCTGGCTCAAGTCTAGCTCTATATGAATTATGTAACTAGCTTTCTAATGAAGAAACAATTATACATGAGCTTAACCTTCTGTATCACAGAAATAAAGCCTATTTTCTAACACTTAGGAGTTAAATTTGGTGGTTTGGATTTCCCTTGAAATCTTAAAAATTCTCGAATGACATTTTCCAATTTTTGTTTTCTCCTTTTCCAAATTTCCATTTATTTCAATAGGAAAAGGAATAAGGTCTTCGAAGTCGTGGAAATTCTTCTTGAAGTATTCCCCCCTTTTCTTCAAGCAGTACATTTTCCAACTGTTTAGAGCAATAATTCTTAAACTTTTTCCCCCCAAAGAATATGATGAAAGAATGGACTCTTGCTCTTAGAAAAATATATTTTTGTACTTACGCAGAAAATGTGCCTTTAACCACAGAGAGTGTCATAGATTATATGAAGCCCATTCATGGGTCCCAGTTAAGGAACACTTTTGGCAATACATCAGGAACAATAGAGTCAGTTTATCTATTATAATATATGTGTACTACATTATATAGCATAGGTAATATAGATTATATAATATCTAAAATTAAAATAAATAATGTTTTCACAAAAATATGTGTCTGGTGCAGTGTCTTGAATGTGACTGTGCTCAATAATTGCAGTTATCATTTTTTCATTTAAATCAAGTATTTTAGAACCTTTCTCACTTCATACAGTGAGATACTCAAGTATGCTATTCTTCCAAAAGGCCTAAAAAAAAAAAAGGAGATAGGTGATGGAGAGGGATTTGGAGGGTCTTCAAGGAAGCTTGGGAACTGCATGGTAAATATTTAGAATCTAGATGCTTCTTTTTGGATCTTGTGTTCTCTTCCTAGAGCTAAACTCACAATGGTGAAATTTGGTGAAAATTTACACCTCAGGATTTCATCTCACACTTGTGCATTGGGATGACTGTGAAAAATTCTGCAATATTTAATTCACAAATATTAATATAAATATTTTTTTAAACTAGAAGACTAGTAGACCTCCTAGAAGTCATCATCCTGAGGTGATAAGGAGAGCATCTGTTGTCAATTTAGGGCTGTGTAGTCAAGATTATAAACAATGGGTACATTATAAAACCCCCTATCCAGCAGGGTGCCATAGTGGTTTTGGCATAAATTTTTAAGAGAATTTACATTCTCCTTCACTCACCCCCTCCCAGTGACACAATGGCTAAATGTTTATGAATTTAGTAATTTGAATCCCACACAAGTAAAGAGAAAAATGCAGTCTTTGTAAATCTTATTTCTTTTTTTCCCCTGATACCAGTAAAGAATTATTTACCAAACAGTATTTCTGAAGTTTTGTCGAATTTAGATGTTAATAAAAAAGCCAAACATCTCTTACGATAGATTTTAAAATTTTAAGTGAGCAAAAACTTGAAAAGATCAAACTTCAAACCTCTTAGCAAAACAATTTTGAAAGGAAATGCTGACAGACCCACTGCTGGGTGCTGTTGGATAAACAGATGAACCTGTCGTATGTGTCTTAGTTCCAGTTACACCCATTGGCCACAGCCGTCACTGGCCAAATCTTGCTGTTGAAACTGCTAGGCATGATGAGAAATGTGCCAGAAACAATAAGTTGGAGCATAGGCTAAACCCAAGAGGAAACACTTGATGTCAGATATGAACTTGCCATTGTTTTGAGGGAACATGGATGGAGCAAAGAGTAAATGCCTGTGTTTGAGACCCTATGGGCCACTGGCATAATGTACTTTTCTTTTCCCTGGTTACTCACAACTGCCACAATACCATCTTTTTCTGATATTTACTTTAGTGGTAACATTCACTTCTAGGCCTCAAGCCAGAGATATTCTAATGTTAAGAATGTTTTAAAAAATAATAAATATATGAAATAATAAAACATCAGACAAAAGTTTTTAAATATTAGCCAAGTTCATTTTGTATAATTATGACACTGTATATATACTCATAGGGAATATGCTACAAGGGACAAATAACCTCGTATGCTTCCTATACTTAGTGTTTGCTATTATCAGTATGTGGTAAGGAGGCAGCAACTGGGAAAAACCTCTGACAGTACATACATACCAGTTCTCCTTATATACCCCTGTGATTGTTGTTATCACTAACTGCACTAAAAAAAGGGGCAGGGTGGGTAAACCCCACTTTAATCGCTAACTCTATGGTAAGGATCAGCATAAATTCAGTTTCCACCTGGAAGTGGACTCAGGCTTCACCTTCCCACATCTCTAAGATCCTCGTCACCAGCCACTTCTTCTGTGGTACTTCCTCCCTCACCCTAACCACCCAAAGTTAGGTCAAGACATTCCTGATCACTGAGGCATTGAGAAATAGTTTTAGGTTCAAGAGTCTGCATATCTCCCTATGCCCCAGACCAGCCAGCCCCCCTCTTTTCCTCTAGCCCCCTGGAACTAGTTCACATGCTAGAAGGACACTGTCCTTCCTTATTAGCTGCCCATGTAGATTTCTCTGCCCACCAGCCACCCAAAGCTAGTTTCTCTTGAGTTAGGACTCTGTCTTTATGACTGCCTGAGCAGCATTCCTCTGAATTAGCTACCCCAAACTAAGTCAGAGTCTTATTACCCCTTGTTGGTTCATTAATTCTCTGTAACAGCTCAAAAAATTCAGGGAGACCTATACTAAAGGAGCCCTAGTGGCACAGTGGTTAAAGTGCTTGGCTGCTAACCAAAACATTGGCAGTTCAAACCCATCAGCCACTCAGAGGGCGAAAGATGTAGTAGTCAGCTTCTGTGGAGATACGGCCTTGGAAACCCTATGAGCGGTTCTACTCTGTCATATAGGGTCACTATGAGTCAGAATCTACTCGACAGCAACAGGTTTTATACTTAAAATCAGTGTCATCACTAGGGTTGATGTCACCCAGTATGGTAACTCATGCTGTCACCCTCCCATGGACCTCCTCCCATAGTGAGTGCAAACAAAACCTCATGATTCAACGCATCATGGTCATTGTGTAATAATGACAGCTCTGACTGGAGTGCATTAGAAGTTTCAAAAGTAAAATAGCGTAGAACTTTAGCCTTGTGGGTATATTAATACATATAAGCTGGGCTTGTGAAAAATGTTTTTGTTGCTATAACTAACTACATGGATATTTTTATAAAAAATAATAGATTCCTGCTGAAACACTGCACAAAAATTTTATAGACAGTCATCGTGGTATCACCCCCTCTGACAGTGTCCCTTGGTGTGGTCTGCACAGCCCTGTACCTCTGTAGTGACATCACTGCTTACAGCTACCCATTTATTATAATCAGAAAGGACACAAGAGAAGAGATGCATCAAGCAAGGTCTGGGAGAGTTCCTGGCAGTGGGCCTCCATTGTCCCACAGGATGTGTCAACCTCTCCGGTTCATGGATGTTCTTCTCATCAATCCAGGAGGCCCCAAAGAGAGAGCTCCAATGTCCAGGGTCCCTTAGTCATTGGGAACTCAATGAATATGCATAACTGGGGCCTTAACATATAGTTATAAATGATCCAATCAAGAAATATGCATGACTGGATAATGCCCCACCGTTCCTGAAGTTAGTTCACCAGGTGTGGGGTCGGTGTAGCACCTACTTGCCTGGATATATTGGGAGAAAAAAAAAAAACCTGTTGCCATCTAGTTGATTCCAACTCAGAGTGACCCTAGAGGACAGACTAGAACTGCCTCATAGGGTTTCCAAGGAGTGGCTGGTGAGATCGAACTGCCAACCTTTTGGTTAGCAGTTGAGCTCTTAACCACTGTGAAAACAAAGAGCATCTTAATTGTTCAGGCAACTTTTCAGAAACCAGATACAAAAGCCCAAATCTAGTTCTTTGTTCCACAATCCCCATGGCTGTCCCTATCATGGTGTCCTCACAAAAAACCTTAAGGGAAACCTAACAAGAAGGACAAAACCACTAGTTCCTTTTAACAACAAAAAGCCATATATAAACTTCAGAAAGCCAGTGAATGTTCAACTGATTGCAATCGTGTACCTCTCTGTAGTTTCTGAACTTGGCTTTTTCTGTTTAGCAAGCCACTAGGAGATTTAACTTATCATTTATAAGGATTTTTTTCAGTGGAGCCCCTGTTATCTAAATTGTTTACCTGTATTTACATCTACGTAGTACCACAGAGAATCACAGAATTTTAGAGCTAAAACACCAAAAACCAAACCCATTGGCTTCAAGTCATTTCTGACTCATGACAACTTTATAGGACAGAGTAGAACTGCCTCATAGGGTTTCTACTGCTGTAATCTTTATAGAAAGGAGCCCTGGTGGTACAGCAATTAAGCTCTCCTCTGCTAACTGAAAGGTTGGGGATTGGAACCCACCAGCTGCTCCACAGGAGAAAGATGTGGCAGTTGGCTCCCCTAAAAATTAAAAACCCGTTCCCACCTAGTCGATTCTAACTGATAGTGACCCCATAGGACAGAGCAGAACTGCCCCATAAGGTTTCCAAGGAGCGCCTGGTGGATTCAAACTGCCAACCTTTTGGTTAGCAGCCTTAGCTCTTAACCAAGGTGCCACCAGGATTTCCTCCCTAAAGAGTACAGACTTGGAAACCCTGTGGGGCAGTTCTACTCTGTCCTGTAGAGTTGCTATGAGTTGGAATCCACTCGACAGCACCTAACAACAACAAGAAGCCTAATTTTATCCCATACAATGAGGAGCCACAGAAGATTTTTAGCAAAGGAGTAGCACAGTCATATGCTACTAAAACATTTACTCTGACGGTAGCATAAAGGATGGCTGAAACGGGAAGAGAGAAGAAGAGGCTCTGAACATGCCCAACAAGAATGCAAACTATATAAAAAAAATTCTGAATTTCAGCAATGAATGAAATCAATTAATGAAGAGCAAATGGGGCCTTAAGGTCCCTTTACCTTGATTTTGTGATTCTTGCCTGGTTCTACATATTGATAAAACACAAGATGAAAAGTTACCAGAGGGTCAAATAAAAGTGCATACCATGTTTAAGGGCAGAAGTTGCATTATTTGGAACTCTGGCAGCCCGGGATTCAGCAGTACTTGTATTTAACGGCAACATCGGCCATATGAAGGGAAAGGCTGTGTCACTGAAAACCATGCAAAGTTATGATGCTTAGCTGCTTATGGAAAACTATTCTCAGTAGGACTTCGCTATTGCAAAATATTTGAATGAAAATGCGGTCCTATGAATTCCCGGTATTAAGCAATTTGTCAAACACCTGGTAGTCAGTCAGCAATCCCAGAGCAAGACTGGACTATAGCTGCCAGGGTTGCTGCCACCCAGCTCTTAAACTTCCTGTTTCCATTTGCAAATTCCAACAAGAAATTTCTTCACAGAGGCAAAGGATTGCTTGATGTTTTAGGGGCTATCTCCTTGTACCTATTGTCTGATAGTTTTGCCCAGCCTCCTGCTCCTGAATAGATCCAGGTTCTTAATCTGACCACACCTAGTTGAACCCCTACCCTGCGCACATCTGGCTTTCTCATTTGTAAAATCTTTCCCAAATGTAAACCTGTCCATGGTTCTGGTACACAAAACTAAAATGGCTTAGGGATAAAAATATAATTCACATAAAGTGAACTTTTAATGGTATGATTCGAACTAAAAACACTTAACGACACAAATGCAATGGCTTTTACCTCCCTTTTCCCAGGATATCACACTTAGAAATGTTTCCAGTTTTCTGAAATGATTTGCTAAATATTCACTATCTCCATTATAATGACGTCTTTCTAGATTTTTTTCTTAGCTTAATAAAATTAATGAAGAAAATTTCTGTGAAGTAAATAACTAAATAAATGGATAGAATTTCAGAACTGGGAGAGTAGATGTCACCAAGTGGGACCTGTCTCCCAACATAGGAATATCTCCTGTGATGTCCCTAACAGGTTATTATTTCTTCCATCTCTACCTAGACATTCTGATTGACTGCAGTTCACTTCCTGTTAAAAACCTCCTTTCCAGTTATTAACTCTGATGAGTAGTCAGACCCAATTACATGAAGCTGAAATCTGCTTACCTCTATCTTCCAACCCTTATTCCTGTTCTGCTTTTTGGAGCCACATTGAGTAAATCTACTCTTTCATTTGTAAGGTCTACATCTATTTGAAGAAAGTAATTATACTCACCTATATTTATATTTATAAATTTATTCTCTATGTCCAGTTCCATCAACCATTCCTTATATTAATAAAGCCCATAAATCACTCATTTTCTTAGTCACCCCTTCTGCAGAAACTTGTTATTTTCCAATCTCATTTTAGTATTTCCAGGGTATTGTGAAAGTCTGGACATGACATACTTCTGTTAATACTATGTAAGAGTCCATTCAACATCTGTGTCACACGGTTGACTCATTTTAAGCTTGGGGCCAAAGGAAACCCTTAGGTCGGTTATTTACCAAATGATCTGCTCTTAAACCATACACAAAGTATTTCTCCTAGTAACAACTTATTGAAAAAGGATGATAAAGAACGGGAACGAATTAACTAGTCTATGCAAGACTCTGAGCAAATGTCAAAGGAATATATTTCCATTTGAAATTCCTTATTTTTAAGGCAATACACTTTTTTTTTTCCATTTGCCAACATTGTAAAGTTGACTGAGATGGTATTCTGTGGAATCATCTGAGTTCTGACTGATATTACAGAAACTATCATAAATCTCTACCTAAACTAAAGATCTTTGGAAAATCTTTAATTTTTGAAAAGTTTTTTAATTGAAAACAATTACATAAACATTTACTGGACAAAACTGAAATATATGTGAAGCACTTTGATATCGTCCACTCACCAATATACTCTTTATTTTGTTCAGCTCAACATCATTCTACCAGGATGAGGGCCAAGGTTGGATGAGTTGTTGAATAAATCTTAAAGATTTGTTATACTTATGGTCCCCTATGTGTTAAAACCCCATTAAACCCCATTAGCACACTCAAATGACTATTCACTTTGTACCGTGATTGGAGTGTATTCTGCGTGGGACACATGTACATTTTACTTAGCTCTATTGTTGAAAAGAAAACAATTTGATAATATATATAAGACACTTTATACTGTAACTGGGCCAAAGAAAATCATCTTCTCCACTTTGCACAATCAAAATTACACTTATAAATCTAACAGCAACATTTCTGAGAGAACTTGAAGTCTCTAACTGATCAAGGTCAAAGACTACAGCCTTCAGTATGGATTATACCTCAATATAAAGAAAACAAAAATCCTCACAACTGGACCAATAAGCAACATCACGATAAACAGAAAATATTGATGTTGGCAAGGATTTCATTTTACTTGGATCCACAATCAATGTCCATGGAAGCAGCAGTCAAGAAATCAAATGATGTATTGCATTGGACAAATCTGCTGAAAAGACCTCTTAAAGTGTTAAAAAGCAAAGATGTCATTTTGAGGACTAATGCGCACCTGACCCAAGCCATGGTATTTTCAACTGCCTCATGTGCATGCAAAAGCTGGACAATGAGTATGGAAGATCAAAGAAAAATGGGTGCCTTTGAATTATGGTGTTGGTGAAGAATATTGAATATACCATGGACTGCCAGAAGAACAAACAAATCTGTCTTGGAAGAAGTACTGCCAGAATTCTCCTTAGAAACAAGAATGACAAAACTTCATTTAATTTGGGCAAGTTATCAGCAGGAACCAGTCCTTGGAGAAGGCCATCATGGTTGGTAAAGTAGACAGTCAGCAAAAAAGAGGAAGACCTTCCCCGTGATGGATTGACACAGTGGCTAAAACAATGAGCACAAATGTAGCAACAATTTTGAGGATGGTGCAGGACCAGGCAGTGCTTTGTTCTGGGGTACATAGGATTGCTATGAGTCACAGCTGACTCGAAGGCACCTAACAACAACAAAATGCTTCTAAAAGGCAGTGCTGCACTATTGGAAAATGTGTTGTCTAGTTTCATTTTCTAAATATTGAGTCATTACGAATGAAAGAGTTATAGCTACTAAGTGTTGTGATCTCTTTCATGGAAAAAATCCCATGAAGGACAGATATATTTTTCACACATCTAATTCCCATAACATGTACTTTTAAAAGATCCATTAATTTAAGTGTTGAGAAGATACTAGGATTTACTATTTGGCTTCATAATCTTAAGCACTTTGTTAAAACACTTGGCCTGTTTTTGAAACAAAATTTCTTTGAATAATCTACTTATTCAGGAAAATTTTGAAAAATATTTTCCCCTCCCAATATTACATTTCTTTTAAAAAAAGAAAAGAAAAAAAAAAAACCTTTCCTTTGAGAACATGGGATCTCCAATGCTCTCATGCCCCTGGTAAATTCCCTGTCCAATTACCTATCATCGCCCAGCTGTGATTCACACCCTGAGTTTAGATTTAGTGGCTAAAAGAGTTCACATCCAGTTGAGTTCAAATGAAGCAGGTCAAAGGAACAGAGCATGGATAATTCTGAGCACACAGATGTTCGGCAGAGACAGTTCAGAAACCAGCATGGAAATATCACTACTTCTGTAATTCCAATGCACTGTGGCCGCCAACAACAGAGAAACAATTAAACAATGCGTGTTCACCTGTTTGTTCTGGCCTGCAACATCTAAGTTCACTGTGTGGTTGTTTTTCTAATTATACCACACTTTTACCAAGTTATAACTGCTACCAATTGCTTTTAAGAATCAGTCTGGAAATGAATTAGCTGACGATGTAATAATAACAAGAATGTAATGGGGTTTCTTTTAAAGAATCCTATTGTTCACCACTGAAGCCCTGGTGGCACAGTGATTAAGAACTTGGCTGTTAACCAAAAAGGTCATCAGTTCCAGTCCAGCAGCCGCTCCTTGGAAATCCTATGGGGTGGTTCTGTTCTGTTCTGTAGGGTCACTATGAGTTGGAATTGACTCGAAGGCAATAGGTTTTGTTGTTGTTATCGGTCACTGTTAGTTTATTGCAGCACTCTGTAAAAATATAAATTAAAAAAAAAATAGAAAAGCAAAAAAACAATCCTCCCACCAAAAGCCAAGAGCTCATCTCAGTGCTGTGAGCTTTTGGGGTAAAAATGGCAAAAGAAAGAAATAGAACAAAGCAGAGAAAATATTCAAACTATTTAAGCTTTATTAACTGATAGAAGAGAAAGGCATGTCAAATGAGGGTGAAGTCAGAGTTCATCAAAGCCACTTGTGAACAGAAATCAAAGTTAGCTTTTCCAGCCTGAGATCACACATCTTATCCAAGGTCTGACTACACAGTGGTAAATCTGGAAGACTTCCAACTGATGGTCACTTCAGATCATTAGCCTTCACAGGGAGACAGACATGTCATTTATCTATCCAAATGAGCAATATTTATTGCTTAAGTTAGTGTGCTAGTTGCTATGGGAGATGCAAAGATCAACCAGACTTCTGTTTGGAATCCTACCTTCAAAAGGTCTAGAAGATGAAATAAGACAGGTGCATAAATAATGATAATACAGGGTAGAATCTGAGGAGAACTATGAGACAGGCATAAACTGCTATGGAAGATTAGAAAAGGAAAGGGACCCCCTACAGTGGGGGCAGGAAGAGGGAAATCTAGAAAGTGCCAAAGATGGCTCCATGGAGATGTCATCATTTTCTAATTTAGTAAGTTACTAGTTGACCTTTCAAAAATCCTTTAATATCCTTCTTCGGGTTCTTCTGGAGGTCTCTTCCAGGAAGGATGGGTGATAGCAGAACATGGGCTTCATCAGTATAGTACAATGATAGGCAATAAGGTCAACACTCTTTGTTGTGGGTGGTTAATAAAGCTTAAACAGAAAAATGTGAGTCCTTGCTAATCACCCAGCTGCACTATCCAATATGGTACACTAGCCACATGTGGTTATTCAAGTTTAAATTCAAATTAATTAAAATTGTTGTGTAGTGCCTGGGGTCTTAAATGCTTGCAAACAGCCAATCAAGGTACAATTGGTTTCTAATAGCTTGAAGAAACAGAGGAAGAAGGAGAGTCAGGAATAGGAGGAGAATTTGGAATGTGTGGCTAATTGCCTCCATGAACAACTGCCTCCTTTGCCATGAGACCAGAAGAACTAGATGGTGCCCAGCTACCATTATTGAACATTTTGATCAAAGATTCTATAGGACAACACTGATCAAAAGGAGGGAAATGTAAAACAGAATTTCAAATTCTTATGGACTCCAGGCTTTCTGGAGCCATGGAATCTGGATGAACCCCTCAAACAATTGCTCCAAGATAATCTTTAAACCTGAAACTCTTCTTAAAATGAAACAATAGCTTGGCTTAACTAGAAAAAAAATGTCTACCTTGAGCATTGTGCTTTTTTGAGATCTATCTATATGGGATCAATTTGACAACAGCAACTTGAAAGATTAGATAGAAAACTTAGGGATCAGTGAGTTTATGTTAATGGGGAAGGAACAACTCAGAAAAGAAGGGTGAGAATGGGTGTACAACTCAAAGAATGTAATCAATGTCACTGAACTGTACATGGAGAAACTATTGAATTGATGTAGTTTTGCTGTGCATATGCTCAAGAAGAACAAAAAATTTTTTTAATTGTTGTTGTTAGGTGCTGTCAATTCAGCTCCAACTCATAGCAACCTTATATATAACAAAATGAGATGTTGCCTGGTCCTAATTAAAATGAAATTATCTTAAATTAATAATCCAATTCTTCAGGTGCATTAGCCACATTTCAAGTTCTCAATAGTCATATGTAGCAATACATATGGCCATATGTCCAAGTGTGTCAGACAGAGCAGACAGAGAATATTTCCGTCATTGTTGAAAGTTCTATTGAGTAATGCTAAAGGATTAGAAGTGAGAATGGTCAGACATACTTTGGACATGTTATCAGGAAAGACCGGCTCCTGGAAAAGGACAACATGCTTGGTAGAGTAAAGGGTCAGCTAAAAAGAGGAAGACCTTGACCAAGATGGACTGACACAGTGGCTGCAACAATGGACACGAGCATAACAAGGATTGTGAGAATTGTGCAGGACCTGGCAGTGCTTCGTTCCATTGTACATAGGGTCACTATGAGTCAGAACTGACTTGACAGCACCTAACAGCAACAACAAAGGCTTAGTATCAAAATTATGAAAGCTATGTGCTTTGCCACTATAATTTTCAGGTACTTCCATCTGAACAATTACACAATGTTATATATTATATTAAAAGTAGGTATAAATACTACAAAGAAGATGATAGAGGGTTAGAAAAGTAAAGTACCACTGGTCTCTACTACATTGTATAATTTAAAATGATTACAAATAAAATTATTTTAGTTTTCAAAAAAAAAAATGCCTTAGCATACTTACATTTCACAACATTTTGAGGGAGCCATATCAATTAAACGTGTCAGTAGTCAAGCATGGGAAGTCCGGATACAGGAGCAAGAGTGGTGAGGAAGCGCAACTAAAGAAAAATCAAAATGAGTAAGCTGGGTAATATGAATTCAAACATTAAAAAAAAAAAAATCAGAACAATAAGAAACACTTTAAGTGTCGGAAATTATTTTTTTTAAGTGGAAATGATAGAAACAGAGAAATGCTCTAGGGGTAGAGAAGAAACATTGTCTCAATCCATTATCTGCATTATCTAATTCTCTGGATACACCTAAATCATCCCCAGGAAGACAACTTCCCCTACATAATTGCATATAATTTCTCTTGCATACACAAAGTGCTTGTTGTAAGTGTGTCTGCTTATTTTTTTAATTAATAGAATATTTATATGTAATTTTTATGCTGTATTGAAATTAGTCTTAACCTCAACATTATAAATCACAGTTATAAAACCTCATGAGATTAAAATATTATATCATAGGTCAGTGGGAATTTTCTTAATGATTCATAGTGAAATAAAACCACCTGAAACTGAGCTAAAGTTTCCTACTGAGAATTCAAAGAAAACATACTAATTGCCTCACTTATGTCTCTATCGTAATTAAAGCAACCTTAGAAGGAGCAGTCTAGGATCCAAATGTATTTTTATGTTTTAATACTTTGGGTAAACAACACTTAAATTCCATACGCTGAAATTTCTGGAGCTGAGAAGTAAATTTTTTTAAGGAACCAGCATATTGTCTTTCTAAAAATGGGAACTCTCTCTTCCTGAGAAATTGAGATTAAAGAAGAAATGTGTTCATTTAGAAGAGGAAACCCAGGCTACATGAGTTCTAATGACATATTTCATACATTTTTAATTAATAGAAGTGATGCTTGTTTAAAACCGTGTTTACAAAGAAGGTTACAATCCTATGCTTGCTTGAATGAGAAAAAAATATACATTTTTTTATATAAGGCACCCTAAAGAAATTTTATGGTTTTGATAATGATTTGAGATCATAAGTGTTTCCAAGGAGTGGCTGCTGGATTTGAACTGCTGAGCTTTAACTACTGTGCCACCAGGGCTCCTTAATAATGATTTAAGGTCATTTATTACTTCCTTATGTATATTCTCTTACATTAGGATTTTTCACATTTAATAAATAGCACTATAAAAATTAGGAAAATAGTGTTTCATGAAAAATTTGTGATTAAAAGACCAATTATTACCACTATTAAATATTTTAGGTTCGCATAGTGCTTCCAAGTTGTCAAAGCTTTTCAAATTACATACAGTAAACCTGAAAACCCAGAACCTGTGTAAGACAGAAGCCTGTCAGAGAAGGAAAATTCAAATACATTTCCACTAAATAGGCAGCTACAGAAAAGTGATGACTGCACCCTTTCAAAGGCAGAAAATTGCAAGACCCGGAAAAACAAAGCTCTCAGAGTTTTCACTGTACTATCACACTTAATCTATCTTAACAATAATATCTGGGAAGCATTCTTCTATTCTTTCTGCAAATGGAGAATATAGTTTGGAGGTGTTAAGATAGCCCAATCAAAGCAAAAGTTTTCTACTATGCATCCCAGTGGACTGATACAACAAGTGGGAAGAGTTGGAATTGTGACCCAGGGCTCCAGATTTTCTGTTCATAATTGTACTGCGGTAGACATTAGTGTTCCACTGTTATTCATAATGTTTTCACTAACCAATTTTTTCACAAGTAGACTACCAGGTCCTTCTTCCTAGTCTGTCTTAGTCTGGAAGCTCCTCTGAAACCTGTCCACCAAGGGTGACCCTGCTGGTGTTTGAAATACTGGTTGCAAACTTTCAGTGTCACAGCAACACTCAAGCCATCACAGTACAATTAATTGACAAACACACGCAAGTAAAATTTTTCTGAAGGTCCTTCAAAAGTGGTTGCAGTAGTACAATAACAGGAAACCACCAGAAATCCAACCCAGATTCCAAAGAGGATGTGGAAAGAGGGAAACCTTTGCTGGTGTCACATGGATCTTGGCTGAAAGAAGAGAATTATCAGAAGGGTGTTTACCTGTGTTTTGTTGACTATGCAAAGGCACTCGATTGTGTGGGTCATAATAAATTATGGACAGCATTGTAAAAAATGGAAATTCCAGAACACTTAATTGTGCTCACGAGGAACCTGTACCTAGGCCAAGAAGTATTCCTTCAAACAGAACAAATAATCTGAGAAGCTAGACTATATGAAGAAGAAGGTGGCATCAGGATTGGTGGAAGACTCATAAACACCTGCAATATGCAGATGATACAATCTTGCTTGCTGAAAGTGAAGAGGAACCAATTATGATGAAGATCAAAGCAATATGGATTATACCTCAACATGAAGAAAACAAAAATGCTCAAAACTGGGCCAATAAACAACATCATGATAAATGGAGAAGAGATTGAAGTTGTCAAGGATTTCATTTTACTTGGATCCACAATCAACACAGTCAAGAAATCAAACTACATATTGCATTGGGCAAATCTGCAGCAAAAGATCTCTTTAAAGTGTTCAAAAGCAAAAATGTCACTTTGAGGACTAAGGTGCACCTGACCCAAGCCATGGTGTTTTCTATCGCCTCATATGCATTCGAAAGCTGGACAATGAATAAGGAAGACTGAAGAAGAACTAATGCCTTTAAATTATGGTGTTAGCAAGGAATATTGAATATACCACAGACTGCCAGAAGAATGAACAAATCTGTCTTGGAAGAAATACAGCCTTCATCTCACATACTTTGGACATGTTATCAAGAGGGACCAGGCCCTGGAGAAGGACATCATACTTTGTAAATTAGAGGGTCAGCGAAAAAGAGGAAGACCCTCAATGAGATGGATGACGCAGTGGCTGTAACAATGGGCTCAAACATACCAATGATTGTGAGGATGGCAAAGGACGGGGCAGCGTTTCCATCTGGTGTATACAGGGTAGCTATTAATCAGAACCAACTGGAAAACACCTAACGAAAACAACAAATATTAGTGCCACTCAGATATTTGCAGTTTATCTAAGCCAGGGACATGGGGGTGGGGTGGGGGATTACACTCCCTTTCTCCTTTGAAGTTTGACAGGGACATATAGGTTGCTGATACAAGTATAAATTATCAGAAGTGTATTACTTCCTGGCACATTTAACTGCTAATGGAAGACTCTCCAGCCCTCCTTCCTCTGCACAGGTTGATAGGGTGTGCTGCCTTGTACCATCCCATGGAGGACAGCTGCAACATGAACTCAGTGATTGTTGTGTTGAGTTCCTGAGATACTGTAAATGTAGATCACTATAACCTAATCCAGCCCATGCTGGCTGAAACATTTTTGTGTTACTTAAACTCTAATTTAGCTCCAGTTCGGTCACACACCTAAAACGCAGCCCTTTCTTTTAATTACTACTAAAAATATCTGATGGGTGTTTTGGTTCACTCAAAGTATCATTTAAATTTCTCTCCAATTGTTTACATTTCCTCTATTTTTCCTAACAAATTCATTTACTCCCATTCAACTGTAAGAGCCTTCCCATCACCAAAAGTCAAAACATCTAACTTTTGCTTTTATCTTGGTGGTGGTTGTTGTCGTTGGGTGCCACTGAGTTGACTCCAACTCATAGTGACCTCATGTGACAGAGTAGAACTGCCCCATAGGGTTTTCTTGCTGTAATCTTTACAGAAGGTAATATTGGGGTTTTATTCTTTTTCTTATGATATCTCCTTTTTCACTTTTCTCTTCTCTAGAACATGAACTTGGCTGTTCTATAACTACCGGCTCCTAACTAATGTGATAAAAACACCTCTGTCACTAAATTCTATCTTGTAGTAATTTTTTTTTTTTTTTAAGAGAACACAAGTACAGCTGAGATGATACCTGCGCTTTATTGATCAGGACTCAAACTCAAACTAGCTTAGGCAAAGAGAAGGACTTTACTGGATCTCTGGGTTCAAGAAAGAGCTGAAGAACGAGAAGGGGACAAGGACAGGGAGCTAACTGTTCCTCAAGGAAAGCTGGAATCAGAAACTGAAATTCAGGCAACTTTCCTCCCCTCCCATTTCTTTCCGTGTTCCAGCTTCATTCTTTATTACTAGATACAACCGTAAAGACAGCTTAAGCTCACACATTTTATATCTTACCAATTTCTCCTCCTGTTAGACACTGGTTCTTTGTCAATTACAGTATGTGAAATCCAAAGGAAGGTCTCAGGTTGGCTTGGTTTGGGTCAGACGCCTATACCTGAAACAAACAACTGTGACAGAAGTGGAGCATCATGCTGGCACAGGGTGTGTGCCCCCATCTAACCTGGTGTAATGTAGTAGGGGTGTTCCCAGAGATGGAAGAACAGCAAGCTGGGTAGACAATACCATAGACACCCACTATACAAACGAACAAACAAAAAAACCCAAACCCACTGCCGTCAAGTTGATCCTAACTCATAGTGACCCTATAGAACAGAGTAGAATTGCCCCACAGGGTTTCCAAGGCTATAATCTTTATGGAAGCAGACTACCACATCTTTCTCCCACAGAGCAGCTGGTGGGTTTGATCTGCCAACCTTTTGGTTAGCAGCCAAGCACTTAACCACTGTGCCACCAGGGCTCTTTAATGCCTACTATACCAGAACCCAGAGTAATGCCTACTATAGAGCCATTAAAAGAGAAAAAAAAAAACTGCCTTTTTGGCAAATAGTTCAATTTGATTTCAGTCTATATAATCAAGAAGTTGAGCATTATAATGCTGTTGTTGTTGATGTTGTTAATTGCTGTTGATTCAAATTCTGCATCACGGTGACCCCATGTGTGCAGAGTAGAACTGCTCCATAGATTTTTCTAGGCTGTGACCTTTTGGAAGTAGATTACCAGACCTGTCTTCCTAGGTGCCTCTGGGTGGGCTCACACTGCCAACCTTTCAGTTAGTAGTCAAAAGCTTAGCCGTTTGTGCCTCTCAGGGAATCATTATAATAACTATACCAAAAAACCAAACCTGCTGATATCAAGTCAATTCCAACTTATGGCGACCCTATAGGACAAAGTAGAACTGCCCCATAGGGTTTCCAAGGAGTGGCTGGTGGATTCAAACTGCTGACCTTTTGGTTAGCAGCCAAGCTCTTAACCACTGTGCCACCCAAGCTCCATAAAAACTATAATACAGCTTAATCAACTAAGTTAGATTATAGTGGCTTATGTACAGGCACTCTTCCACAGGAGCTGAAAGCCTATTTTCATTTGAAGGGAAAACTGGTTCACAATTGCTATATTTATCATTAAACTGAAAGTTAACGGTGAGATTTGGGAACCATAATTCCAAACTTTGTATGAAGATTGAATGAAAAAGGCACTTTTGGATCTGAGACAAAGTAATATTGATCCCACCTGCAGATCAGCTCTGCTGTTACAGGATGCTTAGTCTCACCCCTTGTATTGATCATCTTTTCCCTTCTCTTCGCCTTCTTTTCCCTTCCCACTTCAATTTGCTTCCTTTCCCACTTCAATTTATTTTCCCTCCTCCCCTCAATTTATTTTTCCTTCCCACTTCAACTACTTTTCCCTTCCCACTTCAATCACCTTCTCCCTTCCCACTTAAATGACTCCTACACTGTATTAGGTTAAAAGAACTTCCTGTCTCACATTGAGAATCACTTTTCCATGACGATCTTCTATTCATTTGTGGATGAAAAACATGTAGAAAAAGAAATTGACTTGTCCTGCTCTTGTAGGAAAAAAAAAAAAATTCACACCTGAATATTTTTTAGGAATACAATGTAAGTGTAAAGCCACAGGAGCTTCTTTGGGAGATCCTTTATGTTATGAATTAGCTTCCTTGTGGTAACAGGGATGGTTTTCATTTGCTGAGAGGAGTTCCAAAAAGTCATTTCTTACATTTTCTTTCATACTCACTTACTTTCTATACAGCACCATTTTAAAACAATATGGCTCCCTCAAAATCAAACGGTACCTATCTGCTTAAAGATAGGATGACCATAGAATTTATTGTCTAAACTTGGACACTTTTGAGACCAAAAGGAGGCACTATTAATAAATGTGCCAGGATAGTAGAGCACACTGAAACAGTCCAGCACAACCCAAGTCTTAAAATCACCCCCACCTAAAAGTCATAACTGATCAGTTTGACTTTCCATTTCTACTGATCAATTTGACTTTCATTTTCTACTGACATTGTAAAAGAAAAAAAACAATTCTTTGCTTTGCTTTTTTTGCAAAATGTAGAATGCTCCAGCTAACTTATTTTCCATGAAACACTGACAACCTTTGAAAGAAATCCTGATTATTTATACAGTTTTGAATCACAGAGATACCATTTAGAATCCTCACTTAGTTTCCTAACCCAGCTAAGGTTAGTTAAATAAGGCCCTAACAAACTGCTAACATTTAGATTTGGCCAAAAGAAAACCCAGGCCTTGGAACTCCATGACTGTGGTGGACCACAGGCCTCTCCTGTCTCCCACAGCTCTGTAGATCTCCAATGGGCTGAGACCTCTGTCCAACAGCACAGGCTAAGCCATAAATCAGATTTTCCTCGGAATCATGGTAAGAGGACTAGGACAGTTACTGGCTTATTTTTATTCTTAACAAGGGTCTTTCTATCCTGAGTTATTGTGAAACATTACTTTCTGGACTAAAACAGAAAGGAATTTATTGATTAAATACTGCATGCCCTTAAAGTAAAAAAAGAAAAGCAAGAATCACTTTAACATAATAGTGTTTTCCAAGATTACTTACGCTCCGAACTTTCATTTTAACTGACTTTCAGTTTCTAGCACTATGTTGGCATTACTCAATTGGGGGTATCCACACACATCTATATGATTGGAGCTTTGGTGGCATAGTGGGTGAGAGCTTGGCTGCAAACCAAAAGATCAGCAGTTTCAATCTACCAGCTGCTTCTTGGAGACCCCTACGCCACAGTTCTACTCTGTCCTATAGGGTCATCACGAGTTGGAATCAACTCAAGAGCAACAGGCTTGGGTTTTTTGTTTTTGTCTATACCAGGCATTACTGACAATGGAGACTCTAAGGGCGGAGTTCATGCCCATTAATTTCTGCATTTCCTTTATTCTCCAAAAGCAGTGAAGATCCACTCTCTTCTTGTATTGATCATTATTTAAATTCTTTATACACCTTGGAAAAGCTCTCCTCTTTATAAGTGCCTTTTCCTGCTGAATTCCTCTAAAAAGATTTTCCTACTGTCTAGTCATATGGATGAGTCTCTGGGTGGCACAAATGATTAAGCACTGGGCTACTAACTAAAAAGTTGGCAGTTAGAATCCACTCAGAGGCACCTCGGAAGGAAGGCCTGGTGATCTACTTCCAAAAGGCCACAGCCATTAAAACCTTAGGGAGCATGGGACCACCATGAGTCGGAATCAAGTAGATGGCAACTGATCCTGTGTTTGTTTGTTTACTTATATAAATGCAGATTTCATTCACACAACTATGCACCACATTTTTTTTATGAACCCCATAGCCTGTTGACTGTAATTCTGAGGCACACAAATAGATATATGGAAAGCCTGGTGGCTTAGTGGCTAAGTGCTACCGGTGCTAACCAAAGGGTTGGCAGTTCAAATGCTCCAGGCTCTCCTTGGAAACTCTATAGTGGCAGTTCTACTCTGTCCTATAGGGTCGGAATCGACTCGAGGGCAACAGATTTGGTTTTGGTTTTCAAACAGATATCTCAGACTTTAGGTAGATTTCATTCTCTTCCTGAATGGAAAGTTAGTAGGAACAGGCAACATTTCACGAGCCATGTTAAAAAAAAAAGGTATCTCTGGATGGTCACTGAGTGTTGCTAATGTTAAGTGAAGGTCAGTGGCACAATTACATGTTATTATGGTGTCATAGTGGTTGAGTGCTACAGCTGCTAACCAAAATGTCAGCAGTTTGAATCCACCAGGTGCTCCTTGGAAACTCTATGGGACAGTTCTACTCTGTCCTATAGGGTCGCTATGAGTCAGAATTGTTTCGACGGCAACAGGTTTGGGTTTTTTTGGTGTGTAAATTTATGGGTGAGTAGGGCTTTTTTTCCCCTCTACACGGCCTCCACAGTGCTGGACAAAATGCCTTAAAAGTGAATTTTGTCACTTTGTGAAGGCCGATTCTCCACTACTCTAAGTGTCTCTCAAAGGATGATTAAGTACTTTACCTCCAATAATATTTAAATTTAGGATGAAGTCACTCAGTCACTTTTCACACATTCAAATAAATTTGTCAGGAGGATATAAATCATAGCCCAGTGAGGGACAGGCAAGCCCATAATATCCCACTCTTTATCGTTTCAGGATATGAATCAACAGATCGTGCTCGCAATGACATTGAACAACTTATGTCTCACACTATTAAAAATAACTTTAATAGGTGAATCATCTAATTTTCTCACTGGTAAACATTAGTTTTTTTTTTTTTTTTTTTAAGTTTCTGAAATGCGTTAAATGGTAAAGAGCCAGACAAACACACACAGATCCAGATATAGGTAGATACAGAATATAAACATAGCTATTAAAGTAAATTAATCACAGACAAAAAAGAAAGATATTTGGGGCTAAAACAATTACTTCCAATGAGTTCTATGGTGTTGTGTTTGGTACATGCCAACTGAGTTAATGAGGCTTTCTCTCCCAAGTGTGTGGGTCTCTATACTGCTAAGTTTATGAATTCAGTTTTCCATAATTGTAAAGGACTAAATAGGCTATGCCTAGTTTAGTCACCGTGAGCTTTCGACTTTATAAAATGTAAAGAACTCACAGAGATGCTCTATATGTAACCTAAGGCATCTCCCCAATAATAGAGACATACAGTTTTATTTTTTAGTTTTAAGGCCTAAGTACTTTTATGTACTTAGAAAACTGCTCAAGTGATAATAAAACTGAGAGCAGAACAACTTTTAGCAGTTTATGTTTCCTCCAATCATCACGACTGACTGACTAATCCCCTCAAATTAATTTAATTTCATAGGATGAAGCATCTCCACATATAGAAATCATTCCCTTGAAGATGAGCCGGATTTCTATATTCACTCTTTCTGATCTCTTGAATCCATCTGGGGACATTTAACTTTCCACAGTTTGACAACCCTGTTGGCTTTTTCATTCCTAGGGAGTAGTAAACTTTCAGTTTTCTTCTGAGAATATTTTATATCTGACTCTATGTTCCAGGCTTTACTCTCTTGTCTTATTATAAACTCACTTTTAAACATAAAAATACAACGAAGGGGATTTAAGTTGACAAAAAAAAAAAAAAAAAAAAGAAAAACATAGAAACCTCTTTTCTTATTTTTTCCATTTTAAGTATTTCTGAGTTCTCATTCTAACAATACTTTCACAGAATTGGCTTGCTGTATGGACGACTCGAAAATGGATGAGATTTTATATTCTAAAGCTTTTATACCCACATAGTGATGGGATTGGAAAATACTTTCTAACTGCTCTCTGATGCTCAACAATTCACCCTAAGCTACAAAACAGGTAAAATAAATTCTGACTAGCAAAATAGAAGGTAATAAATTTCCCATAATATAATTGTTATAATTGGGCTACCTACCTACAGAAAAACGTGCGTTCAAATGTGCAATGTTCGGATGCTGTATTGATAAAGTCACAAAATTAGTTTTTAATAAAAAATGGTTAGTAATTTAGCCCAAGGCATGTCAGTGAACAGAATGCCCATTATTGAAACTTAATAGAAAATGCTCCCTTGGAAAAGAATACCTCAATTTTTCTAAAAAGTATTTTGCAAACATTTCTTTAAAAGTTTTATAATTTCACTCATTATAGAGGCACTTCAATCCCTTCAAAATTACAGCCAAAAACCAACAGCAAAAAAATAGCTCTCTTTGGTTGCCAATGTTGAAATTACATTCCTGTTCCAACCCCACTGTTATCTAAGGAGTTCCCTGAGGCAAACATCTGAACACAGGCAGGCAGATTTCCTTAGGATGTGAGATCGTGTTTACCTAAAATAAAAATTTAATTTCTCCCTAGGAATCATATTGTTTATTTTCATAATACGGGGCAAGATTATCTATCTCCATATACTTTTCATTCTGGATGGTGTTTATTACCCCAGTCACATTAAGATACTTAAACCCCTTACCTGAGGCTCACAATTAGTTGCCCAGCAATTTGAGAATAAAGTGTATCACTACTTCTCTGGGAAACCAGCAACCCTCAGCTGAATGCTGTGGAAACCCCTGGCAAAACCAAAACCGAACCAAAACCATTTCCGTTGAGTGAATTCTGACTATACCGACCCTATAGGACAGAGTAGGGCTGCCTCATAAGGTTTCTAAGGCCGTACATTTTTATGGAAGCAGACTGCCACATCTTCCTCCTGCAGTGTCTTGTGGGTTCAAACTAATAACTTTTTGGTTAGCAGTGAAGCACTTAACCACTGTGCGACCGGAGCTGGTTCGGCAATAAAATTCAGTTTCTCTTAGCTAGTACCATCCAGGTTTCAGGAAGAGTTCTTTTTTAATTTCTTTCAGTTCACTATACCATAGACCAAGAGAAATTTTCCTCCTTTTTCCTTTAGCCCAGGGTGGGGTGGGGTGGTGGGGAGTAGTTTTCTAGATCCCCAGGATCCAAAGAGGAGATTTAGCCCTATTTTTTTTTTTATTTAATGATGGTGATCATATGTACTTAAGACTTTTTTTTTTTTTTTTGATTACTCAGGTTACTTTATTTCTTGGCAGAAAATAGGGTCAAAGAAATAGAGGATAGCAGGATAGCATCATTGGTATTGGAGATAATAAAAAATATGAAAAAACACCTATTTGCAGGGTTTTTTTTTTTTTTTTTTAGTACTCCTACAACCATATCAAAAATTCTATATGGATCCCACTACATAGCTACATACAAGTACTTTTCAAGTACCACTTTAAAGAATAGCTTTTGGAATTTCCCATAAAGCAGAGGAGAAAAGGTATATGTCTCCTTGCATATTTTTATTAAAAGCATTGGGGAGAAAATTCGGATTGGATTTTAAGAGTCCTAGATAGGCATGAACACAGGAATCAAGACGCATCTGCGTGCCCTGCAGAACATAGAGAGTATACATCCCCTGGGCTGTGGGTTTGCATGCCTGGAGTCATACCCTGGCTTTCCCACTTAAGTAACTCTGTGATTCTAGGGTAAATAAAGAACACAGTGTTGAAAAACTGATAGCAGAGTTCCTCAGAGAGAGAATTATCTTTTATAAGCAAACCAACTTGACTACTCAATTGGGTTGTAAAAAGACAAGCCTCAGCACATAGTTAGGATGGTTGAAGACGGAGCAAAAAAGAATTAAATTTTACAACAAAAAAATAAATTTGAGTTTCCAACAGCAGGCCAAAAGGGATGGAATGACGGACAGGAATAGAGAGGGGCAGAAGAAATGTAAGAGGAGAGTGATAAGAGAGGAGCCAGTCCAGTCAGAGGGAAGGGTTCAGGCCTGGGCCTAAGGAAAACAGACAGCCTTTGAGCAGTGCCTGAAACAAAATACGACTAACAAACTTTTAGGAACAAGGATGTCTAATATTTAAAGTCCAAGCCTGTTGCTTCAACGAATATGGGGTACATTAGGCTTCCTTTGTTGGCACAGTTAAGTATTCAGCCTGAAGCTAGCTCCACTGTTAAACACCAAGCAAACTTCTCGTAAAGTTTGATTTTCCATGTAGTTTTTACCTAAAAGGTGCTAAATAAAGCATTGATGATCAGTATAGGATGCATTGTACCTTTGATATTTTATTGGTTACTATACTTTTTTATAGTATAGTTTTTACAGTTTAGTTAATTGTCCATTTTGGTTTACACACAAGAGTTTGAGTTTATAACCTAATTCTCTCCCTGAGAGGCAAAACCACTTTCAGAGAGTTGAGAAAATAGGCCGCTGAGCCTAGAAATCTGAGGGTCAAGTTGTAGGTCATTACAAATAAACTCAAGTAATACCACCCTAAGGAGCATTTTTTGGGAAATAGCCAGGGCTCCTTTCTCGGGTGCTTCCTCACTGTTTAAAGGTCAGCCTTGAAATTCAACAGAAAAATACCTCACTAATATTCAATATTCTCTTAACCTTTACTGACTCAAACTGCTACTATCAAAAACTCTTGACCTAAAACAAAGGATCAGAAAACAATACACTAATTGTATTTAGATTCATGCAATGTGTACGTTATCAAAAACAGCAGAAATTGAGTGGATAGATTAAAAATTAAAATATGCAGAAACAAAAACAAAACTCCACAAACCTTAATTCACTACTTGAGTTTAGTTTGAAAACTAATATTTCTTCATTTGTTACTACAGCAGATTTTGGCAAATTACGACATAGTATAGTAACCTTTGGTTCTTGTTTTTTTGTTTTTTAAATATATTATGCTCAAAGATCTAGGTGAATTTTTGTGATTTTTTCTATTACTTCCCAAGAAATAGAGAAAACTTTGCTATCTGGGAATAACATTATTTTTGGCTTTGAACTTGTGTGGATGGTTGTAATGACACATACAGCTGTTGACATGTAAATGAGAAATAGGTTAACCACATATGGAAGCTATACTTTTTACTTAACTGGTTGCCCCATTCTTTTGGCTTAATAAGCCATATTTGACCTTTATTTAACACAGAACATTACTAATAAAATTGGCTTAATTTATGTTATTTTAATATTAATTATTCTACTTTTATATGGAGCTCTGATGGCATAGTGGTTAAGAACTTGGCTGCTAACCAAAAGTTCAGTAGTTCGAACCCATTAGCTGCTCCTTGGAAACTCTATGGGGCAGTACTACTCTCTCCTATAGGGTCACTATGAGTCGGAATAAACTCAAGGCCATGGGTATTTCTACATAGTTGGAATTTGAAGAGAACATATTAAATGATCTTTCTTTGAAGGATATGTAAGACATATTTTATTTCCTTGTTGGAGAAGTAAGGTTTCTCTGTGTAGAATCTGTATAAAATGATGTGAAGTACAGCCTGCGTTAACCTACTAACTGACAGAATTAAGATAGCGGTGACATGGCTCTTGAGGCCAAAATCTACAAAGTAACCCATCAAAGTGAAAGAAGTCTTTCAAAATTTCTTTAAATTTTGAAGCATTTTATTAATTTGCCTATCCAATAAATATGGAGCTTCTTCAATGTGCTAAGCCTTATTTCAGGTTCTGGGGATATAAAAACCTGATCTTCCTCAATCTTACCTTCTAGTTACGTTAAGCTTCCATTAAGCTCACCTTAATTGTTTTTGTTGTTGTTGTTAGGTGCCGTTAAGTTGGTTCTGACTCATAGTGACCCTACGTACAACAGAATGAAACAGAATGGTCCTGTGCCATGCTCACAATCACTGTTATTCTTAAGCCCATTTTTGCCACCACTGCGTCAATGCATCTCATTGGGGGTCTTCCTTTTTTTCGCTGACCCTCTACTTTACCAAGCATGATGTCCTTCTCCAGGGACTGATCCCTCCTAACAACATGTCCAAAGTATGTGAGACCGTTCTTGCTTTTAAGGAACATCCTGGTTGTACTTCTTCCAAGACAGATTTGTTCGTTCTTTTGGCAGTCCATGGTATATATTCAATATTCTTCTCCAACACCACAGTTCAAAGGCATCAATTCATCTTCGGTCTTCTTTATTCACCCACCAGCTTTCACATACATATGAGGCAACTGAAAACCCCATGACTTGGGTCAAGCACACCCTAGTCTTCAAGGTGATATCTTTACTTTTCAGCACTTTAAAGAGGTCTTTTGCAGCCAATTTGCAACTTTTGATTCCTTGACTGCTGCTTCCATGGGTGTTAATTATACACCCAAGTAAAATGAAATCCTTGACAGCTTCAATCTTTTCCCCGTTTATCATGATGTTGCTTATTGATCCAGTTGTGAGGATTTTTGTTTTCTTTATGTTGATGTGTAATCCGTACTGAAGGCTGTGGTCTTTGATCTTCATCGGTAAGTGCTTCAAACCCTCTTCACTTTCCACAAGCAGTGTTGTGTCATCTGCATAACTCAGGTTGTTAATGAGTCTTCCTCCAATCCTGATGCCCCACTCTTCTTCATGTAGTCCAGTTTCTCAGATTATTTGCTCAGCATGCAGATTGAATAGGTATGGTAAAAGGATACAACCCGGACGCACATATTTCCTGACTTTAAAAATGAAATATCCCCTTGTTCTGTTCGAACAACTACCTCTTAATGTATGTAAAGGTTCCTCATGAGCACAATTAAGGGTTCTGGAATTCCCATTCTTCGCAGTGTTATCCATAGTTTCTTTTGATCCACACAGTCGAATGCCTTTGCATAGCCAATAAAATACAGGTAAACATCTTTCTGGTATTCTCTGCTTTCAGCCAGAATCCATCTGACATCAGCAATGATATCCCTGGTTCCACGACCTATTCTGAAACTGGCCTGAATTTCTGGCAGTTCCCTGTCGATATACTGTTGCAGCCACTTTTGAATTATCTTCAGCAAAATTTTATTTGCATGTGACATTAATAATATTGCTCCATGATTTCCACATTTGGTAGGATTACCTTTCCTCGGAATAGGCATAAATATAGATCTCCTCCAGTTGGTTGGCCAGGTAGCTGTCTTCCAAGTATCTTGACATAGAAGAGCAAGTACTTCCAGCGCCGCATCCATTAGTTGAAACATCTCAATTGGTATTCCATCAATTCCTGGACACTTGTTTTTCACCAATGCCTTCATTGCAGCTTGGACTTCTTCCTTCAGTACCATTGGTTCCTGCTCATATGGTACCTCCTGAACTTGTTGAATGACCACCAATTCTTTTTGGTATAGTGACTTTGTGTATTTCTTCCATCTTCTTAATTAAGATAAATTAAAATGTGTTGCTGTCTGTTACATAGTGAGAGACGCTAAGGAGAAAAACAAAACAGGGAAGGGATTACAGTTGTTGGGGTGGATTTTGCAATTTTATATAAGCTAGTCAAGGAAAACCCTGGGGGCATAGTGGTTAAGAGTTCAGCTGCTAACCAAAAGGTCAGCAGTTCAAATCCACCAGGCAGTCCTTGGAAACCCTATGGGGCAGTTCTCCTCTGTCCTATAGTGTCGCTATGAGTCACAATCAACTCTACAGTAATGAGTTTTTTTTTTTTTTTTGTAGTCAAGGGAGACTTTGCTGAGAAGGAGACATTTGAGTAAAATCCTAAAAACAAACAAACAAAAAAAGTGGAGAGAAAAGCCAAGCAGATTTAGTAAAGGCATTATAGGCAGAAAAAACAGCAAGTGCAAAGATGCTGAGATGAGAGCATGCCTGGACTGTTCAAGGAATAACTGGCAAGTCTGTGTGGCTGAGCAAGATGAAAAAGAGGGGATCAGGAGGAGATATAAAAAGAGAGATAACTGACCAAGGTGTGAAGAAGATCATGTAAGGCCTTGTAGGTAATAGGACTTACACTTTAGTCTGAGTGAATTGGGAGTCAGTGGAGAATTTTGAGCATAGAAACACCAGGATCTGATTTGTCTTCAAGAGGACCACTCTGGTTGCTGTGTTAAGAAGAACATGAAGGTGACGTGATGGTTAATGTTATGTGTCAACTTGGCTAGGCCATTATTCCCAGTATTGTGTAATTGTCTGCCATTTTGTGGTACTGTGTTATAAATCCTAAACCTCTATATTTTCATGAGGCATGACTAGTGCAGGGCGTATCTTGAGTCATGCCCTTACCAAAGGGTGTGCTCAAGTAAGGGGAGTTTCCTTGAGGTTTTGGCCTGCATCCAATATATGTACATGAATGCTTTAGCAAAGCCCTCTCTCACTCTGGATCATGCATCTGGCTCATCATTATCTAACTTCTGGATCTTGGACTTAATCCAGCCGCCAATCATCTGACCTGCCAATTCTGATACTCACCAGCTTCCACAGCCCTGTAAGCTAACAACCCACCATCTGACCTGATTTGCCAGCTTCTACAGCCCTGTAGGCCAACAGCTTGTCATTTGACCTTCTGATTTGGGATTCATCAGGCCCTGCAACCACATGAGTCAGAAGAAGCCTCCAGCCTGACACTTGATCCATAGATTTGAGACATGCCAGCCTCCAAATCCATGTGAGCCATTTCTTTGAAATAAATCCTTTTATATATATATATATTCTTCATTAGTTTTGCTTCTCTAGAGAACCGGATCTAAGACATTTGGTGCCAGGAGTGGTTCTAGAGAAACAAAATTGTAAGGATGAGTTTTCTAAGTTAGTTCTGAAGTCTAGCTAGTCTTAAAGGCACTGATGACTCTGCCTCCAGTAGTAAAAAGGGCACTGCTAATTCATGGCAAGAGGTGGCATTAGGAATACACATAATATCACAAACAATACATCAAATATTTGTGAGAAACAAGGCTCCAGGTGATTATATACTGGATACTTTTCTCTAATTTTCCCAGAATAAGAAGTAGAGAGGGGCTGTTTGGGTGGTCCTACTTTTGCTGGACAAAGGGGTGAAAGAAAGAGATGAGCAGAAGGCTTCAGAGTCACAGATGAAAAGCCACATAAAAGACCTGAAAGGTGCCATTTGTACTGTGAAATAAAGCCTTACTTCTTATAGTAGCAGAGCTGATACTGCTGAAAAGCAAACTCAGTCTTATCTTAAAACTGGCTGAATTACAACATAAATTGAATTCACGACCTTGAATGGTGTCTGAAGTTAAAGTGAGGGCATTGATTGGGAACAAATGGAATCCTGGAATTTGAGATGAACACATATGGGCAGATAATCAGGAAGCAGAGGACATTGGACCCTTGAATTCTGCTGAATCACTCCTGCCAATAGCACTACCCCTCACATCTAAAGCGAATACTTCATTTTTGTCTACTAAGCCACCCTTCCAAGGAAAACCATTATGTCTTCCAACTCCATTTGATGAGATTGACCCAGCTGTGCCTGAAGCTGAAGTATTGCCTGGGGCAGCATCTGGAGTGTCACCTGGTGCATTGACGTAGGCAAATGCCTTACAAGACACTGGTGAATGTTCTCAGCACCCACCCTCACCAGCCATTTTTGCTTTTGGACCTATAAATAGACTTAAGTCTCAGCAAGTCCCAAAAGGTGAAGTACAAAATGTGACCCAGGAGAAGGTACACTACACTCCAAAAGAACTGCTTGACATTTTTAGTATGTGCAAACAGAAACCTGGGGAAAATGTGTGGTAATGGCTATTAAGGGTGTGGGATAATGGTACAAGGAATATAAGATTGGATCAGGCTGAGTTTACTTATATTAACCCACTAAGGCTTCATTCAGGGTATCAGTTTGAAAGGTTAGAAAAGGATCTAATGGTTTATTTGGTTTGTTCACTGAAGCATGGATTATGTGGTGGCCTACACTAAATCAAGTTGAATTACCAGATCTGTCTTGGTGTACAGTAGAAGAAAGGTATCCAAAAGCTTAGAGAAATCAGCATGTTACAGTGGATTTATCAGGTGGGAACCACAGGCCTGCCCACAGTGTGCCCAGAGGACACATCTTTTACCACAATGATAAGGAAAAAATTTGTAAAAGTAACCCCAGCGTCCTTGAAGATGGCTTTGACTACTATTTTATGTAAGTCAGATTTGACAGTGGGAGCTGCCCTAACTAAATTAAGACACCTAACTACAATTGGGTTGATTTGACCTCATGGTAGTAGGGACCAAGAGGTGACAGTCAACAAAGACAAGGTAGGCATGGTTACTGTAATGGACTGAAAAGTCAAAGCAGTAATCAGAAGAGTCTGATTTGTATGGACTTATGGCATTGGCTACTTAGTCATGGTGTCCCTAGGAGTAAAATAGATGGGAAATCTACTAAAATATTTACCTGATCTGTACAAGTGGAAGAATTCTAGGTCAAGTGAACAGCAGTCTAAGTTGACTTGCCAAAATGGATAGTCAGGTCCCCTCAAGCCAATCTCCATACTTGAGACACTTTACAGACCCACAACCTCTTAAATGAAGGGGAGGCTTGATCCCCAGGGGAAGGACCATACTAAAAAAAAAAAAAAAAAAAAAAAACCAAGCCCGTTGTCGTTGAGTAGATTCCAACTCATAGCGACCCTATAGGACAGAGTAGAACTGCCCCACAGAGTTTCCAAGGAACACCTGGTGGATTTGAACTGCCAACCTTTAGGTTTGCAGCTGTAGCTCTTAACCATTATGTCACCAGTGTTTCCAAGGACCCCACTATACTGCCAAAAATTTGTACTGTTAATCTTTCTCCCAGATGTCTTCAAAGGGATCTATGGCCTTTTATGAGAGTGACTGTTCACTGAGGAAACGAAGATAATCAGGCTTTTTGGGGATTACTGGATACTTGCTCTGAACTGACACTAATTCCAGGAGACCCAAAATGTCACTGTGGCCCACCAGTCAAAATGGGGGCATATAGAGGTCAGATTATTAATGGAGTCTTAGCTCAAGATTGTCTCACAGTGGGTCCAGTGGATTCCCAAATCGATCCTGTAGTGATTTCCGCAGTTCTAGAATGTATAACTGAAGTAACATACTCAGCAGCTGGCAGACCCCCACATTGGACCCCTGACATGTGGAGTAAGGGCTATTATGGTCGGAAAAGCCAAGTGGAAGCCATTAAGATTGCCTCTGCCTAGGAAAATACTAAACCAAAAGCAATACTGTACTCCTGGAAGAGTTTCAGAGATTAGTGCCACCGTCAAAGACTTAAAGGCTACAGGTGTGGTCCCACCAAATCCCCATTCAACTTGCCTATTTGGCCTGTGCAAAAAACAGATGGACCTTAGAGAATGATAGTGGATTACATAAATTTAACCAGGTGGTGACTTCAATTGCAGCTGCTGTTCCAGATGTAGTTTCACTTCTTGAGCAAATTAAATACATCTCCTGGTATCAGGTAAGCAGCTATTGATATGCCCAATGGCTTTTTCTTGATTCTAGTTTCGAAGGAGCATCAGAAGTAGTTTGCTTTCTGCTGTCAAGGCCAGCAATACACCTTCTCTATCCTACCATAAAAAAAAAAAAAAAAAAAATAAGTGTACATCAATTCTCCAGCCCTATGTCAAAATTTAGTCCACAGAGACGTTCATCATTTTTCCCTTCCGCAAGACAACACTCTGATCCATTACACTGATAGCATTTTGCTGATTGGACCTAGTAAGGAAAAAGTATGAATGACTTTAAATTTACTGGTAAGACATTTGTGTGCTACAGGGTGGAAAATCAATCCACAAGAATCAGCCACCTTCCACCTCAGAAAGATTTCCAGGAGTCCTGTGGTGAAGATCATTTTGACCTATTCCTTCTAAAGTGAGGGATAAGTTGTTACATCTGGGGCCCCTACAACTACTAAGGAGGCACATCACCTGGTGCACCTCTTTGGATTTTGGAGGCAACATATTCCTCATTTGAGTGTGCTACTCCAGCCTATTTATCAAGTAACTCAAAAAGCTGCTAGATTTTAGTGAGGCCCAGAACAAGAGAAAGCTCTCCAAAAGGTTCAGGCTAACATGCAAGGTGTTGTGCCACTTGGGCCACATGATCTGGCTGATCCAATGGTATGTGAAGTCTCAGTGGCAGATAGGGTTGCTGTTTGGAGCCTTTGGCAGTCACCTGTTGGTGAATCACAGTGCATATCCTTAGAGTTTTGGAGCAAAGCCCTTCCATCCCCTGCTACTCTCCTTTTGAGAAACAGTTTTGGCTTGTTAGTAGGCCTTAGTGGAAACTGAATACTTAACCATGGGCCACCCAGTCACCACGCTTCCAGAGCTGCCTATCATGAACTGGGTGTTGTCTGACCCACACAATCATAAAGTTGGTTGTGCACAGCAGCACTCCATCATTAAATAGAAGTGTTATATATGAGTTCAGGCCTGAGCAGGACCTGAAGGCACAAGTAAGTTGCATGAGTAAAAAAAAAAAAAAAAAAATTAAATGCCCAAGGTCTCCACTTCTGTCACATTACCTTCCCTCTCCCAGTCTGTACCTATGTCTTCCTTGGGAGTTCCTTATGATCAGTTGACTGAGGAAGAGAAAATTCGTGCCTGGTTTACAGGTGGCTCTGTGCAATATGCAGGGACCACTCAAATGTGGACAGGAGAGACACTGCAGCCCCTTTTTGAGACCTCCCTGAAGGACAGTGGTAAAGAGAAATCCTCCCAATAGGCTGAAGTTTGAGCAACGCACTTGTTTGCTCACTTTGCCTAGAAGGGAAAATGGCCAGATGTGCCACTGTATACTGATTCATGGGCTATACGTAATGATTTGGCTGGATGGTCAGGGAACTGGAAGAAATATGATTGGAAATTGGTGAAAAAGGTATGGGGAAGAGGCATATGGATAGAACTCTCTGAATGGGCCTATAAAGTGAAGTTACTTGTGCCTCATGTGAATTCTCACCAAAGGGTGACCTCAGCATAGGAGAAATTTAACAGTGAAGTTGATAGGTTGATGTGTTCCATGGAAACCAGTCATCCTCTTTCTCCAGCCACTCCTTTCATTGCCCAGTGGGCTCATGAACAAAGTGACAATTGCGGCTGGCATGTAGGTTATTCATGGACTCAGCAATGTGGACTTCAACTCACTTAGGCTGACTTGGCTACAACCACTGCTGAGCGCTCAACCTGCCAGCAGCAGAGAACAACACTGAGTTCCTGATATGGCACCATTCCTCAAGGCGATCAGACAGCAACCCCACTTCCATTACAGAAAGAACAGTGTTTCATTCTTACTGGGATAGACGCTTACTCTGAATATGGATTTGCCTTCCCTGCATGCAATGCTCCTGCCAAAACTACCATCTGTGGGCTCACAGAATGCCTTATCCATTGCCATGGTACCACACACATCATTGCCATGGATCAAGGGACTCACTTCGCAGCAACTGAAGTGCAGCAATGGGCCTGTGCTCTTGGAATTCACTGGTCTCCATGTTCCTCATCATCCTAAAGCTGCTGGCTTGATATAACAATGGAATGGCCTTCTAAAGGCACAGTTAACAGCACCAGCTAGGTGGTAACACTTTGCAGAGCTGGGTCAGTGTTCTCCAGGAGGCTGTATGTGCTCTAATCCAGCATCTAATATGTGGTGGTGTTTTTTTCATTGCCAGAATTCATGGTTCCAGGAATCTTGAGGTGAAAATGGGAATGGTACCCCTCATTATTACCCCTAGTGACCCACTCTCAAGTTATTTGCTTCTTGTCCCCTTGACCCTTAGTTCTTCGGATCTAGAGGTTTTAGTCCCAAAGGGAGGAATGCTCCCACCTGGATACACAACAGTGATTCTATTGAACTGGAAGTTAAGGATGACACCCAGCCACTTTGGGCTCCTCATGCCTCAGGATCAACAAGCAAATAATGGAGTTACTGTACAGGCTGGTGTGGCTGATCCTGATTACCAAGAGAAAATCAGGTTGATATTGCATAATGATCCTTTAGGGCCTCTCTTAGTACTACCATGCCCTGTGATAAAAGTCAATGGAGGGGCGGAGCCAAGATGGCGGACTAGGCAGACGCTACCTCGGATCCCTCTTACAACAAAGACATGGAAAAACAAGTGAATCGATCACATACATAACAATCTACGAACCCTGAACAACAAACACAGATTTAGAGACGGAGAACGAACTAATACGGGGAAGCAGCGATTGTTTCCAGAGCCTGGAGCCAGTGCACCAGTCAGGTACGGCACGAGCACAGAGAGCTGCTCCACCCCCATGAACTAACCCCGGGAGGGGGACCAGCCGGTTCCGCGGGCAGCGTGGGACGCAGCCGGTAGGAGAAATCCCCGGGAGGCAGTGACTGGTCTCGGAGCAGGAAGAGCAGTGTCCCAGCCGGGCAACCGTCCCACCGGGATTTGGACTGGATGCAGGTACGGCATAAACACGGAGAACTGCTCCACCCCCCTGAACTAACCCCAGGAAGGGGCTCAGCCGGGTCGCGTGGGTGGCGTGGGACGCAGCCGATAGGAGAAGTCCCCGGGAGGCAGCAACTTGTATTGGAGCGGGGAGATCAGCGTCCCAGCCAGGACACTCGGTCACGGCACAAGCACGGGGAGCTGCTCCACCCATCTGAACTAACCCCGGGAGGCGGTCCAACTGGTTTGCGGGGGCTGCACGGCCACGCGGCTGGAGGGACGAGAAGTCCCCGGGAGGCAGCGACTGATTTTGGAGTCGAGAGGGTACCGTCCCGGTAGGGGAGCCTTGACGCTGGGCGTGCAGCTGGAAGCGGAGGATCTGACCGTGACTCCAGCGGGCCAGACCCCCCAGGGGCAATCTCCACACAGCCAGCACACATAGGCGACGCGCCCCCGGGAATCTCAGATATAATAGTCATTCCAAGCAAGACAAGCAACTCTGGCTATATTCTGAGGTGCTACTCTTCTATCTCTCTGTTCCCTCCCCCACCCTCCCCAGGCAGCTTCATTAACATCCGAATAGCCTGAGCCAGAGGGAGAACTCTGATAGGGATCTGACTGCATTTTTTTTTTAGCGGATTTTCTGGAAAAACTAGTTTCCCAGTGATGGCTCGGAGACAACAATCCATATCAAACCACTTAAAGAAGCAGACCATGACAGCTTCTCCAGCCCCCGAAACAAAAGAATCAAAATCTTTCCCAAATGAAGATACAATCCTGGAATTATCAGATACAGAATATAAAAAACTAATTTACAGAATGCTTAAATATATCACAAATGAAATTAGGATAACTGCAGAAAAAGCCAAGGAACACACCGATACAACTGTTGAAGAATTCAAAAAGATTATTCAAGAACATAGTGGAAAAATTAATAAGTTGCAAGAATCCATAGAGAGACAACATGTAGAAATCCAAAAGATTAACAATAAAATTACAGAATTAGACAACGCAATAGGAAGTCAGAGGAGCAGACTCGAGCAATTAGAATGCAGACTGGGACATCTGGAGGACCAGGGAATCAATACCAACATAGCTGAAAAAAAATCAGATAAAAGAATTTAAAAAAATGAAGAAACCCTAAGAATTATGTGGGACTCTATCAAGAAGGATAACCTGCGGGTGATTGGAGTCCCAGAACAGGGAGGGATAACAGAAAACACAGAGAGAATAGTTGAAGAACTCCTGACACAAAACTTCCCTGACATCATGAAAGACGAAAGGATATCTATCCAAGATGCTCATTGAACCCCATTTAAGATTGATCCAAAAAGAAAAACACCAAGACATATTATCATCAAACTCACCAAAACCAAAGATAAACAGAAAATTTTAAAAGCAGCCAGGGAGAAAAGAAAGGTTTCCTTCAAGGGAGAATCAATAAGAATAAGTTCAGACTACTCAGCAGAAACCATGCAGGCAAGAAGGGAATGGGACGACATATACAGAACACTGAAGGAGAAAAACTGCCAGCCAAGGATCATATATCCAGCAAAACTCTCTCTGAAATATGAAGGTGAAATTAAGATATTTACAGACAAACACAAGTTTAGAGAATTTGCAAAAACCAAACCAAAGCTACAAGAAATACTGAAGGATATTGTTTGGTCAGAGAACCAATAATATCAGATATCAACACAACACAAGGTCACAAAACAGAACGTCCTGATATCAACTCAAATAGGGAAATCACAAAAACAAACAAATTAAGATTAATTAAAAAAAAATACACATAACAGGGAATCATGGAACTCAATAGGTAAAAGATCACAATAATCAAAAAGAGGGACTAAATACAGGAGGCATTGAACTGCCATATGGAGAGTGATACAAGGCGATATAGAACAATACAAGTTAGGTTTTTGCTTAGAAAAATAGGGGTAAATAATAAGGTAACCACAAAAAAGTATAACAACTCTATAACTCAAGACAAAAGCCAAGAAAAACATAACGACTCAACTAGCATAAAGTCAAACACTATGAAAATGAGGATCTCACAATTTACTAAGAAAAACGCCTCAGCACAAAAAAGTATGTGGAAAAATGAAATTGTCAACAACACACATAAAAAGGCATCAAAATGACAGCACTAAAAACTTATTTATCTATAATTACCCTGAATGTAAATGGACTAAATGCACCAATAAAGAGACAGAGAGTCACAGACTGGATAAAGAAACACGATCCATCTATATGCTGCCTACAAGAGACACACCTTAGACTTAGAGACACAAACAAACTAAAACTCAAAGGATGGAAAAAAGTATATCAAGCAAACAATAAGCAAAAAAGAAGAGGAGTAGCAATATTAATTTCTGACAAAATAGACTTTAGACTTAAATCCACCACAAAGGATAAAGAAGGACACTATATAATGATAAAAGGGACAATTGATCAGGAAGACATAACCATATTAAATATTTATGCACCCAATGACAGGGCTGCAAGATACATAAATCAAATTTTAACAGAATTGAAAAGTGAGATAGATACCTCCACATTTATAGTAGGAGACTTCAACACACCACTTTCGGAGAAGGACAGGACATCCAGTAAGAAGCTCGATAGAGACACGGAAGATCTAATTACAACAATCAACCAACTTGACCTCATTGACTTATACAGAACTCTCCACCCAACTGCTGCAAAATATACTTTCTTTTCCAGCGCACATGGAACATTCTCTAGAATAGACCACATATTAGGTCATAAAACAAACCTTTGCAGAATCCAAAACATCGAAATATTACAAAGCATCTTCTCAGACCACAAGGCAATAAAACTAGAGATCAATAACGGAAAAACTAGGGAAAAGAAATCAAATACTTGGAAAATGAACAATATCCTCCTGAAAAAAGACTGGGTTATAGAAGACATCAAGGAGGGAATAAGGAAATTCTTAGAATGCAACGAGAATGAAAATACTTCCTATCAAAACCTCTGGGACACAGCAAAAGCAGTGCTCAGAGGCCAATTTATATCGATAAATGCACACATACAAAAAGAAGAAAGAGCCAAAATCAGAGAACTGTCCCGACAACTTGAACAAATAGAAAGTGAGCAACAAAAGAACCCATCAGGCACCAGAAGAAAACAAATAATAAAAATTAGAGCTGAACTAAATGAATTAGAGAACAGAAAAACAATTGAAAGAAGTAACAAAGCCAAAAGCTGGTTCTTTGAAAAAATTAACAAAATTGATAAACCATTGGCTAGACTGACTAAAGAAATACAGGAAAGGAAACAAATAACCCGAATAAGAAACGAGAAGGACTACATCACAACAGAACCAAATGAAATTAAAAGAATCATTTCAGATTATTATGAAAAATTGTACTCTAAGAAATTTGAAAACCTAGAAGAAATGGATGAATTCCTGGAAAAACACTACCTACCTAAACTAACACATTCAGAAGTAGAACAACTAAATAGACCCATAACAAAAAAAGAGATTGAAACGGTAATCAAAAAACTCCCAACGAAAAAAAGCCCTGGCCCGGACGGCTTCTCTGCAGAGTTCTACCAAACCTTCAGAGAAGAGTTAACACCACTACTACTAAAGGTATTCCAAAGCATAGAAAATGACGGAATACTACCCAACTCATTCTATGAAGCCACCATCTCCCTGATACCAAAACCAGGTAAAGACATTACAAAAAAAGAAAATTATAGACCTATATCCCTCATGAACATTGATGCAAAAATCCTCAACAAAATTCTAGCCAATAGAATCGAACAACACATCAAAAAAATAATTCACCCTGATCAAGTGGGATTCATACCAGGTATGCAAGGCTGGTTTAATATCAGAAAAACCATTAATGTAATCCATCACATAAATAAAACAAAAGACAAAAACCACATGATCTTATCAATTGATGCAGAAAAGGCATTTGACAAAGTCCAACACCCATTTATGATAAAAACTCTTACCAAAATAGGAATTGAAGGAAAATTCCTCAACATAATAAAGGGCATCTATGCAAAGCCAACAGCCAATATCACTCTAAATGGAGAGAACCTGAAAGCATTTCCCTTGAGAACGGGAACCAGACAAGGATGCCCTTTATCACCGCTCTTATTCAACATCGTGCTGGAAGTCCTAGCCAGGGCAATTAGGCTAGACAAAGAAATAAAAGGTATCCGGATTGGCAAGGAAGAAGTAAAGTTATCACTATTTGCAGATGACATGATTATATACACAGAAAACCCTAAGGAATCCTCCAGAAAACTACTGAAACTAATAGAAGAGTTTGGCAGAGTCTCAGGTTATAAAATAAACATACAAAAATCACTTGGATTCCTCTACATCAACAAAAAGAACACCGAAGAGGAAATAACCAAATCAATACCATTCACAGTAGCCCCCAAGAAGATAAGATACTTAGGAATAAATCTTACCAAGGATGTAAAAGACCTATACAAAGAAAACTACAAAGCTCTACTACAAGAAATTCAAAAGGACATACTTAAGTGGAAAAACATACCCTGCTCATGGATAGGAAGACTTAACATAGTAAAAATGTCTATTCTACCAAAAGCCATCTATACATTTAACGCACTTCCGATCCAAATTCCAATGTCATATTTTAAGGGGATAGAGAAACAAATCACCAATTTCATATGGAAGGGAAAGAAGCCCCGGATAAGCAAAGCACTACTGAAAAAGAAGAAGAAAGTGGGAGGCCTCACTTTACCTGACTTCAGAACCTATTACACAGCCACAGTAGTCAAAACAGCCTGGTACTGGTACAACAACAGGCACATAGACCAATGGAACAGAATTGAGAACCCAGACATAGATCCATCCACGTATGAGCAGCTGATATTTGACAAAGGACCAGTGTCAATTAATTGGGGAAAAGATAGCCTTTTTAACAAATGGTGCTGGCAGAACTGGATATCCATTTGCAAAAAAATGAAACAGGACCCATACCTCACACCATGCACAAAAACTAACTCCAAGTGGATCAAAGACCTAAACATAAAGACTAAAACGATAAAGATCATGGAAAAAAAAATTGGGAGAACCCTAGGAGCCCTAATACAAGGCATAAACAGAATACAAAACATTACCAAAAATGATGAAGAGAAACCCGATAACTGCAAGCTCCTAAAAATCAAACACCTATGCTCATCTAAAGACTTCTCCAAAAGAGTAAAAAGACCACCTACAGATTGGGAAAGAATATTCAGCTATGACATCTCCGACCAGCGCCTGATCTCTAAAATCTACATGATTCTGTCAAAACTCAACCACAAAAAGACAAACAACCCAATCAAAAAGTGGGCAAAGGATATGAACACACATTTCACTAAGGAAGATATTCAGGCAGCCAACAGATACATGAGAAAATGCTCTCGATCTTTAGCCATTAGAGAAATGCAAATTAAAACTACAATGAGATTCCATCTCACACCAGCAAGGCTGGCATTAATCCAAAAAACACAAAATAATAAATGTTGGAGAGGATGCGGAGAGATTGGAACTCTCATACACTGCTGGTGGGAATGTAAAATGGTACAACCACTTTGGAAATCTATCTGGCGTTATCTTAAACAGAAATAGAACTACCATACAACTCAGAAATCCCACTCCTGGGAATATACCCTAGAGATACAAGAGCCTTCATACAAACAGATATATGCACACCCATGTTTATTGCAGCTCTGTATACAATAGCAAAAAGTTGGAAGCAACCAAGGTGTCCATCAACGGATGAATGGGTAAATAAATTGTGGTATATTCACACAATGGAATACTACGCATCGATAAAGAACAGTGACGAATCTGTGAAACATTTCATAACATGGAGGAACCTGGAAGGCATTATGCTGAGCAAAATTAGTCAGAAGCAAAAGGACAAATATTGCATAAGACCACTATTATAAGATCTTGAGAAATAGTAAACCTGAGAAGAACACACACTTTTGTGGTTACGAGGTGGGGATGGAGGGAGGGTGGGAGAGGGTTTTTTATTGAATAATCAGTAGATAAGAACTGCTGTAGGTGAAGGGAAAGACAACACTCAATACATGGAAGGTCAGCTCAATTGGACTGGACCAAAAGCAAAGAAGTTTCTGGGATAAAATGAATGCTTCAAAGGTCAGTGGAGCAAGCGCGGGGGTCTGGGGAACATGGTTTGAGGGGACTTCTAAGTCAATTGGCAAAATAATTCTATTATGAAATCATTCTGCATCCCACTTTGAAATGTGGGGTCTGGGGTCATAAATGCTAACAAGCGGCCATCTAAGATGCCTCAGTTGTTCTCAACCCACCTGGATCAAAGGAGAATGAAGAACACCAAGGCCACAAGACAACTAAGAGCCCAAGAGACAGAAAGGGCCACATGAACCAGAGACCTACATCATCCTGAGACCAGAAGAACTAGTTGGTGCCCGGCCACAATCGGTGACTGCCCTGACAGGGAGCACAGCAGAGGACCCCTGAGGGAGCAGGAGATCAGTGGGATACAGACCCCAAATTCTCATAAAAAGACCAAACTTAATGGTCTGACTGAGACTAGAGGAATCCCGGCGGCCATGGTCCCCAGACCTTCTGTTGGCACAGGACAGGAACCATCCCCGAAGACAACTCATCAGACATGAAAGGGACTGGTCAGCGGGGGGGAGAGAGATGCTGATGAAGAGTGAGCTAATTATATCAGGTGGACACTTGAGAGTGTGTTGGCAACTCTTGTCTGGAGGGGGGATGGGAGGATAGAGAGAGAGGGAAGCCGGCAAAATTGTCACGAAAGGAGAGACTGAAAGGGCTGACTCAAGAGGGGGAGAGCAAGTGGGAGTAGGGAGTGAGATGTATGTAAACTTATATGTGACAGACTGATTGGATTTGTAAACGTTCACTTGAAGCTTAATAAAAGTTATTAAAAAAAAAAAAAAAAAGTCAATGGAAAACTACAGCAACTCAATTCTGATATGACTACTAATGGCCCAGGCCCTTTAGGAAGGAAGATTTGCGTCACCCACCAGACAAAGAACCATGGCCAGCTGAGGTGCTTGCTGAGGGTAGTATGGTGTAAGAAGGCAGTTCTAAATACCAGTTACAACCATGTGACCAGTTGCTGAAATCAGAACTGTAATTTTTATGAATATTTCTTCCTTGTTTTATTAAATGTGTATGTGTGCATATAGGTATATATATATAAAAACAAAAACAAACCGATTGGCTGATGGATTCGAACTCCTGGTCTTTTGATTAGTAGCCAAGCTCTTAACCACTGCATATAGCAAATATTTTTACCCCTGCCTTATATAAAATATAAAATGTAAATGGAGCAAGTGTGTTTTTGGTTGTATGCATGCTAGTTGTATCATGTTAGGCTCAAGTATCACCTTATAATTGTATTTATTTAGAGATTATCTACGGTTTTAAATGTAAGAACTAAAGATTTGAATCCACTTTATTCTGCATTTGTTGACAATACTCACTAATTCCTCTATCTTTTTTTTTTCTTATTGTGGGAAAACTCCATTGGTTTCTCAAAGATTTCACTGCATCAAATATTAAAAATAACAGAAAACCTTCTATGGCTTCCTTTGACTATTTGAAAACGCTTCATAATAGACAATACATTAGGTACTATGGTCAAATGACCCATGGATTTAATAAAAGCTGAATTTCAAACAGTCACCAACATGAGTCTTCATTGAACTCTTGCTTTTGGCTATTCTTATAAAATTATCAAATTTGCAGTTTCACTTGTCCCAGAAGCAAAAGATTCATATTCTGTAACCAAACTGGAGTACTGGTCATTCTTAATCATTTTAAAATAACTTCTTACTGCAGTAGTTATGCTATTATTTTATCACTACTTTAATGCTTAATTCAACTGTATTTGAGTTATCGGTTCATTTTGTGAATTTGAGATATACACAGGACTGTGGCCATAGCAACAACAAAAACAGGAGAATCAGCAAACAAAAATAGTAACATACAAATGATATGAACATAGTGATCTAGACAAATTGACTATGCTGTGCTTAGACTACATACACAATCCTCGACAACAATGATTATGCAGGACATAGAGACATTTCTGTAAAAATTCATTTTTGATATTATATTTCAAATGTATTAAATGTATGCAAACACTTTATTTTTCTTGTCTTAAATCACCAAGAACGTGGATCTATTCCCCACGGATGATTAGCGGCCACCAGTGTTCCGTGGACTACCCTTTGAGAAACATTGCCCTAAAGGTTCGTTGTAGGTACCTCAGGGAATTGTGTCAGGAGCAGCGGGATGGAGCGTGGCCAGCAGAATAAAAAGACATTTCAACAAGAAGGATTCTGCTTTCGTATAATGTACATATTGAGTTTCTGAGGAAAATTTTTACTTCAAGAAAGGCTTCTCCTGACTTAAACAAAAACAAAAAATGTTTAAAAATCATAACCTCTACATTTGTTTTGAAGAGTAGGTATGAAACAAAGACAAATTATTTGAACAATACCATACTATCAGCTACTGGTACAGCTAGAACAGGAATCCAAGGTGTTCTAATTCAAGATGGTGGTCTTCCGCAATATCATCTTCTCTTCCTATATGAATGGAAGACAAAAAGGATAGGCTCCTTTTAGAGCAAAAAAAGCTATTAAAACTGTGGAAAGGCCTAAAGTAAATGTCTAAATTAAATAACATGTAGCTGATCCAGTAAAACTTCTGGCAGAGGCAAGAAAAAGAGAAGAGAAATAATGAAATAGTTTTTATGCTACTTCGTGCTCTGAGTAAACAAAAAATGTTGAGAAAGTTATTCTTACGTATGTTACCCTGTTTCAGGAGTTAAAACCAAATCTATTTAAGAGGTGGCCAAATGGATTAGCAGATTTGGGTATGCCAAATTAACTGTTTAATGATCTAATGGATCCACCATCTCTACCATCCAATTTTTTTGTTGTTGTTATGATGGAAGTTATTTCTGAGGAAGATCTAAAATTCACTTGTCAGAAATCTACCGTTTCCTAGCCAGAATTACACTAAAAAACAAGCCTCAACTGCTGACCTTTTAAATTCATCCCTTTTGAAACTCCAATCACAGAAAAATACTCAGGGAAATGTGGCTCTTTCATCTCTGTGTGGTGGTGGATACATAGCTCTTCCTACAGAAGTTGGCAACCCACAGTTCCTTTATTCACTTGTGAAATATGCTTTGAAAAAGTCATTTCCAGCCAAAGTTCTTAGCCTTCTATTTCCTTCTTTACTTAAAATGAGGAAATGATTTGTAGAAAAAGAAAAAAAAAAAAAAACAATAAAAGGATTCGTTTATTGTATACTTAGTTGGTCTGAATTATCCCCTAAGCCACATCTTTGCTGACTCTGGGAACTCCCACAGACCATTCTCCACACTTCATAGAGCCAGCTATTTTGCAAATTTTTATTCCCCAAACTAACCTAGGAGAGAGTAACACATAAATGCTGAATTTTCTTCAATACGTGCCAGATACTTAGGTTAACATTACTATACAGTAAAGAGTGAAGGGACAGATAGAAATTACAATTCTGTGTGCATGTGTGTTTGAAATCAGACACTCAAGACTTTGTGCTGCTTCACTTTATTTATTTGTACCTCAAATTACTTTTGCAACCAGAGTTCTTTGAGCTAACAGTGAAGTGACTTTGGATTCCCTAGGTAACTACAGATTAATAACCAAAAATAAACCCATTGCCATCAAGTCGATTCCAACCCATAGTGACCATATAGGACAGAGTAGAACTACCCAATAGGGTCTCCAAGGAGTGGCTGGTGGATTAGAACTGCCAACCTTTTCGTTAGCAGCCATAGGACATAACTGCTCTACCATCAGGGCTCCACAGATTAATAGGAGCTAATATTTATGGAGCGCTCACTACATGCTGGTTGCTGTGCTGGGCATTGTCTCTTTTAATCCTCACTTTAGACCTATGGAAACCCTGTTGGCATAGTGGTTAAGGGCTACAGCTGCTAACCAAAAGGTCGGCAGTTGGAATCTGGTGGAAACTCTAGGGAACAGTTCTACTCTGTCCTGTAGGGCCACTATGAGTTGGAATCGACTTGATGGCAACAGGTCTTTAGAGCTACAGCTGCTCATCAAAAGGTTACCAGTTGGAATCCACCAGCTGCTCTTCAGAAACCCTATGGGGCAGTTCTACTCTGTCCTGTAAGTTTGCTGTGAGTTGGAATCGACTCCACGGCAATGAGTTTGATTTTTTTTTTTTTTTTTTTTTAGTTTTCAACCTTATGAGTTGGACATACTTTACAAATGCTAAAACAGGCTCTTACATAAGTTAAATAAGTTTCCTGAGGCTACAGAGCTAGACATTATGGTACAGAGCCTGGATTCAAATCCCTGTATAACTAGACAGCCCGTAACTATCCTACACTCTCCCCACAAGTAAGGATGCTCATTAAATCAGTGTTTCCTCTTTATGAGGACTCTTAGAAGGAACCCCTGTGAGTCTGAGTACCAAGAACAACTGGACTTCTTCTTCTCAGCAAATGACTGTTGTTATCATTCTCTCGCCTACTAAAAAGAGTAGAGCCAAACTCCTGGTCCTCTCCCAGCAGTGAAAGAAACCTTAAAGCATTTATCCAGTAATCTCCCTGACCTCATCGTTTTCTTCCTCTTCTCATGTTCGTTTGAGTTCATTTTCTTCATTTGTGTAATTTGTTTTCCTTTTTATCTTGGTTTGTTTTCTGTGTTCACATAAACTGTCTTAAAGGTTTTCCGGGTAGTAAAGGAGAAAAATAAGCAAAACTGGAAATGTGAAAGATGTTACAGAAAAGACAAATTGTTTTGGATAACTGGCATGGAGGATAATTCACAAGTGTCAAAGTGAGAACTTATTCTGAGACTAACATATTATGTTACTGCGTGGATTCCTTTCTCAGATAATAGAACTTCAGTTTTTCACAAAGAGGCTTTGCTGTCTCAGCAACAAGTTGAAAATTCCAACCTTCACTTTTCTTTGAAACTGTCTGGAAAGCATAAAAATGGAAATCAGTGGTGAGGATAAGGGAAAACTGATAAGAAAACATTAGGCTGCTGAGAGTTTTCTGATTCTTTTTTTCCTTCCATGTGAAAAACAGGCGAGCTATGTGTTTCATTTTTTGTCTCTGAAATTTCATATTAGCGTATATGTTTTAGCTCAGTATGTAGGTAAATACAATCTACACTGAATATAAAAAAATATATAGCTAACACTTAATATAGCTAACACCGAAGTGACTTTGCGTTCTTCACAGAAACACAGATTAGTAGGAGCCAACATTTGTTGAGCACTTGCTACATGCCAGTTGCTGTGCTGGGCTTTGTCTCATTTAATCCTCACCTCAGCCTTATGAGGAGCCCTGACGGTGCAGTAGTTAAGAGCTCGGCTGCTTACCAAAAGATACCCAGTTCAAATCCACCAGCGACTCCTTGGAAATCCCATGGGGCAGTTCTACTCTGTCCTCTAGGGTAGCTATAAGTTGGAGTCGACTTGAGGGCAAGGGGGCTTTCAGCCTTATGAGGTGGACACAGTGTACAAATACTAAGACAGACACTTAAATAAGTTAGTTTCCTGAGGTCATAGAGCTAGAAGTTAAAGTACAGAGCCTGAATTCAAATCTGGGTCTAGAGTCTCATTTAAGAAAACGAAATTGCATCAACCCCAGAACAAGTAAGCTCTACTCTTTTTCCTTCTTCTTTTGACAGTCCCCAGCAAATTAAAACAAGGCAACATGAATAAAATGACTGATTTACTGGCCAGTTCCATAATGACGGCATTTTGTAATCATTTGATATTTTGAAATCTTCAATAACATGAAATTACTAGAATTGTCATTGTCACTCGTATTACAGCAAAAGATAACACAAATTACCAATGAATACAGTCTTTATATTTTTTATAGTATTACTATTAAAATCATTTAAGATGTGTCTATGTAGACCAGTACAGAAAAAGGTGCCAAAATTTACCAACATTCTCTCTCTTCTCAAAAAAAAAGAAAAAAATATAGATAGATAGATACATAGATACATAGATAGGCAAACAGTCAGAAAGACAGACACACAGATAGATAGATATAAAACACCTGGATGGTGCAAATGGCTAATGTACTTGGTCACTAACCAAAAGGTTGGTGGTTTGAGGCCAGTCCGAGGTACCTCAGAAGAAAGGCCTGATGACCTACTTCTGAGAAATCAGCCATTGAAAATACTACAATCAGAGCTCTACTCTGACACATATAGAGTCTCTATGAATTGGAACCGACTTGATGAATATAGATAGGTAGAGATATATAGTTATATACATATATTCCTCATTATATTTAAAATAATAAGTAACATTATAAAATCTTAAAGTTCCACTCTTCCAGTCACAATTGATATCCCCTCTGAAAGTTTAATTTTTGAAATGTTGGCATTTTAGCTTAGGCTTGAAGTTTATGGCTCTCTCCTATCAATGAAGAAAACTTTAAAGTATTGACTCAATCAATTCCATCACAATATATCCCCCATAAGAATTCATTCTACTTATGTTAGATTAAAGAATATAAAAGTGATTTTTATTTTTTTAATTGGAAATTTTTCTAACATAGAGCTATAATATATATATATACCCATGGGAAAATTGTATAATTGAAACCCATTTAAAAGAACAATAAATGTTCTGAGGTGAGATGTCGGCCTTTAGCTCAGTACAGTCCTTTCCTTGGGTGGTTTATATCTGAATTCTAAATCTTATTTCCATCTAATAAAATTATTCAACTGAGAACATTTTGAGTAAATGTAAAATAAAGAAAATGTGCGTAAGGATTCCCTGTTTAATTATTCGAGTTCTCCTAAATCCTTGGAATGAAGGTCATTGAATTGCCTAAGACCTTTCCATCATTCACATTTTTTTCCAAGATGAATTGATCCCAAGATTCCTGTAAAAAGGAGCAAGCATAGACAGGCCGGGTTACATCGAACCACTGGAATATGTACTGAGTAGCCTCATGAAAATCAGTCTGCTTGAACCAACACACAGAACACAACAAAATCTATGATGTCTTCTTCCATTTCTAAACTCTTCTTTCTGTCTTAAAGACAGATTTATTTTCTTCACTGAGTAACTTGGATTAGAAACTTCCCTGGAGAGAATCCAAGGCTGGGCAATATGGCTGGCATGAGCCTGTAGAGCGATTACTTCACTGACCACTGAAACCAACACCACCTGTGGGCTGCCACATGGCAGTTGTTTAATTAAGCACAACATCACATGCAGAGCAATTTCTGATGGGAAATGAAGATCCCGCTTGAAACTGCTAGAGGCATTAGACAAGCAAAATGTAATTATCTGAACTGAAATCCAGCTGACATTTCTGACAAGGAATACCAGGGGATCTTTAAGGATCAGATGCTCCATTTTAAGTCAGTGCCTCTGGCTTCATAGTCTTCTACTCCTCCCTTTCTCCCCCCCAAGTGGAGAGAACACCACACACTGAGTCATCAGCGCCACTTGATTTCGCTGCCAAGTCTTCTTGCTAACACAGGAGAGGCCAGGCTTACACTAACAGAGTAATTGAGACAAGTATCCAAATATTTTAGGCCAAATGAATTTTGATTCTTTCCAAATTAAAAGGATTATATATTATTTATGGAAGTTAGAATTCTGCTTTGGCCTCTCTCTTATTGCAGGGAAAAGTTTTCCTTTCTTTTCGAATTATACACATAGATATAGGATATCTCAGATTGGTCTTCTTTGGCACTCAATAAAGACAGTGATTTAAATTATGTTTTTTCAAACATAACCTTTTAGGAAAGACCTCTTGGGCCTTTTAATCACAGGCTGTGCTCTTCTAGGCAGAAACAAGGTGAACAGATTAAAACCAGGATATGATCCAAGCTGTGCCAATGTTTGCTTTTAGGATTTTCAGCACCTCAAGTGAGATTAGTTAGTGACTACATCCCCTAAGATGAGCTCTTTGCCTTAAGAAAAAAATAAAATAAATTTTGGAACTTTTTGGGAATATTGAGTTTTAAATAGAAAAGACCTCTCAGTTCAATACTCTTTTAACTGCAAAGGCATATTTTCATACAGTATATATATCATGTACTTTCTCCATTTTAATTATTTCAGCTCCAATTGGCTAACGTACCGTTCTTTGGGAGGATCTTTTATAATCAATCTTGGCCGTTAGGAATTTTTCCTTGGTTCTTTACCTAACTTAATTTTTTCTTTGTTTAGATTTATTTTAGTAGTCTTAATTATATCCCACTGGATTTCTTTAAACAATTCTTTTCTTTCCTTCACTTTTGCCTCCTGATTTGTTTTAGGAAAAACACTATTTACTTGCCAAACTTCTCCTTGTCCCTCTCATCACTTTATTTATAGGAGAGTGACCACTGGTTCTGTTTTGTGCCTGTTGTGGTGGTGTAATTATTAATGCCAATCACTTTCACTCTCAAAAGTGAACCGATCTGAATGATAAATTATACGATGATCCTAATTTTAAAACACTCATTGTGCTGGTATATTACTTTAAGTGAAAAATTAGAACAAAAGGCAAAGTCAGTGTCACAATCATGTAGAAAAAAGTTATGAAATAGAAAATAATGGTAACACTTTTATGCTGTCCTTCTTCATAGCATTTATCACAAAGATACTATGTTTACTATTAATCATGTAATTATTTGTTTAATGTCTGACTTCCCATTCGACTTGAAGTTTTGTGACAGCAGTGCTATATTTCTCTGTTCTTCTCAGTGTCCTTGAGGTCCAGCACAGTCACCATTATAAAACAGGTAATTATGAAATATTTGCTGAATAAATGTCTTAGTTATCTAGTGCTGCTATAACAGAAATACCACAAATGGTTGGCTTTAACAAACAGAAATTTATTTTTCTCACAGTTTAGGAGGCTAGATGTCCAAATTCAGTGGACCAGCTCTAAGGGAAGCCTTTCTTTCTCTGTCAGCTCTGGAGGAAGGTTCTTCCTTGTCTCTTCTGAATTTCTGCTTCTGAATGATCTTCATGTAGCTTGACATCACTCTTCCTCCATCCCTGCTCTGCTTACTTGTTTAATCTCTTTTATATCTCAAGAGAGATGAACTCAAGACACACCTACACTAATCCTGCCTCATTAACATAAAAAAGGCAATCCATTCCCAAATGGGATTATAACCAGAGACATAGAGGTTAAGATTTACAACACATATTTCTGGGGGACACAATTCCATCCATAGCATTCCACCCTTCCCTCCCAAATTCAAGTCCTTGCCACGTGTGAAACACATTCACCCCATCACATCATTGCAAAAGTCTTAAATCAGTTCCAAGTACAAAATCTCATCTTCTGAAGCACCTAAATCAAATATGGGTGAGATTTTATGTTTATTCCTTGGGCAAAATTTTTTTTCATCCATGAACCTGTGAAATCTAGACTACAAGTTATCTATTTTGAAAGTACCGTGGTAGAAAATACATGAGGTGGACATTTCCATTACAAATGGGAGAAATTGGAAGGAAAGGAGAGGTAATAGGCACCAAGTGTCTCCACCCTCCATGCCCTCTGGGGTGGCAACTTGGCTCTCTTGGCTTTAGGCAGCCCCATTCTCCTGGCGCTCCTTAGCTGGGCACGCACCATTCTTCTATCCCTTGAGCATGGCAGCCCTGCTCCCTCATCTTTGATTGGCAGCCTCATCCCCGTGGAACATCTTAAAGGCAGGGCCACACTCTAGAACTGTGTTGGTGAAGATACGAAGAGCTGACTCTTTGAAATCTAGGGGGCTGTAGTCCCACCCTTTCAGATTCAGGAAATCACGGCCCCACCCTTTGAAATCAAGAAGACTCTGCTTCCCATGCTCCTTCCAACAGTTCCACTGATCTCCGAGGTGCTCCAGGGATGGTCCTTTTCTTTTCTTGAAGGACAACAGATATAGCTTCTTTGGCCTGTTTTCTGTCTGTAGAATTCCAAGAGGCAGACAGCATTTTTTCCTTTTGTTTTTTCTCTGTCTCCTTCAGTCTGCATTGATTGGTTTTCTGCTGTGGTACTTGGTTACATCCATCAGTCACAGGCTTAATCTCTTTAACAAAAGATTGTGTAGCTACATTCTTGATGAACCTTCTAGGACACTTGTCCCTAATTTGTACAACAGCATTTTCCAAATCTTCAAGTTGTTTTCTTTTTGCATAGTTTATTTCTAAGTCTATCTCTTTCCTCTTGTATTTTACTGTAAGCAGCAAGGAGAAACCACACGGCTGCTTTAAGATCTTGCTTAGAAATCTCATCAGCCAGATATCCAAGTTCATCACTTACAAGTTCTAGTCTCCACCAAACATTTGAACATAATTCAGAAAAGTTTTTTGCCACTGCATAAAAAGTATTGTGCTACCCGCATTGTCCGATCACATGTTCCTCACTTTCTTTTAAATCCTCACCACATTTAACATCCACATTTCTGTTGCTAGTGCCATATGGATTCTCTAAGACAGTAGCTCTCCTCACTTCCTTCTGAACACTCACCAAAATTGCCTTTGACATCCGTAATTCTACCAATGATTTCTTCAAGGCAATCTAGGCTTTTACTTTTATGAACCTTAAAAATCTCCCAGCTTCTACCCATTATCCAATTCCAAAACCACTTCCACTTTTAAGGTATCTGTTAGAGCAGCACCCCAATCTCAGTACCAAATTCTGGCTTAGTTATCTAGTGCTGTTATAAAAGAAATACTACAAGTGCATGGCTTTAATAAACAGAAATTTATTTTCTCACAATTTAGGAAGCTAAATGTCTGAATTCAGGGCTCCAGCTCTAGAGGAAGGCTTTCTCTCTTCGTGGGCTCTGGAGGAAAGTTTTTGTCTCTTTTGAGCTTCTGCTTCTGTATGATGTTCATGTGGCTTGGCATCTCTCTTCCCCCATTCCTGCTTCTATCACTTGCTTGTTTAATCTCCTTTTTATCTCAAAGACACACCCTACATTAACCCTGCCTCATTAACATAACAAAGACAACCGATTTGTAAATGGGATTATAACCACAGGCATCAACCGCTGCCGTCCTCGAGTCGATTCCAATTTATGGAGACCCTATAGGACAGAGTAGAACTACCCCATAGAGTTTCCAAGGAGCACCTGGTGGATTTGACCACAGGTGTAGAAGTTAGGATTTACAACACATATTTTGGGGGGATATAATTTAATCCATAACACTGTCATAGAGGTTAGGATTTGCATCATATATGGGGGGACAGGGACTAAATTCAGTTCATAACAGTAAAGAAATAAATGAGTTTAGAGCTCAGGAACCCACAGAGTTTGGTGAAGCTATGATCTCCTTTATCTTCTCTATACCATCCCCATTTTTTTGTTTCATTTTTTTTTAATTATTTGTTTGTGGGAATTATAGCTAATTATCAACAAATTTCATTCTTATCTTCCTGAGTTCCCGAAATTAAATTCAAAGAATTTGTGCCTGTAAGTTAATACTTGTCAACTATTCAAAGTGATGAGCACATACAGAAACTCCAGACACTTATTTAAAGCTCCCATTCACGACAAAGAATCCTAGATTTTATTTCCTCCCAGCTTCTAAAAGACCTTGCGTCTACCCTTATCTATCTCCAATAGCTTCTTCCTCTTTGCTCTTATACATTTGATGACCCTCTATTGACTTCTCCTCCAGTCCTTGATGTGCATTTGCTTAATTCTAACTGTCTTCTCTAAGTACTGTGCTCTTTCTCCCTCTTCCTTTTATTACCAGGCTCTTTGGGAAATTTCCACTGGAATATGCTGACACCAGCTCAAGCCCAGCATATCAACACTGACACGCATGATCTTCTATTTGTCCTCCCAGCTTTCTTCTCTCTGTCAGTGGCACTGCCATAGAGCTCTCCCAAACAACAAGGCACAAGACTTTAGGATGGTCTTTGGGTATACTCTCTCTCCATCTTCTGGGTCCAGTCAATTTACCAAGCCTTCCATTCTTTTTCTGCATATTTTTGTATTCATTATTTCACCTTCCTTAACAATGATGACATCCCAATCCTGACCCTCATCACCTAATATCTAGATACTGTCATACAAGAGTTCCCTAAGAGAAACCTCACAGACTTCATTGCAACCCTCAGTATTAAATTTTTTTTTTCTCATTGTGTACCAATCATCGTTCCAGACTTCCATTTCTGTTCCTATCCTTATTTTTTCTTTTCTTTTTGAGTTTCCCCAGGCCAATTCTATGAGCCCATTTCATCCACACTCCCAGCATCTTGTTTCACCATAGCCATACTGGCACAATCTTACTTCAAGGCTTTTGTCCTCACTTTTTCCTTTTTTTTTTTTTTTTTGGAATGCACTTCCCCTTAACTTTCTCATGGCTTTCTCCTGCCCCTTTCAGGTTTCTTCTGCTCACCTTATCAAAAAGAACTTCTCCGACTACTGCTCCATCTCTCCCTATCGTCTGCCCTTGTACTTAATACTCGACTATGGTAAAGTTATTTATTTATGTTTTAGCACACACATATCACTTTCACCATAAAGTATATTAAATCTTTTTGGGGGCCAGTCGGGGGAGTGAATAAATGAACAATTAATTGCATCTGTTTTCCATCTTATTACTGGGATTTAACAACCTACTTTCAAGCTAAAGTAATGACTGGGCTTTGTTCAAGGACAGCACCGTGTAGTGGTCATTAAGTAGAAAGAGCTTGAGTGACCTTTTGCCAAAGACTTAGCAGAGGATATATCTGAATTGTGTGGGAGGCATAACTACATAAGATTCCAGGTCCATCAAGGTCAATGATGCATTCTATGATCCCAAGAGGTTTCTATAAAGTGGAAAATTTAGAATCATGACTGACTGACTATATAGAAAATAAGTAAAATTAATCTAACAGACAAAAGCAAAATAAAAAAAAAAAGATTAATGCTTTTCTGAAGTAAAAACAATCATTTTAGGGTGGATCCAGGAGACAACAATCCGAATATCAACATTTTGACCTCTATCAGCTTTGATTTACTTCTTTTTCCTTTAAAGTCCTACTTTTTTAGCACAGACTTTTCTCTAGAGTCAGAGAAAATAACAATGGTAAATAACGAGCACTTCGTGTTCCTGGAAGAAACTACCCAAAGCTAGAAACGCCAGCTTCAGCATGTGCTGAGAAAGCATCCAGATGTTAGCCAGCTGAAACAATATATCCTAATGCATCTAAATAAAAAACTCATCTGCATTTAAGAATTGGAAGTCAAAATGGAGATCAGGAGTCTGAAAGTCAAAAAACTGCAAGTACAGATGAATCTCTGAACCTGCTGTTTGCCAGGAGGCGTCTGCATAGCTCCTACAATTACCCAATGTCGTCAGGTCTGTTGAGACTCATAGTGACCCTGTAGGACAGAGTAGGATTGCCTCGTAGGGTTTCCAAAGAGCACCTGGTGGATTCAAACTGCCAACCATTTGGTTAGCAGTAGTAGCTCTTAACCACTATGCCACCAGGGTTCCCAGAACGCTGAAAATGAAAAGGCAAATAGAATTTGAGATAAGATAGCTTACCATTCTTTTTCCAGTACCTTGAGCTAGTAATAGTAAAGATGCCCACTGTCTATTTGATTTGTGATTTTTACACGCTAAGTTCTAACCATGTGTAACCTGGAAGAATGAGAACATATGCCCAACACTAGAAGGCACAGGAGAGGGAAGGAGAGGTGATGGAGGGACTTTGCAGATCTTTAGAAGAGGTGAGAAAAGGGAAGAAGAGATTTTCTACCCACTCTTCCCTAGATCCCCTGGAAAGGAAAATTAATAAAACTGCCAGGCAAACAGAAAAAAATGTGCTGAGGAATCTCAAAAACTAGAGAAACAGACATCGGTCCTTAGAAAAAGAAATTATGAGGCTCAACCCCACCAAAATTAATTTGGATAAATGGAATTTGAATTTAAAAATGAGACATAAAGTATGCATGCTTTGTTTTTTTTTTTTTTTTTTTTTACTAGCACTTAATGCCATCAGATGAGCTAGGATGGACTAGAGCATGTTTCCCAAAGTGTAGCCCATGGACCACTAGCGTTAAAACTATAGGGAAATCTGATGAAGAAGAAGGAGAAGGAAAAAAGAAGATGAAGGAAGAGCAGGAGGAGGAGGAGGAAAATAAATGCCAATTTTAGAGCCTCATATCACACCCAATAAATAATTATTCCTGGAGGCTGGGCTCAAATAATCTACATTTCATAAAAGAACCTAGTGATTCTTATTTATGGTACAGTTTAAAAACCTGTGGGATTTGAATAACATTTTTCTATAACTGATATTTTCTAGAAATCTGAAGCGCAGGACCATGATCAGTTTTGATTAGTGCAATACAGGGATGAAAAAAGAACCAGTTTAGCTTTTAGTAAACAGAAAGCAAATTCAGCAAAAAAAATCTTGTTTTGAAAATAAAAGAGGGAGCTAGAACCAACTTTCTCATTTCTTTCTCTTTGTTCTTAGACTAAAAAGCGGAGATGTTCAGTAAAAGAGGTCTGTTCATTTACTTAGAGAACATTAGTATATCTTTAAAAAGTCTTTTTTTTTCATATTTACCACAGTTCTTCCATATCAATGGTCACTTTCCTTATCTGTCCTTTCTGCCTTCACATGTTAGCACATCTGTACAATTGACATTAATTCAAAGCTAATCTTAGGTAAAACTGTGAAATAGAAAAAAAAATTTCCTAAGAAGGCAATTGGGAGGTGATGGAATTTCCTTCCCTGAAGTCTGAAAACAAGCTAGACTTTCACTTGTATGAAATGGTTTGAGTGTAGTCTTGCCTGAAATGGTGAAATTATTCCTCAAGGTCATTCCCAATTAGCTTAACTCTTTGATTTTATAATCAAGTACTAGTTTTGGTTTCTAAAACTTAACTAAAGAGGGAAAAAAATTCTAGGCAAACCTACCCTGGGTAAGTCAAACACGAGGTATTCTATTATTAGTAGCTTTAGACACACAAAAGGCCTGGAGTCCTAGTGACACAGTTCAAATTCATCAACCACCCCTTGGGAACCCTATGGGGCAGTTCTTTTCTGTTCTATAGGGTCGTTCTGAATCAGAATTAACTCAAGGGCAAAGGGTTTTAGATACACAAAATATTCTATTTTGAAGAACAATTCATATTTAAACTCAATTTTTGAACAAGGGAAATTATAACATTTAGAAATTAAATGAGTAAATCTCAAAGATGGGCCAATTTATAGTCTAAATTGATACTTATTTGGTGTTACTGTTTTCAACTCCCTTGTGCCAGGCCTGGCAGTCAGAGGAGTTAAAAGACAATTATAAAAATATGTGCTAAAACATAGTCTTAGGTTGGGTATTTCATCCTTCCTGTGTCCATGTCAACTATCTCCCTTAACACCCAACTCAAAGTTTGAAAAATCCCCCTATGCTTAGGGATTTTTCTAATGGAAAAGTAGCAAAGAACTGTGGTGCAATATATCAGGTTCAACCACAATTAAAGCACCTTTTTTTTTTTTTTTTTTGGATCTTGAAATTGTTTAGATGTTCCAGTTTTTCTACTTCAAGTGTATGTAACCCAGAAGGTAAGCTCTGTTCCCTTAATACCTTAACTGATGGCCAACTGATTGAAAGACCCAACAGGAATGAGACTCAAATGAGGAACACATTTGAGAAAGAGAAGAAGGCCATCAAAGCGCAAGAAATTGAAGTCAACTTCTACTTGACGGATTTCCAGGATCCAGGCTCGCAACTTGCCCTCTAATATTTGGATTATTCAGAACAGTTACTCATGGTAAGGTACTCAAAAGATCGCCTCACGAACTCATCTGATTTTAGAATTTCAGGAATAACCAAGAAAAAAAAAAATCCAAACCCATTGCCAGGAATAAACAAGAAAAAAAGCACACACACACACACACACACGGTGTCACATCCGTATGAGCAAGTCTTCGAAGGCCAGCTCCGTGAAATAACCATACTGGCAAGAAACCAAATTAGCCTGTGAAAAGCCTATAATTTGGCAAACCAAAGTAAATTTACTGTGCAGACAATTTAACAAAATTGCAAGTGGAATAAAGTACACAGCATCTATTTATTTTCTTATTTTCTAGTCTTTGTTCACATCAGTAGTCTCTAAAGCAAAGTATGCAAGAGCATGTACTGGAATGAGAAAAAACATGTATTTTTAATCTGAAAACATGAGAATAAACCACAATTTATTTATGTTTAAATATAGTGTCTCTTTGCAATTCATAAATATGTAAATAAATAAAGGTGCATACCGTATTTTTACTCAAATGGATACTTGTTCAAAAACAATTTGGAGGCCTTTAATTTCACTGGAAAACTTGGTGGTGTAGTGGTTAAGTGCTACGGCTGCTAACCAAAAGGTTGGCAGTTCGAATCTACCAGGCGCTCCTTGGAAACTCTATGGGGCCATTCTACTCTGTCCTATAGGGTCACTATGAGCCGGAATCAATTTGATGGCAGTGGGTGTTGGTTTTTTGGTTTTTAATTTAACTAAATTGGAAATAATTTAGTTAATTTTTCTTTCCTGGGAAAGCACAGGTCTTTAGGATTATACTTTTTAGAGACCAAAATTTTATATTTTATATAGAGATATATATAATACAAATTATGTCCATTTAAACATGGTTATAAATTATATAAAAGGTCTTGGGATGCTTCTTCGAGGTCATTGTGACCTGAATTTGCTCAAGAAGCAACAATTCAATTCAATAAAAGCTTCCAATATGTCACAAATCAAATAAAATATCTTCCAACAATATGAATAACAAAATCATACCCAAATTATTTAGCTGTTTGGGCACTTTAGAGAAAGAAAAAATTAATGAAGTTGAGTTCAGTGATTTCTTCAGCCTTCATAAAGAGTCAATATTTACCAATGTTACATACCTGACACCCTGTAATTTAAATGTTACAGTCTAAAACACAAGAATTTTGGATTCCTTGTATGATCCAAGTTCTCTTTCCCTCCTTGACATTTCTAAGTCACTTGAGAAGCACCTGAATAACTTAGAGACTTGTTCTAAGAATTAGACCAATGATTCTTACTGGCAGGGACTGTTTTTTACTTGCTCTAAAGATCACTATAAAAACCATTCTCAGCTGTAGTGTCAGGACAAGCTGATGTGTCATGGTCACTTGCTGGGAGTGCCCCAAATCTTTTATTTCTGAAAGTAGTTCAAGCGCAGGTTTTGGAGAAACAATCTGTGCTGTGTGCATCCCACCATTCCTTCTTATCTTCTGATACATAACTCTTCTTTTGATTTTGTAAACTGCCCCCTGTTTTTCTTGAGTCTGCTGTCAATAAACAGTCTTATCCTCCTAAAAGTCTTATCCTCCACTCCCACAGGGACTCCATACATGACTCAAGCTGGTCAAAATACTCCAAACCCCTGGACACATTAATTAGTCCAGGGATGGACAATTGGTCAAACAAGGTCAATCAGAGCCATTTGCAGTGATTGAAGTAAATGATTGAGGAAAAAAAAAAAAAGAGGTTTTATTTTCCTTCTGAGATCATTGGTTCTAAAAAGAAAAAAAAATTTTTTTTTCTTTTTTCTTTTTAAGGACTGTATAAATCTGGTGGTACAAGAGCCTTTTATTTATTTATTTATTGGTAGGGGGAAAGAGCTTGCTTAAGAATACAGTCACCATAGAGGAAAGCAGAGTCGAGAGAAAGAAATGGTGTCCAGTTTCACCCCTGTACTTCTCTACTACATGGGGCAATAAAGTCCCTCTTGGGGGTCAGCTTTCTATCAGTTGCAATTGAAAGAGTCCTATTAACACAAGTGATGATATGCTAGAATAGAGTCAGATTATTACCATAATAACATTTCTCCGATTTCTAGATATGTTTTCTTGAGTGGGAAAAAGGTAAAGCCCAAAATAGCCTGAAAGCAATCACATGATCATAGGTGCACTAATGGAGTGCGTCAAACATGAATCATCCATTATATACATTGTAACTCACACACACACACACACACACTCACACACCCGTCGGAGCTAACACAGCTAAGGGAGAGTACGATATGTTCTTAGGTGCCCTCAAGTCAGTTCCGACTCTTAGCAACCCTGTGTACAACAGAAGGAAACACTGCCAGGTCCTGCACCATCCTCACAATCGCTGGTATGCTTGAGCCCATTGTTGTAGCCACCGTGTCAATCCTTCTCTTTGAGGGTCTTCCTCTTTTTGCTGGCCCTCTACTTTACCAAGTATGATTTCCTTCTCCGGGGACTGATCCCTCCTGATAACATGTCCAAAGTGTGTAAGACATAGTGTTGCCATCCTTGCTTCTAAGGAGCATTCTGGCTGTACTTCTTCCAAGACAGATTTGTTGGTTGTTTTGGCAGTCCACGGTATATTCAGTATTCTTCACCAACACCACAATTTAAAGGTATCGATTCTTTTCAGTCCTTCTTATTCATCGCCCAGCTTTCTCATACATATGAGGTGATTGAAAACACCATGGCTTGGGTCAGGCACAGGTTAGTCTTCAAGGTGACATCTTTGCTTTTTAACACTTTAAAGAGATCTTTCGAGGCAGATTTGCCCAATGAAATGCATCATTTGAGTACAACATAGAGTTGTTTATTCAACAAGCAGAACTGAATGGCCAACAACACCATGACACTTGAATTTTCTTCAATAATACCTACCCATAGGGTAACCTGCTTATTTCTGCTTTGTCGTTCTTTTATTTACCTCCCTTCATATTGTCCACAATGGCTTCTTTTAGGCTGTACAATATTAAAAAACCAATGAATCCAAATTTTTGTAATATTTTGTGACTTGACAGCTTTTATTGGCTGAAGATCACTGAATGGACACTTATCATTGATCCAAAAAAAAACCTAATGCCTGTTCAAGCCCTTAGTCAATTTGAAATATTTACTAAGTCAACCGAATAAGCACTTTTCTTTGAAGAAAGCCAACAAAGCATTTCACCTTTCCTTAAATTATCTATTTCTGGCATTTCTTAAAGACTAGGATCCAAAATGGATTGTGAGGAGCGTTCCTTTAAAAGTTAAATGGATGGAGTTATATGCCTTTCACATTTTTTTCAGTAAATAAAAGCTGATTCTCCTATTAACTTCTCTCAGCTATGATCTATTATTAAAAGTGAAAAGACATTGTTAATGTGATATATTGTATCGGTAGCATTATGGAGTGCCATTTTATTTTAAGGAGAGTTTGATTCATCTAGGGCCAACTTAGAAAGCTTTTCAGAAGCCAACATCACCCCGGCTTTCTTCATATTAAATAAAAGCAAGGGCATTGCATGCATATTGATCTGGAGTTACTCAAAGATTGAGTTTGGGAAGAGAGAATTTCCTTTTTTGGTACAGACTTACTCTCACATCATATTGATACGTTCAAAATCTGCAAACTCATTTTTAAATTGAGAATGTAAGTAGAAAATTTTCACTATATTTGAGGTGTTAGCTAGAAATGTAAAGACAATGTTTTATCAGAACAAAAAAGGAATAAAATGAAAATAAATTTTAATGTCAACTGTGTTCTAAAAAGACAAATAGTGAAAAACTGGATTTAACACATATCAGGTAGTTTAATATCTTTAATTGCTTATTTGTAATTCATAAGTTTTATATTAATATATACAGGATACTCATAGAGTGCTGAGCATAGAACTCCCAGGGAATATTTTTCTGGCAAACTTTTTCTATAAGTGGTCAGACAGTTACTATTTTAGGTGGTGTGGGTTATCCTGTCTCTGTTTAAACTCTACCACTGCAGTGTGAAAGCAGCCATAGATAATTCATCAATGAATGGGGCATGCTCCAATAAAACTTTATTTACAAGATCAGGTGGTGGGCCTGATCTGGCCTGCAGGTTGTAGTTTGCTGATCCTTGCCAATGCAAACTCTAAATTGTTTTGTGAAGGGAGAGTGAGATTATTTGTACACTTCATAAATAGAACATTTTCCTGAAAATCAGAAGAGGAGTTCTCTTTCTAATCTTGCTAATAACATATCTTAATCTCAAGGTTCCTAAAGATGTGTTCCCCTGAGGCATAGGTTTCTTAGGTGAAGGAGAGAGAAGATTTAGTAGAGAGGAAAATGAGGGGAATTTGAAGGGAGAGAAGATTCAGGCTCATGTTCTGACTTGAGCCAGACCAACTCTGCCTTTGTCTATACACATGAGTTATCCAAAATTTCAGTTGCAAAAAAAAAAAAAAGAAAAGATCCTACTTCAAAAGATTGGCAAATCACTACTCTAAATTATTTGTATAAGCCACATATAGTTCTATTTGCCACTTTAAGGTTACGTGTCTTAAGATCATAGCATGGGTGTCTCAAATGCATAATTCAGCTTATTTATAGGAAATTATAGGCTATAAATAGTTACTGTATGAAAAAAAGAATACCTACACATTTGTTGGATGTCTTAAGAGAGAATTCTTGAGAGCCAAGAAATGATACCAGGAGCCAGATGCTAGCCATCATGCTAGTACTTACAATAGCTGGCTTAAGGGAAGTATCCCACCTTGAGGTTCTCAGAAACTACTCCCCACTGCAACAGATTTGAATAAGCAGCATGGAGCAAAGGATGCGGCATTTCAGCAATGCTCAGATCACGTGTGACAGCCATAATTAAGCAAGCAAGTGGGTGCTGAAAAGAGGGTGATGGGTCACGGAGACAGAGAGCGCGGAACAAGTACTTAGAGATGATTCTCTTTGAGAGTCATTTGAAACTGGTTGGGGTCCGTTGATCTTAAAACATCTTTCTAATCTGGAGGCTAAAGCTACTATTATCATTTCGACGGATCTGTAAACCATGGCCATTGTCCAAAGGACATAACATAGAAAGAACCAGAATTCAAGATACAAATTCTCCCTTTTGGGTACCCCAAAGGAATTGATGTATTTAATAGAATTTTGAGCAGATGAAATGTTCAATTAGGTGATAACATGTGAAATTGTTTACTCACTGGCCAGCCCTGGAATTTGGGGGTCTTGGAAAATAATTATAAAATTTGTATCACGAACAAACACAATTCTATCATCTCACTAACTTTCATCCTCCAGGCTCTCTGGTCATCTTTAGTTCTATTATCTCAGCAATAAACATAACTCTTCTAAGTCAAGGATAATGCAGACATGAGATGCCAAAGTAGAGCAGCCCCTAAATGGGGCTTCCTGCAAACTGAATTCTATTCATTTTGGCAAGTTTATGCCTTTTTTATCTCAAAAACTGATTAAGAAAATTAAAGAATGCATATATGGTCTCACTCCTGAGCTGTGATAGTGAGGAACCCTTTACAAATTACACATACTTTGGTTATGTTGCCACATGGTGATGTGTAGGCTAAATTCTCATATTCTAAACAGAATGGCTTTCTATAGGCATATTTACAGATTCAAGGAAAATACAATCTAATATCCCAAATTAGCTACGATATTTTTAATAAAAATGGTATTATTATAAAAATAAATACATAAATATATTGATTACCGCTAACATTATATATGTATATATACATAAAAGTCCCTGGGCAGTGTAAATGATTTGCTCTCAGCTACTAACTGAAAGGTTGTTGGTTCAAACCCACACAGCAGTGCTGCAGAACAAAGGCCTAGAGATCTACTTCCTTAAAAATGACAGCCAAGCTGTAGAGGTGTGGCGTCGGGAGCCCGGCAGTTTTAAGATGGCGGACTAGGTGGACGCTACCGTGGATCCCTCTTGCAACAAAGACTCGGAAAAACAAGTGAATCGATCACATACATAACAATCTACGAACTCTGAACAACAAACACAGACTTAGAGACAGAAAACGAACAAATACGGGCAGACAGCGACCATTTTCAGAACTAGGAGCCAGTGTACCAGGCAGGTGACCTTCGGAGCCCAATCTGGGGCAGAGCCCAGGGGGGCAGACGGCACAGACAAGGGGCCCAGCCCTACCCCCCTGAACCCATCCCGGGAGGGAGTCTAGCTGGTTGGCGTGGGCGGCGTAGTGGCACAGCCGGAGGGAGAAGCACCCGGGAGGCAGTGACAGATATTGGAGTTGGGAGAGCGGCGTCCCAGCCGGGGAGCCGTCCCGCAGGGAGTTTGGCTGGAAGCGGGCCTGGCGCAAGCGGGGGGATCAGCTATATTTCCCTAAAGCGACCCTGGGGCAGGGCCCACACGTTCGTGCGGGGGACGCCCACCCAGTTCGCGCGTGTGGCGCGACCCACTGGAGGGAGAAGTCCCCGGGAGGAAGTGACTGGTCTTGGAGCGGGGAGAGCAGCGTCCCAGCCGGGGAGCCGTCCCGCTGGGATTTTGGTGAAAGCAGGCGGGGTGTGAGCTTGGAGATCAGTTATATTCCCCTGAATTGACTCAGGGGGCGGGCCCACCTGGTCGTGCGGGTGACGCCCATCCAGTTCACGCGAGCGGTGCGGCGCACCGGAGGGAGAAGTCCCTGGGAGGAAGTGACTGGTCTCCGAGAGGGGAAAACAGCTTCCCAGCTGGGGAGCCGTTCTGCTGGGATTTGGGCGCGCGCGGGCGGGGCGTGACCGCGGGGTCCAATTGTATTCCCCTGAATAGACCCCGGGGGCGAGCCCACCCGTTCGTGCGGGAGACGCCTACCCAGTTCGCGCGAGCGGAGCGGCGCACCGGAAGAAGAAGTCCCCGGGAGGAAGTGACTGGTCTCGGAGCGGGGAGAGTAGAGTCCCAGCTGGGGAGCCGTCCCGCCGGGATTTTGGCGGACGGAGGCGGAGCGTGAACGTGGGGATCAGCTCTATATTCTGTGGTGCTACACTCCTAGCTCTCTGATCCCTCCCCCACCCTCCCCAGGCGGCTCCATTAACATCCGAATACCCTGAGCCAGAGGGAGAATTCAGATAGGAATCTGACTGCATTTTTTTATAGCTGATTACCTGGAAAATCTAGTTTCCCGGTGAAGGCTCGGAGACAGCAGTCCATATCAAACCACATAAAGAAACAGACCATGACAGCTTCTCCAACCGCCCAAACAAAAGAATCAAAATCTTTCCCAAATGAAGATACAACCCTGGAATTATCAGATACAGAATATAAAAAACTAATTTACAGAATGCTTAAAGATATCACAAATGAAATTAGGATAAATGCAGAAAAAGCCAAGGAACACACTGATAAAACAGTTGAAGAACTCAAAAAGATTATTCAAGAACATAGTGGAAAAATTAATAAGTTGCAAGAATCCATAGAGAGACAGCATGTAGAAATCTAAAAGATTAACAATAAAATTACAGAATTAGACAATGCAATAGAAAGTCAGAGGAGCAGACTCGAGCATTTAGAATGTAGACTGGGACTTCTGGAGGACCAGGGAATCAACTCCAACATAGCTGAAAAAAAATCAGATAAAAGAATTAAAAAAAAAGAAGAAACCCTAAGAATCATGTGGGACTCTATCAAGAAGGATAACTTGCGAGTGATTGGAGTCCCAGAACAGGGAGGGGGGACAGAAAACACAGAGAGAATAGTTGAAGAACTCCTGACACAAAACTTCCCTGACATCATGAAAGAAGAAAGGATATCTATCCAAGATGCTCATTGAACCCCATTTAAGATTGATCCAAAAAGAAAAACACCAAGACATATTATCATCAAACTTGCCAAAACCAAAGACAAACAGAAAATTTTAAAAGCAGCCAGGGAGAAAAGAAAGGTTTCCTTCAAGGGAGAATCAAAAAGAATAACTTCAGACTACTCAGCAGAAACCATGCAGGCAAGAAGGGAATGGGACAAGGTATACAGAGCACTGAAAGAGAAAAACTGCCAACCAAGGATCATATATCCAGCAAAACTCTCTCTGAAATATGAAGGAGAAATTAAGATATTTACAGATAAACACAAGTTTAGAGAATTTGCAAAAACTAAACCAAGACTGCAAGAAATGCTAAAGGAGATTGTTTGGCTTGATGACCAATAATATCAGGTACCAGCACAATATAAGGTCACAAAACAGAACGTCCTGATATCAACGCAACTCAAATAGGGGAAGCACAAAAACAAACAAATTAAGATTAATTCTAAAAAATAAATAAATAAACAAAATAATACACATAACAGGAAATCATGGAAATCAATAGATAAACGATCACAATAATCAAAAACAGGGACTAAATATAAGAGGCATTGAACTGCCAGATGGAGAGTGATACAAGGCGATATAGAACGATACAAGTTAGGTTTTTACTTAGAAAAATAGGAGTAAATAATAAGGTAACCACAGAAAGGAATATCAATTCCATAACTCAAGAAAAAAGCCAAGAAAAACGTAACGACTCAACAAACATGAAGTTAACCATTATGAAAATGAGGATCTCACAAGCTGCTAAGAACAACGTCTCAGCACAAAAAAGCATGTGAAAAAATGAAATGGCCAACAACACACATGAAAAGGCATCAAAATGACAGCACTAAAAACTTATTTATCTATAATTACGCTGAATGTAAATGGACTAAATGCACCAATAAAGAGACAGAGAGTCATGGACTGGATAAAGAAACACGAGCCATCTATATGCTGCCTACAAGAGACACACCTTAGAGACACAAACAAACTAAAACTCAAAGGATGGAAAAAAATATATCAAGCAAATAAGCAAAAAAGAAGAGGAGTAGTAATATTAATTTCTGACAAAATAGACTTTAGACTTAAATCGGCCACAAAGGATAAAGAAGGACACTATATAATGATAAAAGGGACAATTGATCAGGAAGACATAACCATATTAAATATTTACGCACCCAATGACAGGGCTGCAAGATACATAAATCAAATTTTAACAGAATTGAAAGTGAGATAGACACCTCCACATTTATAGTAGGAGACTTCAACACACCACTTTCGGAGAAGGACAGAACATCCAGTAAGAAGCTCAATAGAGACACGGAAGACCTACTTAAAACAATCAACCAACTTGACCTCATTGACTTGTACAGAACTCTCCACCCAACTGCTGCAAAATATACTTTCTTTTCCAGCACACATGGAACATTCTCTAGAATAGACCACATATTAGGTCATAGAACAAACCTTTGCAGAATCCAAAACATCGAAATATTACAAAGCATCTTCTCAGACCACAAGGCAATGAAGCTAGAAATCAATAACAGAAAAACGAGGGAAAAGAAATCAAATACTTGGAAAATGAACAATACCCTCCTGAAAAAAGACTGGGTTATAGAAGACATCAAGGAGGGAATAAGGAAATTCTTAGAAAGCAACGAGAATGAAAATACTTCCTATCAACACCTCTGGGACACAGCAAAAGCAGTGCTCAGAGGCCAATTTATATCAATAAATGCACACATACAAAAAGAAGAAAGAGCCCAAATCAGAGAACTGTCCCGACAACTTGAACAAATAGAAAGTGAGCAACAAAAGAACCCATCAGACACCAGAACAAAACAAAGAATAAAAATTAGAGCTGAACTAAATGAATTAGAGAACAGAAAAACAATTGAAAGAATTAACAAAGCCAAAAGCTGGTTCTTTGAAAAAATTAACAAAATTGATAAACCATTGGCTAGACTGACTAAAGAAATACAGGAAAGGAAACAAATAACCCGAATAAGAAACGAGAAGGACCACATCACAACAGAACCAAATGAAATTAAAAGAATCATTTCAGATTACTACGAAAAATTGTACTCTAACAAATTTGAAAACCTAGAAGAAATGGATAAATTCTTGGAAAAATACTACCTACCTAAACTAACACATTCAGAAGTAGAACAACTAAATAGACCCATAACAAAAAAAGAGATTGAAACGGTAATCAAAAAACTCCCAACAAAAAAAAGCCCTGGCCCGGACGGCTTCACTGCAGAGTTCTACCAAACTTTCAGAGAAGAGTTAACACCACTACTACTGAAGGTATTTCAAAGCATAGAAAATGACGGAATACTACCCAACTCATTGTATGAAGCCACCATCTCCCTGATACCAAAACCAGGTAAAGACATTACAAAAAAAGAAAATTATAGACCTATATCCCTCATGAACATAGATGCAAAAATCTTCAACAAAATTCTAGCCAATAGAATACAACAACACATCAAAAAAATAATTCACCCTGATCAAGTGGGATTTATACCAGGTATGCAAGGCTGGTTTAATATCAGAAAAACCATTAATGTAATCCATCACATAAATAAAACAAAAGATAAAAAGCACATGATCTTATCAATAGATGCAGAAAAGGCATTTGACGAAGTTCAACACCCATTTATGACAAAAAAACTCTTACCAAAATAGGAATTGAAGGAAAATTCCTCAACATAATAAAGGGCATCTATGCAAAGCCAACAGCCAATATCACTCTAAATGGAGAGAACCTGAAAGCATTTCCCTTGAGAACGGGAACCAGACAAGGATGCCCTTTATCACCGCTCTTATTCAACATCGTACTTGAAGTCCTAGCCAGGGCAATTAGGCTAGACAAAGAAATAAAAAGTATCCAGATTGGCAAGGAGGTAGTAAAGCTATCACTATTTGTAGATGACATGATCGTATACATGGAAAACCCTAAGGAATCCTCCAGAAAACTACTGAAACTAATAGAAGAGTTTGGAAGAGTCTCAGGTTATAAAATAAACATACAAAAATCACTTGGATTCCTCTACATCAACAAAAAGAACACCGAAGAGGAAATAACCAAATCAATACCATTCACAGTAGCCCCCAAGAAGATAAAATACTTAGGAATAAATCTTACCAAGCATGTAAAAGACCTATACAAAGAAAAGTATAAAACTCTGCTACAAGAAATTCAAAAGGACATACTTAAGTGGAAAAACATACCCTGCTCATGGATAGGAAGACTTAACATAGTAAAAATGTCTATTCTACCAAAAGCCATTTATACATATAACGCACTTCCAATCCAAATACCAATGTCATATTTTAAGGGGATAGAGAAACAAATCACTAATTTCATATGGAAGGGAAAGAAGCCTCGGATAAGCAAAGCATTACTGAAAAAGAAGAAGAAAGTGGGAGGCCTCACTCTACCTGATTTCAGAACCTATTATACAGCTACAGTAGTCAAAACAGCCTGGTACTGGTACAACAACAGGCACATAGACCAATGGAACAGAATTGAGAACCCAGATATAAATCCATCCATGTATGAGCAGCTGATATTTGACAAAGGCCCAGTGTCAGTCAATTGGGGAAATGATAGTCTTTTTAACAAATGGTGCTGGCATAACTGGATATCCATTTGCAAAAGAATGAAACAGGACCCATACCTCACACCATGCACAAAAACTAACTCCAAGTGGATCAAAGACCTAAACATAGAGACTAAAACGATAAAGATCATGGAAGAAAAAATAGGGACAACCCTAGGAGCCCTAATACAGGGCATAAACAGAATACAAAACATTACCAAAAATGATGAAGAGAAACCAGATAACTGGGAGCTCCTAAAAATCACACACCTATGCTCATCTAAAGACTTCACCAAAAGAGTAAAAAGACCACCTACAGATTGGGAAAGAATATTCAGCTATGACATCTCAGACCAGCGCCTGATCTCTAAAATCTACATGATTCTGTCAAAACTCAACCACAAAAAGACAAACAACCCAATCAAGAAGTGGGCAAAGGATATGAACACACATTTCACTAAAGAAGATATTCAGGCAGCCAACAGTTACATGAGAAAATGCTCTCAATCATTAGCCATTAGAGAAATGCAAATTAAAACTATGATGAGATTCCATCTCACACCAACTAGACTGGCATTAATCCAAAAAACACAAAATAATAAATGTTGGAGAGGATGCGGAGAGATTGGAACTCTCATACACTGCTGGTGGAATTGTAAAATGGTACAACCACTTTGGAAATCTATCTGGCGTTATCTTAAACAGTTAGAAATAGAACTACCATACAACCCAGAAATCCCACTCCTCGGAATATATCCTAAAGATACAAGAGCCTTCACACAAACAGATATATGCACACCCATGTTTATTGCAGCTCTGTTTACAATAGCAAAAAGCTGGAAGCAACCAAGATGTCTGTCAACGGATGAATGGGTAAATAAATTGTGGTATATTCACACAATGGAATACTACGCATCGATAAAGAACAGTGACGAATCTCTGAAACATTTCATAACGTGGAGGAATCTGGAAGGCATTATGCTGAGCAAAATGAGTCAGAGGCAAAAGGACAAATATTGTATAAGACCACTATTATAAGATCTTGAGAAATAGAAAAAACGGAGAAGAACACATACTTTTGTGGTTATGAAGGGGGGAGGGAGGGAGGGAGGGAGAGGGTTTTTTATTGATCAATCAGTAGATAAGAACTGCTTTGGGTGAAGGGAAAGACAACACTCAATACAAGGAAGGTCAGCCTAATTGGACTGGACTAAAAGCAAAGAGGTTTCCGGGATAAAATGAAAGCTTCAAAGGTCAGTGGAGCAGGGGCTGGGGCCTGGGGAACTTGGTTTGAGGGGACTTCTAAGTCAATGGGCAAAATAATTCTATTATGAAAACATTCTGCATCCCACTTTGAATTGTGGCGCCTGGGGTCCTAAATGCCAACAAGCGGCCATCTAAGATACATCAATTGGTCTCAACCCACCTGGACCAAAGGCAAAGGAAGAACACCAAGGTCACACGACAACTAAGAACCCAAGAGACAGAAAGGGCCACATGAACCAGAGACCTACATTATCCTAAGACCAGAAGAACTAGTTGGTGCCCGGCCACAATCGATGTCTGCCCTGTCAGGGAGCACAACAGACAACTCCTGAGGGAGCAGGAGACCAATGGGATAAAGACCCCAAATTCTCATAAAAAGACCATACCTAATGGTATGACTGCGACTAGAGGAATCCCAGAGACAATGCTCCCCAGAACTTCTGATGCCACAGGACAGGAACCATCCCCGAAGACAACTCATCAGGCATGAAAAGGACTGGTCAGTGGGGGGAGAGAGATGCTGATGAAGAGTGAGCTAATTAAATCAGGTGGACACTGGAGAGAGTGTTGGCAACTCTTGACTGGAGGGGGGATGGGAAGATAGAGAGAGAGGGAAGATGGCAAAATTGGCACGAAACGAGAGAGTGTAAGGGCTGACTCAATGGGGGAGAGCAAGTGAGAGAAGGGAGTAAGATGTATACAAACCTACATGTGACAGACTGATTGGAATGGTAAATGTTCACTTGAAGCTTAATAAAAATTAATTAAAAAAAAAAATGACAGCCAAGAAACCGCTATGGCACTCAGTTCTACTCTGTGACACGTGGGATCACTATGAGTTGGAATTGACTGAACAGTAACGGGTTTGGTTTGGTTTTTATTGTGGGGGAGTACAGAGAAAGAGAGAGAAGAAAGAATTAGAGCAAAGGTTTCCAAACTTTATTTATGTCATCCTTATTGCTTTGGTAATTTTTTTCATGACATCCCTAAACCAAAAGGAATGCCTAAAAGTTCCACTTATCAACTAGTTAGGAATCACCAAAAACCCAACTTCATAAAGAAAAAAAATCACCAAAGGAATTTAGCATGATCTAATGTTGAACCTGTGAAATACCTCAAGCTTCATGAGATGTCAACCCACTAAAACCCACTGCCGTTGGGTCAACAGATAACGAGTATTTCTGTTTTTCCCTTGAAAATTTAAAATATCTCACAGCACCCCTATGAATTTGATGCAGCACCCAGGGATACCTCAGCACACAATTTGGGAACCATGGATTTAGAGCAAATGTAGAAACTGGTTTCTATCTAATCTCCTGCCCCAATTAAGTCACACATACAATAGAAGCTAGCATTTTGATGTTCTCAATCCCTGCTCAATCTAAAATTGACTATCCATTCAGGTTTAAGAAATAAACTTGCAACTGACTGTGAGAATTCAGGGAATGAACAGTTCTCTTACAACCATCTGTTCAACCCTCTTTCTTCTTCAGTGGGAAAGTATCAACTGTCCACATACATCTCATTTAGGGAAAAACTGCATTTGTCCTCTCAAGGTCACAATCAATAGTCCTCATTATTCCCCTGAAGCAAAACTGAAGAAACAGACACATAATATTTCTCCATTTTGAATACAACCTTACATTGCAAATCTCCCATAACCATCTATGGTTGAAGGAGACATTTCTAAATTCACCCACCCTCAACACACAAGTATATTGTTACTTACATGTGGTTTTATCATACGTTTTAACATATGTTATAAGATTTCAGTGATCCTCACTTACATACAGAGATAATGATTTCCTTCAACTTCATGTTCCTCATCATGTTAGATTCTTGGAAAAAATTTAAATGGACTTTTTTTTTAAAAGGATAACGGATCTCCACAAAAATATACAGAGAAGCATCAAATGGCATCATCTAACTACAGAAGAATCCTGGATGCCTGGGAAGAAAAGCCGAGAATTTGTATATACATATGAGAGAGAGGAGAAAGAGATTCACATTGAACTTACAATAATTTGACAAAGCAAATGTGAGTAGGCAGGGAGAGAGTGGGTGTTACACTTAAAGGGTGGGCCAAACAACACAGTAGGCCAAGAGTTTGTCAAATTATTGGCAGTGTTCAAATAGACCTAAGTGATTCTATCAAAACATGTGAAATACCAATGATAAGCAAGGGCAAATCGTAACATTCCAAAAGCAATCTGAGCAATCCTTCCTCCACACATTCCTTGAAGGGTTATCACAACAGCAACCACAGGCATTATAAACAGTATCGCCCTTCAACTGGGCAGTTGACCTCTTCACATGCAGTAGTTTGGTTAGAGACTACCCTCCTCACCAACAATTGGTGAGATGTTCTGCATTAGCTTTTGCGCTGCTCTCCTCTGAAGGCAAAGACAGGATCCTATTGCATTCACAATTAGAAAACGTGCCAAAAGCAACAACTTTGACAAGGACCATATGACAACCTAAGATGATATCGACAGTTTTTCTTTACAGAGTTAAGTGTGCATTCCCATCATCTATGGAAAATACCAGTGTGCAAAGATCAACAAATCATTCAATAAAATGAGAGTTTATGAGAAATGAATTACTGGGTTAAGTTCATTGAAACAAAAACTTTAAAATGTCAAAGAATCTTGGTAAAAGTGTTAAATATTGCATTCATTACATGTTGAAAGATGTTCAAAATTGATGTAAAAACATGGCTACATTGTGATTCAAACTTAAATTTCAATAAATGTATTTAAAACCCCATAGTAATTACTGGATATGTAGATTTAAATTAAATGAGACTAATATTGTACATGGATAATATTGTACCACGCATTAAGGAAATGCTAATTAGCTGTCAAAAGCAATTTTTCTGAATCTTTTCACAGTGTAGTACTATATGTGTAGTATATATTACATAAAGTGACCGAAGGTTGGATCTGGAAGATGTAACAAGCAAAAACAGAGCCAGATGTCTGTGAAATGTTCCCAGTGTGAGCCGTCTGTCTTTTTCCCTATTACCTCATATAGAGCTCCACCTAAGAGGGAACGATTATACTTTGGTAGCATGAGCCATCCAAAAGAAACAGATTTCTAAATTATTATCTTAATCCATTTGGAACGTCCTAGAAATAGTAGCAGTAGTATTATAATAAATCCCAAAAGTTTTAACATATACGTATTCATGGTAGCCCTCATTTCCATCTGAAGAATCTGAAAAGTGTCATGGAGACTGATGGTATATCAAAACATTTTTAAAGAATTTTCTAATCGGAAAATTGCAGACTTTAAAACATCCATTAATGGTATATGTGTTTCTTTATTAACCTCTCTGTTCCAATTTCTTTGAAAACTGGAGATAATACTAGTGCTAACCTCATAGGGTTCTTGTCACTAAATGAGTTAATACGTGGCTACAAATTCTTGTAGACAGATGTGTCTCAGAATTTAGATTTTTTTTAAAGATATATTAGAGTACATATACCATGCTTTATGTAATATCCTGTAGTCAAACACAATATTTCTGTACAGTATGTAGTATTTACCTTAAATTCAATAAATAATGATCAGAACTAAGACTGACATTCATTCAGGACAGATCTTGCCATTAAATGTGTTCAGGTTATATTTGGTCTTGTTGCTACTTGAACTTTAAAAACAACAACAACAAAAACATTTTGAATTTTAAAATCATAGATTAGGAATTGTAGAACCTGGTCCCTGGATGGTGCAAGTGGTTTGCACTCAACTACTAACCTAAATGTTGGCAGTTCAAATCCACCCAGCAGCACCATGGAAGAAAGACTCAGTGATCTCCTTCGGTCAAAATTACAGCCAAGAAAACCCTATGGAGTAGCTCTACTCTGTAACACATGAGGTCATCATGAGGTCATCATCAGAATTGACTTGATGACAACGGTTTTAGATTTTTGGTTTTAAATATATAACACTTAGACACTTAGCACAGTACCTGGCATATGTTAAGAATTAAGTATGTTTTTCAATTTTATTATTGTAATTTTTCAGTTTAGAAATCAAGAGGTTGATATCTTTCTTCTTTTGTTCCTACCTTTCTTCTTCCTTCACTCTCTTTCCACAAGTAAATTTATCTAGGGCATTTTACTTATAAAGCATAATTCTACAAGATGAGATAATTTTCCAAGGGTAGCACTCATACAAAATATAATTTCTTCCCCAAGGACGAAGGACCAATAAGATCCCTAAAAAGGTAAAATGTTATAGCTGCATCAGTTGTTTATTATCTTAAAACAAAAATCATAGCCTTTTATAGCCTAGCTCTGAAGCTACGTCACATACATTAAAGAAGTCAATAATTAATTGAATTAAGTTGACAGGGAAACATCAGTCATTCTAATTGTGTTATTGTCATTATCACAATACTTTTGACTATCAATGTTTTTTCTGATCACCACTATATAATAGGAAAAATAAAACACACTGGCAGATTCTTTATAGTTAATGTATCCTGAAATAAATGACTGATAATACACACTTAAACCTCACTTTGACATTTTATAAAGAATCTCACCCTCCCCCAAAAAACGAGGTTTCCAACCTAATTTCTAATTCAATAACATGACTGACGGAAAAACAAAAAAACATGAATTAAGGCAAGACCCCATCCTATTCCAAAGAGTATTGATCAAAGCCAAATCCTTGTTAAATAATGTCTTACATTCAGAAATGAAAATCTTCAAGGCATTCCACATTAATTCCATAAGAAAGTTACTTATGTTTTGTCCAATTCTGTACATAAAAAAGAAAAAAAAAAAAAACCCTTGGAGAAAAATGCTAAGTATGCCTTTTAACATAATAACTATCAATCATACCCCAGGCCTTCTCTAAATCCGGTTCTAATTTCTAAATTGGACAGATGCTTCAATTGAAGGTGTTTTTTCCACTTTCACTGTTCAACTGCTGTACTAACATTGTTAGAATCTAGTTAAAAGACTTTTTGAATGGGTATTTTTATTTTTGCTTTGTTTGCATCTATAATTAACTTTGCCTATTTTGAATACCAAAACCAAACCAAACCAATTGCCACTGAGTTGATTCCAACTCACAGTGACAGTATAGGACAGAGTAGAACTGCCCAAAAGGTTTCCAAGAAGGGGCTGGTGGATTTGAACTGCCTACATTTGGTTAGCAGCTGATCTCTTAACCACTGCACCACCAGGGCTTCCATTTTGAATATGATACCCTATAAAATGAAGACCATAACGCTCACCTCTCAGAGTTCTTATATGGCTCAAATTTAATTTCAACAAACATTCAATTTCAACTACATACTAAATATCCAGTAAATATACATAAAGTGTTTTTTAAGTTGTTAAACCACGTAAAATGGTAACATCATTTACTTAATCACAAATAGAGAAAACAAAAAAATAGACATAGAGAACCACATTTATACATTTTCATTAGATAGGAAGCTATGGTAGATTCATCTTAAAACTCTTTAATGATAAACCCACAGCAACCACTTATTAACCATTTTTTAAACAGCCAGATACAGATTATTTTGCATACATTATTTTACTTAACTTCCCAAACTGTTCTTCAAGGTTATCTATTGTTATGATGAAAGGCATAAGGAGAAAGTTCCTAAAAAAACCTAAGTCTTATTCTTGAACACCAAGGAGTTATTAATAAACAGGAGCCTCTCTCATTAGAGAAGTACGATGGTGCAGGACCAGGCAACATTTTGCTCTGTTATGCATAAGGTCGCCATGAATCAGAGCTGACTCAATGGTGACTAAGAACAACAGGCCCAGATATCAGGATACTATATGACGTTCTTAGGTTGCTCCTAGATGAAGCAATATGCCTCTCTGCAGAAGAGGCCCAAATTCTCCTCAGGTTCCAAGACATCTTTAGAACAAGCAAATAGGCCACAGTCCGCTATTGGAGTTGAATCAGATTTCATCCAAAGATAAGGGTAAAATCATTCACTTTACTTAGGTTTGCAAATGCAATATTACAACGGCACATTCATACAATGGTGACCAACACTGCAATAGAAATGAGAGGCCAGAGCAACGGGATATGGGACATATAAAAAATTAAACACAAAAAGTTGAGCAAAGGCAAGTTGCAGAATATACACAGTATACTATGTATATGTAATTTAAAATATCGGAAATGTATTTTTATATTTTGCACGGATATATACATATACTTTAAAGTATAAAAACACAAATTGGAATGATACAGAGCGTATTCAGTGTGATTGTATCGCTGGAGAGGGAGGGAGACAGAAGAAATCAGGGAAAGGACACCGAGGGTTTTAACCAAGTCTAAGATATTTTATTTCTTTAAAATGAAGGTCCAATATAATTAGGGAAAATACTAAGATTTGTTCAAGCTAAGTGTGGGTATCCATATGTATATATTTATTTTATTGGTTATCACACTTTTCTTTGTATTTGAATATTTCCTAACTTTTATGGAAAAAAAAATAAATGGATATATAGATGACAGAGAAGAAAGACAAAGGAAGAAAATATGCTGCCTAAGGTATTTTCTCTTGGAAACCAGCGATTTATTTACACTTCATCCTGATTTTCTAAAATAATGCCAAAATTTTCTGAAGACTGAAAAAGTGTATAATATTGAATACTTAGTATGACTCCAAATCTAGCCTACATATTCTCATTTAATTTTTCCAAAAATCTTATGATGTAGTTATTGTTATCCCCATTTTATTGGTCAGGAAAATCAGATGTAATTTGCTCATGTGTATACTGCTACGGCAGAGCTGAGACTGAAACCCACACAGACATGCAGCCGAAGCTCATTCTCTTTTGTCAATGCTATATGCAGTGGCTTCAGCGATACATTGACAGAGAACTGCCAGAAATTCAAGCTGGATTCAGAAAAGGACGTGAAACCAGGGCTATCATTTCTGATGTCAGATGGATCCTGGCTGAAAGTAGAGAATACCAGAAAGATATTTACCTGTGTTTTATTTGACTCTATAAAGGCATTTGACTGTGTAGATCATAACAAATCGTGGATAACATTGTGAAGAATAGGAGTTCCAGTACACTTAATTGTGCTCACGAAGTACCTGTACATAGATCAAGAAACAGTTGTTCAAACAGAATAACGGGATACTGCATGGTTTAAAGTCAGGAGAGGTGTGCGTCAAGGTTGTATCCTTTCACCATACCTATTCAATCTGTATGCTGAGCAAATAATCAGAGAAGCTGGACTATATGAAGAAGAACTTGGCATCAAGATTAGAGGAACACTTTTTAACAACCTGTGTTACACAGGTGGCACAGCCTTGCTTGCCAAAAGTGAAGAGAACTTGAAGCACTTAGTGATGAAGGTCAAAGACTACACAGCCTTCAGTATGGATTACACCTCAACATAAAGAAAACAAAAATCCTCACAACTGAACCCATAAGCACACCATGATAAATGGAGAAAAGATTGAAGTTGTCAAGGATTTCATTTTACCTGGATCCACAATCAACACTCATGGAAAAAGCAGCAGTCAAGTCAAAAGATCCGTTGCATTGGGCAAATCTGATTCAAAAGACTTCTTTAAAGTGTTGAAAAGCAAAGATGTCACTTTGAAGACTAAGATGTGCCTGACCCAAGCTATGGTATTTTCATTCATCTCATAAGCATGTGAAAGCTGGATGATGAATAAGGAAGACTGAAGAAGAATTGACACCTTTGAACTGTGGTGTTGATGAAGAATATTGAATATACCATGGACTGCCAAAAGAACGAACAAATCTGTCTTGGAGGAAGTACAACCAAAACGCTCCTGAGAGGCAGGGATGACGAGACTGAGTCTCACATACTTTGGACATGTTGTCAGGAGGGATCGGTCCCTGGAGAAGGACATCATGCTTGGTAGGGCAGAGGGTCAGCGAAGAAGGGGAGGACATCCAATGAGATGCATTGACACGGTGGCTGCAACAATAGGCTCAAGCGTAGCAGGGATTGTGAGGATGGCGCAGGACCGGGCAGCGTTTTGTTCTGTTTTACATAGGGTTGCTATGAGTCAGAATCGACTCGAAGGCACCTAACACCAACAACATACAGGGAAGCCATAAAAATGAGCCAGAAGAGGAAGGAAGCAACTCAAAGTTCTGTCAGAGAAGCAATTGTATTAGGATGGGAAGAACTGGACACACCGCAAGGGGAGAAGAAATTGGAAGCCAACTTAAGTGGAGAAGTTCTTAAAAGAGATGAAATCTGAGCCATGCTTAAAAAAAAAAAAAAAAAAAATTGACATAGAGGTATAAAATGGAACACAGGTGGAAAAGTTAAAAAGGAAGTGTGAGCTTCTGGGAGAGAAGGTTCATTTTCTGGGAATATGAATGGAGAGTGAGATTTCTACAAAAGAAAAAAAAACAGAAGAGAAAATAGGCCTAATGGAAATTTAAAGGGAAGGGCACCAAATCAGAAAAGAAATGAAATGATAGGAAACATATGAAGATGATTAAGATATAAAAACAAGGAAGACTGAAGAATACAACATTAGCTTCTGAAATTTGAATCAAGCCAAATTATTAAGGTAGAAAGGGGAGCTGAGTCATCTGATTTCAAAGATAGGAAAATTGGAACAAATCATTCAATTGAGAAAAAAGAAAAAGGAGGAGAACAGAATCATGGTTTATTTTTGGAGGTTAAATGGAAGGCTCTTTTTAAACATGTATTAAAAGCATCTGCTTCCACATAAGAAACTTTGGAAAGTGGAACAGGAGAAAGAATTCTGCTTGTTTCACTGAGCCTTCTGTAAGTACTTAGGTCGGTGTGTTTGGGTGGAAATATGACCTTTTTTCTGAACACCCTCTGATCCTTTTCTCCCTCCACCTGAAATCCTAAAGCTGTGTTTATGACAACACAACCATTTCTACAGTAACTAAATTGCTGTCAGCAAAAGAGGATTAATACTTAGGTTGAGAAATAAGCAACTAAAAAACTCTTAAACCACAAAGAACAGGTTCTCATGCCAATATCCAAAGCGACAAAGCCAAAGCAATGCAAATACGGGAAATGTTCTGTGCTGGGCAAAACCAACTGACCTTCCGTCAGCTGGTCTCCAAACTTCGTGGAAAATTTTCTACATTTTAACCCAATGTTGTCAGTCTTTGGTATTTTTCTGAATCTGCAAACCCATTTTTATCAATGAGTTTCTAAACCCAATACAAGGCGTATCCTATCCTGGTGTGGACTCTAACCCACTGTGGTCAAGTCGATTCCGACTCATAGTGACTCTATAGGACGGAGTAGAACTGCCCCGTAGGGTTTCCAAGGAGTGGCTGGTGGATTCGAAATGCCAACCTTTTGGTTAGCAGCTGAGCTCTTAACTACTGCGCCACCAGGGGTTCCTATCTCCCACTTACATACAACATAAGGAATTCAAATTGAGTCACTTGGACACTGTGATAAGAAATATAAATTCCCCTGTGAAGGTTTCAGATACCCACAAACTCCATCAAAAAATAAACTATTTGTTCATGAATATTGCCTAAAAGTTCTAGGGAAAAACGAATGATATATTCCTATTGAAGGAAAAGCATCAGATTGTCTACCAAAACAAGCTACCAAGTGCTTTCCTGCAGTGAGTTCACTTTCCCTCTCTTTACCAATTCAATTTCAGAGTATATCACCCTTCTCTTTTACCCATTTGTTGCTACCAATAGAGTGATAATTTTGTTAACAGCATATTATTTAATAGATTATAGATTAAGGAAAATTCCTGTTAGCAGATATGCAAGCTCATGTCAAAGAAAAATTTAACTGCAAAATGCATGATTATCTACCAGAACTCAATATTTCTTTTAAATAAAATAAAGTTATAAATTGCCAGCTTTACATTTTTTAGTCATTAAAGCATGTCTTAGGTCCTGTATTTCAATCTGCCAGAGAGCAAGTGATAAATTAATTGGACATCATGAAAGTAATTTCCCTTTAGTAAAAATAATTACCTTGCTACTGGAGAATTAAAATCTTCAAGGAATTTTCAAAAGAACTTTTTTTAATTAATTTTTATTGTGCTTTAAGTGAAAATTTACGAATCAGGTCAGTCTCTCATGAAAAAATTTACGTACATCTTGCTATACACTCCTAATTGCTCTCCGCCTAATGAGACAGGACAGTCCTTCCTTCCACCCTCTCTTCTTGTGTCTATTCGGGCAGCTTCTGGCCGCCTCTGTCCTCTCATCTCCCTTCCAGACAGCAGATGCCAACCTAGTCTCATGTGTCTGCTTGATCTAAGAAGCTCGGTCTTCACCAGTATCATTTTTCATCCCATATTACAGTCCAATGAGAGTTGGCTTTGGGAATCGTTCCTGTCTTGGGCTAACAGAAGGTCTGGGGGCCATGGCCTCCAAGATCCTTCTAGTCCCACTCTGACCATTAAGTCTGGTCTTTTTACGAGAATCTGGGGTCTGCATCCCACTGCTCTCCTGCTCCCTCAGCGGTTCTCTTTTGAGTTCCCTGTCAGGGCAGTCATCGGTTGTGGCCAGACACTATCTAGTTCTTCTGGTCTCAGGCTGATGTAGTCTCTGATTTATGATGTCCTTTCTGTCTCTTAGGCTTATAGTTACCTTGTATCTTTGGTGTTCTTCATTCTTCCTTGCTCCTGGTGGGTTGAGACCAATTGATGCATCTTAGATGGCTGCTTGCTAGAATTTAAGACCCCAGACACCACTCTCCAAAGTGGGATGCAGAATGTTTTCTTCATAGATTCAAAAGAACTTTTATGCCATCATTTATATAACTTTAAAATAAATGTAAACTTAAGAATTTTTCTAATGCTTAATAGATGCAGATATAGTATTATGCACAAATTGTTAAATTTTCCCATTCCCCAGATTTTGGCAATTTAGGGAGCTATATTAAGTCTGTTGAGCCACCAGGAAAGCTTTCATGACTGAGATATGCCTTAATCATTTTAAAGAGTTAAAGGGCTTCTTTTGATGTTTACTTTGAAAGTAGTGGTAAAAAGAGGTAGCATGGTGGTTTTAAGATTGTGTGATTAGATGACAGAAGAGCTGGACTCCATTCCAACAATAACTATTTTTACCAACAGGTGACCTTGGTTCAATCAACCAGCACTGAGTTTCTTCATCAGCATAGGAGGGATAACACAAGCTATGAGTCTCTCACAAAATGGTGAGAATCAAATGAAAGAGTTTATATTTAGCTAATAGGATTTGGTATATGTGTGTGTGTTCATGTATGTGTGTGTGTGACAAATAGATGTAGAAATTGGGACAAAATGATAGCAACAAAGTCAGAAAAAGCAAGAAGAAAGTCAGCATGTGGAAATGCATGCAAAAAAAAAAAAAAAAAAACAAGAGACAGAATGAAACAGTGGCAAGGAGGGGGCTTTCAGTTTGGTAGTAAGACGATGGGATTCCAAGAAACCAAAGCCAAGAGAGAAACATAAGAAAGTACAGGATTCATGATATCTTTAAAAGCAATCAATCATTTGAGGGAGAACCAATTTACTGTGATACTGGAATTTTCAGGAATTTCTCTAGTGGGATCTCAAAAAAGTATACACGGCATAAATAAAAACCAGTGTCCTCTAACTACTTCCTTGGGTCCATAATATGGTGAATTTTGCAGAGCTATTTATTGTCATGAATTTTAGCACAGGCCAAAATAAAGATTATAATGTAAAATAACTGTTTAGTAGAAGCACGTTTTTCCTATATTTAAGAAAATAAATAAGTGTGAGGCAGGTACGTAGCTCTCTAGTTGTCGGCCTGAGTTCATGATAAATTGAATTTTCAAGAGGAACGCTTCTCAAACTTTTTGTCTTAGGACCCCTTTGCGTTCTTAAAAATTACTGTGGGCCCAAAGGGCATTTATATACCCAGGTTATATCTATCGATATATACTATATTAGAAATTAAAATGAATAAAACTTTAAAACATGAGAATATATCAGAACGATCACGTCTTCACATGTCATGTAGCCTCTAGAAAGCTACCTTGTACACTCCCGAAGAAATGAGAGGAAAAGAGACAAGTAACGCTGCATACTATGGAAACAATTTTGACATTGCAGACCTACTGCACATGTCTCAAGGAGCTCCAAGAATCTCAGACCACACTTTGAGAACAGCTAAACTACAGAAATAGGTGATTCGTGCATCCTTTAAGAAAAGTTTCTGGAATATTATTCCTCGAAACCAAACTTTTTTAATATGAATTGGACAGCAGAAAATTAGAGATTATACTCCCTGAAAACATTTAGACATGTTTTTGGTGATAGTACATTTCATTTAATTATATGATCAACTGAGGAACATTTTTCTTACCGAAATTAAGAAGCCTGACCAAAAACAAAATTTTGTTTTACTTACTTTCTTTTGTAAGCAGGCCAAGAAAATACCTAGTGGCAGTATTAAGATTTTCTCACAAAATTTAGTTCGGTTATCAAGGCTAAATATTCTCCAGTGGCAAGATCACACACACAAACACACACACACACACAGAGCAACTTTAGCAGTTGTTGCCAATCACTCACTCATCATAGCCATGGAAACCTATTTCAGTAAATCACTCAGAGAATGTCTAATTTTAAGCAATTCAACTTCCTGGTAAACCCTAGATACATGACTTGTCAAATGCAGCTGCATGTCTTTGAATGAATGAACTTTCCATACAGAATTACTAGATATATTCCAAATAAATGTTGGGAGACATATACTGAAAATCATAATTTTGATTTTTAAATAGTTGAACTTAATTCATTTTTTTCAAAAATTAACTCATCTTTGAGCCAATCAGTTCACAGTGATACAATCATCAATGAGCCAAAGGAAACTTCTCTTTAAATTCTGTAGAGTAGGATGAGAGTGGAGGTAGGGTTGATGATGTGTATATAACATTCAGAAGTGATATTTGTGTCTTTATAAGCCTAAGGCAGCTCTGAGTCAGACTATTTTCAATTAATAGTTTAGTTTGGATCACCTTTCTTTGGAGATTGGGCATGTATTTTCAATTGCCTGGTATGCATTCGAAAGACCGAAGAGAATTGATACATTCAAATTATGGCGTAGGCAAAGAATATTGAGTATACCATGGACTGCCAGAAGAATGAACAAATCTGTCTTGAAAGAAGCACAGCTAGAATGATCCTTAGAGACTAGGATAGCAAGACTTCATCTCACATAATTTGGACATGCTATCAGGAGGAACCAAACCCTGAAGAAGGACACCACGCTTGGTAAAATAGAGGGTCAGTGAAAAACAAGAAAAGCCTCAATGAGATGGATTGACACAGTGTCTGCAACAGTGGCCTCAAACATAGCAACAATTGTGAGAATGGTGCAGGACCAGGCAGTGTTTCATTTTGTTGTACATAGGGTGGCTATTAGCCGGAAGCAACTCAAAGACACCTAACACAAAAACAACAGTATAGCTTACATTTGTTAATCAAATTTACCAGGTAAAGGATTGTTTCTAGGACTCATTAAAAAGAAAGAAAAAAAAAAAGCAGCAAGAGATTTCAAAACTGGTTAGTAAAATTTGATCTATAAAGTTGGGGACATAAACTTATTGCCAACTGTGACAACTGAAATCTGGGTTTCCATTCATGCTACAGTGACATCCTCATTATCAGTTTTAATGTTAAATTCAGTTTTTCCTACTCAAATTTATTTTACCTGGCGTTTTCAAGGGCGATGAAACATTCATAATAAGACTGGATTTGATTGGATCTTAAGTGACGTCTTCAAAATTTCAATTACGTTGGCTCACAAAACCATCAGTACTCATAGTATCAGTCATTAAGAAAATATGCTCTACATTCGTCAAATCCAAAATAGATAAAAATTGGCTTAAATCTAAGAACAAACCATTGGTAAAATGTCAAGGGGAGACTGCTTTTTCCAAGTACCAGAGGCAGAGTTCTGAGCAAGCCTTATATAGCAATAGATTAAATTGGGATTCAGCTTACCATTCCAAAAAATTTTACCCTTTTCAATCATCAAATTAGATTAATGAATGTACAAAAGTTACTTATAAATACAACTTTTTTTCCAAAAGAAATTTTCATTGATCGTAAAAAATGAAAACAATAGAAAAGTATAAAGAATATAATAAAACCCTACTAGTTAATCTTTGTTAATATTTTGGAAAATAACCTTCTAGACCATATGGATGTAATTATATAGAGAGAAATAAATATAAACATAGAAACTGGGATATAGCAAGTAATGTGTCTACACAGATACATACAACTAGCATTGTGCTATATTTAGAGTTGTGTATTTATTTTTAATTAAAGTTGATAAGAAACATTTTTTGTTCTATCAACAAACAGTCTTTGGAAATAATTTGTAACTGGATATACCATAATTTTTAAATGATTCCTTCATCGTTAGCTATTTGGGTTGTTAGGAAATGGTTTGAAAACCTTTTATTTTCTACTCAGTGTTATTCCTAATGAATTTTTCTAAGCGGTTTGTCCTGTCTAATTTTATCAGTCTAGTAAGAAGCCATGCTTCAACTTTCCCCCTGCTTTAGACAGAAATTCCTGTGGACATGTCCAATGCGTGAGTGAATGGACAAATTGGCCTAGGGGGAGGACACACACACACAAGTGAGATGATGGCTGACCCATTTCCCTAACTGCTGGAGTTTTAATGAGACAAGAAAGCCCTTACTAAGGATTTCCTAAGTTTTATTAGAAGTGAAGACTCTTTCCATTTTAAAAATAAGGGGCAGACCAAAGTGATTCACAAAAGGGCAGTGTCATATTCCCTTTAGAGTTGATGGTCACTGTCAGTGCCAAGTGAAGCAGTAAAGCACAGTATTACTGAGCATGCAAACAAAGCAAAACAAAACAGAAAAATTTAAAAGGGGAGATGATCTCAAACAGTAAGCATGACAAGACAACGAGGCCAAATGACTCAATCTCATTCCTCCTTTATAATCAAAAGTCCCAAGTCTTCACTCATCTGGGCATCTGAACCTACAGTTGAATCGTGTTAATTCTAACTGCTGGGCACATCAACCTAACCAGCAAAGATCTTAAATATATGCTCTTTTCTCACATAAGCTACGTGCGATTTTCCTAAACTAATCCTGTTGACATTCTTTGTTCAAGAAGCCCATCTTCTAACGTTATTATTATTAGTTACTTAAATATCTACATATTACCTCTTCCTTTTGTAGGTTGCTCTTATTATAGTTCCACAATCACGAATGATTTTCAGCTTTTTCTGAAATCCTCTTTTTTTTTTTTAAATCAATGAAACAAAAATAAAGAGGAAAATCAGGAAGTCAGCAATATGTAATTTCTCCATATCTCAGAATAACTCTCTTTGGCACCCCAGGGTACCTACCAGCTCTTATTTTGGCAAAAGGTCAAGACGAGACTACTTCTTCCGAATACAAGAGGCAGAGTTCTGAGCAAGCCTTACATAGCAATAGATTAAATTGGGATTCAGCTTACCTTTCTTAAAAAACTTTTACTCTTTTCAATCATCAAAAGCCATACAACAAAGCATTTTAGGTCTCTGCTCTATAGACCAAGTATAGACACACATGCCAGCTCAATAAAATTGTATGGCCCCAGACTGGCTTGACCTTCTTTTTCACTTCTTAGTTTTCTATTATTCTTCCCTGCCTTTGATGATTGGACCCGAGAAGGCAGGGGACTTTGGCATGTAGGTATGGTACATAGTTTGCATTGTCATTAGTCCCACAGAGGAAAGCAGTATCTTTATTTTATTAATCAGCACAAAGATATATACACAGATTGATAGCTGACTTTATCTACTGCTTAAATTATTATTTTAAGTCTTTTAAAGTTCCCTCTATTTTGTGAAATTTTATTTCAAAGTTCATCAGTAACATGGTATTTACTGAATCTCATTTTTTAAAAGGATGCATTGCATATTTAACTTCCTTTAATTGCCAAAATATATTCGATGTCCGTGAGATGCTGACTTTTGGGGTGGGATCATTCAGTTGGTGTGTCTCCTCTCAGAAAAATCCTTTGGAGTGACCTTGGAAGTCATGTTCGTTCAGAGTACACTAAATCGCACCCCACCGCACCCCACCCCACCCCCATTAAAAAAAAAAAAAAAACCCATAGCTCCAGAAAATTAGGCCAAGGATAGACATTTGACCTTATTTTGGTCAGTCAGATTCTCCTTCGTAGGAATTTTAAATTGGGACTGAGAGGTAGTAATTTGCTTTGCTTCTAGCTGGACCTGAATATTTAATATCGGGTGTCATAGGAAAACAATGTTTGCAGAGTAACCTGTCCTGTAGAGAGAGAGAGCTTTAAAGCACATACATGGAAAGAACAGAAACATGAGGCCATGTGGTCTCAGAGTTAGAGATGCTGGGCAAATATCTGTCTTAGTTCTGACAGTTTTCTAGTTGCGGATTTCAAGGCCTCCATGATTAACCCCTGCATCCTTATATTTCCCTTTCATTCTTAGGCTCACTTGAATGGGATTATGTACTTCTTTACTTATAACCAAAAGGACACTGAAGATTACAGCTGTAAAAATGATGATTTTTTCAGTTTAGATATTGTATTTTTCAGTTCAAGAATTCCCATTGGGTTCTTTTCTATGGTGTCTATTTCTCTGTTGAAATTCCGTTTTTGTTCCCTTATTGTATGTATTGCTGTTGTTGTTAGCTGTTGTCAAGTCAGTTCCAACTCGTGGTGACCTTGTGTATAACAGACTGAAATGATGCCCTGCCCTGTACCATCTTCATGATTATTGGTATGTTGGAGTCCATTGTGGCTACTAAGTCAATCCGTCTCACTGAGGGTTTCTCTAGTCTTCACTGACTGTCTACTTTACCATATTCAATATTCATATTCATACTTGCCTTTAACTCCTTGAAGAAATTTCAAATAGCTATTTTAAAGTTTTTTTTTTTTTGTAATTCCGTATCAATTTTTTGACTAATTTTTTCCTGGCTGAAATCCTGATGGCGTAGTGGTTTAGAGTGAGGCTGCTAACCAAGATGTTGGCAGTTCAAATCCACCAGGTGCTCCTTGGAAACCCTAGGGGGCAGTTCTGCTCTGTCCTATAGGGTCGCTATGAGTCAGAATCAACTCGACAGCAACGGGTTTGGTTTTTGGTTATAAGTCACATTTTTCTGCTATTTTACATGTCAAGTAATTACTATACGCTGGATACTACAAATGCTATATTGTTGCATGTCTAAACTGTTGCCTTGAGTTTTCTTCTGACAGGGAGTTAATTTATTTGTAGATCAGCTCAATTTTTTGAGACTTGCTTTTTTATTTTTACAGAGTTCTTCGGAATACACCAGTTTTCAGAATTCAATCAATACATACAGGCCACATCCCTGTCCTCATGGATACTTTGGTCCCCTTTACCCTTCAGGAACAGAGCTTAAAACTAGTGCTACATGCTTGCAGAACCAAAACCCACTAGGTCAGCCCCTCCCATCATTGGTAAATAGTAAGGATTACCTATTCAGTTTTTGGTTAACTCTTTTGTAGTTTATCTATTATTGCTATGTATTGGGAGCAAAGGATGAAATCATTGAGCCATCTTGGTAAGAACACATCAAAAACTACCAATTAGACTTCTCTCCCTGAAGTTCCCAAAATTTGGACATGAGAAAGGCTGAGCAGTTCTAATTTTATAGAGTAAATACACTTACATGAAAGAATTAGAAAAAAAACATAAAACATAAGATAGTATACCCTCCTCAAGAAGTAACAACCTGTACTGTAAGAGGAACAAAATCATTAAATCAAATGAATCTTAAAAATTTCTAACACCCTAACACACCCATCATTTTTGCCATTGTCAAAGTTGTCTGCTTTCTTTCTGTACTATTGATTAACTAATTTTAAAAAAACCATTGCCGTCGAGTCGATTCTGACTCATAGCAACCCAATAGGACAGAGTAGAACTGCCCCACAGAGTTTCCAAAGAGCAGCTGGTCAATTCGAACTGCTGATCTTTTGATTAGCAGCCTGAGCTCTTAACCACTATGCCACCAGGGCTCCATGATTAACTAATACTAGTTTAAAAAACAAAGTATTAGTTATAGTTACTGTTACAATCCTTATGTTTTAGGCACAGGTAGGCAAAAATTTTTAAGTCCATCCATTGGTATATATTCCTCAGGTATAAAATGTTGCAGTTGAGATTGGCATTCTCTACCGTCCATCCTACCCCTCTCATTTTCTGAGTAAACCTATTGCCTCGTAAATTGCCATGATGTTATGGCAGCCTCCAAGTTGATTACTAGAAACTGTTCCAGAAAGATTAATTGATCAAACTGAGATGCTCTAATCACATGTCTTACTGAATCAATTTAAAACCTACAAGGGAAAAGAGATGGGGTATGTTCATTCACTTAGGTCAGAGTGCAAGTGGGAGAGAAAGACCACACTAACAGAGTCTTATGTTAGGCAGCATTTGTAAATCTTGTCTCTCTCTCTCTCACTCTTCCTCTCTCTCTTTCCCACATTAGCTGTCTCCCCTGACAGTGTGGTTATGAAGACCAGAATTAAGATTGAACAAGGGAGCTCAAAAGATGAAAGGTGCCTTGAGCAAACACACCTTTTCCTATTGCAATGACACAAGAGCAGGTACACTTGTCACAGCTGTAACTCACCAATTACTAGAGGAGCAGCCACACCTTTGATCTGTTTGCTTCAGGAAAAATGCATGGGGCCAGAATGGGTGCCTCCAGTGGGGGCCCTAAGTGACATAACCTGAAAATCATAGCTATTTGGTGACTTTTATTTGGTCTATGTCCATCACATGTACGCTCTACTTATAACTCGACTGATTTAATCTATGCCTAGTATGCCTCAGAGACTTCTTGCTTACTTACTGTCAACACTGAGTTTCATTTTTCTACCTTAATTAGTTTCTCTTCTTCTCTATAGCATATTTGAATGTTCTTAAATAATAAAGCAAGTACTCATTAATGGTTTGTTTTCTAGCAGTTAAGAGCTCAGCTATTGACCAAAAATGTTGGCAGTTCAAGTCCACCAGCTGCTCCTTGGCAACCCTGTGGGGCAGTTCCACTCTGTCCTATAGGGTCATTATGAGTCACAATCAACTCAGTAGCAATGGGTTTAACAGGGTTAGTTATTTTATGCTGATTACATTAAACATTCTACTAGTATATGACATACTATAGCAAAAACTCTTTATTGCCTATCTGACAGCTATTTTCTTCTGTAGAAACAGAATCCATTTGAGTATTGGCCAGCCCTGTTCTTTGGGCTGCTGAGCTGTGCTCCAGGCACAAGAGGCAGTATCATGATTGTCTCAGATCATTGAGGCAATCACTTTCCTGTTGCCAGAGATTGACATCTGACACAGTCCTGGCCAATGAGACCAGAGGGAATATCTGTTATGAGGTTTCTGGGAAAGTTTTCCTCACCAATAAATAGTTGCTGTCAAGTTGACTCCAATCACAGTGACCTCACGTGCGTCAGAGCAGAAATGTGCTCCATAGGGTTTTCAGTGATTGATTTTTCAGAAGGAGATCACCAGATCTTTTGTCTGCGGTACCGCTGGGTGAACTTGAACCTCCTATCTTTTGGTTAGCAGCTCAGTATTTTAATCATTTGCATCATCCAGAGACTTCTTCCTCATTGATAACAGGAGCTAAATAAGAATCACTCTGTTTTTAGGACTTGTTTCACCTTCAGAGAACTCTGAGATCAGCAAGTAGCCTCTTGGGATGTGGTCACAATTTAAGAGAATAAGCCAAAAGGATGAAAATGGCAGAACAAAAAGATGGAAAGAACCAGAGAGCTTGCTGACTCTGTTAATTCTTGAACTCTGAATTAATCAACCCTGGAACGACCCTATTGCCAATATTCTTATGATACACGATTTTCCGCAATGTTTAAGGCACTTATGATTGAATTTTTGGTGAAGTATGGGTTAAAAAAAAAAATCCTGACTGATAAAGAAAAATGAATCCATTTAATACCCCAACATCCCTGATAAAACAAAACTGGTAAGTTGCAGAACTGTAATTCACATACAGTTTTGTCTGACCTGGAAACTCATATTCTTAAATAGCATGTTAAGTTGACTTGCAAACGACACATTTGATACACACAGTTAAAATGTTTTCATCTTCCTTCTTATTCTTGTTTCCTAAATATGGATCTCCTGAGTAACCTAGGCAGTCCATGTTTTCACCTTTCTTTATGCCTTAGTTAAAGTATTTTCCCATAATCCCTAACCTCTTATCATGGCTCAAGATTTTTCTAGTTTTTTTCCCCTTATTACTAGGTAAAATCGGTTAAACTAATAGTGTATACAACATCTAAAACCAGTGTCCGTTTTCCTTTATTAAAATATTCATTAATATTTTCTTTTCATTTTGTCTTGGACAAACCACATCACTGATCCTTAATGACCTCGTTAACTAGCATTACTAGAACAGCCGGTAGCTTCTTAGTCAAGTGGACACTTTTTCATATGCTAAACATAGCCTAGGAAGTTAAAAAAAAAAAAAAAAAAACCTACATAGGAAAGGACTCCCTAGGAGAAACCTTCTGTGATATTCTTTCTGTTGGCACTGGAGCCTTTCCTAAGTGACCTTGAATTTCTTCAGTCTTCTTCTCCACGTAAAACCAGCTGGTGATTCACTTTCAATATCTCTTGGGTCTTACATAAAAATTCTTGAACTTTAAATGGGGGACTTCAAATTTTTATGCAGGAGATAGGAAAGAGCCCTTGTAAACGCTGAGCTGAGTCATTTTGAGGCATCATGTGAACTTCTAGACGTCCCATCGTATTTTCATGGGCACAGAACCTTGCTCCCTGGGAAACACTCATCTCTAAGATTTGCACAAGACTGTCAGAATGCATTAGCATTATATGCAATATTCATTATCCCTTCAACTTTTTAGAGGTGAGAAGGAAGTTTCAGCTAGTGTGTCAGGGAAGATTTGTCTATTCATTTAGTGACCTAATCAGAGGAGTCACTTCTAGGCCAGAAAGGACACATTTGAAAAATATTACGGTAACACCATACTTATCTAGAAATCCCTATCATCCGAAGTATAGCAACGAATAGATAAAAAGGAAAATAAGGTAACTGAATAAAAGCAATAAATATCACAATGTCCGTACGCTAAAGGTGACATATACCACTTTTAGAACAGGCCTACAACTTCTTACTCAGAACTCATGTACTAAGATTTTAGTCATTATTATAACAAATTAGATTAACTTTTTCCTACCTTATAACTTATGAAGTTACAATATCAGAAGGAAGTATCATTTGGGGAAGGAAAAATGATGTTTTTAATAACATGTGTACTGAGAGTGAGGGAAAAGAAAGACCAATGACAAGCAAAGGCACAGAACATTTAGTCTAAGTACCAAAAATTTAACAAACCTGAAAAGTTTCACCATTTTGTGGCTCGTAATTATAAATAATATTTATGATTATAACTTTAAGGTAGCAAAAAAACAACAATATTTTATATATGTGACTTTGCACCTTCAGAAAAACAAGTGTTTTCTTCCACTAAACCCATGTAAAATAATCTGAACAAGAAAGAGTGTATCAGCACAGATCAACAAGTTATATTGAATCATATATCATTCCACAAAAATAAATCAATCATGTTGTCATTGTTGTTAGGTGCTGTCTAATCGGTTCCAACTCATAATGACCTATGCACAACGCAATGAAACACTGCCTAGTCCTGCGCCATCCTCACAATCTTTGTTATGCTTGAGCCCATTGTTGCAGCCACTGTGTCAATCCATCTTGTTGAGGGTCTTTCTCTTTTTTGATAACCCTCTCCTTTGCCAAGCATGATGTCCTCCAGAGACTGACCCCTCCTGATAACATGTCCAAAGTATGCGAGATGTAGTCTTGCCATCCCTGCTTCTAAGGAGCATTCTGTTTGTACTTCTTTCAAACAGATTTGTTCCTTCTTTTGGCAGTCCATGGCATATTCAATATTCTTCACAAACGCCACAATTCAAAGGCGTCAATTCTTCTTCGGTCTTCCTTATTCATTGTCCAGCTTTCTCATGCAAATGAGGCAATTGAAAACACCATGGTTTGGGTCAGGTGCACCTTAGTCTTCAAGGTGACATCTTTGCTTTTCAATGCTTAAAGGGGAATTTTGCAGCAGATTTGTCCAATGCAATGGATCTTTTGATTTCTTGACTGCTGCCTCCATGGGTGTTGATTGTGGATCCAAGTAAAATGAAATCCTTGACAACTTCAACCTTTTCTCCATTTATCATGATGTTGCTTATTGGTCCAGTTGTGAGGATTTTTGTTTTCTTTATGTTGAGGTGCAATCCATACTGAAGGCTGTGGTCTTTGATCTTCATCAGTAAATGCTTCAAGTCCTCTTCACTTTCAACAAGCAAGGTTGTGTCATCTGCATATCATAGATTGTTAAAGAGTCTTCCTCCAATCCTGATACCCTGTTCTTCTTCATGTAGTCCAGCTTCTTGGATTATTTTTTCAGCCTAGAGATTGAATAAGTATACTGAAAGGATTCAACACTGACGCACACCTTACTTAACCTCAAACCACACAGTATGTCCTTATTCTGTTTGAAGGACTCCCTCTTGATCTTTGTACAAGTTCCTCACGAGCACAATTAAGTGTTTTGAAATTCCCATTCTTCACAATGTTATCAATAATTTGTTATGATCCACACAGTGGGATGCCTTTGCATAGTTAATAAAACACAGGTAAATATCTTTCTGATATTCCCTGCTTTCAGGGAGGATTCATCTGACATCAGCTATGACGTCCCTGGTTTCAAGTCCTCCCCTGTAATCCTGCTTGAACTTCTGGCAGTTCCTGGTTGATATACTGTTGCTGCCACTTTTGAATGATCTTCAGCAAAATTTTACTCGCGTGTGATATTAATGATATTTTTCGATAGTTTCCACATTCAGCCGGATTACCTTTCTTGAAATAAGCATAAATACGGATCTCTTCCAGTTGATTGGCCAGGTAGCTGACTTCCAGATTCCTTGGCATAGATGAGTGAGCACTTCCAGCACGGCATCCATTTGTTGAAACGTTTCAATTGATATACCATCAATTCTTGGAACCTTGTTTTTTGTCTACGCCTTCAGTGCAGCTTGGATTTCTTCCTTCAGTACCATCGGCTTCTGATCATATGCTACCTCCTGAAATGATTGAACCTTGACCAATTCTTTTTGGTATAGTGACTATGTATTCCTTCCATTTTTTAATGCTTCCTGTGTCGTTTAATATTTTATAATATTTTCTCCATAGAATCCTTTAATATTGCAGCTTGAGGCTTGAATTTTTTCTTCAGCTCTTTCAGCTTCAGAAATGCTGAGCGTGTTCTTCCCTTTTGGTTTTCTACCTCCAGGTCTTTGCACATGCCATTATAATACTTTGTCTGCTTGAGCTGCCCTTTGAAGTCTTCTATTCAGCCCTTTTACTTCATCATTTTTTCCTTTCGCTTTAGCTACGATGTTCAAGAACAAGTTTCAGCGTCTCTTCTGACACCCATTTTGGTCTTTTCTTTCTTTCCTGTCTTTTTAATGATGTCTTGCTTTCTTCATGTATGATGTCCTTGATGTCATTCCACAACTCATCTGGTCTTTGGTCGTAAGTGTTCAATGTGTCAAATCTATTCTTGAGATGGTAAGTTCAGATAAGGTATGCTCAAGGTCATACTTTGGCTCTCGTGTACTCGTTCTAATTTTCTTCAGTTTCAACTTGAACTTGCATGTGAGCAATTTATGGTCTGTTCCACAATCAGCTCCTGGCCTTGTTCTGACAGATGATATTGAGCTATTCCATTGTCTCTTTCCACAGATGTAGTAGGTTTGATTCCTGCGTGTTCCATCTGATAAGGTTCATATGTATAGTCACTGTTTATGTTGGTGAAAAAAGAAGTCGTCTTTCTGACAAAATTCTATCATGCAGTCTCTGTCACTGTTTCTACCACCAAGGCAATATTTTCCAACTACCAATTCTTGTTTGTCTCCAACTTTCACATTCTAATCACCAGTAATTATCAATGCATCCTGACTGCATGTTCTGTCAATTTCAGACTACAGAAGTTGGCCTTAGTGGTTGGTGAGTAAATTTGAATAATAATCGTATGAACTGGTCTACCTTGCAGGCACATGGATTTTAGCCTATCACTAACAGCATTGTACTTCAGGATAGATCTTGAAATGTTTTTTTTGACAATGAATACAATGCCGTTTCTCTTGAAGTCATTACACCTGGCATAGTAGATCATATGATTGTCCAATTCAAAATGGCTAATACAAGTTCATTTCAGCTTACTAATGCCTAGGATATTGATGTTTATGTGTTCCATTTCATTTCTGATGATTTCCAATTTTACTAGATTTATACTTTGTACATACTATGTTTAGCTGTCCTCATTTTGAGTCATGCCACATCATCAATTGAAGGTCCCAAAAGCTTGACTCCATCCACATTATTAAGGTTGACTTTACTTAGAGGAGGCAGCTGTCCCCCAGTCTTTTGAGTGCCTTCCAATCCTGAGGTGCTCATCTTCCGGCACTATATCAGACAATGTTCCACTGCTATTCATAAGGGTTTCACTGGCTATTCTTTTCACAGGTAGCTCACCAGGCCCTTCTTCCTTTCATGGATCTATGAAAATATTCTACATCAATAAAAAACTATATGAAAATAAGAATTTCTAGATGGAGAAAGATGTGCTGTATAAAATAAATGGTGTAAGAGTGAATGCAAATAGGAATTCACCACATAAGATTATCAAGACCACCAACAAAAAGTAGAATTAATAGCACAGAAAATTTAATCAGCACAAGAGAAGGCAAATTCAATAAAAGTAAACGGGACACTAAAAATAAGTGGCCAAATACATTTATTGTTGTTAGGAGACTTGGAGTAGCTTTAACTCATTGCGACCGCATATATAACAGAAAGAAATATTGTCTGGTCCTGCACCGTCCTCACAGTCATTGCTATGTTTGAGCCCATTGTTATATCCACTATGTCAATCCATCTCATTGAGGGTCTCCCTCTTTTTCTCTGACCCTCTATTTTACCAAGCCTGATGCCTTTCTCTAGGGATTGGACCTCCTGATGATGTGTCCAAACGAAGTGAGATGAAGACTCACCATTCTTGCTTCTAAAGAGCATCCTGGCTGTACTTCTTCCAAATACATAAATACACAAAAATAATTTGATCAAAGATAGTAGACTTTGAGTGTGGAACACACTGCCATATTCACACTGCCAGTAAGAGGCATTGTCAAAGAAATAAAAATGAATGGGGTAAAATCAATACCTAAAAGGGTAATAAGAGCACTGAATAATAAGAGTACTGAAATCAAACACTACAAGAAAATATCACAAAACTGTGAGAGACAGCAACTTCTGGGAACAATGTATAATCCAATGAACACAGATAAGTTATCATTCACCTGTTACAAGTCCTCATTCACCTGTTACAAGTTATCATTAATCTGTTTGCACAATAGAAAGATATTCTCAAGTTTAACAAACTCTTGGAAAATTTATTAAACCAAGTGACTTTTCTACAAAAAACAAGAAAACTTCAATGCGATTCAAGAATTGAATTTAAGGAAGAACATACATGTGAAAATAACTAATGTTGAAGGGATGTGTAATGATCATTGAACTGATGTCAAAACTATGCAGGGATAAAAAGACCAGAAATCAAAAGGAGGAACAAAATTGTTAATAAATATAATTTACAAAGTTTTTGTGTGAGAATGAAGCCATAAAAAATGCAGCTGCAAAATATTAGATTAGATTCATATATGTGAGAATGCACATGGACAAAAAAAAAGAAAAGGCTAAATAAAGTACATAATTTCTTATTTTCTATATTCCCATTTACAGAAAACCTGTTATTGTCAAGATTTTCCTCAACTTAAAAGTTAAATCAATGTATACATAAAATGCAAAATGTTTGAAGAGTATAATACAGTATCACAAGTATTTTGGCCTGGTCCTTCTGCCTTCTTGAACTCATTTATTGTTAGTGATAGGAGTTTTTTTGTCAACTCCTTAGGATTATATAGATAATTCTAAAATGTGTAAATAGAAACAATGGTATTTCTCCCTTTACACTTCATATGTTGTGTATTTATTTTTCATTTACTGTTGCATTGGCTAGGAAGTTCACAATCATGTGGATAGGCATGGTGAAAAAGGACATTCTTGCCTTGGTCTCTGTCTTCAGTAGGAAAGCATTCAGTCTTTCACCATTAAGTATGATGTTAAATGTAGGTTTTTTGTAGATACCCTTTACCAAGTTAAGGAATTTCCTGTCTATTCGCAGTTTACTGAAAGATTATTTTACGGATAGATGCTGAATTTTGTCCAATGGTTTCCTGCATTTTTTGAGATGTGATTTTCTTTTCTTGGTTTGTTGATTTGAATTGTATTGATTGATTTTTTTTTTTTAATTGTTAACCAGTCTCGTATTTATTCTCAAGATAAACCCATTGGTCATGTTGTATTATCATTATCTTATATTGTTGGATTCGATTGCTCATATTTTGGTGAGGATTTTTGTATCTATGATCATGAAAAATACTGGTTTTTAGTTTTCTTTTCTTGGAATACCTTTGTCTGGCTTTAGAATCAGGGTAATGCTTGCCTCATAAAATGAGTTATTTTTCTTGTATTTTCTGTAAAAAGTCGTATAGAATTGACAGTAGTTCTTCTTTAAATGTTTCTAAAACTTGTTATTGAAGCCATCTAGACCTAAGGCTTTCTTAGTTGGAAGGTGTTTAATTATAAACCCAATTTCTTTGACAGGTATACAACTCTTCTGATATAGCAATATTTTTACCATCATTTTATGTAGACAAGAGAAATATAATTGTCTTTCCTCTAGTATCATTGATGGAAATTTGTTTTTTTTAATTAATGATGGTGAGAAAGCATAAAACATGAGTCTTTAGACACTGATACACTGTTTGTAGTACAGCTACAGATTTTTGTCACAGAACACAGGAATTTTAATAAATTTATGAACTGTTTTGGCACAATCCCCATCAAAAAAGAAGAAGAAATATGATGTTCTAATAAATCTGCTATCAAGTATAACCCTGTCAGAAGATAACTTCCATTTTCACCGGATGTCGATAAGAGCCTATTCTTCCACTGACAATTCACGTACCTCATGTTTGGAATACTCGTCACAGCCTAGCTTCTGGCCTCACAAATTGCAAACTGTTTCTTTTACGGAGCCCTGGTGGTGTAGCAGTTAAGAGTTTGGCTGCTAACCAAAAGGTCAGCAGTTTGAATCCACCAGCTGTTCTTTGGAACCCTCTGGGGCAGTTTCTACTCTGTCCTATAGGGTTGCTATGAGTCAGAATTGACTTGATGGCAGTGGGTTTAATGGGTTTCTTTTATACACTTAGGGCTCACCTGATGCCAGAATGCCACACAGTAGACCAAGCATAATGACTATAACTCTAAATTTCTAAAAACTAACACTAAAAGGCCAAAGATGCCAATGATGTCGGAGAGAATAGGAAATAAAATCCAACAATATTCTAATGACGAGACAAATAAGCCACAAAGAAGAGTTGATATAAGGCCAAGTAAGACTTGAGAAAGAGGAGAGGAGACATGGCAAAATAACTGCCTTAAGTGTTATTGAAGATTGAATCACCATGTATCGGTGTATGGTATGGTAAATAATAAGGACAAGTTCATGAAAATTATATATGCTAAACACTATAGAAAATACATTAATTAAAATCTGTTAGAAATGTGGGAAAAATATAAAGAAATACAATTTTAGCTAAAGATTTGGCCCTATCTGGCCCTTCAAACTGAAAAAAAGAACAAAAACTATGATTAATAAAACAGAAAAATTTGCCACATATTCAGTGTCATACCAAAAAAGAAATTTTCAAGTCTTCATGAATATTCATAAAAAGACCATTTACTAAGGTACAAAAGATTCTGATACAATATTTCTACATATTAATTTCTACTTCTAATGCATTGAATACAATATATTAATGTATAAATTAAAAATAAAGCATTCGCAAATGTTTTGAAATTGTTCCTAAATAAATAAGAGAATTTAGTGATGGAAAAATTTGGAAATGGATAATGGTAATGGTTGAACAGCATAAATGTAACTAATGTCAATGAATTGTACACATGAAGAATGTCAAAATGACCATTTGTTATATGTATATGTACCACAATAAAAAAAAAAAAATAAGAAAAAAAGTAGCAAATAAATTGAAGAGAAAATCAACAATACTTAGAAAAAGATGAAAATAAAAATAGGGAATATAAATTCACTACTGGTACCAGTTACCACTAAGTTAATTTCTAGTCATGGCAATCCCATGTGTGTTAGAGTAGAAATGTGCTCCATACAATTTTCAGTGGTTGATTTTCTGGAAGTAGATCACCAGGACTTTTTTTCCAAGGTGCCTCTAGGTGGACTTGAACCTCCAAATTTTGGTTAGCAGCCAAGAGTGTTAAATATTTGCACCACCCAAGGACTCCATAAATCCAGTAGGATACAGCTAAGAAAATTTAAAAGTGATTAAAATTAATAGACAAACACAATTAAAATTAGCAAGGAAAATTAGAAACAGTAAGAAAAATTAATTACAACTAAAACCAAAACCAGAAAGCAATCAGAAAAATTTTATTGCTTAAAATATAAAGAAAACTGCTTATAAATGTATCAAATTTTTAATTAAAAAAATAAGCTTTTAATAAATTTTAACATAAAAATCTACAAAATAAAATTAGAAAACATCACAGAAAATTATGTAAACAACAAATTGAGAATCATTCAGGAACTACTCTCAAACATGGTTGGGAAGGTTTTCATTTAAACCTGACAACCCCTTTGGTGCATTCTTTAAAGCTTTCAAATTGATGATTCCCTGATAACAGATATTCAAAACCTAGTAAAAAACTCAGAAATTGCTTAGTTTATTTCATGAAACAAATGTAGTCCCTTCCACCCAAATATGTTTATGTCAAAACTCTCTGTTTCACATGTAAGAATAGATGTGAAAAATCTCTTACTAAAATGATGTACTAACACATACAAACCAAAAACCAACCCTGTTGCCATCAAGTCAGTTCCAACTCATACCAACCCTACACAGTAGGGTTTCCAAGGAGTGGCTCATGGATTCAAAATGCTGACCCTTTGGTTAGCAGCCAACCTGTTAACCACTGTGCCACCAGGGCTCCCATCTTTGTTATCTAGGGTTACTATAACAGAAATACCACAAGCACATGGCTTTAACAAAGAGAAATTTATTCTCTCACAGTTGAGGAGGCTAGAAGTCCAAATTCAGGGTGCTAGCTCTAGGGGAAAGCTTTTTCTCTCTGTCAGATCTGGAGGAAGGTCCTTGTCATCAATCTTCCCCAGTCAAGGAGCTTCTCAGCACAGGGACTCCAGGTCCAAAGGACACACTATTCTTCTGGTTCTTGTTTCTTGGTGGTATGAGGTCCCCAGGTCTCTCTGCTCGTATCTCTTTTTTATATCTCAAAAGATATTGGCTCAAAACACCACCTAATCATATAGATTGAGTCCTTCCTCATTAACATAACTACCTCTAATCCTGCCTCATTAACATCATAGAGGTAGTATCCACAACACGTAGAAAATCACATCAGATCACAAAATGGTGGGCAATCACACAATACTGGGAATCATGGCCTAGCTAAGTTGACACGCATTTTTGGGGGACACAGTTCAATCCATAACAGCTCCGTACTAAAAAAAACACATAGAATCCATAAAATAATCCATAAAATAACACATAGAATCCAGTTTTTCAGCTGATGTGACTTTCCTATCTTTTGTAAATCCTATCTCTATGATGTTTTTGAGATGGGATCTGTAGCAGTATTGTTAATGAATCAGGACTCAATCTATAAGATTGTAATCTAGCATAGCTCATCTAAGAAATGCAAGAATTTTCCAATATAAAGAAGTCGTTTTTAAATAATGTATTAGTTAAATAAGAAAAACTATATAATAATTTGAGTAGATGCTAAAACAATTTAGGAACAGACTGTGGGACTTGGCCATGCCCCATCAAGAAGCCCTGATGGGAGGGTTCCTAGGACCATTAAAAGAAAGTGTTGCTAACATGTGTTTATTCCTGAGTGTATGGAACCAAAACCAAACCAAATCCAAGGCCTTCAAGTTGATTCCGACTCATAGCGACCCTATAGGACAGAGTAGAACTGCCAGGTGCCAAGGAGCACCTGGCGGATTCGAACTGCCAACCTCTTGGTTAACAGCTATAACTGCCAACCTCTTGGTTAACACTATACCACCAGGAGAGGTATTTGCCAAAGTCTGGAAATAAACTCAGTTGATTAGAGCTATGGAGGGTGAACTGAAGGGACTTGTTTCCAAGGGAAACCAGAAAACAGAGGTTACTATTTATAACATGGACAGAATGGAAAAAAAATCAAGGTGGGCAAACATAATTATGAACTACCTCTGTAAACACCGGTGTAGGTTTATCAGAGCTTTCTTTTCATGTGATCTCATGTACTTTACTTGGCTAGGAGTGGTTTTCTAAAATTACTGAACTATACCAGTAGGGTTATCTAATAAGTTTCAATGCATCACTCCCAATGTTCTTTAATATGATAAAGACCTATTTTATATATTGAAACACATTTTAAAGGCGTTACTTTTAAATAAAAATATAAACTCAAATGTATTAATTTTGTTTTGGGAAAATTCTGGTTCTACAATAAATGAAAAGAATGAAAGTTCACTTTCTAAATAAATGAAATAAGTAAAAATATTGGCAATAAAAGAGAAAAGCAACCATTTTCTATTATGATTTTATACCTAAAAAATCCAAAAGAATCACCTAAACAAATTATTAGAACTAGTTTAAGAATTTCATAAAGTGTTCAGATAAAATAAACATACATATACCAACATGATTTGCATGACCTAAAATGCTAAAAAGCTTTCCATTTTTATTCATAGAAATAAAGAATGCATACTATATAGTACTGTATTTCTTGATGTGAATTCTATGTATAGTAAAATATCAACTCTCTTAATTTATAAGCTTAATGCAAGACCAATCTTAATAGAATAGAGATCTATAGATACAAAAATAGGTGTAAGTATAAACATAGATATATTCAAATAAAGATATAGCTATATTTTCATATAGCTGTAGAAATAATTTATTTGATAAAATAAATTACTATATGATTATATTATATACTATTATATAAAAGAGAAATAAAAAGATTACAAAAAAATTTTTAATTCTGTTCCCTAAAAATCCTATTTCAAAGCCTAAAAATCCTATTTCAAAGCCTAAAAATACAGCTGACTAAATATCATGATTTAATCTATGGTAAAATACCTACAGAAATCAATGGAAGAAGTGAGACTTTTTTTTTTTTTTCATGAATTGAGATAACCAGATAAAAATTGGGGGGATATTTTTATTCTATAACATGAGTTATAAAACCAATATAATTCTCTCTGACCACAAAATCCTAACTTCTGAGACTCACACTCTCACTACAGAATGTGTTCTTGAATCTCATCATGATATACAGACTCTCCATCACCACTCTAGAATGGTTTCACTGGCCTCTGTTCATTTAGGGACAATACTTTCAAGGCCACCCATCAGCCCTAATGTAACAGCGTAATTCTCACCTTGCCCATTCCTAGCTTGATGATTTCCAACTACCGGGTCTACTCCAAATGAGAGAACCTATGTCAATGTCTTTTATAAATGATAAATCACTACATCAATGCTACTTATTATTTCTCGATCATAGTTCCAGGCTCCTGAGTGCTGCTCCAGAAAGTAACAAACCTGAGCCACCTATTTCCACTACAAAACCATACTCTCCGAGATCAAATCTGCAATATTTCTACTTGGAAATCACTTCATCCATCCTACAATGGCTGTTGTAAATATTTTCCACTTTCCTGAAACACCCAGTCTCACCCAATTCCTTTTATTCCAGACAGATGATCTAATCTCCTATTTGACCAAGAAAATTGAGACCATATGCATAAGCTCTCTCACCTTCCGTATCTTTCACTGTATCTGTAAAATTTCATTGAATCATTGTAATCACTTTCTTATTCTTTTCAAATTCTGAGGTTAAAAATAAGTCACTTTTCTTTGCCAAAGCTGTTTTTATTCTTATTAAAAATAAGTGTTATTATTTTCATTATTAATATTATCATTTCTACTTATTTTTAATCCCATTCTCTACAACATTCCCTGGGATTTGTTCTGTCTCTTTTCCCCTTTCTTCCTCTCTACTGATTCATTTCCCTATAACTAATGCCTTTTTCCTTTTACCTTAAAAATGACCCTTCTTGATCATCAAATTTTTGAAAGAATAGTGTCTTAGTTATCTAGTGCTGCTGTAACAGAAATACCACAAGTGGATGATCTTAACAAAGAGAAGTTTATTCACTCACAGTCCAGCAGGCTAGAAGTTCAGGGCACCAGCTCCAGGGGAAGGCCTTCCCTTTCTGTTAGCTTCTGGGCAAGGCCGTTGTCATCAACCTTCCCCAGCTGAGGAGTTTCTCAGCACAGGGACCCCACGTCCAAAGGACACACGATTTTTCTGGCCCTTGGGTCTTGGTGGTATGAGGTCCCTATGTTTCTCTGCTTGCTTCTCTCTTTTATATCTCAAAAGAGATTGGCTTACAGTCTTATAGATTGAGTCCTGATTCATTAACAATACTGCTACGGATCCCATCTCAAAAACATCATAGAGATAGGATTTACAAAAGATAGGAAAGTCACATCAGCTGAAAAACTGGTGGACAATCGCACAATACTAGGAATCATGGCTTAGCCAAATTGATACACATATTTTTGGGTGACAAAATTCAATCCATGACAAGCAGTCTCCTCTTAACCTCGATTCACATCTACACAGTGCCAACTGTTTGCAACCTGGCTTCTGCCACCACCACATTATTGAAATCATGGATAAAGCCAAAACATTAAGACTAATTGTCTTTTCTCATTGTTCATCAGCCTTACCTTTCATTCAGCAACGTGTACGTTTTCTTGTATTTTCTGGGACATGGTATTTTCCACACACCCACGAAAGATTCCTTTGGGTTTCTTTCTCTGGTTCATTTTCCTCTTGCTTTTCTCCCTCCATGCTGACATTTTCCCCAAGATTCTGTTTCTACCACTCACAGAGATTGCACTTACTTGCTGTATTTCAACAATAACCTCGATGTTTCACTATCTCAACAGCTACTGTGCCCACATTTCCAATTTTCTTAAAAACTCTTTAAATGTCATTCTGAAACCTCAAGTCCAATATAAACAAAATCAAAATTGTCATCTCTCTATAACCTGTATCACTCTAACCTCAGATGAAATCATTCTTTTCCTTTGAAACATTTTCTAACTAAAATGTTTGTACGTAAACTTGGTCAAGAGACTAATGGCCACTTCTCCCCTACTTACATCCTGTCTAAGCAACACAGGACCTCTCTGATAAACTAGACATACCTGAAATTGCCCCACCTCTGTGCATTTTTCAGGTTTTTTCCTATCAACTCCTGAAGACAGGTCTCTAAGCCACCTCCTTTATAAAGATTTTTTCTATTATTTTGATCTATTAATAGTATTTTTCTTTTATCAAAACTAATATATATTTATCGCATAAAATTTGGAAAACATAAAAGCAAATGAAAGATAATTAAATCACCTAAAATACTACCATCTAGGAAAAAAGAGGTTGAGATGTATTTTTGTAGTCTGTTTTCTGTACAAGCAGAGAACAACAGGAGCCCTGGTGGCACAGTGGTTAAGAGCTTGGCTGCTAAATAAAAAGTCAGCAGTTTGAATCCACCAGCTGCTCTGTGAAAAAGTAATATCTGTATTATAGATTTATTGTGTGGAATAAATAAAATATTAAAATTAACATAGATTGTTGTATATAAGCATGGAACATATGTTAGCTTTTTCCCATTGAATATTTTAATGTTATTAAATAATCATGTGTTGTTTTTAATGGCTCTACAGCATTCCGTTGCATGACTGATAACAAGTATTTATCTTTTACTGGACATTTAGATTGTTTCTAATTTTTAACAATTACAAATATTACTGAAATTAATACTTTGTGAATGTCTAATAATTATAATTATTGTCAACATTTATTTGCTGCTTAGTGTGTGCCAGGCACTATGCTAAGTACATGCATACTGTCATCCTCACGGAGCCCTAGTGGCACAGTGTTCAGAGCTATGACCACTAACCAAAGAGTCAGCAGTTTCAACCTACCAACTGCTCTTTGGAAACCCTATGGGGCAGTTCTATTCTGTCCTACAGCGTCACTATGAGGTTGAGTAACTTTTGTATCATCAGCAGAAAATGGAGAAGCCAGAGTTTGGACTCAGTTCCTTTGATTACAAAGTCTTTGCTCATAACCGTTTCACATACTGCCTTCTCTAATTATTGGTGAAGATGCATTCTTAAAAAGTAGAATTTTTGAAACTAAAAGTTTTGAGACTATTAACATTTCAAAATGACACTCTTAAAACTCTATACCAATTTATACACCTACAAGCCAAATACGAGTGTGTCTATTTGCTTAGGCACTTGCATTAAGATAACTGTGGCCAAACTGATGGTGAAAAACTGTATATCATTGTTGAGGGTGAATTTTGAAGGCTTTAGTGATTGTTAAGATGGTACTTCAGACAGCACTGAGCGACGTTTGAATCCTTGGCTGCCATGGTGCCCTCCTCCCTGTGAGGTTTCTAAGGCAGGTATGCCTCAGAAATAGTACTAGGTGAGAAAGAGTACTATTTTCTTATTTCTTAGGCCAATGCCCAAGAACCCCCAGTGTTCTGTTTTGGTGATAACAGCTCGGAACACATGGCTCAGGCCAGAAATCTAAGCAGTAATCCCTTTCCCCTCTCACTGGATTTCTGATCTTGAGACCTTATGATGTTTTCGACCTCCATATGAAAGACCAAATTTTAAGAGTTACATTCAGTTATTCATTTGTTCATTCATTCAACAAATTTATTGACATCCACTTTCTGATGGAGATTGCTCTAGGAGCTAGGGATAATGCAGTGAACAACATAGATTAAAATCCCTCTCCTCATTGAGCTTACATTTAGCAGATGAGGTAAACAATAAATGGGTAAGCATATAAATACATAATGCAACTCCCCGTGGTGTTAGGGTTATGGGGAAAGTAAATCAGGGTAAGGCAATAGAGAGTGATATGGGCTTTTATCTTAAGGAGGACCTTACAGAACAGAACAGAGTTTTACATGAGTTGACAATATGCATACTTTAATATATGGTGGTCTTGCCACTAGTTAATGTAGCCCCATCAGTGCCTTTGAATTTGACCAAAAAGTTAAGTTACTTTTTCTCCCTTAAAAGAGAAGAGCTAGGAAGAGTTTACACAGAGAGATAAAGCTTACACGAGAAAAGAAGAGTTCAGCAGAGTGCCTGCTACATTTATTTTAATTCATATTGCTTCAATTATTTGTGAGATTAAATATTTCCATATGTTTATTAACCATTTTTATTTGCATGTGTGTGCGTGTGTGTGTGTGTGTGAGACATGTCTATCATGGAGTCTTCCTTGATGACCCCAACCAAAAGTGATTTAATCTTACTTGGAATTTAAATGGGATTTGTTTTTATTTTTTCATTGTTGTAAATATATATGTAACAATTGCCATTATTTGCACCTCTTTTTACCCTTATCGTACTCTGCCTAGTATTAGAAATAATTTTGTGTTTGTCCTATCTTGAGTATGTAAATTCCTTGTGGTCCGAAATTATTTTATTAACCTTTGCATTATTGTTTTTACCTAGCTTAGTATGTTGTATGTGATAGGAGTTCAATAAATACTTCCTGAGTTAGTCTGAACCATCAGCAGACAAGGCTCTGATCTCAGATAGCCTAATATATAGTCTTATCCAAGTTTTTATGTATTTTTGCTTTATTCTATTATATGAGTTTAATAATAGTTTGTGTCCTGTGACAAATTATAGGCCACAGGAAAAACTGCCACATCATTTTAATTTTCCTTCCCCTCCCCCCCGCCCCATTACCTGAGGCTTTATGCAGAGCATTATAAAGTCAAGAAGACAATATAACTGAGTCCTGTGAAGTCGGAGGAGCCCACACAGAGCAAGTTAAACATGGTGGGGCTAGAACTAAATTAGCAACCAAAGTTCCAGAGACAGAGGAGGTCAAAGGATGCAAAGTAGCACATAAAGACAGCTTATACAGCTCCCCTTCAGGTGCTGAATTATCCCAGATGATCAGAATTCTGATGCTGGCATCAGAGATCAAGCAAGCAAACCTAGTGCATAAATATTGCAATTTGGAAAAGGCCTTTTTCTATTCCTGTTACACAAAAGAGCCTATCGTTAAAAAATAGCTAGCTATTCCTTGCCAGATAGGCAATCTGTCTCTCCTGAAGCAACATCCCCAGACCCAGCGCCATTGAGTCGATTCATAGGCTCCTCAATATTCTAAGCATAAAAAAAAAAATTTTTTTTAGACTCTCAGAAATGCAGAATCAGTCCTTTTAGCGTTGTAAGATACCTAGTGCCCAAACACTTGTTTTCAGAGCAGAAACCTGAAGCCCAGAATGTTTATGTGTGGCTTGTCAAAAATTGCAGCTACTAAATAGAAGAGTCAGGGCGGTAGCTGGCATGGGGCTTCCAATTCCCTGCCCAGAGCTTTTAATAACATCCCTTGTAAATATCATGTGTCTCCTTGAGCCTCTTTGGTAATGGCTGTGAGACAAGTTGCCTGGAACCTGGCCCTTACCATTCCAAGCCCACACTAACACCCCTAACCTCAGGGCAATGCCTTCTCAACCAAGCCCCCCTCCCATTAAAAGACAAAGATTTATAAGGAACATGGTTAGATCAAAGACTCATTCATGGCTTCTCCCAAGGAAGAGCATGACCCACCAAGCTACAGAAATACCAGGGAATCTATAAGTGATCACACTGACATTAGCAACTCTTAAAGGTTGGCTGAGAAGTTCAGGGGACAGTGAGTTGACGTTAATGATGGTGAAATAATCTGGAAAATGTTATTGAGAAAGGTGGCACAACTTGAAGAATATAACCAATATCACTGACTTGTACCTGTAGAAATTGTTGAACTGGCATATGTTTTGTTGTATATATTTTCACCAAAAGAAAAAAGAAATACCAGGGAGTGTGTGTGTCACATTCAAGTCCTTGGTGACCACAGGGGCTGCCCTGACAGGGCTCCATAGCAGGAGTGGGATGCATAGCTCTCAAGTTGTTTTTCTTGTCAAAGAGAATGCCAGAAGAAAGTTCTTCCATGGCCAGAATTCACCCAACCCAGAGTATTGGTGCTTTTCCTGGGATCCTGAAATATTATCCTCAAGCTAGAGCTAGGTCCTAGTACCCATACTCTGCAAACAGGACTGCAACCAGGCCATTGGCTTTTTTATCACAGCTCAAATTTAGGAGACTGGATGCTTTCTTGCTCAGAGATGTCAAAATCGTCACTATCCGTTAATGCCTGTGTACTCATATTCTCTCTCCAAAATGATGTTCCCAATCAGTAGTTTTGAATTGTTCCTCCATCAAGGATTAAAAGAATGTACATTTGCTATAAAGCTCTGCCTGTGTTAAGTACTGTGTACTGTGTGGGACACTAGCATATACAAAATACAGAGAGCTCACCATCTTCTTCTACTCATAGAACTAAGATTAGGTAACAAAGCAGTCTGAACATTTTATACAAATAAAAGATTTATTTTAGGTAGCTGTTTTTGTCGGTAGTTGCCATCAAGTCAACTCCAACTCATGATGACTTTACATATCACAGAACAAAATATTGCTTGGTCCTGTACCATCTTCATGATCATTGATATGTTCGAGTCCGTTTTTGTGCCTGAGGAATTGCTTAGGAATAATTAATGTGCTCCCTTGCGAGATCTAAGAAATACTCTGATAATCTAAAAAATAGAATATATGTAATGATTCATCTTTACGTACAGTCTCACCACAGTAAAAGAAAAACAACATACCAGTATGAGTATTCATCAAAATAGCATGTTTTAAAAACCTTCTGTTTTAATTGCCCAATGGTCAATTTCCTAGACTATTCATGTGGGTCAGTACTAGTTTAGTGAAACAAAGTATGAGCAAAAAATAAGTGAAGATATAAAAAACAAGTGAGAAAGGAAGCCATCAGATCAGGCATTTTTGACCTGATAAAGGTCTAGATGTCATATTCATACTGCACTAAAAATATGAAGCACTGGAGTAACCAAAATCCCTCTTTGAAAAATATAGTGGACACTGTATACTGCATTTACAATAAAGAATTACAAATATTATTTTTAAATATAAACATAAGAATATTGGGATAATATCTAAACTGTATTAATAAATATGACATCATAAAAGATCTGTTTAAATATCTATCTACCTGGATAATTGTGTTGAAAAGCATTCAAATAGTTAAACATAGGTATAAAAAAACAAAACAAAACCTGTTGTGGTCTAGTCGATTCTGACTCACAGAGGCCCTATAGGACGGAGTAGAAATGCCCCACAGAGTTTCCAAGGAATGCCTGGTGGACTGGAACTGCCGGCCCTTTTGGTTAGCAGCTGTAGCACTTAACCACTAGGCCACCAGGGTTTCAGAAACTAAAACTGATGTTGGACCACTCTTATTAACTACTTGCATTATGCAGATAACACAACCTTGCTTGATGAAAGTGAAGAGGACTTGAAGCACTTACTGACGAAGATCAAAGACCACAGCCTTCAGTATGGATTACACCTCAACATAAAGAAAACAAAAATCCTCACAATTGGACCTATAAGCAAGATCATGATAAATGGAGAAAAGTTTGAAGTTGTCAAGGCTTTCCTTTTACTTGTATTCTCAATCAACACTCATGGAAGCAGCAGTCAAGAAATCAAACTATGCATTGCATTGGGCAAATCTGCTGCAAAAGACCTCTTTAAAGTGTTGAAAAGCGAAGATGTCACCTCGAAGACTAAGGGGCACCTCACCTAAGCCATGGTGTTTTCAATCGCTTCATATGCATGTGAAAGCTGGACAATGAATAAGGAAGACTGAACAAGAATTGATGCCTTTGAATCATGGTGTTGGCAAAGAATATTGAATATATCATGGGCTGCCAAAAGAATGAACAAATCTGTCTTGGATGAAGTACGACCAGAGTGCTCCTTGGAAACAAGGATGGCAAGACTACATCTCACATACTTTGGACGTGTTATCAAGAGGAACCAGTCCCTGGAGAAGGACATCATGCCTGGTAAAGTAGAAGGTCAGTGAAAAAGAGGAAAACCCTCAATGAGATGGATTGACACAGCGGCTGCAACAATGGGCTCAAGCATAACAACAATTGTGACAATGGTGCAGGACCAGGCAGTGTTTCCTTCTGTTGTACATAGGGTTGCTTGAGTCGGAATTGACTCGACGGCACCTAACAACAACAATCTATTTCAATTCATGAAAAGGCTACAAAGACCTGCTGTAATTTCTCCCTAAAATTAAAATTTAAAAAAACTCCTGTGAAAATCCAGCAAAAAGTCAGTGGTAATGAAAATATGCATGTGTGATTTTGTTAGGAATAAATCCTGATCTGATTTTAGAAATCTGGGGCATGTATTACTGTTATTGGGATTATTTGTTATTTTAATGTATACTATTTTTAAGATTTAGACTTCAAAATTGATTTTTTTTTTCTTTTTTTTGCTGCTCCCAAGAATCCCTTAAATAAGATGAGGAAACATTTATTAAGTAATACTCCAGTGTCCTGAAAGCCAGAACATACCAAAAGATTTAATTTACCTTTTGACAAAGTGAATTACAGTGGTCATGACCAACTCCAACTCCAGTGCCTAAGTCCTTCGCTAATATAAATTTAACATGCAGGGAGACAAAACTACCCTCTTACTATCAAATCTCAAAGTAATGCATTGTGGAATTGTTTGTAAATAATGTGTGCCAATACATTTATTTTAGGTAGTTGTTGATGTGCCAAAGAATTAATTCTTCTCCCTAAGGTCCTTAATTTAGAGAAAATTTCAATAATAAGATGCATAGCAAATATCTTTATGATCTTCTGTTTCTTCATATTTCCTCCCCTTTAAATACAGGCCATTTCAAAGTTAATTTTTCCAATTTGCAAACTTCATGAACTGACTTTCCAAATATTATATTTGTTAATCTTAACTAGCCTTCACATTTTACGAGAAGTGATTAAAAAAAAATTGTTTTCGTATACATAGATGGCATTTCGTCTTCTCTTGAAAATCGTCAAAGAATAAACAGCAAGTTCAACACTACACTTACCACACGTGAGTTGATCTTAGCTGTCTCTTTACAGATTGTACCTGAGAGTGACTTTCTTTATTCCTCCCTAATATTTCCTGTTGTGTATGAAATGACTCATTTAGTCTTTTTGGCATTCCTGCATTCTTTTCCTGCCCCAAGGACCAGTGGAGGCTGGCTCCATCTGGGCTTCCTCGGGGCATCCTGCATGATCAGAATGTCAAGGCCAGCAGGGCTCCAGTATCATTTACCCTTTATGAGCTATTGTTCCCACCAGCTGTACTGTTGTTTTAGGTTGTCATCTAAACAGCATGTCAGATTTATGGCTAACTCAATGGCCCTAAGCCACAGTAGCAACAGCCTTATAAGAGAATATCTTTTAAGAAATCATAGAGCTGGTCATAAGTTGCTGCCTAAAAAATCTGCCAGACTGCATTACAAGCACTTTGAAAATTAAAATCAAAATGATACTGCTTACCTGTCATCTGGGATTGATTTGAACAAGAGTGATATGCACGGATTAGAATAGGGGAGGTCAGAGATATGGCACAAGTCTGACACAGATGTCTCAAAGTTATAAGAAGATAACCATATTGTTACTTTTGAACAACAGTCTACAACCAAGAAGGGCAACTTTGAGTTGTTATTTTTTCAATCATCTGAGGGCAGGGGGGTTTGTCATTATACCAGAGAGGTGGGTGTCTTACCAGTGATCCTCCTGGTGCAGATGGATTAGACCAAATGAGTAGGTTGTCAAGGGTAAGGCTAAGGGAGCCCTTAAGGGAAATAGCACTCCTTTCCTTGGGCTCATATAAAATTCAATGGGGGGCAAGGGAAAGATGATAAGACAGAATGCTACCCAGAACAAGTGCTCGCTTCAGTGCCACAATCTCCATCTCTCAAGCATCTGAAAGTACATTTTACGAGTAGAAACAACATCTGGTTCCTGAACCATAAAATGGGAAAGTAGATGACTAGGAGATAAAGTACCTACTGAGTTAAATGGCGTCCGAAGGGTTCCTGATATCTAATGTAAGACATATTTTTAACCAACTAGTTTTCTTGTTTTGTTCTATGACTTGTAGTCAATGAAAAATAGTTAACCATTCACTATGTTTTATCATGTTTATGAGTTCTACTTGACACTGAGCAGAAATGTGGACTATAATCAAACTCCTTAGCATGACTTTTAAGATCCTTCATAATTTGACCCCTGCTTACAGCTTTACTTCTTTCCCTACTTTCCCCACCAGCTCCAGTCAATTTGGAGCATTTACAGGTTAGAAAGTGCTGTGCTGGTGTTAGCTTACAGCACAAAGCACCACTCCTGTCTTCAAGGAAATTATCAGGAGTTTTTAAAATGCAGTAAGAGCCACATGTGCACAAGCACAGGACACCTAATCCAGTCTTGGGATCATTTAAAACTACCTAGAGAAAATGTCTAAAGCAGCATCTGAAGGCGCACTAATGGTTAAACAATTGGTTGTGTGAACAAGCATTCTTGGCAGCGGAAATACCCTGTGCAAATGCCTGGAGTTCAGGAGTGCTTTACAAACATTTCAAGCATTCTTTGGTTTATCCATAGTTTCAATTTGTTCATGGTATCTAACTGCCAATTATTGTGGGTAAATTTGAGATGAGTTCCCAGTATGAGTTTTTTCTCCCTAGGTTCTCCTAAGTTTCACAAGTTTACATGTCCAAATCAATTATATGAAAACAAGAAACAAGGCTGCAAAAATTAAGACTGGAATGATATGTATCTTGTTTTGTGAATCACTGTCCCCCAGGTACAGAATTCTTCCCTAAACTGTGATGTCTAGCCCCTTGTATCTGTCAATTGGTTTATTCCATTAACTGTTCAGATTGTTCTCACTCCTCATTAGTCTGAAGGTATGTGGTCTCCATGAAAGATAAGGCCTAAAAGCAAACTTGGCTTTAAGCAGCTGTTTCGCCTCCATAACCTTTTGTATTTCATATAACTCAGCCTCACTGGTCTTCCTGACAATATCCTCATTCAAAAACACAAAAGCAAAGTGGGAACAATGTTATCAACCATGTGGGCTAAAAGTATGGCATCTCTCCACCTCCACGTTCACCTGACCCTTCTCTTTTATTATCCCTTGGCCTCATTTCCAAGTCCTTCTAGGCATCCTTGACGCTACTAGAAAAATATCTTGGATAAAAACTTGGCAGAATAAGGTCCCTCTTTTTTTTTTTTTTTTTAGTGAAATATACTGTGCAATCCACATATGTGTTCAGAAAATAAGTAGCCAGAACTAATTTCACATATATCGTAGTGGTACCACATCTGTTCTTCATAAATGTCTATTAAGGAGGAGAATTAGTTTGGAGTTGGCCCAGAGACCTAGAAACTCCTGAGTGTTCAATTCCTAGCTATTTCTTTTAACTTACAATGTGATGTCTCACCTATATTTTCCACTTTTGGCACTCAATTTTCCTCTTCTTCAGTGGTCTACTGATCTCCATCTCTCTCTTCCTGATTTCTGTGTATGGTTTTCACTGATTTTGATGGATGTTCAGTTTAGAGGGAAAAAAGACATAAACACGCATGAAAAACAATAGAGCTCTTTCTGGTTTGCAAAACTATTTGATTGAAGTCAGGATATGAGGTATAAATATTGTCTATGTAAGTCTATTTTGAATGCCAAGATCTGGTGTTAAAATATTCCCATATTTTTACCTGTTACTCTTGGCAATTATTTTATCCTCCAAAAGATAAAATACCATTTTATAATGCTAGAAATTTTTGCTGGGAAATATCAACAGCCTTCAATTTAGTTTTTAAAATAAATTCGTTCTCTAAGGCTCCAAATAAAGACATAAAGACAGAGCAGTCATTTTTTTAGTCTGTACAGTAATTCTGGTTCTAATTACCTTCACATGTTACCTCATTTAAAAAAATAAAGGTAAAAACTTTAATAAAAATGAAAATCAGTGGCAATGCTTTTCCTCAGTAGAGTTCAAAGAAATCTATAAATATTGCTTCAACCATTTCTGATGTTCTAATTTAAAACGATGCATCATGCAAGAGTTACAAACAATTGTTTCTCATAAAATTACTTCCCAGACAAAGTTTAGCATCAGCTATTATAAGTCATTTCCTTTGTTTTCTGAATCATTTGGAGAGTAGCTACGCGTCTGTGCATAACTGATTGACCTAAATTACTTTAACTTCTGATTCATCACACCCCCATCCTATTTTTATATTTAGCTACATTTTATCCCCAAGTTTCAATGTCAACATAAAGCAGAGTCATGCCCAAATAGCCTTCAACCTATAGCTTCATTGTTTCCCTAATACTGCTATTCTCTTCCTCAAAGAGAGATTCGCATCTTTTCTCCTCCAAAATTTCTCTTATTTTTGAGTTCTAAACTATGTGGTTATATCACGTAACTACACAGGATCTTAAAGCTGGGGAGAAATGTCAAGGTTGACTAGTTCAACCTCCTAATTAATGCAAGAATAGCTTTTTAAACCCCCTGGCAGGTAATTCAGGCCCTGAAGAGTTCCAGGACAGAGAACCCATTAATCCACAAAAAAGCCCATTTCTTATATTCCCAAATTAAGGCTTTTACTTGCTCTTTTCGATGCCTGAATGAGAACAACTTTCCATCACATCTTGGCCTGCCTTGCTCACTGATACACATCCAGGTCTCTGCTTAAATGTCACCTTCTCAGAGAGGCCTTCCAGTCACTCTCTATTCCCTTATCCTCCTTTCTCTTTTTTCATAAGCTGCATTAAGTTTGCTTATTGGTTGATTCCAATGCAGCACTAGAATATAAGGTCCAAGAAAACATGAACTGTGTTTGCTGTTCCTGTATCCCCGGACCCTAAAATAACGTCTGGGACATAGGGTTGTTGTTGTTAGTTGCCATCAAGTCAGCCCCCTACTCACAGTGACATCATATATTCGGAAGAAATGCTGCCCAGTCCTGGGGCATCGCCATGATCTGTTTCAGATCAACCTGTTGTGGTCAATAGAGTTGTCATTGCCTGATTTTCAGGATTAGGTCAGCAGGACTTTCCTCCTAGTCCATGTTAGCCTAGAAGTTCCACTAAAACCTGTTCAGCATTATCACAAAATGGAAGGCTCCACTGACGTGTATTGGTGATGGTTGTGCATGAGGTGCATTGCCTGGGAACTGAACCCAAATCGTCCACATGGGAGGCAAGAATTCTACTACTGCACGGCGGGTACCAGAAACATGAATATTGAGCTAAAATGGCATCCCTGTTACGTCCACCCATTGGTCCAAGCTCTCTTTTATGGAACCACATTACAGCTACCATTCAAATATTTGGAAATAGTTTTCATACCCCTTCCTTTCAGATCTGTAGTCCGTCAACCAGTAGAGTACATTTTCAAGAGCATGATATTACAACATAATTTTAACATTTCAGACCAAATGACCAGAGAAGTGAATTTGAGGAACAAGACCTGGAGCTTATAGATATTGGAGATAATACTGTGATTTGGGAATAAGACACGGAAATGGAGAGTTGGAAGGAAATTCAGACAGTGGACAAGGAGTGTTATAAATGAAAATGGAGCCCTGGTGGCACAGTGGTTAAAGCACTCAGCTGCTAACCAAAAGGTCGGTAGTTTGAACCCATCGTCAACTCTATGGGAGAAAGATGTGGTAGTCTGCTTTCATAAATATTTGCAACTTGGAAACCCTATGGGGCAGTTCTACTCTGTCTTATAGTGTCACTGTGAGTTGGAATCGACTTGATGGCAGTGGGTTTGTTTTTGTTTTATAAATGAAAAGAATTAGTGCAATTCTTTGGTGCAGTAATCTAAATTCCAACATGTAGGAATAGCTAGTAAATTAATTTTTTCTCAATTAAAGTTTTTCATTTTACTTGGAGAATTAATCTCTGTCTTAGTTATCTAGTGCTGTTATGAGAGAAATACCATAGGTAGATGACTTTAACAAAGAAAAATTTATTCTCTCACAGTTTAGGTGGCTAGAAGTCTGAATTCAAGGTGCCAGCTCCAGCGGAAGACTTTCTGTTGGCTCTGGGGGAAGGTCCCTGTCATCAATCTTCCCAGGTTGAGGAGATTTTCAGTGCAGGGATCCCAGAGTGTAGGTCAGGGCACGAAGAAACCTAAGGCATATTCTTACCTGGCTGTCTCAGGCCTCTTCACCCAGAACTCAAGCCGGTCCCGAGGTCCTAGTGAATGTGAGTATTTGTCTTCCACAGAGCTGCTTGACAGGCACATCTTTCCCATTATTTCATCCTCAAAAGGTCTTCCTCCCTTAATCACCACTTCTCTCTTTTCTATTAAAAACAACTTGTACTAAAGTCAGAAATAACATCTACTTAGACAAAATCATGGTGGAGTGGCAGTTAAGTGCTATGGCTGCTAACCAAATGGTCGGCAGTTTGAATCCACTAGGCACTACTTGGAAACCGTATGGGACAGTTCTACTGTGTCCTGTGGGGTTGCTTTGAGTTGGAATTGACCCAACGGCAGCGGGTTTCGTTTTTTTTTTTTTCCCTACTTAGAAGGAGCCTTGGCGATGCAGTAGTTAAAGCACTCGGTTACCAACTAAAAGGTTGGCAGTTCGAACCCACCAGCTAATCCATGGTAGAAAAATGTGATGGTCTGCTTCCATGAAGATTTACAGCCTTGGAAACCATGTGGGGCAGTTCTGCTCTGTCCTATAGGGTCGCCAAGAGTTAGAATCAACTCGGCTACAGTGGGCTTGGTTTTGGTTTAGATTCTACTTAGAGATCTCTCAAATTGTTGGCAAGTGCCTGTCTCCTGCTTTGCAAGACACTACTCTATATATTTTATAGCTGTGTTCTAGATATGCAACTTCATATTTACTTAGATAAATTGATGAAGATGGCCTTCAATGACATTTTTCTTATCCAAGAGTTAGTTTTAGATATTCTGACAATGCCCTACAATATTTTTACATAAACCGGGACAATACTTAGGATCCATGATAGAACATGATTTCTAGTTAAGAATCCATCTCCAAAAGTAGCTACTTTACAGTGGGCCCATTCAAAGAACTAAATCAGTCCTCAAAATTGAAGTTGTCACTACAATGTTCAGTGAAGTTTATTATCTCACAGTTTTCAGGAATCCAGCACAAGTTTGCAGGGTCAGGGTCTCACAACTCTACAGTCAAAGTGTCAGCCAAGGATACAATGTCCTATGAGGCTTGGGGCCTCTTTCCAGGCTCTGTTTTTGTTGCCATGATTTAGTTCCTTTTGCTTATAGGACTAAAGTTCCTGCTTTCTATCATCTGGGGCTTCTCTCAGTTTCTTGAGGCCACCCACTGTTTCCTGCCGCATGACCTTCTTTATGATATGGCTGTTTGCCTCTTCAAAGCTGGCAACAGCGTGGCTTTCTTGCTTTGAATCTCTCCCTCCAGTGTGCTAAGACAGGGTCTTATATAACATACTGTAATCATGAGAATGACGATCCCATCATACTAACAGGTCCCTCCCACAATCAAGCAGAGGAGATTATACATGGCATGCATACCTGGGGAGGAGGGAGTATCCCAGGGGCCATCTTAGAATTCTGCCTACCACAATGGTTCAGGCAACAGTTGCTTCTTATGTAAGAGACTTAGGTCATCCATTTTCTCTGTTGTTGTCACAGTAGACAATTAATTGGTTTGAGAAAGTCACAAATGCCCCAACAATGTGACGTTAGTAGAATGTTTAAATTATCTGTAAGAGGCTTATATTAAAACAATTGTTCACTCTATTTTAGAAGTCCACAGAGAAACAACATTCAACAACTTAATCACTGTACACCAAATTCTGCCTCAAGACTACAGCATCAACTCCTGCTGGCCTGCCCTAAAAATTCCAAACATGTCCTTGCTGGCCCAACAATTTCATAAGCCAATCCCTTAAATGAGTATGTATTTATATGTCTACATCTGTCTCCTATGGGTTCTGTTTTTCTGCAGAACACTATCTACCATTACGTACACAGGAAACTTAGTAGGAAGAGAGTGTGATTCAGCACCAATTTCCCAGGTATTACCAAGAAATACTCCTGTGAGTCAAAATTGACTTAATGGCAATAGGTTTGGTTTGGTTTTGATACCAGAAATAACAGAGTAGTAGCATCATCTTAAAAAAAAAAAAAGTCACATTCATATTTGAGCCTTAAATCAAATACTGACGTTTTCTTTTCATTAATATTTTCTAGCTTGTATAGTTGGTGACAATTCAGTGTTCACTGAGAATTCTGGCAGTTTTTCTCCTCTTTTTGGGTTTTGGAGGCTCTCTCTCTACCATGGGATTTATAGCTCTCAGAAATCTCATTCCAGTAGAGTTCTGTGGGGACTCAGGAGCCAGAGATGGTCCTGGCCACAGCTCCAAGAAGAGCCTGTTTTGCTGGCATTGTTCTTGGCTCTTCAGGAACTTCTCAACAGTGTCCAGCATTCTCTGGCAGTATTCATGTGTATCCAGTCCTCCTGAGAGTTTATGTAGCCAGTGCTCCTGCACTATTATAAGCTTTCTTTAATGTCTTTGGCTCTTTGGGTGGCTGTAGATCAAAAATTGACTTTAGAATTCTCCTATTGGTTGTCTGGCTCTACGCTAATCCTGAGCATACGTCTTTTACTGCATACTTAGACAAATCACAGATTCTGAATCTCTGTCTTTAGGGATGTGTGATTCTTGATTTTTTTAATGTGTTTTTTTCCTTTTGAGGTGGTTTTGCAATTTATGTTTAAAATTTCAGAGGGAAAAGTTAGAGGAACATTGAAAATAATATAAGCATACTTGTCCATGAATAAAAAATATTCTGGGAGAATATATAAGAAACTGTCAACAGCTGTTGCCTTTGGAGAGAAAGGCCAGAGAATTGGGAATGGAAGAAGACAAGCGTGCTAGTGTGAATCTGTGTGAATTGGAGATAAAATGACACACCACCACCCCTTCTGCAGCAAAGAGAAGTTCTTTTCCCTTCAAATAAAACCTTGCAAAGTGCTCTTCTACGTGTTATGAAGATTCAAACATGATACTTCACTCCATTTTTGTCATCCAGGAAGAAGAGACAAGGCAGACACATAAACCAATAAGTAGAATTTAGAGCAGTTAATGATTAAATTCAAAATTCTTACTTCTGGCACTAAATGTAGAATTGTTAGAATTACACACTAATTTACTAATACTTAAAATGAAGGTGATTGTGCTAATTACAACTTCCTTTTTGATCAGTGATTCTCAACCAGAAGAGATTTGGCCATCACCACCACCACCACAACCACCACCACACCCACCACCACGACCACCACCACCACCACCACCACCACCACGACCACCACAATGACCACCAGCACCACCACCATGACAACCACCACCACCACCACCCCACCCCCAGAAACATGTGGCAATGTCTGGAGACATTTTTGGTTGTCACAGCAGTGGGGTTGCTACTGACATTCCATGAGTAGAGGCCAGGGATGCTACTACACACCCTACAAACCACAACACAGACCCCCACAGCAAAGAACCATCTGGCCCAACATGTCAAAAATTCCCTGGTTGATAAATGCCTGTTTCTGACGACATTAGATCAAATTGGTTTTACACGTAATATATTATTATTTTCATTCAACAAATAATTGAGTGCCTAGTATATTTCATGGGCACATAAAATGACATTTATGAAAATGTATATCATTTTGCCCACTGACGTTGAGTCAATCCTAACACATAGCAATCCTATAGGACAGAGTAGAGCTGCCCCATAGGGTTTCCGAGGAGTGCCTGATGGATTCGAACTGCTGGTCTTTTGGTTTGGGCACCGTGGTGGTGCAGTGGTTAAGTATTCAACTGTGAACCAAAAGGTCAGCAGTTTGAATATACGAGCCCCTCTTTGGAAATGCTATGGGGCAGTTCTACTCTGTTCTATATGGTAGCTATGAGTCAGAATCAACTCGATAGCAATGAGTTATACGATTATATTATTTTAGTGTCATGAACAGCAAGTGCCACACGGCATAACGTATGCAACAAAAAGTAACTCTTCTACCTGTACTGTACCTCAGTCTGCTTAATGCCCCCTTACTCATGTAAGGTTCATTTTCATGTTTCTATTTTACAGCTTGGTTAAAGTAATGTATCATACCCTTTGTGTTTTACCTTCTAAACCACCTCTAATAAATTGGCCCATGTCTGAGGAAAGCAACTACTCAGAAGCTGGTTTTGAATTCCCTGTTATTGTGAAAACTTACAGGAGGTGATTAGGCTGAGAAGAAAGAAATTAACAGATACATTGCCATGTTCTGATAGAACAGGACTCAGAATACGTATTCTATGGTTTTGCTCCTGGTTTTCTGTGCAGTCTTCTCAGCATAGTATGTCTGCCTTGCCATTCCACAAAAGGATTAAATGCATTTTTTTTCCCATTTGATATATCTCTAAATCCTTTTATCACTTTGAAGACTAAGGTATGTCTGACCCAAGACCTGGTATTTTCAATTGCCTCATATACATTGGGAAGCTGGGCAATGAATAAGGAAGGCTGAAGAAGAATTGATGCCTTTGAATTATAGTGCTGATGAAGAATATTGAATATATCATGGACTGCCAGAAAATGAACATGTCTGTCTTGAAGAAGTACAGCCAGAGTGCTCCTTGGGAGCAAGGATGGCAAGATTTTGTCTCACTTACTTTGGGCATATTATCAGGAGGGACCAGTCCCTGGGGAAGGACATTATGTTTGGTAAGGTAGAGCATCGTGAAAAAGGGGAAGATGCTCTCCCAGACAGAGCTGAAGAAAAATGTAGAACAAAATTCTAACTCACAAAAAAAGACCAGACTTACTGGCCTGACAGAGAAAGGAGAAATTCTAAAGGTATGGACCCCAGACACCCTTTTAGCTCAGTAATGAAGTCATTCACCCTTTAGCCAAAGATTAGACAGGTTCATAAAACAAAATGAGACTAAAGGGGCATACCAATCCAGGGGCAAGACCTAGAAGGTAGGAGGGGACAGGAAAGCTGGTAATAGGGAACTCAAGGCCTAGAAGGAAGAGTGTTGACATGTCGTGGTGTTGTTAACCAATGCCATTAAAAAAAAAAAAAAGTGTACAAAAAACAAAAACCAAAGCTCTCGTGGCATCTTCTATGTTACCACAAACTTTAGGGTGAATGACTCAAATAACCTATTTTATCAACAGAATTACATGTCTGGAAGCTTGGTTTCATAGGAGAATTCCAACTCTGAAGAATATTGCATCATTTAACCATAACCAGTATATACAGCTGCACCTGATTTTTGTGCCTCTTATTAAAATCTTGTTGGAGTTTTTTTTTTTTTTTTTCCAGCTTAGTAGTATAGCAGCTTTCTTTCCATTCATGTAACTCTAAGCTGAGTTTAAGGAAAAAAGAAAAACAGGAAGACCTTCAACAAGATGGATTGACACAGTGGCTGCAACAATGGGCTCAAACAAAGCCTCAATTGTGAGCATGGTGCAGAACCAGGCAGTTTTTCCTTCTGTTGTACATAGAGTCGTTATGAATAGGAACCAACTTGACGACACTTAACAACAACAGCAACTAAAGCCTTTTATTCAACTCTCAAAAAAATAAAATACTATTTTTTTTAAAGGCCGAGTAATGGATTAATATTTTTGTTGGTTTGTTTGTTTGCTTTCCTTTGAAGAGCTTGGATTTACATTCCGGATTGGGATGAATGATGAAAAGATGACTTTTATTCACATTAACCATTGTATATTTGAATTTGATGGACAGATTTCTTAAAAAAAAAAAAAAGCATGTTCTAATTGAGACAGATCAGAATGAAATGCATTGACAGTTGTGCTCCATGCATATTAAGAATTTATGCCTTGATCCACCATACCTTTGAACAGTTTAATATGATATTTGCTAGGAAGAATCTGTTTGATCAATTCATGCTTCTCTGCTGTACAGATAAAAGAGGACCATTTTTTCAATAGTTTAGAGCCATTGACCTGATTAACAATAACTCTGAATCGATAAGTTTAAAATCTAAAACTTCACAGGTTTATTGAAGTCCAAGAAGTTGTGTGCATTTAAGCAAAGATGTCACTTCGAGGACTAAAGTGCACCTGACCCAAGCCATGGTGTTTTCAATTGCCTCATATGCATGAGAAAGCTGGACAATGAATAAGGAAGACCGAAGAAGAGTTGACGCCTTTGAATTGTGGTGTTGGTGAAGAATATTGACTATACCATAGACTGCCAGAAGAAAGAACAAATCTGTCTTAGAAGAAGTGCAACCAGAATGCTCCTTAGAGCCAAGGATGGCGAGACTGCATCTTACATACTTTGGACATGTTATCGGGAGGGATCAGTCCCTGGAGGAGGACACCATGCTTGGCAGAGTACAGGGTCAGCGGAAAAGAGGAAGACCCTCAACGAGGTGGACTGACACAGCGGCTGCAACAATGAGCTCAAGCATAGCAATGATTGTGAAAATGGCACAGGACCGGGCAGTGTTTCTTTCTGTTGTACATAAGAGTCTCTATGAGTCGGAACTGATTCAACAGCACCTACCAACAACAAGTATCGTGTACAAAGAAAATCTGCATAAACATAAAAAAATTACAACTTCATGTCCAATTTTACTCTAAATATTATACCACTGGAAAAATGTTGTTAATCCACATGAAGAAGTTAAAGGGAATAACGAAAGAGTGTAACCCCCAAGCTAGGAGACCCGAGTCTTTTTGTTCAATATGTTTATGACGGTTTCGCTGCGGCCTTGCAATGCTATAAAGTAAAAGGGGAAATTTTTAAAAACCACCTAGAAAAGTTTGTTTGTCTCTGTTGTTTATTTGTTTGCTTGTCTCCTGGGAGCAAGAGATCTTTGAGGTCTTCTGTCAAAATATCAAGAAAAACAGAATTTCCTCAGGGGAAACACGCAAATCCTTTCACCAGCAGAGGGTCAGCAACAAACTAAAAGATGCCAGAGATGTGTGGAGTGGGTAGATTTTCACATGAATGTTGTCAGCATGTATTAGGTGTGGTTAGTAATGGAGAAATACCAGTAGCACAAGAAAAATCGAGCTATTTGCAGGCATAGAACTGAAAAGTAAATGAGAGAATAAAAATACAACCATGTACAGTGTAAAGCTTGGTGGGCTCTGCCTGTAGGGGAAAGAATTGTGCAAAGATTTTACATTCCTGTGGCACACAGCACCTACAGACACAGTAAGAAAGGCAGAGTTCCAAAGGAAAAAAAAGTCAATCACAAATAAAAAGTACAGGACAAAGGGATCATGAATGTAAAAGAATTGGCAGCGAAGATAGCAAACGTTATTTAAGGAACCCTAGAGATTGAACTGGAGAGCTGGTGGTGCAATGGCTAAAAGCTCGGGCTGCTGACCAAAAGGTCGGCAGTTCAAATTCACCAGCCACTCCTTGGAAACCATATGGGGCAGTTCTACTCTGTCCTATGGAGTCACTAGCTATGAACTGGAGTCAACTTGAGAGCAATGGGTTGGTTTGTTTTTTGCTTTTTGTTTTTGGTTTAGAGGTTGAATTAACTTCAAAAGGAACTCAAAAGCACCCTCTAACACACAGAAGACCACAACAATAAATAAATAAGGGTGCATAGGTCACAGAACCAACTTTGAAATATTGGCATAGCCAGTAGGGTTTATACCATTAATAATAATAGGTGGAGAATGGCTATAAACGTCCTGATTAGAAGGGAATGATGAGTTAAAAGCAAATTGACAAGGGTTAGGTTTATAATATTTCTAATTTAGTTCTATATTTAAGTGAAGTTCTGAGTCAATTTGATTATTGGGCTCAAATTATCCTTTTTAATTAAAGCTGTTATCTAAAATCTCTAATCAATTTATCATCTAAAGGAGAAGTGCTTGAGCAGACCCAGCTGATCAAATGGATGTCAGTACTTACCCAGGCTGCTTTTGATTAATTCTGTTTATACGCATACCCAACTATTAGAGATAAAGGGACAGAGAGTTAAATAATCAGCACCTTAAAATGAATGGTAACATGGTAATTTTTTTTTTTTAATTTGATAACCTCCCTGTGTGGAAGGTGGTGAATTCTCAAGCATTCAGATAAGTAAGGCTGATCTGCTTATTCCCATTTCACCCGTGCCCAATTTTCCTTATCTTGTTCGTTAGAGCCAGGAATTGCTGATAACCTGTGTATTATTTCTGGCACAATACTGAGAGCAATATGGAAAAGTTCCATGCTGGTTCTTCACGGCCAGTGGAAGCATTCTCGGACAAATATTTTATATTCCTTCAGGGATGGTTTTACTGCAGTTAGTTAGCCTTTCTCTCATCTAATATTCATTGAGCTAAAACCTGTGATCTACCAGATATCGGACAGTTTTTCCTGCCCACCTGGGATCTGGGATCACATTCTAAAGGCAGCTCTCCCACGTTCCTAAAACTGTAGGTTAAAAAAAAAAAAAATAGGTTAGCCTAATCTAAATGCTATTGAAATTTAGAGACAGAAGTAAATCCCTTCTAAATGGGAAGTCAAGGGAGACATCATGGAAGAACCAGTGCTGGAAGTGCCTAAAAAGGCAGATATAAGAAGGAAACTAATTCCTGTGTATTACACACAGAAAGAATGTAATAACCAGAAGTGCACAGTTTAAGAAGCAAACTTTTAGGTAAAAGTCACTTGAGGATGTCTAGTAAGCAGGATATGTGTGGGAAGGGAAAGCAGAAGAGATAACTCTCTCAAGCCCTCTCCGATCAAGTTTGATTTATATTTAAAAGGCAGTGAAGAGCGAGTGACGACTCCTGAACAATGGAGTGAATTTAATAAAATAAATTTTTAACAGTGTTTTGAGTGAATTGGTAAGGCACTTGCAGGTACAAAATTTACTTAGTAGAACATTTGAACACCCTAGGTATACATAAGGTTTTATTGGAAATGAGAAAAAACAACTAATTTGAAAGTTGCAGATAGCAAGATCATTATTCCTTGTGTGCATGGTACCTAACATATTATAAAGAAATAAAAATGTTTTTGTTGCTAATATGAGACAGTGTTGTCAAGGAAACTTTAGGGATGAATGAATGCTAAATAAAAGGAAAGCAGACTACAAATTTTTAAAATTAGGAAAAAGAGGAGTTATTGGTTCCATCAAGGTCTAATAATAAGCAAGCAAAGATTTAGGAGGTGAATCAGGAAGACAGAACACAGAACAATGAAAGCCAAAGGTCAATCAATACCATGCACTATGGCGTGATTAAGAAGGACAAAGGTTGCTAAGTAGACAATGGATTTTACAAGAAGTTAGCTGGTGACAAGAGAAAAGTAAAGGTGTAATCAGTAGGTAGCAGAAAAAAGGGAGACAGACAGACTTAATTCCTATTTCAAGAAACTTGAAAAGGAAAAAAAAAGAGAGAGAGGCTTTCGTGTAAAAGTAAACAATGAATAAAAAATGGCTTTGACTTTCAAAAAAACAACTGAGGAAGACTGAGGTGAACAGAGAAAACCTAGTGTTCACAGATAATGAAAGCATTAGCAAGACAGCAAGCAACTAGATAAAATTAACAAGATAAAATTTAATAATGACTTTTTTTTTATTTGTTAAGCACTATTTTTTTGTGAAGTATGCTAAATAATGGAGATGTGAAGAAAAAAACAGTTTCTGCCCTCACAGAATTTATAATCACATGGAGAATCTGATAGAACCAACATACAATTATAATGCAATGCAATATGACTTTAATTAAGGTATGTACCAATTATAGCAACAGCAGAGGAGGAACCAAAGTGTGCCTGGGAGAGTTATAGAAGGTGCCATGAATCCATTTTCTCTTTTTTTCTGTTAATAGAGTTCTTATATTGCTTTTGCAGAATCACTTTCACTCAACCAAGTCCACGTGGCTTGAGAATACCGATCTTGTTCTTCAGCTCCAAAATAGGGATATGACCCTGGGCCAGCCAATCAGAATAACACATCCTCCAGTGGTTGACTTGGGAATGGAGAGGTACCCAACCTAGGTTGGTCAAAATCCTCCCCCCCACCCCAAACATTTGTTGAGCCATCAAGAAAGAAACACTTGCTCTTTCGAAGAAAGACTACATATGTTATGAACCAAGTAACCCTTGACCGCAAGGCTTAAATTTTCTAGCACAAGGGAAGTGTCAACCTCGTAATGAAGCCCAACAGTAATAAAAAGCCAACAAAAAAGAGAAGAAAGATAACAAGAAAGACTCCTAATAACATCTTTAAGACCCATAGTTCAAGATAGAGCTAAACCTGTTCTACCCCGAACTTCCAGTTGTATGACTCAAATGAATTGCTTTTGCAAGATAAACAAAGTGGTCCGGTCTAGATCAAAAGGCAGTAAAAAAAAAAAAAGAGAAAGGGGAGTCATATAATTAATATATAGGAAGAATTCATGTGATTGGAGATCACAATAAAAATGGATAGTGAATGTAGTACAAAGAAAGAAGTGATAGAACTAGAAAGAAACAAGGTTATTGTGGTATTGTTGTTGTGCTTGTTAGGTGCCCTCCAATCACTTACGACTCATAGTGACCCTATGTATAACAGAACAAAACACTGCCCAGACCTGTGCCATCCTCAGAAGCATTGTTGTTTTAGCTCATTGTTGCAGCCGTTGTGTCAATCCATCTTGTAAGGGTTGTGTCAATCCATCTTGTTAAGGGTCTTCCTCTTTTTCACTGACCCTCTGCTTTACAAGGCATGCTGTTCTTCTCCAGGGACTGATCCCTCCTGATAACATGTCCAAAGTATGTGAGACAAAATCTTGCCATCCTTGATTCTAAGACGCATTCTGACTGTGCTTCCTCCAAGACAGATTTGCTCATTCTTCTGGCAATCCATGGTATATTCAATGTTCTTCACCAACACTGTAATTCAAAGGCATGAATTCTTCTTTGGTCTTTCTTATTCACTGTCCAGCTTTCACATGCATACGAGACGATTGAAAATGTCATGACTTCGGTAAGGCAACCTAAGACTTCAAAGTGACATGTTTGTTTTCTTAACACTTTGAAGAGATCTTTTGACACAAATTTGCCCAATGCAATGCATTGTTTGATTTCTAGACTGCTGCTTCCATGGGCCTTGATTGTGGATCCAAATAAAATGAAATCCTTGACGACTTCAATATTCTTCTGTTTACCATGATGTTGTTTATTGGTCCAGTTGTGAGGACTTTTGTTTTCTTTATGTTTAAGTGTAATCCATACTAAAGGCTGTAATCTTTGATATTCATCAGTAAGTGCTTCAATTCCTCTTCACTTTCAGCAAGCAAGGTTATATCAACTGTATATCACTGTAAATAAATTTTCCTCCAATTCTGATGCCACATTCTTCTTCGTATAGTCCAGCTTCTCGAATTATTTGCCCAGCATACAGATTGAAAAATATGGTGAAAAAATACAACCCTAACACACACCATTTCTGATTTGAAACCACACAGTATCACCTTGTCAAGTTCGGAAGACTGCCTCTGGGTCTATGTACAGTTTCCACATAAGCACAACTAAGTGTTCTGAAATTCTCATTCTTCGCAATGTTATCCATAATTTCTTACAATCCACACAATTGAATGCCTTTGTGTAGTCAGTAAGACACAGGTAAACATCTTTCTGGTATTGTCTTCTTTCAGCCAAGATCCAAGAGACATCAGTAACGATATTCCTCATTCTACATCCTCTTCTAAATCCAGCTTGAATTAATTTTTAATAAATGAAATCGAACACTTGCAAATAGATATCCTGGGTGTTAGTAAGCTGAAATAGACTAGTACCGGCCATTTTTATTTGGGCAATCATATGGTCCGCTATGCCAAGAATGACAAACTAAAGAGGGAAAACGTGGCATCCATTGTCAAGATCAATCCTGAAATACAATGCTGTCAGTGATGGGATAACAGGCATACACTTACAAGGAAGACCAGTAAGATGCATGAGTTCAAGATTTCACAGTTAGAGCTCCTTCTGGTGATAAGAAATTCCAAGGTGTTGTTATGGATGTGAATGACTGAAGTAGGAGGAAATAAAAATCATTGAGCTGAAACATTTAAGAAACTTCACATTGTCTGGCATCTAACAAGAAAATTAGCTTGGCATTCAAAGAAAGAGGAAAATATAACTCAAACTGAGGAGAAAACAAATCAGTCAATAGAAATAAACCAAGAAATGACTCATATAGTAGAAAAGGAAATTAAAACAGATATTATAAATGTAATCCCTGTGTTCAGGAAGGTAGACGAAAGCATGAACATGATGAGAAGATGGGAATATTTCTGGAATGGGAATCCCACTGCATGGGAATAAAAGAAAATTAGAAACTATAGAGGAAAGGGTTGTTGTTGTTGTTAGGTGCCGTTGAGTTGGTTCCAACTCATAGTGACTCTATGCACAACAGAATGAAACACTGCCCAGTCCTGCTCCACCCTTACAATCGTTGTTATGCTTGAGCTCATTTTGTCAATCCACTTCGTTGAGGGTCTTCCTCTTTTCTGCTGTCCCTGTACTCTACCAAGCATGGTGTCCTTCTCCAGCCTCAAGTTGCAATAGCAAAAGATTCCATGGGGAAAATATTAAATGATGCAGGAAGCATCAAAAGAAGATGGAAGGAGTACACAGCGTCATTATACCAAAAAGAATTAGTCAATAGTCAAACATTCCAAGAGGCAGCATATGATCAGGGGCTGATGGTACTGAAGGAAGAAGTCCAAGCTGCTCTGAAGGCACTGGCGAAAAACAAAGCTCCAGGAATTGATGGAATATCAATTGAGATGTTTCAACAAACGGATGCAGCACTGGAGGTGCTCACTCATCTATGCCAAGAAATATGGAAGACAGCTTCCTGGCCAACTGACTGGAAGAGATCCATATTTATGCCCATTCCCAAGAAAGGTGATCCAACCAAATGTGGAAATTATAGAACAATATCATTAATATCACACGCAAGCAAAATTTTGCTGAAGATCATTCAAAAATGGCTGCAGCACTATATCGACACGGAACTGCCAGAAATTTAGGCTGGTTTCAGAAGAGGACGTGGAACCAGGGATATCATTGCTGATGTCAGATGGATCCTGGCTGAAAGCAGAGAATACCAGAAGAATGTTTACCTGTGTTTTATTGACTATGCAAAGGCATTCAACTGTGTGGATCATAACAAACTATGAATAACACTGCGAAGAGTGGGAATTCCATAACACTTAATTGTGCTCATGAGGAACCTTTACATAGATCAAGAGGCAGTTGTTTGTACAGAACAAGGGGATACTGATTGGTTTAAAGTCAGGAAAGGTGTGCATCAGGGTTGTATTCTTTCACCATACCTATTTAATCTGTATGCTGAACAAATAATCCGAGAAGCTGGACTATATGAAGAAGAACAGGGTATCAGGATTGGAGGAAGACTCATCAACAGCCTGCGTTAGGCAGACGACACACCCTTGCTTGCTGAAAGTGAAGAGGACTTGAAGGACTTACTAATGAAGATCAAAGACCACAGCCTTCAGTATGGATTTACACCTCAACATAAAGAAAACAAAAATCCTCACAACTGGACCAATGAGCAACATCATGATAAACGGAGAGGAAAGGGTTAGCAAATTTAAATACATAATAACAAAAACTCTCTAAAATGAAACATAAAAAGAAAAAAAAAAAGCTTGTTGCATTGAGTCAATTCCGACTCATAGTGACCCTATAGGACAGAGTAGAACTGCCCTATAGGGTTTCCAAGGAGCACCTGGTGGATTTGAACTGCCGTCCTTTTGGTTAGCAGCCATAGCTCTTAACCACTACGCCACAAGGGTTTCCAAAAATGAAACAGAGAAAGGAAAAAAGAAAAAAAATTAATAGAACATTAGTGAGCTGTGGGACATCAAGTGGACCATCACCGTTCTAATATAATTCCAGAAAGAGAGAAGAGAAAGAAGGGGGTCAGAAAAATAATTAGTGACCTTTTTTTTTTCATATTTGATGAGGACTATAAAGAGAGATCAATAAACTCAATTAATCCAAAGTAGAAAAAAAATGAAGAAAACTACATTAAGGCGCATAACCATCAAATTGTTAAAAAAAAAAAGTATAAAAAGAAAATTTTAAAAGCATCTAAAAGAAAAAAAATTATACCTAACATACAGAGGAACAATGATTTTTATGACTTCTTGCCCTAAACAAAGCAGGTGATACAGGCATACCTTGTTTTATTGCTCTTTGCTTTATTGCATTTCCCAGATACTGTGTTTTTCACAGATTGAAGTTCCGTGGCAACCCGGCCTCAAACAAGTGTATCAGTGCCATTTTTCCAATAGCACGTGCTCACTATGTGTCTCTGTGCCACATTTCAAACTTTGTCATTATTATTACATCTGTTATGGTTGAACAATCTGTTAAGAAGTTAAAGCCGGTGCACATATACTGTTGCTAGGGCCCTTAAGAGCTCTGCTAAATCTACTCTGCCTGTGCTCTATAAATGGAACAATAAAGCATGGAAGATAGAGCATCTTTACAACAAGGTTTACTGCCTGGTCACCCAAAGCTCTGATGGTGATGTACAAGGAGATTAATGCTGTTTTCATGACTGCTAACACAACATCCATTCTGCAAGCCATGGGTCAAGGAGTAATTTCAACTTTCAAGTCTTATTATTTAAAGAAATGCATGTTGTAAGGCTATAGATGCCATAGATAGTGATTCCTCTGATGGATCTGAGCAAAGTAAATTGAAAACCTGCAAAGGATTCACCATTCTATATGCCATTAAGAACATTCATGAGTTATGGGAAGAGGTCAAAATATCAACATTAACAGGAATTTGGAAGAAGTTGATTCTAACCCTTGTGGATAACTTTGAGAGGTTTAAGACCTCAGTGGAGGAAGTACCTGCAGATGTGCTGGAAATAGTGAGAACTGGAATTAGAAGTGGAGCCTGAAGATGTGACTGAATTGCTGAAATCTTATGATAAAACTTTAATGGATGAGGAGTTGCATCTACGGATGAGCAAAGAAAGCAATGAAGATGCTGTGAACATTGTTAAAATGACAACAAAGTATTTAGAATATTACATAAACTTAGTTGATAAACCAGAGGCAGGGTTTGAGAGGACTAACTCCAATTTCGAAAGAAGTTCTACTGTGGATAAAATGCTATCAAACAGCATTACATGCTACAGAGAAATCTTTTGTGAAAGGAAGAGTTACGTGATGCAGCAAACTTCATTTTCTTATTGAAAGAAATTGCCACAGCCACCCCAACCTTCAGCAACTACCATCCTGATCAGTCAGCAGCTATCAACATAGAGGCAAGATTCTTCACCAGAAGAAAGATTACAACTTGCTGAAGGCTCAGATGATGGTTAGCATTTTTTAGCAATAAAATATTTTTTTAACTAAGGTATGTACCTTTTTTAGACATAATGCTATTGCACACTCAATAGACTACAGTATAGTGTAAACAGAACTTTTATATGCACTGGGAAACAAAAAAAATTCATGTGACTCACTTTATTGTGATATTCACTTTACTGAGGTGGTCTTCGAAGCACAATAAAATGAGGTATACCTGTAGAAGAAAGAATATAATAAAGAGCAGAAATCAATGAAATAGAAAGCAGAAAAACAACAGTGAAAAATCACTGAAATCACAACCTGATTATCTGAGAAGATCAATAAAATTTATCAATCACTAGTCAAACTGATCAGTAAGAAAAGGGAAAATATAAACTACCAATATCAAAAGTACAAAAGAAAATATGACTTCAAATCCAGCAGATGATATTTCATATAACTTCATGCCAATAAATTCAAAAATTTAGATCAAATGGGCAAATTCTCTAAAAGATACAAACTACCAAATCTTACTCCACAAATACAAACTGAATACTTCCATATCTATTGATTGAATTGAATGTGTAGTTTAAAAAATCTTCCAACAACAACAAAAACAGATGGCTTTCGTGGTAAGTCTTTCAAACATTTAAGAAAGAATTACCAATTCTATACAATATCTTCTATAAAAGAGGAGAGACCCCCTTACTCATTCTATCTGGCATCATAACTAAGGTATCAAAAATATGAGAGCACATCATAAGAAAAGAAAACTGAAGACCAATATCCTTTATGAGCACAGACAGTGAAGTTCTGAACTAAATTTTATCTGAGTTACAGTCTTTAAATCTAGAACCTGACCTGAAGTCTCCTTTTCTTTGAAGCAGGCTCCATGACTCTGTACACCATTTTGGTTCCCATGCTAATAGTCTCTGTCTTGGTCTCTGCCTTCAGATAGTCTAATATTTGCCCAAAGGAAACAGGTACCACACTGGAGGCTGCCCTTCACTTGCATTGGTGTGCTAGGAATAATTGGGTCGTTGAGGGATAAGAAACGTACAATATGAGGTGCTTAGGAGAAAGCAAAGGGATAATACATTGTGTCCCCTATTATAGTCCTTGTTGCCTTGCCTGTGCTTGCACTAATCTTGCACTGAAAAAAAGAATTCAACTTTTCCAACTCTATCAGCTCCATATTAGTTGGACTTTCAGCCTACTGGTTTTCAGGAAGCAAAAAGAAGGTCCTCTTTTAGTTAAAAATGCATTATCTTATGTTTCTGATTATAGGCACATATTCAGACAACCTTGTCTCTTTTAAGGCCTCACTGAGGGCTGCTGGGAGTACACATCCTCCTTTAACAGCCCAATTTTTTTCCTATCACTTCACACAATGCTTAGCAGGCCCACGGTCTGTGCCCTAAGCCACAAAAAAAAGCAACAATTTAAGTAGTTTTGCCACAACATAGCAAAGATCTCCAGTTTTAGCTTTTGGTAGAACAGTTTCAGCGAGATTTCACCCAACCTCAGAACTCAGCCAATCCCATTATGATGACTCACTTGCCACACCTACTCTTGTATCAATTTATCTACCTAAACTGACTTAAACAAAAAAGAAATATATTGGCTCAAATAGTAGAAAAGTTAAGACAATTGGCTTCAAAGGAGTTTGAACCAGGGGCTCAAGTAATGTTGCCAGAACCTGGGCTCTGCTCTGCTCTGGTACCCACCATAATAATTTCATTTTTCAGGTTTCATTTTCATGGTTTTAAGATAGCCACCAGCCACCCAAGCCTAGATCAAATATGGAGAGAAAGAGTGGATTCACTTTCCAACCAGGCCTGGAGAATAAAATATGGTAACTGACTTATGCTGATGTAGTATGACTACCCTTGAACCAATCCCTGTGGCTCAGAAAATTCATTAAATATATGAAAAACAGACAACTGGTATGTTTTACTCAAAGGAATTTTGAGTACTCTTACCAGAGGAATGAGTAAAGAATAGAGACAAGAAAAATTACAGATGTCCGTTAAGATCTCCTTCCTGGATATTCTCAATGCACGTCAACATATCGAGAAGTCAAATGATATTTGTTTACTTTTGTTAAGCCCAACAATTCCCAGACATTTTGACACTGAATTTTATTTACCCTGGACAATTCATGGGACAATTCATGTTTAATAAGCAGATGAAATAAGGGCAAAGTTGTCTCCTGAGACAGACAGGAAAGGGAGTGTGAGTGAGGTTTTAGGTGGATGTAAAACATGGAGTACATAAGGATAAAGAGAATGGTTCAAGTGGCCCATTGACATTAGGTCACCTGACTGTTGTGGACTCAATCATAATGTTTTTATTATTCATTCATAAATATTTCGCAGCTAGGAGTGACACAACATTGAAGATTATTGTAAAAAGCCAGAAACGAAGTGAAGGAGTCAATGATTCTAGGATGCTAGAAAGAGCAATAAGAAGATAACTCTTTAGTGAGCCTGCGTGACTAGAGAGAAAAGTGAAGCCAGCAGAGGAAAAATGCTGAATGGAGAGGTTACAAGCTCAATACTTTCCAACTTGAGAAAACGCGAGGTGTGAACACAGGAGGCAAGCTCCACCCAGAATCCAGAGAGCATGGCCACCACCCAGAGTCTGGAGGGCAGGGCCATTGTCTAGATGGTAGCAAAGAACAGAAAATATTTTCAAGCCACGAGAGCTGATGTAAAATGTTTTGATGGGTTTCGGACTTGTGCGGTGCCCATTATCCTTTCTTTCCCTCCAATTTCTCCCATTTGTAATGGGAATATCTACTCTGTGCCTATTCCACAATTGTACTTTGGATATAAAAAAATACCTGATATTCTAGATTTCACAGGTTCACAGATGAAGAGGAATTTTGCCTCAGGATGGAATACGCCTAACGTCTCACCCTTATTGGATTTATGTGACTCAGAAGATGACATTTTGGACTAGGAGTTGGCTTAAGATTTTGGAGACGAAGTGATGGGGTCAATGCGTTTTGCTGTGACAAGGACACGAATTTTGGGGGGTCAAAGGGTGGAATGTTATGAATTGTGTCCCCCCAAAAATAAGTGTTATAAATCCTAACCTCTTTGCCTGTGGTAATAATCCCATTTTGGAATGAGTTTGCTGTTATGTTAATAAGGCAGGGTTAGTGTAGGGTGTGTCTTGGGTTAATCTTTTACAAGAGATAAAAAGTGCAGTTTAGGCAAACAGAAATGGAGGAAAGATAGATGCCAAACCACAGAGAGATCTCCTAGGAGCAAAGAAAAAGAAGCTGAAGAGACAAGGTAATTCTTCCAAAGCTGACAGAGAGAGAAAGCCTACCCCTAAAGCCTGCGCCTTGAATTAGGACTTCTAGCCTCCTAAACTGTAAGAAAATAAATTCCTGTTTGTTAAAGCCATCCACATGCGGTATTTCTGTTTTAGCAGCACTAGACAGTTAGCAAGGAACTTGGCACATGTGAAGAACTGAAAGAAGGCAGAGTAACAGGAACACCCAAAATAAGGGGTGAGACTTACATAAGATGAGGTGCATGAGATCAGCAGGAGCAAGTTCATGGAAGCCATAAAATCCATGTCTCGGACTTTGGTCTTTAGTTTGAGCTTCACTGAAGAATGCTGTTGACAAAGGGGTACGAAAGACTAAAGAAAAGATGAACCCTACTACTTTAGTGATTTGGTGATTTTTTCATGGTAAAGGAAATCACCAGGAGCTGGTGGTAAGAGAAGGGATGTCATTTGGGATAAGCCAAGTTACTTACGGAAAGGAGTGAAAAGAGCACTCATGGAAAACCTGTTGTTGTTGTCGTTGTTAGGTGCCTTTGAGTCGATTCCGACTCATAGTAGCACATAAATGAAACACTGCCTGCTCCTGCACCATCCTTAGAATATCGTTGTTATGCTTGAGCCCATTGTTGCAGCCACTGTGTCAGTCCATCTCATTGAGGGTCTTTCTCTTTTCTGCTGACCCTGTACTTTACCAAGCATGATGTCCTTCTCCAGGGACTGATCCCTCCTGACAACATGTCCAAAGTATTTAAAATGCAGTCTCGCCATCCTTGCTTCTAAGGAGCATTCTGGTTGTACTTCTTCTAAGACATATTTTTTTCATTCTTCTGGCAGTCCATGGTATATTCAATATTCTTCGCCAACACCACAATTCAAAAGCGTCTATTCTTCTTTGGTCTTCCTTATTCATTGTCCATCTTCCACATGCATATGATATGATCGAAAATACCATGCTTGGGTCCATCTTCAAGGTGACATCTTTGCTTTTCAACATTTTAAAGAGGTCCTTTGATGGCATCTGGGGTCTAAAACGCTAGCAAGTGGCCATTTAAGATGCATCAATTGGTTTTAACCCACTTGAAGCAAAGGAGAATGAAGAACACCAAAGACGCAAAGTAATTATGAGGCCAAGAGACAGAAAGGGCCACATAAACCAGAGACTACTTCAGCCTGAGACCAGAACTAAATGGCTACAGCTGATGTTTGCCTTGACAGGGAATCCCTGATGAAGCAGGAGAGCAGTGGGATACAAACCTCAAATTCTCATAAAAAGACCAGACTTAATGGTCTAACTGAGACTAGAAGGACCCTGGAGGTCATGGTCCCCAGACCTTCTGTTAGTTCAAGACTGGAACGATTCCCAAAGCTAGCTCTTCAGACAGGGATTGGATTGGAGTGTAAGATAGAAAATGATACTGCTAAGGAGTGAGCTTCTTGGATCAAGTAGACACATGAGACTATGTGGGCAGCTTCTGTCTGGAGGAGAGATGAGAAGGCAGAGGGGGCAGAATCTGGCTGAAGGGACGTGGGGAATGCAGGGTGGAGACAGAGTGTGCTGTCTCATTAGGGGGACAGCAACTAGGAATACATAGCAAGGTGTATACAAATTTTTGTATGAGAGACTTACTTGATTTGTAAACTTTCACTTAAAGCACAATTAAAAAAAAAAAAAAAAAAAGTCCTTTGCAGCAGATTTGCCCAGTGCAATATGTCTTTTGATTTCTTGGCTGCTGCTTCCATCGGTTTTGATTGTTGTTGTTGTTGTTGTTGTTGTTAGGGGCTTTTGAGTAGGTTCCAAACTTTAGTGTAGGTAAAATCAACTGAGAAACTTTTGTGTGTGTGTGTGCTTTAAGTGAAAGTTTACAAACCAAGTCAGTCTCTCATACAAAAACTTATACACACCTTGCTATGTAACCCTAGCTGCTCTCCCCCAATGTGACAGCACACTCCTCTTCACTGTCTATTCAACCACCTCCTGTCCCGCTCTGCCTTCTCATCTTGCCTCCAGACAGGAGCTGCCCACATAGTCTCATGTGTCTACTTGAGCCAAGAAGCTCACTCACCAGTATCATTTTCTGTCTTCTAGTCCATTCCAATCCATGTCTGAAGAGTTGGCTTCAGGAATGGTTCCAGTCTGGGGCTAAAAGAGGGCCTGGGGCCATGACCCTTGGGGTCCCTCCAGCCTCAGTCAGACCATTAAGTCTGGTCTTTTTACTAGAATTTGGGTTCTGCATCCCACTGTTCTCTTGCTCCATCAGGGATTCAATGTTGTGTTCCCTGTCTGGGCAGTCATCAGTGGTAGCCAGGCACCCATCTAGTTCTTCTCATCTCAGGCTAATGTAGTCTCTGGTTTATGTGGCCCCTTCTGTCTCTTGGGCTCATAATTACTTTGTGTCTTTGGTGTTCTTCATTCTCCTTTGCTCCAAGTAGGTTGAGACCAATTGATGCATCTTAGATGGCCGCTTGCTAGGGTTTAAGACCTCAGATGCCACTCACTAAAGAGTAATGCAAAACGTTTTCTTAAAAGAGTTTGTTATGCCAGTTGACCTAGATGTCCCCTGAACCATGGACCTCAGGCCCCTATCCCTGCTACTCTGGCCTTTGAAGCATTTGGTTGTATTCAGAAAACTTCTTTGTCTTTGGTTTAGTCCAGTTGTGGTGACCTCCCCTGTATTGTGTGTTGTCTTACCCTTCACCTAAAATAGTTCTTGTCTACTGTCTGATTAGTGAATATTCTTCTCCCTCCCTCCTCACCCTTATAACCATCAAAGAATATTTTCTTTGGTGTTTAAACTTTTTCTTGAGTTCTTATGGTAGTGATCTCATACAATATTTGTCCTTTTGCAACTGACTAATTTCACACAGCATAATGCCTTCCAGATTCCTCCATGTTATGAGATGTTTCACGGATTCTTTGTTGTTCTTAATCATTGTGTAGTATTCCATTATGTGAATATACCATAATTTATCTATCCATTTATCTGCTGTTGGGCACCTCGGTTGCTTCCATCTTTTTGCTATTGTAAACAATGCTACAGCCAACATGGGTGTGCATGTATCTGTTCGTGCGAGGGCTCTTATTTCTCTAGGATATATTCCAAAGAGTGGGATTGCTGGATAATATGGTACTTCTAGTTCTAGCTTTTTAAGGAAGTGCCAAATCAATTTCCAAAGTGGTTGTACCATTTTATGTTCCCACCAGCAGTACGTAAGTGCTCCAATCTCTCCACAACCTCTCCAACATTTACTACTTTGTGTTTTTTTGGATTAATGCCAGCCTTGTTGGGGTAGTTTTAAATTGCATTTCTCTAATGGCTAATAATCTTGAGCATTTCCTCATATACCTGTTAGCTGCCTGAATGTCTTCTTTGGTGAAGTGCCTGTTCATATGCTTTGCCCAATTTTAATTGGGTTATATGTCTTTTTGTTGTTGAGTTTTCATACTATCATGTAGATTTTATAGACCAGATGCTGATTGGATTTGTCGTCACCAAAAACTTTTTCCCAGTCTGTAGGTAGTCTTTTTACTCTTTTGGTGAAGTCTTCGGACGAGCATAAGTGCTTGATTTTTAGGAGCTCCCAGTTATCTAGTTTCTCTTCTGGTGTTTGTGCATTGTTAGTAATGTTTTGTATACTGTTTATGCCATGTATTAGGGCTCCTAGCACTGTCCCTATTTTTTCCTCCATGATCTTTATCATTTAAGTTTTACATTTAGGTCTTTGATCCATTTTGAGTTAGTTTTTGTGCATGGTGTGAGGTATGGATTTTGTTTCATTTTTTGCAGATGGGTATCCAATTATGCCAGCACCATTTGTTAAAGAGACTGCCTTTTCTCCATTTAACAGACTTTGGGCCTTTGTCAAATATCAAGTGCTCATATGTGGATGGATTTATACCTGGATTCTTAACTCTGTTCCATTGGTCTGTGTATCTGTTGTTGTACCAGTGCCAGGCTGTTTTGACTACTGTAGAGGTGTAACATATTCTAAAATCAGGGAGCATGAGGCCTCCCACTCTGTTCTTTTTCAGTAATGCTTTACTTATCAGGGACTTCTTTCCATTCCATATGAAGTTGGTGATTTGTTTCTCCATTTCATTAAAAAATGTCACTGAAATTTGGACCAGGATTGCATGTATCTAATGATTGCTTTTGGTAGAATAGACATTTTCACAATGTTGAATCTTCCTATCCATGAGCAAGCTATAGTTTTCTACTTATGTAGATCTCTTTTGGCTTCTTGCAGTAGTGTTTTGTAGTTTTCTTTGCACAGGTCTTTTATGTCTCTGGTTAGATTTATTCCTAAGTATTTTATCTTCTTGGGGTCTATTGTAAATGGTATTGATTTGGTGATTTCCTCTTCAACGTTCTCTTTGTTGATGTAGAGAAATCCAACGGATTTTTGTATGTTTATCTTGTATCCTGATGTTCTGCTGAACTCTTCTATTAGTTTCAGTAGTTTTCTTGAGGGTTCTTTAGGGTTTTCTGTGTGTAAGATCATGTCATCTGCAAAGAGAGATACTTTTACTTCTTCTTTACCAATTTGGATGCCTTTTGTTTCTTTATCTAGCCTAATTGCTCTGGCTAGGACCTCCAGCACAATGTTGAATAAGAGCGGTAATACAGGGCATCCCTGTCTGGTTCCCGTTCTCAAGTGGAATGCTTTCAGGCTCTCTCCATTTAGGATGATGTTGGATCTTGGGTTTGTATAAACGTCCTTTATTATATTGAGGAATTTCCCTTCTATTCCTATTTTGCTGAGAGTTCTTATCATGAATGGATGTTGGACTTTGTGAAATGCCTTCATCCATTAATTAGAATGGAAATTCTCCTGATCTATACTTAAAGGGTAAGTGAAAGGGATGAGGAATGCTTTGGGAGTAATGTTTTAAAAGTACCTTAGTCCAGTCGATGTTTTCCTTAGTTCAGTAGATGGTTAGACATGGAAGCTAGTGATCAGGACAGAAGTCTAAACTTTATGTATAGATTTGGGGCCTTTGTGTATGTGTAATTTTACAAGCAGCAAGAATGATGAGATTGCTCAGCGAGAGTATGTAGAGTAAGAAAAGGAGGTCAAAGTAGAATACACTGACAACAAGAAACTGAGCACAGGTAGAACAGTCAGAGAATGGTGAAAAGGGACAGTCAGGCAGGCATCTGAGGATAAATGAAGGATGGCTGAGAAACCAGGAAAGGAGAGATTTTTATGACTATTGCCATAGTCCAATGTGCTGATAAATGGAAAGGGGGTGGTAAGCAAGTTATGAAACAGTATGATTATAAATGTAGGTAGATACCTAATAATACTAGTTGCATCTTTTAGTGTTTACTACATACGAGTAAAGTTCTGATACATACTTATATAAATCTTATAGGACCCCTGTTGGTGCAGTAGTTAAGTGCTCAGCTGTTAAGTGAAAGATCTGTGGTTTGAACCCACCAGTGAGTGCTCCATGGGAGAAAGATGGTGGCAGTCTGTTTCCATAAAGATTTCAGCCTTGGAAACCCCATGGGGCAGTTCTACTCTGGGTTCCTATGAGTTGGAATAGACCATGCCAAAGGTTTACGGAAAACCCTATAAGTACTATTATTATTCCTGTTTATTAATGAGGAAAGTCAGGCACACAGAGATTAAGTAACTTACCAAGCATCATCATACAGTAGTGCTGTACAGCCTGACTTTAAAGTCCGTACTCTCAATCTTTTTGCTGTAACTCTTTCCTTCCTCTGTTATACAACTTACTATACTATAAGGCATTTGTATTTTTACGTTTCTTTCCAAAACAGCACATGGCATAGTACCTAGTACATAGGCTGAGCACATCAGAGATTTGATTTGTTGAACTGAATTCTCTGTCTAGTCAAAAGCATGAAACAAAAGACACCCTCTTATAAAAGAACTGAGGAAACAAAAACGATTAAATATATGAGTGGAAGATGTTTCTGACGAGAAAAAGTTCTGACAAAAAAAAAGAAAGAAGAGGGAAGGAAGAGAAGAAAGAAAAAATGATATCTGAAAATGAACAGTTACAGTAAATATGTATTTTTCTATCCCTAGTTTATTAGAAAGAAAGTCTCTTTTTCACTGTTCTTAGTCATAATTTGGTGGTCTTTGCTGCTTAGGCTCTGAGATTCAGAAGCTCTGAGATCTTTGGCTCTGCCTTTCATTCATTTTGGAATACTGCAAAACCCATCTGTTCTCTCAGTATCCTTCTGTCTGGTTTGTACCAAATAGGGGATCAAATGCTGAACCATCACTCAAATCCTTAGAGATCTTTGGGGTAAAAACATTATTTAACTACAAAGAAATATTTGGTTGGGACACATGTAGGGTAGTGATAAAGGAATATTCAAAAAAATGTAAGACTGAGAACTCATGGGAAAAAAAGCAATGTATTTACATGAAAAACTTGTCAATAAGTAATTCTTGACAAGCTAAGGATTCCTCAGCCTCCATGTGAAATAGTGTTTATGAATGAATATGTCACTTAATCATAAATGAAAATTCAGTGTTGCTTTACTGAGAGCACCATTCACACCTTATTCACCTCTTTTTAGGATCTAAGACTTTGACTTTTGTCTTCATGGGTCTGCAGCATTGGTCTATATATGAAACACACTAATAGGAGAAAAAAAATTCAGCTGACTTTTCAAATACTGAAATATGTTGGGAGCAATTCAGCAACTATTCTATCACCAAAACTATGGGAAAACAAGAAGATCCTCAGTGACTGATAATGTTTTGAGCTGGCTAAAGCAGGTGCTTCACAGAGGGTTAGAGGAGCTTGTGGGGGCAAGAATATTGTTTTCCTGCTGCCCTACATCCAGGAAGGCAGTTTTGTTTCCTCTCCCTGTGGGAATTAAAGAAGAAATAATGTCTTGAGAGTCAGTTTTAGTGCTTCTTAACCTTGCTTTTTCATTGTTTAAAAGCATTCATTCCTCTTTTTAATCAGCTCTATGCATGCTGCACTTTTTTCCTCTTTCTAATCTCTTTCTGAATGAATACATGAAGATCCACTGTTTTAAACACCAGCCTCCTGCTCAAACTCAGACTATAGCCCTGACCTCTTCCTTGAGCTCTAGACTTATATATGCCACTAGTAATTTGATACTTCTTGGTATCGTCTTAGTTAGCATTCTCCAGATAAACAGAACCCATGAGATATATAAAGAGATACCTGTATTTGTTATTGTCATTGTTGTTAAGGGCAATTGTGTCAATTTTGACTCATAGTGACCTCATATGACAGGGTAGAACTGCCCCATAGAGTTTTCTTGACAATAATCCTTACAGAAGCAGATGACCATGTCTTTCTCTTGCAGAGCCAATGGGTGGATTCGAACTGCCAACCTTCTGGTTAGTAGCCAAGCACCTAACTGTTTACACCACCAGGGCTTCCTATCTGCACATCTACATATCTATATCTCCATCTAAATATATGTTATTAAATAGATAGGTAGATTCATTTTAAGGAATTGGCTCACATGATTGTGGCAGATGGCAAGTCCAATATCCATAGATCAGGTGACAGGCTGGAGAACCTGGCAGAATATCAACTGGCAGGCTTGGAGCAGAATCCTGACTTGCGAAACCTCATTTTTTTGTTCTTAAGGTCTTCAACTGATTGGACAAGACCTACCAACAAGATGGAAGGTAACCAGTTTTGTTTAAGGTAAACAAAAAAAAAAAAAAAAAAACTGATAGTGACACATAAATACCTTCATAGCAACGTCTAGACAAGTGTTTGACCAAACAACTGGACACCGTAGCTTAGCCAAGTTGATACATAGAATTAACCATTACAGGTATCTAATAAGTATCTCAAACTTGATATCTTCAAAAAAAAGCTCTTGTTTTTCTCCTATATAATACATACATATTTTTTAACCCCTGTATTATAGCATCAACCGTCACTCAGTAGTTGAACCAAAAAATTTAAGAATCATATTTGATGCTTCATTTTGGTCTGCCTCCACACCCAATTCATTAGAAAGTTTTGTCAATTTCATCTTAAAATATATTCCAAATCTTTCCATTTCTCACCACCTCCTGCTGTCACTTGTTCCCCATCTCCCACTATAACCCATTCTCCACAGAGAGATAGAGTGAATTAGAAACAACAAAAACTCATATCTTTCCATTACCTTTTTTAAAGTCTTCTATTCCAATTAAGAATAAAATTCAAAACCTTTATCTTGGTCTCCATAGCAAACATTTAATTCACTCACCTCCACTCTCTATTTCCAGCCTACTCCTAGTCCCTCATCTTTATATGGTTATTCACATGGTTCAATTCCTTATGAGCTTCAGGAATTTTCTTAAATACCGCTATTTAAAATTATAATCTTCCCTCCCAGATCATGAGAATATTTCCTATCCCTCTTTTCTGCTTTATTTTTCCCGATAGAACTTACTGACTTTCGTCTCTTCAGGACTCATATTTCTAGAATTTCTTCAGCTTCTGTGTGTGTGTGTGTGTGTACGCGTGTGGGTGTGGGTGTGTTTTAAGGAGACAGACCATACTGAATACATCCTCTAACACAAGACCTGCCCACTCTAATGCAGGAAGAATAGAATGAAAGATTTACTCTCATGATTCCCTAGTCGGTGGCATAAATTAAAATTTGAGAATCTAAGTAATACTTGATTAATAATAAATGCTTCTATTTTTGCAGGTAAGAACACCTCACAAAGAATTTAAATAATTTAAGAAGATGAGCCAAAATTTGAACCTAAGGCTTTTTGACTCCAAAGTCCATATACAATCACTGCCCTAGACTGCACTGTCTTAAACCTTTGCTAATTGTGTAATATAGAACGTCTGTGGAAAGGCACTTACTTTTGCAACACAGCAATTGCTTAAAAGTTATTTTCTGTAAGATTATTACAATGACCTTGTAATAATACTGTGACCTTCTTGTCTTTTTTTCATAATATATAATTCTGTGTAATTATAACTTAGAAACGCATCCATTCTGGACAAAGCACCTGTTTATACCTCCAGCACAAAATTATTTACTTTAACACCCTACTTTACTCTTCTTACTCTGCTTATTATATTCATAATTGCCATCCTATTAATTTAGACTGAAAGTCAGATTTCACAGTTAAATAAAGCTGAATAACAAACATGGACTTGCACTTTGTGAAAATGAACTATGATTCACACCATCATATATTTCTACAGACATTATCTGGGAAATTGCTAAAGATACCCTAAGATATTTCCCCAAAATATTCCAAACCCCTCACTTCCCTTCGCCCACCCCCAGATCGATGACATTGATTTTTGCTTCTCAGCAGGGAGGCAGTAATAGACATTCTTGCTGACACTGCATCTGAGATGCGCTGCAAACCATCACGGTGAAGGGCAGGGCCAGTTCTGCCTCTTCTCATCAGATCTTTCCCTTCCCTGCTTCACACCTGGCACCTGCTGGCCAACAGTTGGCTAACACTGAGCTACTTGTGAGTGCAATTGGCCAGACAAATACCTTCCATTTTCTGGAAAAAGAAAACTTTTGAAATAATGGGGATTTCTGTGGGCTGGAATAGATAACTGTCATTTTGTAGGTTTTCGTTGCCCGTACAGCACATGCATATGTGTTAAACTTTACAAGAGAAACCACTGCCTAAATTCTTTGCTCCATTGACCAGAGAAATCTGAAAGATTGTTATAACCTCTCATTCTTTTGTTTTTAGCGTTGAACTTTTCCTGGCCATAGTTTAAATGCAAGTATTTCTGATAGAGGTAAAATATTTTTAGTCACCCTTTACTGCTGACTAGCTATAAGGTGTCTTAATGGAACAGAGGCATAGGGCTGCATTAGGACAACTAGCGAATATGAGTTTATGACAGAAAAAGGGTAGAAGGACTGGCCCAGAATGAAGAAACGGGCCCCGGTAACAATAAATGAGGTCTTTTATAATATCAAACACTAATAAAAGGTTGAGTTCAAAGGCCCATCACTGGTTAACTGAAGGAAAGAAGGAATTCCAAAGTAGTTTAAACTTAGAACCACCTAATGATTTTAATAGCTCCTTTGGTAGTGTTCATTTTTCTTGGGAAAGCACACACACACGCACACACGCGCACACACGGACTAAGTAGCTGGCGTTTGAGTGTGTAAACAGGAGGTGGGTGGCTTACAGGACCTCATGGTGGAGGGAGGGATTGAAGTCTTCAGGCATTAGTATCTTCTGGCTTCTCTGGGCTCCACAGCAGACTTGGTCTTCAGTCATGGCCTCAGGCTAGTGCTCAAGGGTTGTACTCTTTTTGTTCCTGGAACACTCCTGAAAAACTACATCACTGACCAAGACTCAGTTGACTTCCACTGATGCCTTAGGCCCCTCTAAAGGCTGTCTAAAGGATCTCTGGTGGCTCAATGGTTAAACGCTCCACTGCTAACCAAAAGACCCAGGGTTCTAACCTACTAGCCACTGCAAAGGATAAAAGATCTATCAATCTGCTTACATAAAGATGGCAGCCTAGGAAACCCCATGGGTCAGCCCTACTCTGTCCTATAGGGTCATTATGAGTCACTATTGACTTGACGGCACACAGCAACAACAAAAGCTGTCTGAGATTCACATTTAAACCAGCAGTCTGGGCAATCAGCTCTGAAGATTTAAATTAGAGTTACCTCACTCAGGTGGAGCAACCTTTCCTAGAAAACTCCCTGTCCACACCCTCAACTATTTATGAGACCATCTATACCACTTAAGAACCCACAAGAAGCAGTTTAAGGTAAGATGGCAGGAGCACCTCTTTTTCCTTGGTGTGTGGCACACCTGGATAACATACTAAACACAGATAGGAAAATCAGGACATGCAAACCTATAAACTGTGTATTCTTCTCTCCTTTTTGACCCTGCCCGTTTTGACTATACCCTATGGCCTGGAAGGGGGCCGGGGGAGGAGACTTCCCTTTTCATATGCTCCTCTTCTTGAATCCAATCTCGGCCCACAGAGATATTTTTTCTACACATTTAGTGTTCTCTGTGAGGCAATTCCTCAAGGTTTAAATGTTGATATTATAAAACGGAAAAATAAAGGAATTCAGAAAACCTCAAGAAAATGATCTGATTGGAAAGGAACTTGTCTTAAAGCATAATGGTGCTTTCTGCATGTCAAAAATTTCATGATTTCACATTCTTTCTATTTGCATTCCTATCGTAATAAACCTTAATCTCCCCTCAGGTGAAAAGATATATTGAAAGCAAAAATCATTTACACTGAATAGAAAAAGTCAAGCACACAAATAATGTTTTTAAATTACTTCAAATGTAAATAGAAATTCAGAGATAAGGCTAAAAAAAAAGTTACCTATGCAGTCTCTATGAGTCAGAATTGACTCAACAGCAAAGTATTTGGTTTTTGGCTTTTTTAAATGATGATTGTCATCTTAATGAATATATACTCTTGTCTTATATAAAAATTCTAGGGAACAAAAGAAAAATTATATAACATTTTCATGGAAATACAAATGAACCCAAAGGTTTTTTGTTTTTGTTTTTCCCTTGAGTCTTCCACGGGTTAAGTTTCAATAAGACTCGACATTACTTCTATGTTCCATATTCAACATTTTTTTCTAACAAAAGCTTGAGTCCAAAATTCCTTTTGAAACTTTTCTTGGCCCTTCCTTAACCATTATGCCCACTGAAAAATTGTTTCATCTACAATCTCTGCCCCATGCTTCTATTTCAGATACCACAAACTCGAAAACTTGGTCTCAATTATCAGAGTTTCCATCCCCAGCTCAATCGTTCCCAAGGCTACGCTACTCTGCAGAACTACTAGCCACTTCCCCCAAAGACCTATGGGGTAGGCTGCATGTTATATACTTCTTCAGTGGGCAAAGGGCATAGCAATGCCCTGGATTCTAGAAACTTAATCAGGTTCCTTAACATCGAGGAAATTAACTCAAATGACATCATAGAGGTCACATAAGCCTGATCACCCCATATGGAATATTGGGGAAGACTTCTACCTTTTTAACCTCTCTTTGCCCAGCAACTGTCATTACTTTACTCTCACTGAAATTGTCTAAGGATTCACAAGCTATTGGATGTAAGGAGAAAAAAAAAACCCTGTATAAGTACCTACTTTGTTTTTTTCTATTTCCTCTTTCCAAGTACACTGGAAAGAACAGGACTTCACACAGGAAACACTTAATGATAATATTTGGAGGAAACCTGCTGACTTTGTTAGACACAGCTGGCCAAAATTCAGGGCAGAAATACCCAGGGAAGTAAAACTCCTAGAATTATAGGGACGAGGTTTCGGCAAGCAGCGAAGCCCTCTGTAAAGAACAAGGGATAATTATGCTTATAAAGGAAAAAATGGAAACATTAGCAAAACTGCAAGAAGCCTACGAGTGTGATGCACAGGTGGGCCAAAAAGTAACTAAAGTGTGACTTTGCAATGAGCTGAGAGAATAAGGACCCTAAAGTGTAATGACAATCACAGACAGGAGAAAGAGAAGAGAAACAAGGACAAGGTGAAGATGAAGGCAAAGAAGAACTAACACATTACCAGGAAGGAATTCATCAAAATGAGATCCACATTCTATGGTTATGAGAATTCTCTGAGATGCCATTGGAGAGAAATCTAGAAGAAAATCGTTTCCTGAAGGACTCTGGAAAGTGCTCTTGCAGTAGTCATTAGCATTATTGATAATTATAAACTGCTGAGCAAATAAAGGAAAAGTGTCACTTCTTTTGCTTCCTAAGGGCATAAGCACTACAGGGGATATTTATTTCTCCTGAAGGAATATGGAGGGAAATGGACTTTTTCCTTATTAAATTCACTGTCCAACAGGTTCTAATTGGCTAATATTGGAATATATTTAAAGACACACTAGATGTTTAGAGTACTAGACTTTTAAAGCCAAAAGGTATCTTAAATGTTCTTCTGGGTTAGTAAATGAAGATTAAATGACAACCTAAATTCATATCTAAAAGATGAAAATCTAATATCCAAATTTTGTGAGATGCGATAAAAGGCTATTTCCAAGAGCGTAAAATAACAAAACCAATTGCCAACTAGTCTGACTCATGGCTACCCCCTATTTTTCACAGAAGAACTGTGCTTCATAGGGTTTTCAATGGCTGTAACCTCGTAGAACTAGATCTCCAGGTGCCTCTGGGTAAATTTTAACCATTAACCTTTCATAGCCAAGCACTTAGCCATCTGTACCACCTGGGGACTCCATCCTAAGAGTGTAACAAAGGGTAAATGGAAGAAAAGCCTACTATCTTCTCAGTCTTGTCTGTGCATGTTGCCAGGCACTGAGCTAAGGACTGGAGATATCAAGGTGATTCCTCATGGGATTCATGAGTGGAGAGAGAGGACAGGCATGAAACAAGGTTTTCGTTTGTTTGTTTTTGTTTTTGTCTTATTGTCTCATAAAATTTATTGCCTTCTGGAGGTTGGAAGTCTAAATCAGGGTATGAGTTTTGTTGATTGTTTCTGAGGGCTTTAATTGTACTTAGGTGAAGGTTTACAGAACAAACTAGTTTCTCATTAAACAATATTGTTTTGTGACATTGGTTGCGAACCCCATGACATGTCAACACTCTCCCCTTCTTGATCTTGGGTTCCATATTACCAGCTTTCCTGTTCCCTCCTGACTTCTTGTCCTTGCTCCTGGCCTGGTGTGCCCCTTTAGTCTTTAGTTTTATGGTTCTGTCTGATCTTTGTCTGAAAAGTGAACCTCAGGAGTGACTTCATTACTGAGCTCAAAGGGTGTCCTGGGGCCATACTCTTGGGGTTTCTCCAGTCTCTGTCAGGCCAGTAAGTCTCTTTTTTTTTTTTTTTTTGAGTTAGGATTTTGTTCTACTTTTTTCTCCAGTTCTCCCTGGGACCTTCTGTTGTTATCCCTGTCAGAGCAGTCGGTGGTGGTAGCCAGGCATCATCTAGCTGTACTGGTCTCAGTCTGGTGGAGGCTGTAGTCTGAAACAAGTACTTTTAAATAACTAAAAGTTATGAAGACACATACATGAAGTTATGAGTGCAGGTATCTGGGGCACCTGGGGATTGTGGAGGGTGATTATAAAAGCATGGGTAATCTAAAGACAAACAGGTATTGGCGAATAGAAATACAGCACATAAAGGTCAAAACTTTGTGCACAATTAAGCAGAAATAGCTTTTGTCTCCCCATCTCTTCAGGGAAGGCTGAGCAGGAGAAGCGAGGTGTGATCCTTGGATCTGATGCCCTGTCCGGACTCAGCAGATCCATGATCTAGCGTTTTAAACTGGCACAGAGCCCAGGCTTACAGCTGACAGGTGCATGTCCAGAAGGACAAAAGGAAGGCATATTTACTCTACGTGAGATTTACATGCTTCACTCCTAAGAGTCCTTCCCTAATGCAGGCTTGAAATGTAAAATCACTGCTTTCATTAATTTCTTGCCAGGAGAATTCTCCTATAGCCAGGGTGTGTTGAGACATTAGTGCAGGCCTATTCCGCAGAGGCATATCTAGGCCAAATAGTGCCTGTGGCAAGCACTGAAATTGCACCCCTGTCCAAACATCTGACACCCATCTTTTAGATAACTTTATCATAATATCAGCTCAAAAATACAAGTTAAGCTCGTTAATCTTTTACTTAATACATTATGGCACTACATGAAAATGACAACTTTCTTGCTTTCCTGATGAAAATTGTCCTATGATTTGCTCGAAGTCATTTTTTTTCAGTTTCTTCTCTTTCTACACTGAGCAGAGCAGTATCACACAGTCTGCCTTGACTCATGGAGTCCCTCAAATACAAAAGTTTTAGTTTTAGCTCATCGAATGATTTCTCACAGCTGGCGATGGAAACTACAATGGTTAATAGAAACTACTCAGTGCCCCCCCCCACCTTCAAGTGGCACCCAGGGCACTTGCCATACCTGCCGTACCTTAGATACTGTGCTGTTCCATCCTCTAAATTGGGACTGAAATTTCAGAGAGAGAATAGAGACACCCAGGTAGGTCTGTGAGTCTCTTGTCAGGAAATCTGAGAGGAAACTGCTTTGCACAAACTCTACCAAAGCAGGTAGGTTCAGAAAGGGGAGGATGGAAGCACCTAAAGAAAAACTGAATTGTTCCTTGATTTAGACAGAACTATCTACAAAGAACAAGAGCCCTGGTGGTACAATGGTTAAAGCACTCATCTGTTAACCAAAAGTTTGGCAGTTTGAACCCACCAGCTGCTCTGTGGGAATCTGCTTCCGTAAAGATTTACAGCCTTGGAAACCCTATGGGGCAGTTCTACTCTCTCCTACAGGGTCACTATGAGTCAGAGTCAACTCGATGGCAGTGGGTTTGGGTTTTTTTTTTTTTTTGTCTACCTACAAAGCACATTGTCTGATAAGAGACACAAAGCTCAGTGACTTCACCTTTTTCTTTGCAAAGGGTGTTCCTTTCCTTTCGGTCTCTGGGCCAACTTTGGTGACTGTAATGGCTGACTGTGAGAGTGGGGGCATGGGACACATACGTGCATGTGAATATCCTCCCAGGCTTGAAAGCCGGAAGCAGACCTCAAGCCATTACTATCATCAGCCATTCCTATGATGATAATTATCATTTTGTTTACATTGGATCGTTTAAAACTGGACATAGTTATCTTTAAAGAGCCTTTGTATTCAGAAGCAATCTGGTTTTGTAAGTGTACATATGGGCGAGCAACATTGCATGTGCATGAGGGCTATTGCATTTGGCTTGTATCGTCTGTGAGAGAACGCTTAATGATGCTATGTATTTTATGACGAACCAAACAGCATCTAATAAAAGCTGAATCTCTGTTGTTTTCATTTGGAAGCACAGAGTGGTAGAGACCACATAAAAAGGGTGAGCAAGCAGTTTTTAACTCTTATTTTATTGCCACAATCATCAGCACTTTTGCACGCACATTTCTAAAAACCTGGGTTGTACACTATTGATAGTTTCCTGTACAGCGTCTACTATCTGTGAATTAAAATCTGCAGAAATTTCATAATTTAGAGTTATTTGTATCAAAGATCTTCAGAGACTCAGGATGCTATAAATTACAAACGCCTACAAAACCATTTTTGTTTGTTCTGGGAGACAAGAGCCTGCCGTGGTATTCTGAACTCGCCTGTCAAGAAATAATTAAGGAGATGTGTACCATCTTGAAATTTCCAACTTAGGCTAGCAGAAGAAACTGCAGACAGGCGGCCCAGGTGCAGCACCCTAAAGAGCAGTACACACCGCATTGCAATTAAGGAAACTATTATTACCTCACTGAGTATAATTTGGAGCTGTGTTTTCGATAAGCCAAAAGATTTAAACATGTTTGCCCTAGTACACAGTTCAATGTGAAGATGTCTATATTTGCACTGTATCCTTGTAATTTAAGCTATAGGGTTCTTAGAAACTGATATTTCATAAAAGTAAGAGGAATGTCTGACTGATTTCCCATTTTTTTCACAGCAGAAAGACCTAAGAAACCTAGTTCATGAGATGGTGTTTTTACTGGCATCCTCAACTTACAATGATAGTAAAGAGGAGACCCAGAGAGCATCCAATCCAAGTTCAAAGGTTTATGATTCATAGCACCCTCCTAATATCAGTACAGGGTACAATGTAAAATGTACATGTTATTAACCCTATTTTTCTGTCCCATAGGGTCACTGTGAGTCAGAATTGACTCGATGGCAGTGGGTTTGGTTTTTGGTTTTAGTGGAAACAGGGGTAGAAGCTTCATTTCACTCTTTAAGGCAAAGGCGAGACTGAAGTCTCAACTCTTGATATCTAAGTCTCAACTCACATTCATTGTGCAAAGTACAATGGAAATATATCAAGGGTGTACAATTAATTCAACCTTTGTAGGCAGCCAAATTGGATTTTTTTTTTACTTGCTTTAGTTATTTAACATTCTCCAGGTTAAATTAATTGAGTATTAAAGGCTATGTCTACACAAAACAAGCCACTGTACTTAGACATGAATAATTTTTTTAAAAAAAGGGAGCCAACATGGCCCTGTAGACAGAATCACCACACTGTCCCTCCACAACAAAGACCTGAAAAACTAAGTAAAACAGAGACAAATGTCAGTCCTGGAACCCTAAGCGTCAAATGAAGAGATGAAGAACTCAACCAAGCACCAAATGGAATAAGAAACTGACAGAGAACAGAGAGCGAGGACAGATATGGAGTGGAGGTCCCTTATCAGCTGACACACCACAGATTCGCCATCTTGAACTCCTGTCGGAGATCTGGGGACAATGAGTACAGGAAAGCAGCTTCACAGAGCTTCCAGCAGGAGAGAGAGCACCTGGTAGCCAGCAATACACACTTTACCATTCCCCATCTTTCCTCCTCCTTCTCAACCTCTGCAGCTTCCCAGTGGGCTGCAGTCACTCAGCAGGGAGGTGCCAGATCCATGCCACTTGGATTCTCCCCACCCACATCAGCCAGCTCCTCCAGTGCCATTTCTTTATTGTTGGTGTTGCTTTTTTCAGCTTCTTTTGGATTCTTCCCTCTCTTTCACCTCTTCTCCTTCCTTTCCAACACCTGGCTTCCTGTGCCACCTTCGCTTATTCTTGATGGGCTGTGAAGCACCACTCAGCTGGAGAGCTGCTTCCCCAGTCCGCACTGCCATGTCGGTGGGATCCCTGGGGGCTTTTGTTTGTTTCTTTCTTTTCTTTTTTCATTTTTGTTTTTCTTCATTTCTTTGTTTCTTGCCTCTCTCCACTTACCTTCTTTTCCTGTCTCCTGAATACTTAGTGCTGTATGCCATTTCCACCTCTTCTAGTCAGGCTGTACTGTGTGGCTTGGGAGCCACTTCTCCAGTCTGCACAGCCACACCAGTGGGATCCCTGAGGGCATTTCTTTTTTTCTTTCTTTTAATTTTTCTTCATTTCTCAGGTTCTCATCTCTCTCTACTTTGTTTCTTTTCCTGTCTCCTCAATACTTGGCACTGGGTACCATCTCTGCCCCTTCTAGATGGGTTGTGCCCCAAGGCCTGGGAGCCACTTTCTCAGTCGCTAACGGGATCCCTGTGGGCATTTCTTCATCCCTGTGGGCATTTCTTCTTCTTTTTTTAATTTTTATTTATTTATTTTTCCTTTTTTTTTTTTTCATTTCTCTGTGTCTCATCTCTCCACTCCAACAATAGACTCCCTGAGTACTTTTTTTTTTTTTTGGCTCCTATTTCTCTCTCCTCTTTCTCTTCTTTCTTATAAACACTTAGTTCCACACATCACAACCTCCCTGCTCCTTCTGCCTATCTGTGCTGTGCACTGAACATCACACCCCCGAGCAGCACAGCCTACTGAAACCTACCTTAAATTGACCCCTGGCCCACCCCATCAGCCCCAGTATATGCCACAAACAATCCATCCCAGAACTTCCCTTTCTGCTGGACCTGCCCTCCTGAAACATAGCTGAGAGATTGGTCCTGCCCATTGGACAAGGAGGCAAAAAGTATCCTGCCCACAGATGAGCAAACAACAGAGAACGCACAGCCTGCCTGCTCAGACATGACCAAATAAAACAAAAAAGTGGGATGAAACAAACAAATCTATAATGAATATACAAAGAAAAATAGTTACTGAATGTTCTGAAGACAGTAGACAATATCAAAACATATTAAAAAATGGGACAGGGTGGTTCCTGTAGGCTTTTAAAACAAAACACCTGGTGATTTTCCAGTAAAAGAAAAGGCACCAGAACTACCCGATACGGAATTAAAATTTGTAATATTCAGAATTATTCAAGAGTTGATGCAAAAAGCAGACAAAAATGAGGAAAACAGACAAATTCATTGAAAATACAGACCAAATAAATGAAAGAATTCAGGGAAATAATACAGGAACAAAATGTCGACAGAAATCCACAAGTAGAAATCATAAAAAAACAACAATTAGAAATCCAAATGATAAACAACAAGATTTCAGAAATGGACAGTGTTATAGGAGGTCTGAGCAGCAGGCTTGAAACAATGGAGGGCAGGATCAGTGAAAAATGAAGACAAATACTTTGATACCACTTTTTTTGAGGAAAAATCAGAAAAAAAAGAATGAAGAAAAATGAAGAAACCCTAAGAATGATGTGGGATACAATTAAAAGCAAAGATTTGTGAATGATTGGATTTCCAGAACAGGGGGAGAAAACAAAAAACACAGAGAGAATCATTGAAGAATTGCCGGCAGAAAGCTTCCCTAATATCATGAAAGATGAAAAGCTGACCATTCAAGAAGGCAGCATATCATAATCACACTTGCTAAAACCAAAGAACAAGAAAGAATCCTAAGGGCAGCTCAAGAAAAATGAAAAGTCACATACAGAGGGGAAACAATAAGACTAAATTCTGATTACTCAAGAAGAACCATACAGGCAACAGAATGGCTTATATTAAACCTTGAAAGAAAAAACTTGCCAACCAAGAATAATACATCTTGCAAAACTCTCACTCAAATATGATGATGAAATTAGGACATTTTCAGGTAAATAGAAATTAAGGAAATACGTAAAAACCAAACCAAACTTACAAGAATTATTAAAGGGAGTCCTTCGATCTGAGAATAAACAACATCAGATGACAGCCTGAATCTAGGACACAAGATCACACCAGCCAGATACCAACCTAGGAAATGAACTCTCAAGGACTATTTAAAACCAAAAGATTTTCAACAGGGAACCAGAGAGGTTAACCTGTAAATGACAACAACATCAGAACAATAAAAGAGGGAATAAATGGTGTAGGTACAGAACTTTCTAATGGAGAGAAAGGCAAGGTGATACCAAGTAATAAAGGACTGGTTCAAACCTAGGAAGACAAGGGTAAACTTTGAGGTAACCACAAATAAAGTTAACAAACCTGCTCAGCAAAATAAAAAAGAAATACGTAAAGTCTCAGTAAACATAAAATCTACAATAACAAAAGAAATGAAAAAAAAAAAAAAAAAAACACCCCACAAACAAAAAGAATTCAGCACAGGAGAGTAAGAGGAACAAAGAAAATGTCAGCACCACAAAAAAAAAAAAAAAAAGCACTGAGAAATGACAGCAATAAACTCACACCTATCCATAACTGCACTGAATGTAAATGGCCTAAATGCACCCATAAAGAAAAAGAGAGACACAACGGATTTAAACACACAGGATCCATCAATATGCTGTTTACAAGAGACACACCTTAGAAATGAAGATGTAAATTTATTAAAAACCAAAGGATAGAAAAAAATATATCAAGCATACAGCTACCAAAAAAGAGGAGTGGCAACATTAATCTCTGATAAAATAGACTTTTAAAAAAAATCCACCATAAAAGACAAAGAAGGGCATTATATAATGATTATAGTCCGTCATGACGACATAACCATAATAAATATCTACGCACCCGATGACAGGGCTCCAAAATACATAAAACAAACTCTAACAATATTAAAAAGAGAAACAATAACAGTAGGAGACTTCAACACACCACTCTCGGTAAAGGACATAACACTTAGAAAAATTCAATGAAAACACAGAAAATCAGCCAACTTGACCTCATAGACATATATAGAACACACCACCCAACAGATGCAAGGTACACATTCTTTTCCAACTCACATGGAACGTTCTACAGAATACATCATATCTTAGGCCACAAAGCAACCCTCAACAAAATTCAAAATATTGAGATAATACAAAGTATCTTCTCTGATCACAACACCATCAAAGTAGAAATTAACAACAGGAAGAGCAAGGAAAAAAAAAATCAATTACATGGAAACTGAATAGCACCTGGCCTTAAAAAAAAAAAAGTCGGTAATAGAAGAAATCAAAGATGGAATCAAAAAATCCCTAGAATCAAAAAAGAATAAAAACAAATCATACCAAAAACTTTGGGACATAGCAAAGGCAGTGTTCAGAGGTCAATTTATAGCAATAGATGCACACATCAAAAAAGAATAAAGGGACAAAATCAAAACATTAGCTATACAACTTCAACAAATAGAAAGAGAACAGCAAAAGAAGCCCACGGCCACCAGAAGAAAGGAAATAATAAATATCAGAGCAGAAATAAATGAAGTACAAAATAGAAAAACAATAGAAAGAATCAACAGCAAAACAAAAAGTTGGTTCTTTCGAAGTATCAACAAGATCCACAAAACACTGTCCAAACTGACAAAAGAAAAACTGAAGAGGATGTAAATTACCCAAACAAGAAATGAAATAGGGACATTACAACAGACCAAACTGAAGTAAAAATGATCATAATACAGTTTATGAAAAACTACACTACAACAAATTTGAAAACCTAGAGGAAACGGACCAATTTCATGAAACACACTATCTACGCAAACTAATACAAAGTGACATTGAAAATATGAACAGACCCACAACAAGAGAAGAGATTGAAAAGGTAAAAAAAAAAATTCTAACAAAAAAAAAATACCCTGGCCCAGACAGCTTCACTGAAGAATTCTAGCAAACATTCAGAGAAGAACTTATACCAGTACTACTCAAATTATTTCAGAACACAGAAACAGAAGAGACACTTCTGAATTCTTTCTATGAAGCCAATATAACCCTGATACCAAAACCAAGCAAAGACACCGCAAAAAAAAAAAAAAAAAATTACAGACCAATATCTCTCATGAATATAGATGCAAAAATTCTCAACAAAACTCTACCAAATGGAATTTAGAATCTTATCAAAAATATAATACAAAACTCTAGCAAATGGAATTCAACATCTTATCAAAAATATGACACCAAAAAAAAAATTACAGACCAATATCTCTCATGAATATATATACAAAAATTCTCAACAAAACTCTAGCAAGTAGAATTCAGCATCTTATCAAAAATATAATACACCACGACCTAGCAGGATTCATACCAGGTAGGCAAGGGTGGTTCAACATTAGAAAATCAATCAAAGTAATCGACTACATAAATAAAAGGATTACATGATCATCTCCATCAATGCAAAAAACTCATTCCATGAAGTCCAAACCCATTCCTGATAAAAACCCTCAATAAAGTAGGTATAGAAGGGAAACTCCGCAACATAATAAAGGACATCTACACAAAACCACCAGCCAACATCATTCTTAATGGAGAAAGGCTGAAAACATTCCCCTTGAGAACAGGAACAGGATAAAGATGCTCTTTATCACCGCTCCTATTTAACATTGTGTTGGAAGTCCTAGCTAGAGCAATAAGGCAAGAATAAGAAATAAAGGGCATCTAAATTAGTAATGGAGAAGTAAAATTGCCCCTATTTTCAGAAGTTATGATACTACACACAGAAAACCCAAAAGACTCCACAAGAAAACTACTGGAATTAATAGAGAGACTCAGCAGAGAAGCAGGATACAAGATAAACACACAAAAATCAGTTGGATTCCTCTACACCAATAAAGAGAACTATAAAAAGGAATTCAGGAAAACACCATTTATAATAGCCCCTAAAAAAATAAAATACTTAGGAATAAATCTAACCAGGAATGCGAAAGATCTATGCAAAGAAAACTACAAAACACTACTGCAAGAAACCGAAAGAGATCTACATAAATGGAAAAACATACCACGCTTATGGATAGGTAGACTCAACATTGTGAAAATGACAATTCTATCCAAAGCAATCTACAAATACAATGCAATCCCAATCCAAACACCAAAAACATTCTTTAAGGAAATGGAAAAACTGATCATTAACTTTATATGGAAAGAGAAGAGGCCCTGGATAAGTAAAGCAGTATTGAAGAAGAATAAAGTAGGAGGACTCATACTACTTGACCTCAGGACCTACTATACCTCTACTGTAGTCAAAACAGCCTGGTACTGGTACAATGACAGATACCTTGATCAATGGAACAGAATTGAGAACCCAGATGCAAATCCATCCACCTACCATCACCTGATCTTCAACAAAGACCCGAAGTCCATCAAATGAGGAAAAGATAGTCTTTTTAACAAAAGGTGCTGGTAAAACTGGATGTCCAGCTGCAAAAAAAATGAAACAGGACCCATACCTCACACCATACACAAAAACTGATTCGAAATAGATCAAAGACCTAAATTTAAAACTAAAAACCATGAAGATCATAGAAGAAAAAATAGGATCAACGCTACAGGCCCTAATACATGGCATTAACAGGATACAAACCATAACTAACAACACACAAACTCCAGAAGACAACTGGGATCTTCTGAAAATTAAAGACTTTGCTCATCAATTCACCAAAAGAGTAAAAAAGAGAACCTACAGACTGGGAACAATTTTTTGGCTATGACAAAATTCTAATATCTAAAATCTACAGGAAAATCCAACAACTATACAACAAAAAGACAAATAATCCAATCAAAAAATGAACAAAGAAAATGAACATTCCACCAAAGAAGACATTCAAGCGGCTAAGGGACATGTAAGGAAATGCTCTTGATCCCTAGCCATTAGCGAAATGCAAATCAAAACCACAATGAGATACCATCTCACCCCAGCATTACTGCCACGAATCAATAAAACAGAAAATAACAAATGTTGGAGAGGATGCAGGGAGATCAGAACTCTTATGCACTGCTGGTGGGAATGAATAATGGTACAACAATTTGGGAAAATGATATGGTGCTTCCTTAGAAAGATAGAAATAGGTAAACCATATGATCCAGCAGTCCTACTCCTAGGAATGTATCCTAGAGAAATAAGAGCTGTCACAGGAATAGACATAAGCACACCCGTGTTCATTGCAGCTTTGTTCGCAATAGCAAAAAGATGGAATCAATTTAGATGCCCATCAACAGATGAGTGGATAAACAAACTATGGTACATAAAAGAAGTACTACATACAAGAAGTACGGTACATGCAAGAAGTACTACACAACCATAAAGAACAATAATGTATCTGCAAAGCATCTCACAACGTGGATGAATTTGTAGGGCATTATGCTGAGTGAAATAAGTCAATCACAAAAGGACAGATATTATATGAGACCACTACTATAAAAACTCATGAAAAGGTTTATACACAAAAGAAACAATCTTTGATGGTTATGAGGGAGGGGAGAGGTGGGGATGGAAAAACACTAAATAGACAGTAGAAAAGTGGTAACTTTCGTAAAGGATAAGATAGTACACAGTACTTGGGAAGCCAGCACAGCTTGTACAAGGCAAAGTCATGGAAGCTCCATAGACACTTCCAAACTCCCTGAGGGATAGAATTACTGGGCTTAGGATTGTGGAAACTATGTTCTCAGGGAACATCTAGCTCAATTGGCATAACATAGTTTATAAAGAAAACGTTCTACATTCTACTTCGATGAGTAGCACCTGGGGTCTTAAAAGCCTATACGCTGCCATCTAAGACACTCCGCTGGTCTCGCAAGGAAGAATGAAGAAAACTAAAGACACAAAGGAAAGATTAGTCCAAAGGACCAATGGACCACAACTACCACAGCTTCCACCAGACTGAGCCTAGCACAACTAGTTGGTGCCCAACTACCACCACTGACTGTTCTAACAGGGATCGCAATAGAGCTGGAGAAAAATGTAGAACAAAATTCTAACTCACAAAAAAAGACCAGGCTTACTTACTGGCCTGACAGAGACTGGAGAAACCCCAAGGGTATGGCCTCAGGACACACTTTTAGCTCAGCAATGATGTCACTCCTGAGGTTCATCCTTCAGCCAAAGATTAGATAGGTCCATAAAACAAAACAAGACTAGACAGGCACACTAGTCCAGGGGCAAGGACGAGAAGGCAGGAGTGGACAGGAAAGCTGGTAATATGGAGCCCAAGGTCAAAAAGGGAGAGCATTGACATGTCATGGGACTGTTAACTAATGTCATAAAGCAATATGTGTACTAACTGTTTAGTGAGAAGCTAGTTTGTTCCATAAACCTACATCTAAAGTACAAGTTAAAAAAAAAAAAAAAAAGAATAAAGTTAGAATTGGGAATCCTGCAAAAAAAAAAAACACTAAAACATAGGAAATTGATTGATTCAAGATCTTAAGGTTTTTAACTTAACGCTGTCATTAACTCTTTCTCCATATTCAGATGTTGGGATAAACAACTGAGTTTTTTTCTCTAGACATTAAAGCTCATAGTACCAACAATATACAAGTCACAGTATGGAACTGGAGATTATACTCAGACCCTTGACTGACTGTGACCCTCTCCTGTCTTGGCCTCCTGCTACCATGCTTTCCGCTTTGTTATTCTCTTTCTCCTCCTTCTCTAAGAATATTATTTCTCAAGAGACCAGTTTCTGAACCACACTGCCTGTCACACCAATGTTAGCTTATCTTTTGTAAAGGAAAAGAAATTCCACAGATTTGACTCTCAAGTCACATGCCACACTGTCCTCAACTTGGAGAGCACCATGCTTAAAACATAGTCGCTCACTCCTCCAGGCCTTGCATGGGCTGTTTGCTTTTCCTGAAATCTTTTTTACCCTTGTAGTACTCTTAACCTTCTTGTCTCAAGCTAGACATTAGCTCCTTCAAAGAGCCTTTCCCAACTTCTTTCATCCTCCAACCATAACTTCCATAGCACCTGTCATAGATTGAATTGTATCCCCCCAAAAATATGTGTCTACGGCCATGACTCCCAGTACTGTGTGGTTGTCCTCCATTTTGTGATTGTAATTTTTTGTTAAAAGGTTTAAGGTGGGATTGTAACACCACCATTACCCAGCTCAGATCCGTGTTCCAAAGTAAAGGGAGTTTCCCTGGGGCGGGGCCTGCACCAGCTTTTATCTCTCAAAAGTTAAAAGGAAAGGGAAGCAAGCAGAGAGTTTGGGACCTCATACCACCAAGAAACCAGCACCAGGAGGAGAGCACGTCCTTTGGACCAATGGTCCCTGTACTGAGAAGCTCCTCGACCAGGGGAAGATTGAGACAAGGACCTTCCTCCAAAGCTGACACCCGGAATTTGGACATGTAACCTACAAGATTGTGAGAAATAAATTTCTCTTTGTTAAAGCCATCCACTTGTGGTATTTCTGTTATGACAGCACTAGATGACTAAGACAACATCTTTCACTTGACTTTATTGTTTTTAGGTGTCCTTGAGTCAATTTCGATCACAGCGACCCTATCTATGTATAACAGAATGAAACACTGCCTGGTCCTGCACCATCCTCATAATTGTCGTTGTGCTTGAGCCCGTTGTTGCAGCCACTGAGTCAATCCATCTCGTTGAGGGTCTTCCTCTTTTTCGCTCACCCTCTACTTTACAAAGCATGAGGTCCTTCTCCAGGGACTGGTCTCTCCTGATAATATGTTCAAAGTACATGAGACAAGTCTTGCCACCCTCACTTCTAAGGCACATTCTGACTGCACTTCTTTCAAGACAGATTTGTTCATTCTTCTGGCAGTACATGGTGTATTTAATATTCTTTGCCAACACCTAATTTGAAGGCATCAATTCTTCTTTGGTCATCCTTGTTTATTTTCCAACTTTCCCATGCATATGAGGGAATTGAAAATACCATGATTATGTTAGAACACTTAATGTGCTCTCTTTTACTTGCCTCTTCACCTTGTGCATAAATCTCTCCGGACTCGCTTAAGTCGGGTACCATATATTCTATTAGCCAGTGAATCTCCAGCACTTATCGTCATGCTGACACATAAGAAGTGTTCAACAGCTGCTTGTCAAATAAATTAATGAAATAAAGCACTTACTTTAACTACTCATTATGATAACTACTAAAGATAGAAGAATGAGATAGAGTAAAAACCCATTGGTGGAGAGTTGATTCCGACTCATAGTGACCCTATAGGACAGAGTAGAACTGCCCTGTAGGGTTTCCAAGGAGCACCTAGTGGATTTAAACTGCCAACCTTTTGGTTATGCAGCTGAACTCTTAACCACTACGCCACTAGGGTTTCTTTGAGATAGAGTAGAGGGGTACAAAACAAAGTAAAAGGCACTGACTTTAAAAAGCTTATAATACACATTAGGGAACAAAATCAAGTGGGAAAGACCAGTTATTCTAATGGTTGCTCTTTATTCTTGGAATAATAAATATCACAAAAACAAAAACCAAACCTATTGCCGTTGAGTCGATCCTGACTCATAGCGACCCCATAGGACAGAGTAGGACTGCCCCATAGAGTTTCCAAGGAGCGCCCGGTGGATTTAAACTGCTGACCTTTTGGTTAGCAGCTGTAGCACTTAACCACTACGCCACCAGGGTTTCCTAAGTATCACAATGTGTCAAAATGCCTCTTAGCTGCAACAAAAAAATTCTGAGAAATTATAGCTATTGACAACAGAATTGAAGGAAAGTTGATCATTGTGTTTCGACAATTTCTTGCAGAGATATTTGTTGTATTTAGTGGCTCAGAAGCGAGTAAAGCCGGCCAAACCCTTCAGCTGTCATAGCTCCCAGTGCCTTTATTAAATGTGTACTGTACTAGCTTGTCAAAGCTACTTTTATATGCAATGGATTCACATTTCATTAACTTGGATAATAGCCATCGATAATTTTTCCTGTGCTCTTAAAATTTCACTATTACAAAAACTCATAGATAATGTCACTTTGCCTTGAAACACAGATTGTAAATCATGTCATCTGGAAGCTAATCATAGGTCATGCTGCTGTCTCTGATTCCTGGTTTCAGTCTTACCAACTTGATTATGCAATAGCTATGAATCTTCCACTGGGTTCGTACATTACGAGGGCAGTGTTACTGATTTTATCCACACTGAAAAGTCAGCTTTGAGTCATTGCACTTTCTGAATCATGAGCATTTTCCACCAAAACTTAACTAATCATATTTTTAATCATCACCCTGTTATAACATGCATACCAGACTGTTCTAGAAAAACAGTAGGTTAGTCAGGCCACTAATAAAGCTTTACTGGTAAATTGTTGAGTTTACTCCTTGCTGCATGGACATTACAGTCAGACTTTTCTGGGTCCATAGACATGACTCAGAGGCTGCAAATATCCTGCAGTCACATTCATAGACAGCTCACCAAGGACCATGGAGATTCCCTCTTGACCTATGAGCTCTAAACAAGCCGTAGGAATTGGGGGAAATCCTTTGCAAGGCCCTTTTACCTGATGACAGCATGATTGCACTGTGCTGGGTGTGAGCCAGACAGGAGGAGACCTGCCATGTTCTACCAGACATGTGGCCCCTTGTGGTCTTTGCCTGGACTCGCAAACAACCCATCAAGTTATGTCAGTATGTTCAACATAAATGTTTAAGTTTCAAGAGAACTAAATACAAACAACTCAGAGGATGAAATTCTAAACAACATCTAAATGTTGCAGGTAAATTTTTTTTTCCCTTACTCTGTACGTCTCCAACACGTGAAGACTGCCATTTAATTTTCTGCCTCCTTTATGACTCGAGGCAATATATCTTCCACAAAGACAAAACTAACTTAGTATAAATTCAAGGTCTCTACTGGGCTATTGGTCCCTGAGTGACACAGATGGTTTGTGTTTTACTAAAGGTTGGCTGTTCAAACCTACCAAGTGGCATCTTGGAAGAAAGGCCTAGCAATCTGCTTTTGTTAAGATTTTAGCCAAGACAACCTTGTGGAGCAGTTCTATTCTGTAATATATAGGGTTGCCATGAGTCGGAATCGACTCGATGGCAACAGGTTTGGTTTTGATTTACTGTGCTATCTATGATAAAATGGTAAGAAAGAAGAAAATGGAAAGATTCTGAATGTTTATCAGACTAATATGACCTATAAATGTAAAATGAATACATAAAGCTTATAGCAATAATTTCCTTGAGGGACATTATCGCAATGCCTATTAGGCAACACCATTGGATGATAGACAGGCTTTTTGTTAAGTCAGTTTATATCAACCAAGGATATTAGGGGAAAAGTGTATAATTGTTGCAATTTGGGATTAGTCTGAACGCTCATTGCTAAATCAACTGTCATCTATTACATCTTGGGGATTTTGCTTGTCACTGTCCTGATGCCCATACACTGGGGTGCTGCTGGAGGAATGTGTCTTTTTAATTCTTTGGTTTGTTCCATCCCACGGGGCAGCAAAGAAGGAAATCTCGGTTAAATAGAAATCCACTCTATGTAGTGACGCCGTATCGACAGGCTTCAGTGTAATGCCTTCTCCTAGCACACAAGATTTGCAGATCTTTAGGGAACTAATAACCTAGAACCAAACTCCAGGCAATCTAAGGTTAAGCAGAGTATCAAACATTAAAAAATGTTCCATCTTAACATGTGACCTTGTATGCAGAGTGGTTTGTCCTTTGGCATGATTATAAATTGGCATCACAAAATAAAATGTATATCTCATTACTGCCTAACATCTCAACTTGAAATTAAGCATATTCCCTCTATTGACATATGTATAATTGCTTATAATTTGACATATTTGTCTTCCTCTTCTATTAGGCTGTCAGCTTCTTAAAGGTTAAGAACTCTTAGGTGTCTTTGTATTCCTTATGTATATAATAAAATTCCTTAAAACCAACAAACAATAAATGAATAATGTTGATTGAAAAGAAATATAGCTATAATGGGTTTTATTCAGAGCCCAAAGCCAAAAATAGACTTTCTGGCCCGAAGGGACAGGAAAGTCTCTAGAATAATAAATACCATTACATCTTCATTTTGTATCTCAGCAGAAAAACAAAATAGTTTTTAAACCAAAATGATAACCAGAAATATTTCAAATACTTAAATTTTTTAAACCTTAAAATTTTCTCAGAAAATTTTTAATGGAACACAAAGAATCTTGCGTCTGATACAAACACTATTAAAATCAGATCATAAAAGTGAAAAGTTTGGACATTCCTGTTCCCTAAGCAAAGATTTGCTTATGGCAGGAAGACTACATATGACTGTACTAGGCACATTCCAGGGCTGTGTGTGTTAAATGTGTGCGTGATCAGTATTTCTACTTCAAATATATGCATATATTTCATGATGACACAGACACCTACTAAGCTTGTACTAAAAAATTGCCTAGTAATAACAATTAAAACTAGCATTTATAGACAGCTCACTACAGGCCAGCTGTTACTCTAACACTTTACATATATTAACTCCACATAATACAACAAGACTGTAAGTTAGGTGCCTTTAAAATCTTCTCTTTATATAATGAAGAAGCAGAAGTATAAGAGACCAGGTAGCTTGCCCAAATCGCACAGCTAATCTGTGGCAGAATGAGGATCTAATCCAGCCAGTCTCGCTCAACCACTCGTACTTAACCATGATACAAACTTGCTCAAAAAGACAAAGACATGATTTGAGGAAGAGGAAACTAACTTCTTTACCCTACTTATCATACAACAATTTTACAGTATTTTAATAGATGATCAAATGGATGATGGGATGTTTGATAAGTGAGAGGAGACAAGAGAAAACAATTTTTAATTAATTTTTTTATTGTTATTAAGAATGTTGTTAGGTGCTGACTCGTAGCAACCGTATGTACAACAGAGTGAAACGCTGCCTGGTTCTGTGACATCCCTTACAAACGTTGCTGTGCTTGAGCCCTTGTTGCAGCCACTGTGTCAACCCATCTCACTGAGAGTCTTCCACTTTTTCGCTGACCCTCTACCAAGAATGATGTCCTTCTCTACCAACCGATTCCCCCTGATAACATGTTCAAAGTATGTGAGACAAAGTCTCACCATCCCAGATTCTAAGAAGCATTCCAGCTGTACTCCTTCCAAGACAGATTTGTTTGTTCTTTTGGCAATCCCTGGTATATTCAATATTCTTCAACGGCATAATTCAAATGCATCAATTCTTCTTTAGTCTTCCTCATTCATTGCCCAGCTTTCACATGCATATGAGGCGATTGAAAATATCATGGCTTGGGTCAAGCACACCTTAGTCCTCAAAGTAGCATCTTAGCTTTTCAACACTTTACAGAGGTCGTTTGCAGTAGAGTTGCCCAAAGCACAACATCATTTGATTTCCCGACCGCTGCTCCCATGGGCGTTGATTGTGGATCCAAGTAAGATGAAATCCTTGACAATACTGGTCCAGTTGTGAAGATTTTTGTTTTCTTTATGCTGAGGTGCAATCTATACTAAAGGCTGTATAGTTTTTGACCTTCATCACTAAGTGCTTCAAGTCCTGTTCACTTTCTGCAAGCAAGGTTGCGTCATCTGTACTATGCAGGTTGTTAATGACCCTTCCTCCAACCCTGATGCTGCAATCTTCTTCATACAGTCCAGCTTCTCAGATTATTTGCTCAACATACATTTTGAATAATTATGGTGAAAGGATACAACCTTGACACACACCTTTCCTGACTTTAAACCACGCAGTAACCCCTTGTTCTGTTTGAACGACTGCCTCTTGATCTATGTATAGGTTCCTCATGAGCACAATTAAGTGGTCTGGAATTCCTGTTCTTGGAAATGTTATCCATAATTTGTTACGACCCACAGAGTTAAATGTTTTGCATAGGCAATAAAACATGGGTAAACCTCTTTCTGGTATTCTCTGCTTTCAGCCGGGATTCATCTGACATTAGCAATGATACCCCTGGTTCCACGTCCTCTTCTGAATATGGCTTGAATTTCTGGCAGTTCCCTGTCAATATACCGCTGCAGCTACTTTTGAAAGATCTTCAGCAAAATTTTACTAACATGTGATATTAATGATATTGTTCAATAATTTCCACATTTGGTTGGATCACCTTTCTTGGTAATAGGCATAAAAATGGATCTCTTCCAGTCAGTTGGCCAGGTAGCTGTATTCCAAATTTCTTGGCATAGACAAATGAACACTTCCAGCACTGCAGCCATTGCTAAAACATCTCAATTGGTATTCCATCAATTCCTGGGGCCTTGTTTTTTGCCAATGCCTTCTGTACATCTTGGACTTCTTCCTTCAGTACCATCAGTTCCTCATCATATGCTACCTCTTGAAACGGTTGAACATCAACCAATTCTTTTTGGTACAGTGACTCTGTGTATTCCTTCCATCTTCTTTTGATGCTTCCTGCTTCGTTTTATATTTTCGCCATAAAATATTGCAACTCAAACCCTGAATTTTTTCTTCAGTTCGTTCAGCTTGAGAAATGCCAAGCAAGTTCTTTCCTTTTAGTTTTCTTTCTCCAGCTCTTTTCACATGTCAGTATAATGCTTTACTTTGCCTTCTCAAGCCACCCTTTGAAATTTTCTGTTTAGTTCTTTTACTTCATCAGTTCTTCCTTTTGTTTTAGCCACTCCACATTCACGAGCAAGTTTCAGAGTCTCTTCTGACATCCATTTTGGTCTTTTCTTTCTTTCCTGTCTTTTTAATGACCTCTTGCTTTCTTCGTGTATAACGTTCTTGATGTCATTCCACAACTCAGCTGGTCTTCAGTCATTAGTGTTAAACATGTCAAATCTATTCTTGAGATGATCTCTAAATTCAGGTGGGATATACTCAAGTTCATACTTTAGCTCTCGTGGGCATGTTCTAATTTTTTTCAGTTTCAACTTGAACTTACATATGAGCAATTGATGGTCTGTTTTGCAGTCAGCCCTTGGCCTTTTTCTTACTGATGATATTGAGCTTTTCCATCTTCTCTTTCCACAGATGTAGTTGATTTGCTTCCTGTGTATTCCATCTGGGGAGGTCCGTGTGTATAGTTGCCATTTATGTTGGTGAAAAAAGGTATTTGCAAAGAAGAAGTCATTGGTCTTGCAAAATTCTAACATCATTTCTATTACCAACCCCATATTTTTCAACTACCGATCCTTCTTTGTTTCCAGCTTTGCACATTCCAATCATCAGTAATTATCAACACACTCTGCATGTTTGGTCAATTTCAGACTGCAGAAGTTGGTAAAAAAAAACTTCAGTTTTTTTTTATCTTTGGAGCTAGTGGTTTGTGTATAAATTTGAATAATAGTCATATTAACTGTTTTTCCTTGTAGGTGTATGAAGATTATCACTGATGGCTTTGTACTTCAGGATAGATCTTGAAATGTTCTTTTTCATGATGAATGCAACTCCATTTCCTCTTCAAGTTATCATTCCTGGCATAGTAGACCACATGATTGTCCAATTTATAATGGCCAATACCAGTGCATTTCAGTTCATTAATGCCTAGGATTATCAATATTTATGGGTTCCATTTCATTTTTGATGATTCCCAATTTTTCTAGATTCATACTTTCTACTTTCCACATACTGATTATTAATGGATGTTGTCAGCTGTTTCTTCTCATTTTGAATGGTGCCACATCAGCAAATGAAGGTTCTGAAAACTTGACTCCATCCAGGCCATAAGGTCGACTCTACTTTGAGGAGGCAGCTCTTCCCCAGTATTTTGAGTGCTTCCTTTTTTTTTTTTTTTTTCTACCCTGAAGGGCTCAATTTCCAGCACTATGTCAGACAATGTTCTGGTGCTATTCGTAAGGTTTTTACTGGCTAATTCTTTTCAGAAGTAAACTGCCAGGTCCTTCTTTTTAGTGTGTCTTAGCCTGGAAGCTCAGCTGAAACCTATAAACACCCAGAATTACGTGTTTATAAGTTAAAAGGACATCAGCCTTCAGATCAGCTACCCATGCAGCCCTTCTCTGAATTGGCCACCCTGAGCTAAGTCAGAGTATACAAGTTAGAAGGACTCTGTCCTTCAGATTAAATGCCTGCAGAGCTCTTCTCTGAGTTAGCTTCCCAGAGCTAATGCAGAGTTCACAAGTTAGAAGAATTCAGTCCTTCTGATTGTTAAATAGGCAATTCCCAGCCCCTGATGGCGCTCATTGTCTCCTTGGGTTCAGAACAGCTCACAGAATTCACAGAATCTATTTTTTTTATGCTTGCAGTTACCCATTATTATAACCAGAAAGGATATAAATGAAGAGATGCATGGGATAAGGTCTGGGAGGGGTCCATGCACAAGGCCTGCACTGTCCCCAGGGATGCCAGACCCTTCTGAAAGCAGATGTTCTGAACAATTCAGGAAGTTTCCAACTTCCCATTCAAAGCCTTTTATTGGCTTCATTGCATAGTCATGTTAGAGGCCTCATTACATAGTCATGGTAGAATAAATCATTGAGATTGCATGATTGATTACATCATGCCCCCCTCCCTTCCTAAGAGCAAACTGGCCAGGTGTAGTCTTTGGGATTTGGCCAGCCCCTACTCATTTGCACACATTCTCAAGTGCTTTCCAGACGTTTTACATAATAAAGACATCTCTGTTACCCAGGAAAACCATCCCAAAGATTGTCTCTCAGGAACCAAGAACAAAAGACCAATTTATTTTAGGTAAGGTAATTCATTACCATACATCCTCAATGTACCATTTCAAAACGGAAAAACATGTTCTTCAGTTTCGTGACATTTTCTTATATTATTTATCTGATAATTTCTTCTCTTTTCCTTTTTCTCTATGCTCTCATTTTAGAATTGCCCTCATTTAAATATTCAGTCTCATGGACTGGTTCTCTAATATTCATATCTTTTCCCTTCTGTTTTTGTACTCTACATTATAGGAGATTGCCTCAAGTTTAGCTTCCAAACATCCTATTTATTAAATTTTTTTTTTTTTTTTACTCATTCGTGAATGCAGTATCTTTTACTTGCATAATCTTTCTTTTCTTTAAGTCCCATTTTTCTGGTTATTTGCTTTGATTCCTGTCTTTCCGACTATGAGTATCTGTTCACATTTAATAGTGAGATGCTAAAAGCCAACTAGAAGCTCTTTGGTTTTCACTATAGGATTATCAGGCTAAATTTCCACCATTAGTGAAAAAAAAACAGTACCACAAAGCATTTTCCTGAGGCTAATCTAATACTTCACAGAAAAATTACCCAATCTCCTACCTGGGAAGTTTTGGGGGATGGAGAGCAGGGATACTGGAATAACAGTTGACAGATGCCTCTGTTTATTGTTTCTATAATTCCTCTTTTTTTTTTTTTTGGCAGTATTTTCTTACCCTTGTCCTCAGCTGTGCCTAGTGACCCCCCATTCTGGACCCTGTCTTACTCAGCTTTTTTCTGAAGAATAAATCTTCTCTCTACTGCCAGCAAAATGTATGTGGGGAGAAGGAGCAAGTCAGGATTCTTGAGGGTGATGATTCCTGGCTGTGCCAGATGTGGGAAGGACTCTAAGGGTTTAAATATTCCTTATAAAGACTTTCAATCAATCTTTTTATTTTTATTCCCACCCATTCAACCCTTGCTTTCAGATTAACCTGATGTCTCAAAATCTAGGACTTTTTCTGGGATTCTGATACATAAGGGAAACCCTCGTAGTGTAGTGGTTAAGAGCTCACTCTGCTAACCAAAATGTTGGCAGTTCAAGTCCTTCAGGTGCTTCTTGGAAACTATATGGGGCTGTTCTACTCTGTCCTATGGGTTGCTACGAGTCAGAATCCACAACAGGGTTTTTTTCTTTTCTTTTTTTTGGTTTCTGATACATAAATCTTTCTGCTTCTTGTTGGCTTTCCCACTTTAAGCAGTTAGGATCTGATTGCTTGCTATATCGCTTACCACATGTCTTTCTCATTTGTTTGTGTGTTGTGTGTCTGTTCGTATGTATACAGAAAAGTATTCATATAATTATTTAAAAAACGAACATCTGGAAACCTACCATTTAACTTAATTACAAAGCATTAAACGCCTTTGAAGTTTCCCTTAGATGTCCCTTCCCAGTTACATCCCCCTCTTCTGCTTTGAAGGTAACCATCATCTTCATATTTGTATTACTCACTACCTTGCTTTTATTTACACTTTTACTATATATACTACATATGTATGTACCTCTAAACAACAAACTCAGTTTGATCAGGCTTGATTGTTAACACTACATAAATTGAATTATACTTTGTGTGTTCTTATCTAACACACTTTTTTTCCTTCAGTAATGATATTTTGCAATTTATCCATGTTGATGTTTTTAGACCTAGGGTATTCTTTTTTTTTTTTTTTTACTCTTGTATAACTTTTCTTGTATAAATATCCCACAGTTTTATTTATTCTTTCTACAGTTCGTACACAACTGAGTTGAACCAGTTTTGTTCTTGCTTCTATGAATATTCTCAGACATGCCCTCTGGTGCACACATGCAAGAGTTTTTCCAGGAATTTAGACATAGTGATGGCAGTGGGTTTCAGTAGAATTACTAGGTTGTTTGGATGTTTACCTTTGGCTTTACTGGGCAATTCCAATTGTTTCCAAAGTGGTTGCACCAATTTACATTCCTCCAACACTTGTCACTTTTTAATGCTCCCCATTTCCAATATGTAGTATTTTTCTACCTTCTTTACAACTTTCTACATGTGTTTGCTATCTCTCATCTGTTGTATGGATTTCTACTTTACTTCATGGATTGCTTTAGTAACTCCACGAAGAGAATAATCATCATTTTAGTTATTTTTCAAGGATGTATTTCAGTTACTATCCAATCTTGGATGCTTCATTTCGCAGTGTTTTCTACTCTTTTTAAATGAAATAATTTATTTAGATGAAACTTTTTTTGGAGTAAATTCATAAACTGAAAGGGATTTTTATTTTACTTCATGGATTCCTACTTTACTTCCACTGTTTTACTGTAATTCTAATTGGATTTCAGAAAGGACCAGAGAGATAAATGAGCACATAAAGCCCACTATGTTTAACTGAAAACTTCACATGCAAGTTTTTATTCTTCATTTTAGGAAAATATGATAATTTATAAGGAAAGAAAAATAGCTTTTTATTAACCCTGTTTCTCTTAGGCAAAGATATTTTATGACATTGAGTCAGCATGCAAGCTATTCAAATCAATAATTTTTAAGAAACAAACTTTATAAACAGTTTCAGGAGTGTTGGTTAGGTTTGCTAACTCAGAGAAGTTAAGAATTACAGTGTCTTATCAGCAGCCTTTTGTAGTTACTGCTGTCCCAAAATATTGGAAGCAAAAAACTTGAGTTTTTTTGTGTTTTTTTTTTAATGAATAAATAAATAACAGCTTGCTTTCATCAACTTTGCCCTTCAATGCCATATTCTATTTAAAGTAAAATACACTACAACTTTTCACATGCTCCTCCCAATTATTTTAATAGCAATTTTGTATCTTCTCTCTTATTAGAAGCTGAACTTCTCTTCTGTAACATCTATATTTTATCTCTCTTTTGTCATATAGGTATCTTTTCTGTGAAACAGATTAAGAAGCCCCAGTTCTAGGGCCATGTTGGTCAAATAATAACAGAAATGTATTGGCTCATGTAACTAAATAGTACAGAGGTAGTTCTGTCTTCAGGCGGGTCTTTATCCAATTGTTTAAATCATGCCGCCTTTCCCCTCTTTTCCTGCCATGTTGGCATTATCATCAGGTTTTGTGCAATGCTCTTTCCTACACCCACACTTGGACCAGCTCTTGTAGTACAATGGCTGCTAGTTCCAAAAATCACACCCTGAAATTAGACCATCCAAGAGAATATTGGTCTTTTCAGCAAATGTCTCCTTGCACCTCTTTCACTCTGACTGGGTTATAAACCCATCTTTGAACCAGTAAAGTGCTTTGGTCAAGGACTATGGCAAATGCTGATTGACCGAAGCTGGTAAGAATCCATTTGAACAGGAACGGTAAGTTAGTGTCATACAGTCCACATAGTTGAGAATGGGTAAGGTACTTCCCCTCAAGGAAATTCAGAAAACAGAAACAGGGAGTCTGGACAGCCACAGAGCAACAAATGTTTATTTTAGTCTGAGTTAAAATATATTCGTTTTCATTTGGATACTGAATATACCAAAATGACATTGGCGTTCTCAGAATGTTTTATTAATATAATCTCACACAAATCTGAATATCAATCAAGACTAAGAAAGCAGGGGCAATGGCAAAACTGAACTGACATAGCTAGTTTAGAACGCTACCTCATCACTTATTTTTTGCATATCAGAAGCCAATTTTATAGAACAATTTAAAAATGATTATACACCTATTATTACTTTTTTTCTAAATTAAAAGGTGAAATATAATTAGAATGTACTTTATATAGAAAGCCTGGTGGTGTAGTGGTTAAGAGCTATGGCTGCTAACCAAAAGGTCAGCAGCTCGAATCCACCAGGGGCTCCTTGGAAACTCTATGGGGCAGTTCTACTCTGTCCTTTAGGGTTGCTATAAGTTGGAATCGACTCAACAGCAGTAGGTTTGATTTTTGTTGTTGTTGTTTCTTTATATATAACCCTGCTCTTGAATCTCTCTTGTTCATCCTTCAAAACATTTACCAACTTCTTTCACACATTTCTAAAATAGATGTCGGTAAAATAGTCTATGTTATGTTCTTGCCCTCAATTCAGTATAACTTTCCATATCATTTAAGTCAGTTCTCCCTTCCAGTTTGTGAATTTACTCCAAAAAAAAAGATTGATTTAAAGAGCTTGATTCATTTAAAAAGAGTTTTAAACACTGCGAAATGAAGTGCCCCAGACTGGATAGTAACTAAAATACATCCTTGAAAAATAACTAAAACAATCCTTATTTCTTTCTTGGAGTTACTAGAGAAAGGGATAGTTAAAGTGAACAAGACAGGAGAAAAAGATTTTAAAGATATGTCAGAATTGCAAATATTGGTTAATTACATAAGACATTGTCATGGATTGAATTATGTCCTCCAAAAATATCAGTCAACTTGGCTGGGCCATGATTCCCAGTATTCTGTGATTCTCCACCATTTTGTCATCTGATGTGATCTTCCTATGTGTTATAAATCCTATCTCTATAATGTTGGTGAGATGTGGTTAGTAGTAGTTACGTTAATGAGGTAGAACTGAATCTACAAGATTGGATTTTGTCTTGAGTCAATCTCTTTTGAGACATAAGAGAGAGAAGCAAACAGAGAGACGGGGGACCTCATACCACCATGAAAGTAGTGCCAGGAGAAAAGTGTGCCCTTTGGACCTAGTGTCCCTGTGACTTAGAAGCTCCTAGTCCAGGGGAAGATTGATGACTAGGACCTTCCTCCAGAGCAAACAGAGAGAGAAAGCCTTCCCCTGGAGCTGATGCCTTGAATTTGAACTCCTAGCCTACTAGACTGTGAGAAAATAAACTTCTGTTTGTTAAAGCCATCTGCTGTTGATATTACTGTTATAGTAGCATTAGAGGACTAAGACAGGCATTAATGCTACTGTAAGGTTAAGTTCAGACTAGAATCTTATATGTTTCATTTGTCATATGTTCAGACAGGAGCCTGGTGGCGCAGTGTTTAAGAGCTCAGCTGCTACCCAAAAGGTAGGCAGTTCAAATCCACCAGCTGCTCCTTGAAAACCCTATGGAGCTGTCCTCTGTCCTGCAGGGTCGCTGTGAGTCAGAATGGATCTACAGCAGTGGAATTTTTCAGATGTTCAGATTAGCATTGAAATTGCTGGTCTCTTCAGAGTGAACAATGAAGTCAGGAGCGGGGCTTTAGCAGCTTATATTGCCCAGTCAATTGGTACACTCGTATTAAGGACAAAACAAATGACTTCTGAAGATGTGGAGGAAAAGAAGTTGGAGGAATCCAGGATTCGACCACTTCTCACCACCTTCAATGCTACCATGATGATCCAAGCCACCATGACATCTCACCTAGGTTCTTGCAGTACCTAGTGGGCCTCCTTGTTTCTGCCCGTGACCCCCTGTTTTATATTCTTAACTGAAAAACCAGAAAGATTCTGATAAAAGTGAGTCAGATCACATCACTCCTCTGGTCAAAACCCTCATGGCCTCTAATCTCACGTAGAGTAAAACCAAAGTCTTCTCATGACCTGCAAATGTCTGTACAGTTTCGCCTCCATTACCTTGTCTCTCACTACTTTCCCCTTGTTCATTCGTCTGGCCACACTGGCCCCATTGTTAGTTCACAAACTATAACATGCAAATTATGTTTTGCCTTATAAATTATGGTGCCTTGGTTTACAGTTGATCCCAAGAGGATAACATCAATACATGAGAAAGCATTCCTCCAGATAACCATTGATTTATGAAAACACAATGTATTATTTTAAAAACAACATAAATAATGATTTTTAAAATTTTTCGCAATTTTTCAAAAATGAATTAAATGATATGGGACCATATTAAGATGTAAAAATAATATACAGATTCTCCTTTTTAACAGTTTTGTTTTTATAATTAAAGAAAACCTGTACTACTATTGTAATTAATCTGTCAAACCATACCTACACACACACACACACACACACACACACAGCCCTAAAGCAGCCTATGGAATAAACAGCGTAAATTATGACAACTAAGGAAAAATATTCATTTGAAGGAATCAGAAAAACGTACATTTTCAAGCATTCTGAATAGTTATCAAATGCCTGGAAAATGATTTCCTGATAAAGGTAAAGTTAGAGAAATGATGTTTATTTTAATTTTCAGAGATTTGCAATGTCTCGCTCTAAACTGCACAATTATCAATCATCATTTAATTTTTTTCTGTCTAATATTCCACTAGTCTAAGAACAGTACTTGTGTTGCCTTTTTTTGTTAAGGTCAGAAAGGACTGTGATCGCTTTGGCTTCAGGGCAGCTGTATTTTAGCTTGGTGATAAAAATTTACTGCATCAGCAGGCTTTTCTGCTTCAGCTTGTTAGAGGCTCAAGGATTATCAAAAGCAATTCTATTTATTTATCCTAACTAAAAATAGATGTTTGTTTTTGGCTCTAAATTTTATTCAGTTTTTGCAAGGGGGTTAGGAGTCTTACTCTGTCATTCCCCACTGTATGGTTTGAATCATCAGTATGGAACCTAACTTGCTCCTTCTCTCCTGAAAATTCCACCAATCAAAGTCGGTGCTATTTCTTTTCTACATAATCTTTTGCCCAAAATCAAAAGTTTTAGGTCCACTAGAAACTGTCATGCACTTCAAATATCGTATCCCCCCCTCTCCGCCATGGGGAAACTAGGTGTTAAATTATTTTCACATAGATACAAATGGTATTTGTGTTACCCATGGAGTCCTCTGCTCTGTTCTTCCTTTGAGAGAACCTGAGGCAAGGAGGATAGTTGGGCAGGTAGCCTCCAGCTGCCACATTTTCCAGTTGGCTACAATGTGTATCCCAGGCCCTGCTCTCCTTCAGTTGCTAAAAAAAAAAAAAAACTAAAAAAAAAAACTACCAGCGAATAATTGAGTATAGCAGAGGCACTTGAATTGGGCCATTACTACTCAGTTCAGGATGCCTCTGTCAAACAATCTTTGCTCTGAGGCTCCCCATTGGCCTAGCCAAGACTTTCTCAGAATCTGCACTGCAGTTCCAAATTCTGCCTACCCAAACCTTTTCCCTTGCCTCTCTCCTTTCACAGGTGTCAGACCACCACCATGTCTGAAGGCTTCCTTTCCTACTCCTGGTCCCTCTCCCCTCTACCCTATAACAAAAATTAGCTCAGGAGGATTTGGTAAATTGGGGAATAATGATACTAACAGATTGGACATTGTCACAATTTGTATGAAGTTTTTTCTAGTAAAACTATACCTTTCAATTGGAAAAGAAAAAGCTATCAGTTCTTCTTGTGCCCAAAATCATTTTTCAGTTCTACTTTAAGAAAATTAAAAATGAATAGCTACCTGCAGAGTTGCCTCCCAAGAGAGGCTCACCCCATCTTTGCATTCCACACTTGTAGCAGATTCACTTTTCTTCCTGGGTCCACCTTAACTGCAGGTCTCCACCCTCTGAACTCTGCATCCATCTCTATGATCTGATCTCCCACAAGCAGCCCTTATACTCCACCATTTTTTGCATTTTGAATTCCCCTGAAGCAGCCTCCAACCACACTGAATTGCTGACCTGCTCTGTTCAGTTAATCTTCTGAGGGATCAATTGCTTTGTAGTTGCTGTTGTTATTAATTCTATGGTTGTGAAATTGATTAGGTATACATGTTATTAAGCTATTGTATTTGAGCTCCAAACTTGCCTTTTTAGTTTCCTACTGCTGTATAATACATTACCACAAACTTAGTAGCTTAAAGTTTCACTCACCCGCAATTTCCATGAGTCAGGAGTCTGGGCACAATTTAGTTGAGTCTTCTGCTCAGGGTCTCACAAGTTTGCCATCAAGGTGTCAGCAGTGCTGTGGTTCTCATTTAGAACTTGGAGTTTTCTTCTAACCTCACTTGGGTTGTTGACAGAATGAAATTTCTTGTGGTTGTAGGACTGAGATCCTGTTTTCTTGCTGGCTGTTGGCCAAGGACCACTTTCAGCTCCTAAAGTTTGCCCACAATTCCTGGCCAGGTGGCCTCTATAGGTTGTTCACAACATAGGTTATTTGCTTTCTTCCAGGCCAGCAGGGAGTACCTCTCTGACTTCCAATCCCTCTCCACGTGGCTGCCACTAAGTCTTATAGAATTGTAACATAATCATGGGGGTGACTATCCTTCCTCTATTGCCATATGCTACAACCTAATTAATCTAATTAAGATATACTATAGGATCGTTATGAGTCGTAACTGACTGGACAGCAACAAATTTGGTTTGGTTTTTTTGAATCAAGGAAGCTAGGAGCCCTGATGGCACAGTGGTTAAGTGTTTGCTAACTGAAAGTTTGGCAGTTTGAATGCACAGGAAAAAGATGTGGCAGTCTGCTTCTGTAAAGGTTACAGCCTTGGACTGTTCTACACTGGGGCAGTGGGGCACTTCTACTCTGTCTTATAAGGTTGCTATGACTCGAAATTGGCTTGATGGCAATAGGTTTGGATATTTGTTGGTAATCAAGGGAGTGAATAATCCATCATATTCACAGTTTCAGCCTACGCTCAAAGGTAGGAGTTATATACAAAGTATATACAACAGGAATCGGAGATCTTGGGGCCCGTTTTAGAACTCTGCCAACCTTATTGCTCTTCAGAGTTTCAACTCCAACATCACAAAGCAGAGTACTGAAGGGCAGTACTGAATGGCTGGAAAAGAGAAAGATCTCATTCTTGTTCTTTGGTACTGTTCCTGTTAGCATTGCCTCAGCGAAAACCCTTCACCCTGGTAGCAATGGTTGGTTCCATTCTTCAGTTGTTTCAGCAGTCCCAGAAACAACCTCATCATACCCTCTCAGGAGTCTGAAACTCAGTCCAGTGGAGCACTTTCTCTGAGCTCCTAACGTACCACTACAAATAGGGTAGTGCTCACACTCAAAGATTTTGGTACGAGCTTCATTTGGTCCCTTCTACCTTCTCGGGTGTTCCTTGGAAACGCAATGGGGCAGTTCTACTCTATCCTATAGGGTCGCTATGAGTTGGAATCGACTCGATGGCACTGGGTTGTTTTTTTTTTTTTTTTTTACCTTCTCATAGAAGTCCTTGGGTGGCACAAAGTTAAGTGCTCAGCTGCTAATCAGAAAAGGTTGACAGTTCAAGAGCATCCAGAGGTGCATCAAAAGAACCCTGTGGTGTGCAGTTCTACTCTGAACACACATGAGGTCACCATGAGTCAGAATTGATTTATTGACAACTGCTTGTTTGTTTGGTTAGTTTCTAACAACCCCAATTTCTTTTATTTATTCAACCAAGCCTAGGGTGGGAGCTATATCCTTCTGTTACTCTACTAGTTTTACTTTAGTTTCCTTTTTTTTTTTTTAATTTTTTAGTTCTCTAATATCTGTTTAACCAATTCCTGTATTAAACTCTCTGTAATATTTGTTTAACCAATTCCTGTATTAAATTCTCTCTATAATATAACTGGTGTGGTTTCCATATTCCTGAGTTGACCCTAGCTGATGCAATATGCTTTGAATAATTTGCCCTACTGCTCTTTGCTAAAGCTTTTTATTTTAGTGAGAGAATTTGTATAGCACAAGGTTTACATGAATCCGTATATGGGGTTACACAAAAAATGTCTGTAATGTTCTACATTTTTAATGGTTAAAGGTTCTTCCATCATATGTATGTATTATCTTTCATTTGTACTTTCCCCTATCTTAGGTAGGTTGTTTTAAACATTTTACTATTATATATAACTCCATGATAAATACAAGTCTTTGCCTGTATCTCAGCTTATTCCTTGGAATTAATTCTTAGATGTGAAATTATGAGGCTAAAGGGTAAAAGCATTTTTAAAGCTTTTGATACCAAATTGTCCCTCTAAAAGGTTATACCAAAGTAAACTCAAAAAAAAAAAAAAAAAATTTTTTTTTTTTTTTTTAGTTTACTTTATGAATGTTTTCTTAGTTGTTGTTAGGTGCCACTGACAGTTTCATCTCTTAGTGACCCTATGTACAGCAGAACAAAACACTGCCTGGTCCCTTGCCATCCACAAAATCGTTGTTATGCTTGAGCCCATAATTGCAGACACTGTGTCAATCCATCTCATTGAGGGTCTTCCTCTTTTTTGTTTCCCTCTACTTTACCAAGCATGATGTCCTTCTCCAGGGACTTAGCCCTCCTGATAACGTGTACAAAGTATGTGAGATGAAATCTTGCCATCCTTGCTTCTAAGGAGCACTCTGGCTGTACTTCTCCCAAGACAGATTTGTTTGTTCTTTTGACAGTCCATAATATATTTGATATTCTTCGCCAACACCACAATTCAAAGGCATCAATTCTTCGGTCTTCCTAATTCATTGTCTAGCTTTCACATGCATATGAGGCAAATGAAAATACCATGGCTTTGGTCAGGTGTACCTTAGTCTTTAAGGTGACATCTTTGTTTTTCTAACACTTTAAAGAGTTATTTTGCAGAAGATTTGCCCAATGCAATGCATCATTTGATTTCTTGACTGCTGCTTCCGTGGATGTTGACTGTGAATTCAAGTAAAATTAAATCCTTGACAACTTCAATCGTTTCTCCATTAATCATGCTGTTGTTTATTGGCCCGGTTGTGAGGATTTGTGTTTTCTTTATGTTGAGGTAATCCATATTGAAGTCTGTGGTCTTAGATCTTCATCAGTAAGTACTTCAAGTCCTCTTTGCTTTCAGCAAGCAAGGTTGTGTCATCTGCATAATGCAGGTTGTTAATGAGTCTTCCTCCAATCCTGATGCTGCATTCTTCTTCATACAGTCCAGCTTCTCAGATTATTTGCTCAGCATACATATTGAATAATTATGGTGAAAGGATACAACCCTGATGTACAACCTTCCTGACTTTAAACCACACAGTATACCCTTGTTCTGTTCAAACAACTGCCTCTTGGTCTATATACAGGTTCCTCAGGAGCACATTTAAGCGTTCTGGAATTCCATAATTTATCCATATGCAAAATGCTATCCATAATTTATCATGATCCACAGTCGAATTCCTTTGCTTAGTCAGTAAAACACAGGTAAACATCTTTCTGATATTCTCTGCTTTCAGCCATTCTGACATCAGCAATGATATCCCTGGTTCCATGTCCTCTTCTGAACCAAGCTTGAATTTCTGGCAGTTTCCTGTCACTGCACTACTGCAACAGCTTTTGAACGATCTTCAGCAAAATTTTACTTAAGTGTGATATTAATTATATTGTTTAATAATTTCCACATTGAGTTGGATCACCTTTCTTTGGAGTAGGCGTAAATATGGATCTCTTCCAGTCAATTAACCGGGTAGCTGTCTTCCAAATTTCATGGCATAGACAAGTGAGCACTTCCAAGGCTGCATCCATTTGTTGAAACATCTCAACTGGTATTCTGCCAATTCTTGAAGCCTTGTTTTTTGCCAATGCCTTAAGTGCAGCTTGGACTTTTTCCTGCAGTACCATTGGCACCTGATTATATGCTCCCTCCTGAAATGCTTGAACGTTGACCAATTCTTTTTGGTATAGTGACTCTGTGCATTCCTTCCATCTTCTTTTGATGCTTCCTACATCATTTAATATTCTCCCAGTAAAATTTAATATTCTCCCAGTAGAATCCTTCAATATCGCAGCTCAAAACTTGAATTTTTTCTTCAGTTCTTTCGGATTGAGAAATGCCAAGCGTGCTCTTGCCTTTTGGTTTTCTAACTCCAGGTCTTTGCACATGTCATTATAACACTTTACTTTGTCTTCTCAAGCCAGCCTTTAAAATTCTCTGTTCAGCTCTTTTACTTCATCGTTTCTTCCTTTTGCTTTAGCTACTTGACATTCAAGAGCAAGTTTCAGAGTCTCTTCTGGCATCCATTTTGGTCTTTTATTTCTTTCCTGTCTTTTTAATGACCTCTTGCTTTCTTTATGTATGATGTCTTTGATGTCATTCCACAACTCGTCTGGTCTTCGGTCATTAGTAGTCAGTGAGTCAAATCTTTTCTGGAAATGGTCTCTAAATTCAGGTGGGACATCCTCAAAGTTGTACTTTGGCTCTTGTGGACTTGTTCTAATTTTCTTCAGCTACAACTGGAACTTGCATATGAGCATTTGATCATCTGTTCCACAGTCGGCCCCTGGCCTTGTTCTGACTGATGATATTGAGCTTTTCCATCGTCTCTTTCCACAGACATAGTCGATTTGATTTCTGTGTATTCCATCTAGTGAGGTCCACGTGTATAGTCACCATTTATGTTGATGAAAAAAGGTATTTGCAATGAAGAAGTCATTGGTCTTGCAAAATTCTGTCATAAGATCTTTGGTGTCATTTCTATCACCAAGGCCATGTTTTCCAGCTACTGATCCTTCTTATTTCCAACTTTTGCATTCCAATCATCAGTAATTATCAATGCATGCTGATTGCATGTTCGATCAATTTCAGACTGTAGAAGCTGGTAAAGCTCTTTAATTTCTTGATCTGTGGCCTTAGAGGTTGGTGTGTAAATCTGAATAATAGTCATATTAACTGGTCTTCTTTGTGGGCATATGGATATTATCCTATCACTGACAACATTGTACTTCAGGATAGATCTTGAAATATTCTTTTTGACAATGAATGCAATGCAATTCCTCTTCAGGTTATCATTCTTGGCATAGTAGACCACCTGATTGTGTGATTCAAAATGGCCATTACCAGTTCATTTCAGCTCACTAATGCCTAGGATATCAATCTTTATGCATTCCATTTCATTTTTGATGGTTTTCAATTTTCCTACTTTCATACTTCGTACATTCCATGTTGCAATTATTAATAGATGTTGTCAGCTGTTTCTTCTCATTTTGAGTCATGCACATCAGCAAATGACAGTCCTGAAAGCTTGACTCCACCTACATCATTAAGGTCGAAGAGGCAGCTCCTCTCTAGCCATCTTTTGAGTGTCTTCCAACCTGAGGGGCTCATCTTCCAGCACTATATCAGATGATGTTCCACTGCGGTTCGTAAAGCCTTCACTGGCTAATTCTTTTCAGAAGTAGGCTGCCAGTTCCTTCTTCCTAGGGTGACTGAGAATATCTGTTCATCTGTGCTCTTACCAACACTGGTCATTTCTTTATCTGTTAAAATATTTGGTATCTTGATGTTGGGGGCCAAGATGGCTGACTAGGTAGAAGCTACCTCGGATCCCTCTTGCAACAAAGACTCGGAAAAACAAGTGACTCGATCACATACGTGACAATCTATGAACCCAGACCATCAAACACAGATCTAAAGAGTTGACCTGAGTGACAGAGACTCAGCCAGCGCAAGCAGGCTGCACACTGACATGGCTACTGAGAGAAAGAGCAACCATGGGGAAGCAGCGACTGTTTTTGGAGCCTGGAGCCAGCATCCCACTCAGAAAACCTTGGTGCCGGGCTTTGGACTGGGCCAGGGGAGCTGAGCACAGCATCCTGAGACAGTGCAAACACGGGACACAGCACTAGCCCCCAGAAGTGACCTCGGGGGAAGCCCAGCCAGTGCACGCAGGCAGTGCAGTGATGCAGCTGACAGGAGGAGAAGTCACTGGGAGGCAGCGACTGGTTTTGGAGCCTGGAGTGTGGCGTCCCAGCCGGGGAACCTTGGCACAGGGCTTTGGACTGGGAGCAGAGGAACTGACCACGTCTTCTGAGGCAGCACAAGCACGGGACGTGGGCCTGACCCTCGGGGGCAATCTTGACCCAGCCAACGCACACAGGCTACACACGCCTTGGGAATCTCAGATTAAACAGTCATCACCAAGCAAGATAAGTAACTTTGTCTATATGCTACTGTCTCCTATCTATCTGATTCCTCCACTCCCCTTCCCAGGTGGCTTCATTAACATTGGAATTTCCTGGGCCAGAGAGTGAAGTGCTCTGCGGTTTTGTTTTTGTTTTTTCATCTTTTCCTAACCCATTAACCCATTCTCCTGGCCTGAGAGAAGCAGCTACAAAAATCCCAGGGACCAAAAATCCTTCACTGACTTCTAGAAATTGGACTAAAAATACAGAACCAGCTCCAGCCAAGTATACAAGATCCACAGTCTTGGGCTTTCATCCCTACAGGGAACAAGGTGGCTATTATAATGCAAAGGCAATCCTGATAGGGATCTGACTGTAATTGTTTTAGTGGATTACTGGGAAGACAAGTTTCCCAGGTCTGATATCTCTACCTATTAAACAGAGCTCTCACTGACCCACAAGGTGGATCTAAGGGCTGAAGCTCCACCCAAACCACCTAGCCTCCTGCCATAGGGGTCTGAGGATAGTGACACCTACCAATCTGTAGAGGTAAATGTATTGGGTGCCTAAGGTACAGCTGCAGAGCCCACCACTAAAGTGCTTTAGGAATAGAGACACACCTACCTCACTGGCACTTGGGGGAAGCCTGTCAGCATCCTGCCCCCCCTGGAGTGTGAAACCCTGCTGCTACTAGAATCTGGTGCACACAACTATCACCACTACTCCTCTAAGTGAAGAGGTAACAGTCTACACCACACACTTGGTGACCCAGAATCAGATTCTACTCAAGAATAGTGGATGGACTCTTAGGCTTATATATCTGGTAACAGCCCAAACCAGCTGGTAATAGGACATAAGGAGTCAAAGGCTACAACAATCAAGACAGCGCAATCTAGTAGCCCGTCTATGTATATTGAAAAAAAACAAAACAAGATAGGACTCAGTGAGCAAATATAAAATAAATCATTACAATATCTTATAGATGGCTCGGAGACAGCAGACGATATCAAACCACATAAAGAAGCAGACCATGATTCCTTCTACAACTCCCCAAATTAAAGAATCAAAATCTTTCCCAAACGAAGATACAAACCTGGAATTGCCAGATGCAGAATATAAAAAACTAATTTACAGAATGCTTCAAGACATTAAGGGTGACCTCAAAAATGAAGTGAGGCAATCTACAGAAAAAAACAAGGAACACACTGATACAGCAGTTGAAGAAATCAAAATTCTTCAAAAACATAGTGGAAGAATTAATACGCTGCAAGAATCCATAGAGAGACAGCATTCAGAAATCCAAAAGATTAACAGTAAAATTACAGAATTAGATAAGTCAATAGGAAGTCAGAGGAGCAGAATCGAGCAATTGGAATACAGAGTGGGGGATCTGGAGGATAAGGCAATTGACACCAATATAGTTGAAGAAAAATCAGATAAAAAAATTTTAAAAAATGAAGAAACCCTAAGAGTCATGTGGAACTCTATCAAGAAGAATAACTTGCGTGTGACTGGAGTTCCAGAACAGGGAGGGATAACAGAAAATACAGAGTGAATAGTTAAAGATCTGTTGGCAGAACACTTTCCTGACATCATGAAAGACGAAAGCCTATCTATCCAGGATGCTCATCGAACCCCATATAAGATTGATCCAAAAAGAAAATCACCAAAACATATTATCATCAAACTTGCCAAAACCAAAGATAAAGAGAAAAGTTTAAAAGCAGCCAGGGATAAAAGAAAGGTCTCCTACAAAGGAGAATCAATAAGAGTAAGTGCAGACTACTCAGCAGAAACCATGCAGTCAAGAAGGTAATGGGATGACACATATAGAGCACTGAAGGAGAAAAACTGCCAGCCAAGGATCATATATCCAGCAAAACTCTCTCTCAAATATGAAGGTGAAATTAAAACATTTACAGATAAACACAAGCTTAGAGAATTTGCAAAAACCAAACCAAAGCTACAAGAAATACTAAAGGAAATTGGTCAGAAAATCAATAATATCAGATACCAACACAACACAAGGTCACAGAACAGGATATCCTGATATCAACTCAAATAAGGAAATCACAAAAACAAATTAAGATTAATTTTAAAAACAAACAAAAAAAAATGCTCAACACAGGGAATCATTGAAGTCATTATGTAAAAGATCACAATAATCAAAAAGGGGGACTAAATACAGGAGGCATAGAACTGCCATATGGAGACGAAAACAAGGCAACATAGGATGGCACAAGTTAGGTTTTTACTTAGAAAAATAGGGGTAGATACTAAGTAACCACAAAGAGGTCTAACAATTCCATAACTCAAAATAAAAACCAAGAAAAATGTAACGACTCAGCAAACATAAATTAAACTACTATGAAAATGAGGAACACACAATTTACAAAGAAAAATGTCTCAGCACAAAAAAGTAAGTGGAAAAATGAAATTGTCAACAACACACATGAAAAGGCATCAAAATGACAGCACTAAACACATTCTTATCTATAATTTCACTGAATGTAAATAGACTAAATGCACCAATAAAGAGACAGAGAGTCTCAGACTGGATAAACAAACATGATCCATCTATATGCTGCCTACAAGAGACACACCTTAGACTTAGAGACACAAACAAACTAAAACTCAAAGGATGGAAAAAAAATAAGCAAACAACAATCAAAAAGAGCAGGAGTAGCAATATTAAATTCTGACAAAATAGTCTTTAAAGTTAAATCTACCACAAAGGATAAAGAAGGATGCTACATAACGATTAAAGGGACAATTGACCAGGGAGATATAAACATATTAAATATTTATGCACCCAATGACCAGGCTGCAAGATACATAAAACAAACTTTAACAGAACTGAAAAGTGAAATAGACACCTCCACAATTATAGTAGGAGACTTCAACACACCACTTTCGGAGAAGGACAGGACGTCCAGGAAGAAGTTCAATAGAGACATGGAAGACCTAATTGCTACAATCAACCAACTTGACCTCATACACTTATACAGAACACTCCACCCAACAGCTGCAAAGTATACTTTTTTTTTCTAGTGCACATGGAACATTCTCTACAATAGATCACATATTAGGTCATAAAACAAACCTTTGCAGAATCCAAAACATCGAAATATTACAAAGCATCTTCTCAGACCACAAGGCCATAAAAGTGGAAATCGATAACAGAAAAATCAGGGAAAAGAAATCAAATACTTGGAAACTGAACAATACCCTGCTTGAAAAAGACTGGGTTATAGAAGATATTAAGGAGGGAATAAAGAAATTCATAGAATGCAACGAGAATGAAAACACTTCCTATCAAAACCTCTGGGACACAGCAAAAGCAGTGCTCAGAGGTCAGTTTGTATCGATAAATGCACACATACATAAAGAAGGAAGAGCCAAAATCAGAGAACTGTCCCTACAACTTGAACAATAGAAAGTGAGCAACAAAAGAATCCATCAGGCACCAGAAGAAAACAAATAATAAAAATTAGAGCTGAACTAAATGAATTAGAGAACAGAAAAACAATTGAAAGAATTAACAAAGACAAAAGCTGGTTCTTTGAAAAAATTAACAAACTTGATAAACCATTGGCCAGACTGACTAAAGAAATACAGGAAAGGAAACAAATAACTCGAATAAGAAATGAGATGGGCCATATCACAAAAGACCCAAATGAAATTAAAAGAATCATATCAGATTATTACGAAAAATTGTACTCTAACAAATTTGAAAACCTAGAAGAAATGGATGAATTCCTAGAAAAACACTACCTACCTAAACTAACACAATCAGAAGTAGAACAACTAAATAGACCCATAACAAACAAAGAGATTGAAAAGGTAATCAAAAAACTCCCAACAAAAAAAAGCCCTGGCCCGGACAGCTTCACTGCAGAGTTCTACCAAACTTTCAGAGAAGAGTTAACACCATTACTACTAAAGGTATTTCAAAGCATAGAAAATGATGAAATACTACCTAACTCATTCTATGAAGCCACTGTATCTCTGATACCAAAACCAGGTAAAGACACCACAAAAAAAAGAAAATTACAGACATATATCCCTCATGAACATAGATGCAAAAATCCTCAACAAAATTCTAGCCAATAGAATTCAACAACATATCAAAAAAATAATCCACCACGACCAAGTGGGATTTATACCAGGTACGCAAGGTTGGTTTAATATTAGAAAAACCATTAATGTAATCCACCATATAAATAAAACAAAAGACAAAAACCACATGATCTTATCAATTGATGCAGAAAAGGCATTTGACAAAATCCAACACCCATTCATGATAAAAACTCTCAGCAAAATAGGAATTGAAGGAAAATTCCTCAACATAATAAACGGCATCTATATAAAAAAAAAAAAAAAGTTTTTTTTCTTTTTTTATACAAAGCCAACAGCCAGCATCATTCTAAATGGAGAGAGCTTGAAACTTTTCCCTTGAGAACGGGACCAGACAAGGATGCCGTTAACACCGCTCTTATTCAACATTGTGCTAGAGGTCCTAGCCAGAGCAATTAGGCTAGACAAAGAAATAAAGGGCATCCGGATTGGCAAGGAAGAAGTAAAATTATCTCTATTTGCAGATGACATGATCTTACACACAGAAAACCCTAAGGAATCCTCCAGAAAACTACTGAAACTAACAGAAGAGATCGGTAGAGTCTCAGATTATAAGATAAACATACAAAAATCACTTGGATTCCTCTACATCAACAAAAAGAACATTGAAGAGGAAATCACCAAATCAATACCATTCACAGTAGCCCCCAAGAAGATAAAATACTTAGGAATAAATCTTACCAAAGATATAAAAGACCTATACAAAGAAAGCTACAAAGTACTAGTGCAAGAAACTAAAAAGGACCTACTTAAGTGGAAAAATTTACCTTGCTCGTGGATAGGAAGACTTAACATAGTAAAAATGTCTATTCTACCAAAAGCCATCTATACATACAATGCACTTCCGATCCAAATTCCAACGATATTTTTTAATGTGATGGAGAAACAAATCACCAACTTCATATGGAAGAGAAAGAAGCCCCGATTAAGTAAAGCATTACTGAAAAAGAAGAAGAAAGTGGGAGGCCTCAGTCTACCTGATTTCAGAAGCTATTATACAGCCACAGTAGTCAAAACAGCCTGGTACTGGTACAACAACAGGCACATAGACCAGTGGAAGAGAATTGAGAACCCAGATATAAATCCATCCACATATGACCAGCTGATATTTGACAAAGGTCCAGTGTCAGTTAATTGGGGAAAAGATAGTCTTTTTAACAAATGGTGCTGGCATAACTGGATATCCATTGGCAAAAAAATGAAACAGGACCCATACCTCACACCATGCACAAAAACTAACTCCAAGTGGATCAAAGACCTAAACATAAAGACTAAAACGATAAAGATCATGGAAGAAAAAATAGGGACAACGTTAGAAGCCCTGATTCAAGGCATAAACAGAATACAAAACATTACTAAAAATGACGAAGAGAAACCAGATAACTGGGAGCTCCTAAAAATCAAACACCTATGCTCATCTAAAGACTTCACCAAAAAAGTAAAAAGACCACCTACAAATTGGGAAAAAATTCTCAGCTATGACATCTCCAACCAGCACCTGATCTCTAAAATCTATATGATTTTGTTAAAACTCAACCACAAAAAGACAAACAACCCAATCAAAAAGTGGGCAAAGGATATGAAGACACCCTTCACTAAAGAAGCTATTCAGGCAGCTAACAGACACATGTGAAAATGCTCTCGATCATTAGAGAAATGCAAATTCCATCTCACACCAGCAAGGCTGGCATTAATCCAAAAAACACAAAATAATAAATGTTGGAGAGGCTGCAGAGAGATTAGAACTCTTATACACTGCTGGTGGGAATGTAAAACGGTACAACCACTTTGGAAATCTATCTGGCGTTTTCTTAAAAAGTTAGAAATAGAACTACCATACAACCCAGAAATCCCACTCCTCGGAATATACCCTAGAAAAATAAGAGCCTTTACACAAACAGATATATGCACACCCATGTTTATTGCAGCTCTGTTTACAATAGCAAAAAGCTGGAAGCCACCAAGGTGTCCATCAAAGGATGAATGGTTAAATAAATTATGGTATATTCACACAATGGAGTATTACACATCAATAAAGAACAGCGACAAATCTGTGAAACATTTCATAACATGGAGGAACCTGGAAGGCGTTATGCTGAGTAAAATTAGTCAGATGCAAAAGGACAAATATTGTATAAGACCACTATTATAAGATCTTGAGAAATAGTATAAACTGAGAAGAACACATTCTTTTGTGGTTACGTGAGAGGGGAGGGAGGGAGGATGGGAGAGGGTTATTTACTGATTAGTTAGTAGATAAGAACTACTTTAGGTGAAGGGAAGGACAATACTCAATACAGGGAAGGTCAGCTCAACTGGACTGAACCAAAAGCAAAGAAGTTTCTGGGATAAACTGAATGCTTCTAAGGTCGGCGGAGCAAGGGCGGGGGTTTGAGGACTATGGCTTAAGGGGACTTCTAAGTCAATTGGCAAAATAAATTCTATTATGAAAACAGTCTGCATCCCACTTTGAAGTGTGGCATCTGGCCTCTTAAATGCTAACAAGCGGCCATCTAAGATGCATCAGTTGGTCTCAACCCACCTGGATCAAAGGAGAATGAAGAACACCAAGGTTACATGATAACTATGAGCCCAAGAGACGGAAAGGGCCACATGAACCAGAGACTTACATCAGCCTGAGACCAAAAGAATTAGATGGTGCCCAGCCAACAACCGATGACTGCCCTGACAGGGAGCACAACAGAGAACTCCTGAGGGAGTAGGAGAACAGTGGGATGCAGACCCCAAATTCTCATAAAATGACCAGACTTAATGGTCCGACTGAGACTAGAAGAATCCCAGTGGTCATGGTCCCCAAACCTTCTGTTGGCCCAGGGCAGGAACCATTCCCAAAGACAACTCATCAGACATGGAAAGGACTGGACAATGGGTTGGAGAGAGACGCTGATGAAGAGTGGGCTATTTGTATCAGGTGGACACTTGAGACTGTGTTGGCATCTCCTGTCTGGAGGGGAGATGGGAGGGTAGAGAGGGTTAGAAACTGGCAAAATGGTTACGAAAGGAGAGACTGGAAGGAGGGAGCGGGCTGACTCATTAGGGGGAGAGTAAATGGGAGTATGTAGTAAGGTGTATATAAGCTTCTATGTGACAGACTTACTTGATTTGTAAATTTTCAGTTAAAGCATAATAAAAATTATTTTTTAAAAAGTTTGGCATCTTATTGGTCTCAACCCACCTGGAGCAAAGGCAAAGGAAGAACACCAAGGTCACATGACAACTAAGAACCCAAGAGACAGAAAGGGCCACATGAACCAGAGACCTACATTATCCTGAGACCAGAAGAACTAGTTGGTGCCCGGCCACAATCGATGTCTGCCCTGTCAGGGAGCACAACAGACAACTCCTGAGGGAGCAGGAGACCAATGGGATACAGACTCCAAATTCTCATAAAAAGACCATACCTAATGGTATGATTGCGACTAGAGGAATCCCAGAGACAATGCTCCCCAGAACTTCTGATGGCACAGGACAGGAACCATCCCCGAAGACAAATCATCAGGCATGAAAAGGACTGGTCAGTCGGGGGGAGAGAGATGCTAATGAAGAGTGAGCTAATTAAATCAGGTGGACACTGGAGAGAGTGTTGGCAACTCTTGACTGGAGGGGGGATGGGAAGATAGAGAGAGAGGGAAGATGGCAAAATTGGCACGAAACGAGAGACTGTAAGGGCTGACTCCATAGGGGGAGAGCAAGTGGGAGAAGGGAGTAAGATGTATGTAAACCTACATGTGACAGACTGATTGGAATGGTAAATGTTCACTTGAAGCTTAATAAAAATTTTAAAAAATAAATAAATAATAAAAAAAAATTTGACATCTTGATGGACAAAAAAATAGCATCTTATTTTAACAGATATTAATGGGTTTTTTATTAATGGTCAAAATTTTTTCAGTATGTGCAACCGATTGCCAGTTTCTTCTTTTGTGACTTGACTATGATGGTGTCTTTTCTAATCTCTCCACCCGGAATTGATACGATACTTCTCACAGCCTCAGTAACACTTTATTCACATTTGGCATTTACCTTACTCTGGTACTAGGTCACCACTGGTTATGAAAACATTTCTTTGATTCTTCATTACCACAATCTATTCTTTTTTCTCAAAGGCTTAGTTTTCACATTCTCTTCTCCATTCTATTTCCTTTATAGATACTCTTCCTCATGGCTAAATTTATGCTGCGTAGGTAACGCTTTTCTGTGTCAGAACAAATTCAGAAGTTGATCAATGAAAGTTAGACTTCTTCCAATGCTTGTATGCTATCTTTCTCTTTTCATACTTCAGGCCCTGCTCCGGTAAGCTCCATTCTTCACCCTGTTCATTGGTTTCTAAATGTCTACCAAATGTAACTTTTAGAGATTGTCTCATTCTGATAAACTTGGTGGGTATCTATAAAGTTAAGGAACATTCAGCCTTATAAACGTATAGTATTGTAGTTTATTATTTCTATAAGATGACAATAAAAGAAATATTTAGTAATAACGTTTTGATGTAAAATATACTTATCTTCAAATATAGTTTTGTTGCCTACTAGCTTAATGACTTTAGATAAATTATTTAATATCTCCAAGTCTCAATTTTCTTGAAGATGGATATTACATAACAGCATTTTGTAATCAAACAACACACTTCTAAATAATCCATGGATAAAAATAAATCACAAGGAAAACTGTGAAGTATTTTGAACTGAATGACAATAAAAATACAACATATTAAAAGTTGTGGGGGGATGCAGCTAAAACAGTAATTAAAGAAAAATTTATAATTTTAAGTGTTCATGTTGGAGAATAACAATCTTAAAATCAATGACTTAGGTTACACCTTAATAAGTTAGAGTGCAGAGCAAAATAGAAACAGAGTAAATGGAGGTAAGAAAGTAATAAAGATGAGCACAAAATCAACAACATAAAAATAACAATAGTAGAATAATTGAAGTGATGAAATGGTCTTAGAAAAGATCAAGAAAATTGATAATCTTCTAGTTAGATTCATCAATGAAATAAAGGAATTGAACAGAAGTTACCAATGCCATGAATCAAAGAGTACTTAGCACTCTAGATTCTACAGGTAAAAAAAAGAAAAGAATCTCATAAATAATTTTATGCCACAAATTAGGTGGAATGAATAAATTCCTTAAAAAACACAACTTTCAAAAATCAGCACAAGAAACAGAAAACCTGAATAGCTCTATATTTATTTTAAAATTTTATTTCATTATCAAAAATCTAATCCACGAAGAAATCTCCAGGCTTAAATAGTTCCACTGGTAAATTCTATCAAACATTTAAGGAAGAAATAGCACCCATTTTGCACAAACACTTCCTGAAAACAAAGAATACTTCCAAATTTGTTTTATGAATTCAACATAACCTCAATGCTAAAACCTTAAAGAAGAAAATTACAGACCAATAACCCTCCGGAATACAGACACAAAAATCTTTTTAAAAATATTTAATATCATATATGTAAATATGTATATATGTTTGTATTGTGTGTGTATGTATCTATGAAGGAGCCCTGGTGGCAAAGTGGTTAAATCTCTTGGCTGCTAACCAAAAGGTTGGCAGTTCAAACAATCCAGCCACTTCATGGGGGAAAGATGCGCAGTCTGGCAGTCTGTTCCAGTAAAGATTACAGCCTCGGAAAACCTATAGAGGAGGTCTGTTCTGTCCTATAGATTTGCTATGAGTCTCAATCAACTCAACGGCAACGGGTTTGGGTTTGGTTATATATATATATACACCATGACAAACACGGAACAAAAAACTGGATTAACATTAAAAAATCAATGAATGTTTATTGGTTGGCTCTTAATAAGAGGTTGTGAAAAGTTTTTCTTTACCTTCTGTGTAATCTGCCCATAAGTGACATTGCATCACTTTTGTCTTACATCATAGGTTGAAACTGCACTGGCCAACTCAGATTCGAGGGCCCAGGAAATAAAACCCTCCTCTCAGTGGGAGGTGTGTCAAAAAATTTACGACCATTTGAATGCACCAACATATGCCTTCTGGCTGCAATTATTTGTATTCTTCTTATATGCAAAAGACACTCAACCTTTTCCAAGACCTTTGAATGCCTCATTCCAGTATGACACTGGCTCGAAGTCAAAGAGCTCATCATTTAAATCAGGTCCAGGGGAAGATGAGACTCCTTAACTGCGTTTCATCAAGTATGGTTCCTCTTGATCTGAAGACCTGTAAACTAAAGGTAAATGTTATCCATCCGCCAACCCCACCCACCAAACACACACAAAACACAATATGGTGAGACAGAGATAGGAAAACCACAGTTTTCTCTCATTCAAAAGGGTATAAATAGAAGACAGACAGCAGTCTGGATCACCCAAACCAAAAACCAAACCCACTGCCATAGAGTTGACTCTGAGTCATAGTGACTTTTTAGGACAGAGTAGAACCGCCCTATGGGATTTCCAAGGCTGTAATCTTTATGGAAGCACACTGCCACATCTTCCTCCCACGGAGCAGCCAGAGGGTTCAAACAGCTGATCTTTCGGTTAACAACTGAGCACTTTAACCACTGTACCACCAGGGCTCCTCTGGTCCACAGCAACTCTGAAATCAAATATGTCGTCAGTTCATTGAATTAGGACCCAATTCTCCTTGGGAATAATTCTCCAAAACTCTTGGCTTTGCTCCCTGAGGTAGGGTCTTTGTTCTGCCTTCTAAATCATCCTCCCTTTTCCATAAGAAATTGCCTGAGTTTGTAACTTCATAGCCTTCTCAGCTGCTTTCTACCCACTGAAGGCTGGTGAACCAAAGGCCTGCTTTCAATTTATACTGTCTCTGTCACTTTCAGCCTTAATCCTTTCCTCAATACAATTCTCATAAAAAAAACTTTGGGAATTTTCTTTAAATTTCATTGGAGTTGACTTTAATTAAATAAAAGTCATACATTCAAATCTTTTTGAGGCATGAAGATTCTATCTTGAGCCCTGTGTGAGACTGCTTTGTGACAATGCCACTAAGATTCTTAGAAATCCTATTTTTTATCAGAGAGGGTCTACCAGTTCCGCCCCAAAATCTTTAGATTCTAAATAGTTCCTTCTTTGGTTTATATTCCTTTTCTACTAATTATCATATGTAAAAAAAAAAAACAACAAATAGGCACTTTCTGTATTTGTCATGAAGATCTCTCCAGCAATATCTATAAGTTCATTGGGTACACTTTTTATTTTCCATGATACTGCAGGTGACAGTGTTACCAAACTTTCCACTGTTGCATAACAAGTTTCCCAGCTTCTAATAATATTTTCCTCACTGTCCTTCTAGCCGTCACAACAGTGTCCTTGAGGCCTTTCCAGTTTCACTAACAATTTCCTTGGGACTTTTTCAAATTTTACTCACACCCAGGTACAAAGGCAATGTTTTAGGTTCTTTTTATGGCAGTGCCCTACTCCCGTTACCAAACTGCTATGAAAAATATCCCAAAACTTTGTCGTACAAAAAACAACCACTTCATTACATTGCACATTTTTTAGGTCAAGAATTCAGACAAAACTCAGCTCTATGATTCTTCTGCCCCACATAGCATTGACTGGAATAACTCAGTGGTATTTAATCCCTAACACTGCTGAGCTGAGCTGGAGGGTACAAAACTCACTTGGCAGAGTAGGCTGTTAGGCTGGGCTCTGTTGGACCCCTCTCTTTCTCCATGTGTTCTTTGCAGCAGGGCAGTTGGATTTTTACATAGTGACTCAAAATTCCAAGAGACCAAGGTAGAAACGTCCAGTCCTCTTAAAGGTGAGGCCCAGACTGGCATAGTGTTATTTCTATTGTACTCTGTCAGTCAAAGCAGTCACATGTCAAGGCAGGTTCTAGAGTAGGGGAAATAGACTCTACTTTATCTCTTTCATTACTACATTTTTTCTTCTTAATTTTTTTTTTTTTTTTGGATGGGATATGTTTTCAGTATTGGAATGCATGCTCATTAATTGAGTGTGTTTAAATTTTGGGTTGATAATATGGATTTTGAGAAATATGATCTGGTAATACAAGCCACCAATGAGGAGAGTGGCATTCTAGTGCCACCAATCTGTAGTATGACAGCATACCAATAAGAGCTAGATAAGTTATTTATTGCTGGCACCTTTCCCTTAGGTTACATGGGGAAACCTCTGATTTTCCTCATGACACAGAAAAACCAAAACAAACCCATCAGGGCTCTCTAATTACCACAAAGGAAAGCCATAATTGTGCTTGCAAACCTTATCTCACAGAAATAAAGAAAAAAAGGCAAAAGTTTACAAACGTAATACATTCAAGAAACATCAGCTAATAGAATGCTCAACCTACATAACATGGAAGAGTTGGAGCTTCCATGTTGTGAGATTCATACTTTTCAAAAAGAGATTCACCCTGACACTAAGTGTGTTGGAACAGGAATAATGCCTTACCTCTAAGGTCCACAGACATAAAAAGTAACTGGCATGCCGTTTATGCCAATGGTAATGTAAAGTTAAGGGAGGAGTGTCAAAGAATTTGCAGCCATTTTGGATTTACTACGCTAGGATCAAAGAACATTTTCCTAAACTAATAAAAACAACTAAAAGATCCTAAAATCCATGGTGAAATGTTGGAAATATTTTCTTTAAGATCACGAAAAGAAAATAATGCCAGCTCTCACCACTTCTGTTCATTATTTTATTGAAGTCTTAACCAGTGAAGTAAAGCAAAAAATTAAAAGTCTGTGTCTGAACACAGAGACACAGAGCTGTCACTATTTGCAGATAATATGGAGAAAACCACAAATAATATTTAATAAATCACTAGAATTAAAAGAGAGACTTCAGCAAAATTTTAGGATACAAAATCAATATTGAGAAGCCAATTGACTTTAATACGTGAGCAACAATCAATTAGAAAATATAATTTCTTAAAAATGATACAGTTTACAACTGCAAGAAAAAATATTGTCTAGTAATAAATTGAACAAAACATTCATATGCCCTTTATAAAGAAAATAGAAAACTTTTTTGAAAGACATGAAAGAAATATAAATCAATAGGGAGCTATAAAATGTTCTTGAATAAGAAGATTCGATACTCTAATGAAGTAAATTTTACCTAAATTGATCTGTAGATTTAGTACTGATCAAAAAAAAATCTCAACAGAGTTTTTCATGGAATTCAGCAAGTTGATTCTAAAATTCACCTCAAAGAGTAAGGACCAGGAAGAGTCAAAACACTCTGAAAATAATAAAAGTTAGGCAGATTTGTCCTACTGGATATTAAGTTCAATTATAGAACTATAATATTTAAGATAGTGCAAGGATAGGCAAAGTAATCAAATGAAAGGAATATAATACCCAGAAACAGTCCCATAAATAGAAGTAAATCTAACTTACAAATATGTAGACACTACAGATTAGTGTAGAAAGGATGAGATATTGATAAATGCTCTAGAATAATTGGTGATCACATGGAAAAGAATAAAATTTTATCTATGCATCTCAACATCTATACTTCCCAGAAATCTATTCTAAGAGATTAAAATCTCTTTTGTTTGAAAGGCAAAACTATAAAATTTTTAGAAGGCGTTACAGGAAACCTTCTCTAGGACTTGGGATGGCAAAATATTTCTAAAACAGACAAAACAAAGGCTAACCAAAAGGAGAAAGTTTAATAAATTCAACCACATTAAAATTAAGAGCTTCCGTTCATCAAAAGATACCATAAACAATTTGGAAGGCAAGCCACAAACGAGGAGAGGACAATTGGAACATAAGTAACCAAGTAAGGATTAATATCCAGAATATGTGAACAACTCCTGAGAATCAACCTCACTCATAATCAAAACAACAATATTAAAACAAAAAGGGATAGGATTTCAAACCCACAAAATTGGTGAAACAATACCAAGTGATGGTAAGGATGTGGAGCAACTGGTATACACTCCAGTGGGAAGGGAAACAGGCATAACCACTTTAAAAAATTATTTGGCATAATGTAATGCCATGGTATTTTCAATCACATCATATACATGTGAAAGCTAGACAATGAATAAGGAAGGCTGAAGAAGAGTTGACGCCTTTGAACTGTCATGTTGGCAAAGAATATTGAATATACCATGGACTGCCAAAAGAACGAACAAATTTGTCTTAGAAGAAGTACAACCAGAATGCTCCTTAGAAGCAAGGATGGCGAGAGTGCGTCTTGCATACTTTGGACATGTTGTCAGGAGGGATCAGTCCCTGGAGAAGGACATCATGCTTGGCAGAGTACAGGGTCAGCGGAAAAGAGGAAGATCCTCAATGAGGTGGACTGACACAGTGGCAGCAACAATGAGCTCAAGCATAACAAGGATTGTAAGGATGGCGCAGGACTGGGCAGTGTTTCGTTCTGTTGTGCATAGGGTCGCTAGGAGTCGGAACCGACTCAACGGCACCTAACAACAACAACAGTAATGTTGAAGTACCTGGGTGGCCCAAAGTGTTAAAGCACTTGACTACTAATGGAAGGACTGGTAGTTTGAACCCACCTAGAGGCACCTAAGTAGAATGGTCTGGCCATCCACTTCCAGAAGGTCACAGGCTTAAAAACCCTATGGAGCAATTTTACTCTGAAACACATGGGGTCGCCATGAGTCGGAATCAATTTGAAGGCAACTGATAGTAAAGTTGAGGGGTCTATGACTGGAACATTAACATTCTGCTGTCTACTGAAGATTTGGTTGTTCCATTCCCAGGGGCACCTTGAAAGAAAGGCCTGGTGATCTATTTCTCAAAAATCAGCTACTGAGAAACCCTGTGGAGCACAGTTCTACTCTGACACACACAGGGTTGCCATGAGTCGGAATCGGCTTGACGGCAATTGGTTTTTAGTTAGTAAAGTTGAACATGTGCACATCCTATGACACAACAAGTCTACTGGTCCTAGAGCAACTCTCACCCTTGTGCAAAAGGCCTGTACAAAAATATTCTTACTAGTATTATACATAACAGCCCAAACCAGGAAACAATCTAAATGTCCATCAACATTAAAATAGATAAATCAATTATGGCATATACATATAAAAAACAAAAACCAAACCCATTGCCGTGGAGTCAATTCTGACTCATAGTGACCCTAAACATATAGTGGAATGCTACATAGCAGTTCAAAAAAAAAAAAAAAAGAACTATAGCTACATGCATCAGCACAATATAGAGCATTAAGTCACTGAAGAATATAATAAGAATAATATTAATGATAATGCCTAATATATAAATTGTTTACTTCCAAGCTATTTTCTAAGTACCATCAATCATTATCCATCCATCCATCCATCCATCCATCCATCCATCCATCCATCCATCCATCCATCCATCCATCCATCCATCCATCCATCCATCCCATCCATCCATCCATCCATCCATCCATCCATCCATCCATCCATCCATCCATCCAATACAAACAGTGTGTCCTTCTGATACAGGAGGTATATATGCATCTGTACTTATTAAAACAAACAAACAACAACAACATTTTTATTGCCATTGAATCAGTTCCAAATCATGGCAACCCCACGTGTGTCAGAGTAGAACTGTGTTCCACAGAGTTTTCAGTGGCTGATTTTTCCAGAAGCAGATTGCCAGACACTTCTTCTCAGGCTCCTCTGGGTGGACTAGAACCAACCAAACTTTTAGTTAACAGCTGAGCATGTTAATGATTTGCACGACTCCATTTGTACCTAAATTGTATCTATCTATTTATCCATCCACCTGCCCACCTGCCCATCCATCCATCCATCCATCCATCCATCCATCCATCCATCCATCCATCCATCCATCCATCCATCCATCCATGATTTAATCTCACAAGAAATCCATGAAATAGGTACAATTATTGTTCCCATTTTATAGACAAGAAAATTGCAGATAGAGGGATGAAATAATTTGTCCAAGTTGACACAACTACTAAATGAGGAAGGGAGCCATATTACGAACTCAAGTTCAGGGAATATGAATGCAGAGTCTGTTAGGTGACATTCCGTGATGTTCAAAACTCAGCAGAAGTAAGCCCAGTATTTGGGAATACATATACATGTATATAATTATTGTATGAGAAAAACAAGGTAATAATTCACATAAAATTAGTCCTCTGGATGCAATCAAGGGGGGCATTTTGATAATTTCTAAGTTACTAGAATTATTGTATTTCTTAAGCTGAGTGATGGATTTATGGATGTTCATTTTATTATAATTACATAATCGCACATATGTATACCATTAAATAACCCTGGTGACGTAGTGGTTAAGTCCTACGGCTGCTAACCAAAAGGCCAGCAGTTCGAATCCACCAGGCGCTCCTTGGAAACTCTATCGGGCAGTTCTACTCTGTCCTATAGGGTCGCTATGAGTCAGAATCGACTCGATGGCAGTGGGTCTGGTTTTTTTTTTTTGGTTTATGTATAATGTATAACATATAATCATATCTATGTATAATGGTATACATACATGGTTAAGTATATAATCATATCTATGTATAATGGTATACATACATGGTTAAGTATGCTTTCCCCTTACTCACACACTTTTCTACCAAATTTAAGCCATTTTCCCTTTATGCCTGTCTTTGAAACTCAAAGCCTTCTTATGACATCTCTTCCCTACAGAAACGAGGTCAGAATGACCTTGTTCATAACTGAGCGTAGGGCAAAAAAAAAAAAGAAGAAAATAATGTGGAGGGAAGATGAACTAATATTTCAAAAACCATTATTCTATCAGAGAAGAAACAAAAGGTGAAAGAGGAGGAAAGAATAGGTAAGGAAGGAGGAAAAGGGAAGAAGTAAAAGAGTCCAAGATAAAGTGATAAAAGAAGACAAGAAAAGGAAAGGAGAAAAGGAAGATTAGTTAGTGTTTCTGTGAGTGGACCAGATGGTTCATACACGAGAAGCTGACAGGAATCCATGTCAGGTCACCAGACACTTAGGAAAGGTCAACTGTCATTGCCTGTCGGGAGTAGCAGAGCATACATCCAATGATCCAGTGATCAGTGGTCTATAATCAACATTAAATGAGCGATTTCTACCTTACCTTTCATTAGCCATGTCAGTCACCATGCACTGATACTTACAGAATGTTGTCATCTGACTTCAGATACAAAAAATTTAAAGAAATAAGGGATGAATTTAAATAGACCTGTGTATGTTGACATCAGTTTCATTGAATTAATTTTTTTTTTTTTTTACCCTGGGAGGGAGACAGAGATTAATGTGCTCCTAAATTAAAAAAAAAAAAAGTTGCTATTGAGTCAGTTCTGACTCATGGTGACCCCATGTGTTACAGAGTAGAGCTGATCTGTGGGGTTTTCTTGGCTATAATCATTACAGAAACAGACCACCAGGTCTTTCTTCCACAGTGCCTTCAGGTTCAAACCACCAACATTTACATTAGTAGACGACCACAGTCATTTGCACTACCCAGGATCTACAGTGCACTTCTAGAAAGCACTCATTTGAATATTTTCTTCCCTTAAAATTTATGCACTGAGAGGAGGTATTCCTTGGACATCAGCAGAGAGACTTAAAATAGACTTCAGACTGTAATTTATCAGTGTATTAGATATTTTTAAAGACAAAACAGTAGGGGAAAAACCAGGAAAATGCAAGCTTGCAATAATCAAAAGAATACAAATGTAAACAGCGATGAGACTTCATTTTAATACATAATATTCAAGCAGGATTTTTTATGATACCCATTTTTGTAGAATGTGAGGGGAAATGTGTATTCTTACATAATGATCTCTAGCAACCTATATAAGACTTAATGTGTGCCTACGTTTGATATCATTATTTTAGATCCAAGAATTTGACCTAGGGAAATTACCATGGATATGCTGAGTGTTTTAGCTACAGGAATATTCATTTCAGTACGATTTGCAATAGTGAATAATGGAAGGGAATGTCCAACTATACAAGATTAGTTAAATGATACCACATGCACTGAATGGAAAAGTATGATTTTAAATGATGATGAAGAGTAGAAAATAACATAAAAAAGGAAGCATGTTAAATGGAAAAACAAATAGTAAAAATAACTCATACATGCGCCTTTATTGTTGGAGAGTCTGCTTGAAATAAAGCTTTGAAGTTCGGAAGTGAGAAGGAAAAAGGATATGAAGCATGGTTGGCAAAGAAAAGTGTGGAATTCTTTATCAATTGTCTAAGTTCAGCCCTGGTTTAAAGGGCTCCAAATAAGTCTAAGTTCTTTTTCTAAAAAATTTCCTTAGAGAAAGATCAAACCTGTTCCTATAAGGTGTATACTACTGTGTAAGAAAAGGTTGGGAATATTCACATAGCCTAAAGTTATTGATAATGGAAACAGGACAAATTTAATGAGAATGTAGTTTTCATACTGTACTATCAAGACTTTCTGTGCTTGGCTAATGTAAGAAATTGGGTTGATCAGTGGTGTCAAACCCCACAGGGAGAGCAAAACCCTGGGTTAGCCATAGTTCAGTAATCACAGCTGATCATTCACAAGGATGACACTAGCCGATTTCCATAGTGAAGCACCAGCCCTGGGTGATTAATTTAGAAGTTTTCAAGGATAACTCTAATTGTGTTTTTTTTATTCAAGGGAAAGAAAAGTTTCTGTCAGCTACCTCTTAATGGAAGTTTACATATTCTGTTCCACAGAAACGAGGTTGAGATGGAAAACTAGTGGGTTTCAGGATTGCCAATGCCTCTGTAAAGAGAAAATTGTGGTGAACTGAAAAAGCAAAGATTTTTTACACAATGGAAAGACAATGGTGCTACGTTTGTTAAAGAAGACATTGAAATCATAGAAAACATGTATTTGTTGACCATAAACATGGCCTCCAAATCCCAAAATACTAAAATGAGCTGGAAAGGAAGTAATTCCGGAACAAATAAAAAGTAACTTCTTTACTAAACATATGGGACTCATTTCCCCCAATAAATGGTGGAGACAAACATGAAATAGTCCGAGAAAAGGTTGGTTAGGGTTCTTTTGTCCATGAGCTTAATAACTATAAAAAGAGGGTAGCGATGACCATCCATGAAGGCCATCAGGGCAAGAAACAGCCAAGTCTCTCCAAATACATGTTCTTCTGTCATTGATAGTCACCAGATAGATTTTACGGACTGGCATCTCTCGTATTTTATCTGTACTGGCACAGTGCCTAGTACATGGTGGGTTCTCAATGCATATTTGTTCAGTGACATCAAATACAGTCTGTATATTCCAGTTCCCACCAAACCATCATTAATCTCCAATCAGCTATGTCATGACTCTTAGAAGAAAAACTGAAAGCCAGAGACCGTTATCAGAGTTGTAATCCCCCAAATACTTCTTAAACTCAGTAAAAACATAAAAGTCATGCATTCTCCCTTTACAGAAATATTGAAAAGATTAAGATTGAGTCATGAAACTATTCTTGAGTTTTTGAAGAAAAAACAGTAATGTTCAGACATTGTATAAAAAGGAAACACAGAAGAGGTATTCAATTAACAAGGGTATCCAATGTTTGTGACAATTATTTAGCAAAAAAACCCATTGTGCCACACTACCTATGCCTTCATCCAATTGTTGAATCCAATTATTTTACTTAACAGTCAGTCAGTTTTTCAAAAGATATATGACAACTATTTGGTTGTGACTCAAGTATTATTTTATCTTTGGGGAAAGAAAATTTGAGAAAATACATTCTCCTTTCTTTTCTCTCTACTACCTTTTCTTGTGTGGAAGGCACCCAAGATCATCCCATGCTAGTAGTTCAAAATGCATGACTACCTTGCCAAAGCTGCCAAAAATCTGTCAATGAAAAGAGACAGACAAAATGTTATAAAGTGCACTGACATGATGGCTTTAGCAGGCCATCATGTAAAGAGTCTCGAGGTATTCCTCTTCTACCCATTCCAGGGATCTTTCAAGCTTTCCCCTGAACCATATAGAAAGTGCCATGTATTTCACCACAATTCTTTGCTGGCCTTCTGGAACCCACTCCTACAGCTGCAGGGAATAACAAGATGCAGGACTCCTCAAGGTCTTTCGCTGTCACTTCATATATTAGTCAAAGAAGAGTCCAGAAGGAAAGTGAATCCTAGAAATCTAAACTGCTGTCTCTACAACGGCCTCATCACCTGCTGGGAAATAGGGCAACTCTAAGTCCTCACAGCAAAACTCAGCAAAAGGGACAATTTTAACAAGTCAAAGCAGAACCTTTACTTTCTGGAATGATAATTAAATGCAGGAGAACGAGAGGCATTAAAAGTGGAAGGGAAAAAAAAAGTTTTTCTCCCAATAATCCCCGTGGATCGTATTCATCTTCTTCTTCTTCTTCTCCTTCTTCTTTTCTTCTTCTTTTTGGTGGGCTGGGGGGGCGGGGTTCAAATTCACAGAAATTAAAGAATAGTACAATGAACATTGTAGCTATTGTTGCACCCCACTGGACCAGCAGCAGGAGTGGACTCCAGTGGGACCAGGTTGGATTCTGAAAAAAGAGGTGGAAAAAGCCAAGATGATCAGATCTAGCTTTCATTAGGGAATTTACATACGGAAGCCAATGCCAAGATTCACATGATGGGCAGCAATGTGTAGTGTCATCTGGGTGGATGTCCATGCAGGGCAGTGTAGAGTGTGGGTTTATGTACCTAGTGCTATGTGCAAGGATAGGTGCAGGCGAGCCAGGAAAAAACGTGGAATCTATAATGGATAGGATTGTTTTTGTACTAGTTAATGGGTTCCAACTGACATTATCATGAAGTCAGGTGTTTGGTGTGGTTTTTCCTGGCCTAGGCCACCTGCTTAGTAAGGTGCTATGATTCTCTCCTAGAGTCCTTTTAGGGCAGGATCCATCTTGTATTATTCATGGCCCTCACACCTATCTATATTTATCAACTATTAATGTCTTGCCATACCTCTTTCATCTCTCTCCACAGGTACATACCTTCTTTTGCTAAGCCATCCAGAAGTAGATTTTGACACTTTCTTTTGCCAAGCCATCCAGAAGTAGATTTTGACAACTTGACACTTTATCCTTAAATACTTTAACATGTACCTCCAATGAACAAAGACATTCTCCCACACAACCCAATGCCTTTACCACACCTTAAAAACACACACACACATGCACACAATAATTTAATAGCATCATCCAACAACTACTCCATACTCAAATTGCCCATCTAGTTCTCCAAATGTCTTTTATATATATGTGTGTGTGTGTGTGTATATGTGTGTGTATGTGTGTGTGTGTTTAAATTCAGGATCTCCTTAAACACATACATTGCACTTGGATATTTTGGCTTGTCGTTCTACCATCAGAGTCCTCCAGTGGTACAAATGGTTAAGCACTCAGGTCTAGCCAAAAAATGGGCACTTTGAACCCCCCAGAGGCACCTTGGGAGACAGGCTTAGCAATCTACTTCTCAAAGGTCATAGCCATTGAAAACCTTATGGAACAGTTCTATTTTGCACACATTGGGTCACCAAGTCAGAATCAGCTCAATGACAACTAAGAACAACAACATTCTACCAACTGTTGCTGGCTGATGCAAATGGATTACACTTGACTTTTTTTTTTTTTTTTTTTTACTACCCTAATTTGGTGTAGTGGTTAAGTGCTACAGCTGCTAACCAAAAGGTCAGCACTCCTTGGAAACTCTACGAAGCAGTTCTACTCTGCCCTCTAGGGTCGCTATGAGTTGGAATTGACTCAATGGCAACGGGTTTTGGTTTTTTGGTTTTAGAACCCTAAAGGTTGGTGGGTCAAATCCATCCAGAAGCTGGCAGTCATGAAAAAAAGGCCTGGGAACCTACTTCTGTAAAGATTACAGCCAAGAAAACCCTATGGAGACGACTATAACACGTGTGGTAGCCATGAGTAGGAATCCCCTCCATGGCAACAAGTTTGGGTTTTTGGTTTTTTTATTTTACCTTCGTCACCCTCCTCTGATCTTCATGACACTGAATTCTTTGATGAATCCAGGCCAGTTCTTCTACAGAATGCTCTACTTCTGAATTTGTCTGACAGTTTTCTTATGGTTATAATTAGACAAAACATTTCTGACACAAACACAACTTAGGTGGTACTGTGTACTGCCCACTGCATCGTATCTGAGGCACCAAATGTCAGGCCAACCACTATTGCAATGCCAAATTTGACCCTCTGTTAAGGTGGTGACTTCCAGATCTCTTCACTGTGAATGCATATTCTGTCCTGTTGTAATTCGTAAATAATCTGTGATGTGATACTTTGACATCATGTAAAAATTATTCAGTCCAGCAATAACATTACACCCAATAGTTTTAGCATTCAGGGATGTTCCTCACCTAACTCAGTTATTACACTGGGAAGAGATTTTTTGACTCTATCACTTTTCTATTTTCATTAACTGTAGATCTGCTTTAAAGAGGAGCCTTTTCTTTCTTTCTTGCCATCTCTCTTTCTAATATCATCATAGAAACAAGGAGTTTTTTTCATTACATCTGCTATCTTTCATTATTATTATTAAAGCTCAAATTATCCCAAATTTGGTTGAAAGAATCATTCTTAAGCTAGCTCCTGGATTTTTTTTTTTTTTTTTTTACAATGCCCCCTTCATTCCTTGAGCGTTTTCTCAGTTTCTGACCAATAAGATATTCTGAGTTTATCATGGACTTCTCTTGCCCCAGACCTGGAATCAACCATTTCTCCAAAGAACCCTAATTCATTTCAGTGAGAAATGGGCATCAGATAGGCTGACACTTAGAAGGTGATTGATTTGAACTGAAAGCACAAAGTCTGTCTAGGATTTAAACAATGTCAACATTCAGAAGAAGAGGATGATTCTGGCCCAAATTTCTAAAGAAATAAACCCAACAATGAAATCTTTATTCCCACGACTAACATGCGTAAAGTGTCCAGAACAAGGCCCAGGACATTTTATGTGTCCAATAATTAAAACCTAAATATTATTCTTGTTGACAAAAAGAAGTATTGGTAAAATTGGTGGAAAATTGTACCAGACATTGACAAAGATTACATGGATTATATTTCTACATTAGCTTTATCATCCAAGTTATATTTTGCTTAAGCCCATTACAAAATTAATTATTGTAATGGAGTTCATACTGACCAATATGAGGCAAAGTGTACTGGAAGCTTATGGAGATCTAGGGAAGACCACTTGAAGTTAAATACCTTCTGAAGGTAATTTTCAAATGAGTAAGGCACACTTCTCTTACCTGACCTCCTCCGTTGTTCTGCTACTGCCCTATTTAGGCACTCATCACTCTCACTTGGAGTACTAACATAAATTCCTAGGATGTCCTTAGTTTTATGATTCACATGCTGACGTATTGGGAAGTGAAGGGCCATGGTGCCTGAAGCTTACTTTCAAATAGTTCAGGACAGGGAATACATAAAACAAATATGACAAAATTCTAATAATTGAGTCTAGATGCTGGGTATGCTGGCGTTCGTTGTACTGATTTTTCAACTTTTCTGGGTGTTAGAATTTTTTCAAAATAAAATGGAAGAAAATACCTCCCTAAATGGATTCAACCTACTTATCTTTGCGTGACCTAGGGAATAAAGTTTATACTCTTTCGCTTGATTTTTAAGGGCCTGCATGACAAAGTTATACCCGTGATGACCTCTCAGTCTCCTCTTACTCTGCTTCTCAGTCAAGCCTCAAAACCTTCTTCCTTCCAACATAACCTTACTTCCCCCATTAGCACTGTCCTGTGTGCCTGTAGTGATTTTCCTCCCATCTTTTCTTTTCAAAACCCAGCTCAGATGGTGCTACTTTTATAAAGACTGCCTAAATTCCCCCAGGTAGAATTACTTTTTCCATTCTTGCTCCTCCAGGGTATTTTGTTGTTGCTGTTGTTGTTAGGTGCTGTACAGTCGGTTCTGACTCACAAAAATCCTATGTACAACAGAACATTGCCCGGTCCTGCACCATTCTCACAATCGTTGCTATGTTTGAGCCCATTATTGCAGCCACTGTATCAAACCATCTCATTAAGGATTTTCGTCTTTTTTACTGATCTCTACCAAGCATGATGTCCTTCTCCAGGGAAGGGTCCTTCCTGATAACATGTCCAAATTATGTGAGATAAAGTCTCAACATCCTGGCTTCCAAGGAGCACTCTGGCTGTACTTCTTCCAAGACAGACTTGTTCATCTCTCTGGTAGTCCATAGTATATTCAATATTCTTTGCCAACACCATAATTCAGAGATGTCAGTTCTTCTTCAATCTTCCTTATTGATTTTGTTTAAGATCCTGTTAAACACATGACATTCTGCTTTGTATTATGGGTTTTAATTTTCAGTTTTATGAAATAATTTATTTGGATTATTTGCAACTACGTTGTTATTAGTTGCCATCAAGTCAGTTCCAACTCATAACAATATGTAACTATGTAAAAAGAACACATTCAAGTTACAGAGAAAGTCTTTCTACCATTATTTAATTCTTTGTGAGAGGGAATTGGCAGTATTACAATATCTTTTGAATGTGTCTGTGTCCCTGCAAAACTACAAATTCATAGAGGGCAGAATTAAAGCCATTCCATTTTTATATCTCTCTCTCATAATAGCTAATAGAGTTCAATAAACACAAAATTCAAAAAAAAAAAAAAAGGCCTTTTGCCATCGAGTCAATTCCGACTCATGTGGAGGCATCAACAATGGTTTGTTAACTGTACACAAGCTGTGTTTACACCTTTAATTCAGAATAAGAAACAAGAAAGAAGAGGATTGTGATGGGTAGAATTGTGTGTCCAGAAAGACACATTGAAGTCTTAAACTCCAGTGAACATGACTTAGTTACCTAGCGCTGCTGTCACTCAAATACCACAAGTGAATGGCATTAAAAGCAGAAATTTATTTTCTCACAGTTCTGGAGGCAAGAAGTCCAATTCAGAGTCTCAGTCGTGTTGATTCCCTTCTTATTGTAGCCATGGGCATTCATTGGTTCTTTGGCATTCCTTGGCTTATAGCCATCCTCACACAGCATCTGTCTTCTCGGGTGTCTTCCTCTTCTTCCTTTATGTGTTTCTGTGTCTTTTCTGCTGTTTTTATAACTCAGAAATTATTAGATTTAGAACTCTCCTTACTCAGGTATGGCCTCATTAACACAACAAAGAAACTCTATTTTCAAACAGGATCATATTATAGATATAGTGGTCAGGATTTCAATACATATTTTGGGGGACACAATTCAATCCATAACAGAACTAGGATTCTTTGAAGACAGTATTAGTTAATAGGAGGTGATACTGCAGTAGGGTTGATCCTAATCCAATATAAGTGGTGTCCCTATAAAAAGAGAAGAGACAGACACAGACACAGACACAGAAAGGGAAGACAGCCATGTGAAGCTAGAGACACAGATTGAAGAGATTCATCTATAAGCCAAGGAATACCAAGGATTGCCAGGAAACACCAGAAGTTAGGGAGAAGCAAGAGAGGATCTTCTCCTACAGCCTTCAGAGAGAGAATGACCCTGCTGACACCTTGATTTTGGACTTCTAGACTCCAGAACTGTGAGGTAACAAATTTCTGTTGTCTGTTTTCAGTTAG